>NW_024067566.1:1902027-2511253 GCF_015533775.1 Penicillium roqueforti | reverse complement strand
ACATACAACAGTGAGGATTCGCTGGTGGTCACCCACCCAACTACTAACTCACCGGCGTGTGGCTTAAGTACGGCTGAGCGGACGGGAAGCCCTGTTTTCCACACCCTATGGTCGTATGTATCAAACTTGAAGTGGAAGAGAATCATAAAATAGCGGCTTGTGCGGGAATGGGTTATGGGTGAATGAGCTGTGGAGAGACTTGAGATATATGCGGAGTACTCCGTAGTTCAAAAGCAATTCCACGGAGGATATCGAAATTCAAATGGTAGAATTATCTCCTGGAACAAGTATGTAATCGTTGAGTGTCGGATGTTCGTAGTAAATTACTGCATTCCCGATCATGTGACTTTCATTACAATACGGCGCGTTATTTCTAGAAGTTCCAAATCTACAGAAGCGTGTGAAGCAATTCGCATCCCATGTTAATATTTCGGATCTTTTCATGCGAGAGTTTATAGATATTCAGATAGATGTTTTATAGAAATATATCGGGCTACGTAGAGCTCACCTGCAGAAAGATCCTCTTAAACCTCGACGTCATATGTAAGTATTGCGTCATGTCATGGACCCGTGTTCCTTTCCCCATCCGCGGTCCAATTTCCGCGATATCTGGAGGTTAATTTAACCGCACACCACACACACCACTTAAGAATTTCGCCCCTTTAACTTAACATCCATTACCTTGCAACACACTCTAGCAACCATGCTCGCCACTCACTGGCTACCAGCTGCCCGGCTGAACATCAACCAAGCGCGAAAATTCTCCCTCCTTTCCACCCATGCTTCATTCCCCGCGACCATGTATAGATACCAGCTAAATCGCAAGGCCACACTATATGATGTGACCCAGGACGAGACCCGCCACAGGAAGGATGCAGTCAGCGTGTCTAAGGATGGGTTGGTTCACGCGACTATCGCGAAGTCAAGCCCCTGTCTGTAAACTCCTGTCTAGCACTTGTGCAATAGAGTCTTACCATCTACCTATTAGACTCCAATGGGCCGGTCTTCATGCCGAACTCTCGTCTTATGCAGCAAATGCTACGCTTTGATTTTGAGCGGTACCAGGAAGAAGTCACCGACGGGAAATGTCGTTTGGACCCCACTGTTATCTGCGTCCCACGAGGTATGCTGTTTTCCATGTTCAATCTTGTTTGAAAGCTTATAATTTTAGGTACTCCCATCCCGTCCGCGCTGGTACTATGGAGAGAAGGCGCGTCTCGCTTTTCACTGCAACCTTCAAGCCCGATGGAAATTGAAAGTGAGTCTTAAAACAAGACACGGGAATGGATTGGACGAGTATTAATGATTTATAGAGCTGAACGAGGTGCTTAGCGAGTTCTATGAGAAGTCTGCGACAGTTGTCGGTGCAGAGGAATGGATTGAGAAACATCCATACCGGGAGAGTATTGCCGACGAGAACGAGAAAGAATGGATGGAGGTGTAAATGTCCGGGTTCTTGGTATGATGAAAATGCATGGATGGCATGGCATTATCGGCTGCATATTAGGTACCTTTTACTGCGTTGGCATTCGGGCCACCTGTACGATAAAGCAAGTTAATGTATCGTGAGCTAGAGATTGAGTTATTATATCACTCTTGATTTGAGAGCCAGTATCCCGCCAGGAGAGAAAATTACGCAAGTCGGCGAACATACCTACTCTACCGCACAAAACCTACCTGTCAATATCTGAGTGTCAACAAGCTCCGCAATAATTGATGATCCACACCTGATTCGAAGTTAGAAATTCTCGGTCATTTGAAAGTATTTGACATGATGTAATGCATTCCCAATGGCAACTGAGCCATTGAACCTGCTCCAAATTCGCGGGGAATTTGTCAATAAAAGCCAGTCTTTGCTTACCGGAATCAGATACCTCGGAATCGTACATTGAATGAATTCCTGCTGAATGCAGTCAATGAAAATTGTCTTTGCCTCCGACCACTTCAAGAAACCAAAATCTCCTCTCCGAAAGTACAATGATCTGATAACCTGATCCGTTAAACATAAAGCTATTCATATTAATTCTACCACTACCAATAAGAGAGATAATTTAATTCTAAAAACTGCATTTCAATGCTAGATGGTAGATAGTATCTGTTACATGCCAGATCTATCCAGAGGAAAAGAGTGCAATTTCATCCAAATTCTAAGTACAGGAGAAGAAAGGAAAAGAGAAACTATCTGTGCGGCCGTTCCTCCCCTTTTCAAATTTGCAAAAGATGCAAAAGTCGAGTTCTTCTCGCTTATTCCCAATGCTACTTGTGGAAGGAGCGAGAGTGTAGGTGCGGCAAGTGCGAGTGTCAGTTCAGCAAGTACGTTCCTTCCTGGATCATCACATAACCCCCGGCTAAGAATGCATTTAGCCCCTAAATGCGGGTTCATCATCGTCAACGTGGACCGGTATAGATCTACTGATCTGGAATGAATCTCTGTAACGACCATTGACCTGTTTTCTGCCATAGAGGCCTTCAATATCGTAACTGTAAGATATGAACTTAATGCTTTACAATTTATTGCGTCAAAACCAGGTTCTAATTGAAGCCTTCGCAATGGTCGGGTCTAGGATGGAATGACCCAGTTCACGATTGACAGGGAATGGGCGACCAAATTCAACATGGCAGATCTTGAGCAGGTGGTTAAGCAACATATGAATGAGTGCATATATTGCAGGGCAGTAAGAATGAAGACAAAAAGATTAGAAATACATCGACATATCCCTGACGTGGAAGATACAATCAAGATGCGAGATTCAATTCGGGATACTCCGGGATATTTTTCCAATAGTCGTCTTGTTGGGAATGGGGAAAGATGTCATTGATTTTAGACACTGCCCACATCACTCTTTGCATAGACCAAACTCCGAGCTGCGAAGATGGAAAGAAGAAGCCGAAGGTTGTAGATGAGAATCGCTGACAATCATTTATAAAGGGTCGCATCTTCTCTTCATAAGATTTGAGTGCCCCAGCGATGTCATTGCCCCGCCGCGCCAATTCTCCTGCAAGGACATACGCCCCAACAAGGCAAAGATTGGTTCCCAAGCCCGTAAAAGGACTGGGGCAGTAACCCGCATCTCCAAGGAGAACGACTCGGCCAGCAGACAGCTGTTCCATCTTGATTTGTCCAACCTCATTGGCATAAAAGTCCTCAGAAGCCTTCAATCCAGTGAGCAATCGATCAGTCTGCCAGTCGGCATCCCTGAACATCTCGGCAAAAGCTTCTTTCTGTTCCTCTAACGACTTCTGGTAAGATGCTTTTAGCCTGGACGATTCTTTCATGGTGAAGAGTAACACCCCGGTGACTGGACGATCACTCGTTCTGGTTATCATCATTCTTCTTCCCGGAGCCAAGTGGCCCCTTGCGAGAGATCCTTCGCCTTCAATTCGTGGGATGCTGTAGTAGGCAGCGTGGACGCCGAGGGACTTGAAAGCTGCATCGCTAACCTCCTGCCCAAAGGCGAGACGTCTGGTGCGCGAACCTTGTCCGTCGGCAGCAACAACGAGGTCATATCGTTTTTTCTGCCCACCAGAGAAAGTGACATCGACACCTTCCGTGGTCTCGTCGAGGGCTGTGATCGTTTTGTCGAATACATATGTCACTCCCTTCCCATTTCCCGACTCATGCTTTAGCTCTGCATCTTGCTTGATACTGGCATCATATAGCACTCGCACCAAATCACCACGCATGATCTCGTGCTCGCTTGTCAACCCGGGACGACGTTGACCGGAGGCAGCAGCACCAAACAAAGCAATTTGCTTTCCCGTGGAATCCACCATTTCAAAACCAGTCTCGTTCACACAGCGTGACTTGACTTCATCCAGGAGGCCCATCTTTCTCAATATATGAGGAGCTTGAGTCTTCAGGTCAATTTGCTGTCCTATCGACCGCAAAGAGGGAGAACGCTCGACGACCGTGATGTTGTGTTTGGAATTAGACCTTTGGAGAAGAATTGCGAGAGCTGGGCCGCAGACGCCGGCACCCACGATGAGGACGTTGAGGGGCATTGTTGTTGATTGCAGAGCTGGGAGGCGTCTACTGCTCAGGTTGCGTTTCGACGCCCTGATAATGTGTAAGTGACTGCCTGCATGAAGGGGTACATTTTCTGAAGCCGAGCGAGGATGCCATATGCATCTAGCTGTTTCAGCAGCCCTTGAAGGAATTTGTAAAAAAAAGAGAGGGAAAGACGCATTTACGTACTGGAGAAACATCGGGGGGGGGTATTTCCTTGCTGCTGCGGCTGCAAGATTGCAGGTGGTTAAATCAGAGAAGATAACTTATGATCTGGTACTGATGAAAATAACTAGCTGATTATTTATATTCTACGCTATCAACCGAGAAGGTACCCTGCCAGTAATTATCATTGTAGTCGACCGGCGGGCGTAATCGGCTCTATCGGCCTCATCGGTAAATTCTAGCCTTACGGCCGAGGATTATTTCACTGAAGTGGATAGCATCACAGGGCATTCCCTCGCCCATGATAAGCTAAAAGTACTTGTGTCTAGCGCACCTCTTGTTTCTACGCAATTCGATAGGACATTGTTTCCCGAGCCACATGGGGTATGAATTAGAGCTAGTCGGTATGTGAAGATCACTGAAGCTGCATGGAGCGAGAGAATTGCAAATGTCATCTTTATGCAGCTTTCGAAACATCTTCATATGCAATGTCAATGAGTGATTTCTCTCCTGATTCTAAATGTAAGCCCTGTTTCCCCTACTACAGATCTCCCACCCTTCTGTATACCGATGCCTTCTATCTACTACAATTGGCTAGTTCTAAGCCAGGGCCCCACCTAAGTCTTGGCGTCGGAGATATCGGATTATAGATTTAGCACCGAGCCACTTCACTACGCGCAGTTCACCGAGTTCGCGAGTTCTTATCCTAACTTATACACGAAAAATACCAGTAGAAGTGGGACCAATAGCATCTGCAAAATGCAATTGTCAACGAAAAGTCCAGAAAGTGGCATCCGAAAACGCCGGCGCCCGGCTCATTCTTGCGTCGAGTGTCGCCGTCGCAAGGTCCGATGCGACCGAGCCAACCCTTGCAGCCAGTGTGTCGCGCATAACGCCCCGTCATGCACGTTTACAGATAACCGACGCATCACATCCGACCATAATTTGCGCGAAAGTCAAGCCACCAAGCAGCAGGAACACAGAACGTCGATAATACCTGACGGATCCCCCTCTAGCAATATCTCCCCACCTACCCCTGCTCCGTCTGGCCGAATCCATGGCACCCAATCTAAGACTCGAGTTTTTGGACAGGGCCATTGGATGAGTACAAAGCGCCTGGTAAGTGATGGTCTCTTCCTGTTCCGTATGGTCGGCCCCTTGTTGACAGCCCACCCAAGGCCACCGAATTGTCCATTCTAGGGCCAGTCATGGCATATCAGACTACGCTGTTTCAACAACCGATCGATGCGAACCGGGGGCTTATGTCGCAGAAGATGGCAAAATGTAAAGAACTGGCCCGGGAAATCAAGAAGCAGCGCCCAAACAGACAGAGCCTTCCCGCTGAAATTCACCGCTCATTCCCCGAACGTCAAGTCATAGACGATCTCGTTCAACTGTACTTTGCAACATTTGAGTCATGCTACCGCATTCTTCATCGCTCTTCGTTCCAGGCGGACTATGAACGCTATATCGATCATCCGGAAAGCGCAAAGAGCTCCTTCGTTGTGGAGCTCCTTCTCATAATTTCCGCCGCTGGTCCGTTGCACAGTCATGGTGAAACTCGCCGTGAGTTGGCCGAAAAGAGTATTTCTTGGATCAATATTGCCCAAACATGGCTCTCCGCACCGTTGGAGAAAGACCGCTTGACATTAAAAGGCATTCAGATATATTGCTTATTACTCCTTTCCCGCCAGGTAAACCGAATAGGAGCAGACTTAGTCTGGGTCTCCGCGGGATCACTAATGAGGATGGCCATGCAGATGGGCCTACATCAGGATCCCAACTATCTGGGTGATATGGACTTCCGACAAAAAGAGATTCGGAGAAGATTATGGTATACCATCCTTGAGATGAATCTTCAGGCGGCATTGGACTCGGGGATGGCCCCGATGATTACCGAGAGCGATTACAACACTATGCCGCCATCTGGAATAGAAGATGCCGACCTAGATTCTGCAGTGAGCGAAGACCGGGAAACTATAGCTACGAGCTCGACTCGGCAGCCGCTTCTGTGCGTGTTGGCCAGTTCTTTCTCTCTCAGACTTAGGGCCACCAGGGTCATCAACAGCTTACAGGAAGAACCCTCGTATCATTTGGTTTTAGACCTTGGAAATGAGCTGGCTTCGATCTGTCGCAAAGCTGCGGTTGAGATCTCTCACAATCTCTCTGAGGAGCATATATCGTTGGGAAGCCAATTTGCATATAGCTTTTGTAGTCATCTCCTGAATCGGTTTCTTCTTTGTCTTCACTTCAACTACGCGATACAGGCGACACGAAACCCACTCTATGCACACTCACATAAAGTTTGTCTTGAGGTTGCCCTGGATTTGATATCGCTCCTCGATTATGATCTCTATAGCCGGTTGCTGGTCAATGGGGGTGGTATGTTTCGGGACATCATCACACGTGGTGCATTGATGATATACCTGGAATTGCACAAAAGTCATGAGTCGGATATTTCAATTCTGGCCAAGAGAAGAAATCGCGCCCGACAAGAGCCATTACTTAAAGATGCTCATCGGGTTGTTAGGTATGCAAAGGACCGGATGTGCCAAGGAGAAACAAATGTGAAAGGGTATTTGTTTCTGAGGATAGCAACGGCTCGAGCTGAGGCTATGCTTGATGGTTTACCGGTCGAACAGGCTATGGAAAATGCTGCGCTCGAAAGCCTGAATGATTGTGAGACCATTCTGGGCAACATGTCGACAGATCTAAGCAATAATGGCGGCGACAGTGATGCCGAGGCTTGGAGGCATGAGGAAATAATGTGCACTCCTACAGCCTTCGACGTTGGCCTCGGTTTTTTGGATGACGACAATTTCAGCTTTGATCACTTGGACCCATCAATATTTCAGAATTTGACGGATCCGTCATTTTTCTAGCATGGAATAGTTGAAAGCATCAAATCCGCCAACACTATGGCGCGCAGATTCTTTGTTGACAGGCGACTCCTCAAAATACGTCAGTATGCTTCGGATGGTACAGTCATTCTCGAAATTGCCTTGATCAGTACAAGAGACTTCTTCTGCCAAAGCCCTAGCGCATATCATTTATTGGGCGGGCCACACTAAGTTGGTGACCGCTGTGTGCCTGAGTGGTTGAAACATATTCAACTTTAGCGACAATTGCGGCAGGGCCAGGTGGAAGACAGTGAAGCTTGCAACACCCGGTTGCGAGCTGGCAGAGCGCTCACTTCTGGTTTCCTGTACCGACTTTGCATAAAGGCTGAGTGTGCTCGCCATATGGTCGCTTGTCATCTCAGTGTACCTACATGCAATTATGAGTGCCATTCCAAAATTTCCCTCCGCTGATCGACGACTGCGCTTTCGCAATCGATTGCACCGTGCATTGTCCCTGTCCCCCTCCGAATCCGAGGACCCGAAGCCCCTCAAGCTTGACAGAAGGTGATACCGCAGAGGACAAGTCTTCTCAGGGAGGGAATGACTGCCCTAGCCCCCGGGGACGGAGGAACCCCGCGGGCAAAATCGAGAAAAGTTGCTCCACAGGGCTGGGATATGTGACCAAGGCTTAACGGGGAGCTGAGAATACCACAAGAGGCTGATCTCTCTCGGAAAGGCAACATGATCGCCTTCAAATGCACCGCAGAGTGTCAAAGTCAGGAAGATGTCGCTAGCCTAAGTAGAGATAGATAGAAAGCCTGGGCCCATCCACTTGAAGCCGGGCAGATTGTCCAAACTTAGGTAGAAAGGCATTAAATCAGGAGAGTTCCTCGAGTCTCATATTCTGTAGGCTCATCTCTATTCGAAAAAATCCACCGAGGATTATTGTAATATATCAAGTTGGAGAGCACTATTGTTACAGCGATTTTACTACTGTCACAGTGGGCTAATCCTAATTAGGATCCATCCCTCTAAAACGGGAAGTATCTAATTGGTCTGTGTTTTCCAAAACCCAACCACCAAACTGTCAAGTAAAATCTTGAACAGCTTTCGCTTCATTGAGCTACATATTGTCCAGCTTAGGATGCTTCTAAGAACGGTGAGGTGTACTTATTTTTGTATAAAAAATAAAAAAAATTATAGTGCATCATCCGTGAATCGAACACGGGCCTCGTCGATGGCAACGACGAATTCTACCACTAGACCAATGATGCTAGTTGATATATTACGGTCAACTATTACAATACACAAGGTAGTCAGTACTTTCCTCTTCCAATGTTAATTTCTATTGACTGCTAGAACTGTTAGAACTGTTCATTTACTTTTTTTATGATATGGAAGCATACTAGATTATTTCTTTCTTTCGGTACGCGTAACATTCCTTATAAGATAACTATTACATTCACAAATACGAGTTTGATTGAGGAAATACATGTAGTGCCTAGGTATCTTTGTATAGACATGAACGAAATCAGCTTGGCGGCACAGTCAAAGGGTGAATTCCTGGCATATCACACGACTACGTAGTCACAAATGGATATTCAGGTGCTCAAATATCATCCCGAAGTCCCTGGGGAACTCTCATCGGCCATAATGTCAAAGTTCTCTATGGCAGAGAATATGCTCGATGGGTCCATACGAGAAATGAACTTTTTCGACTCCTCCTTCTTCAAAGAGCCCAACAAAAGCCTCCCGACACCCGCACAGGTGAGAGCTTAAAAGAGGCTTGGGGGATGCACAGGTGTCCTAGATACAGCGTCAATTCTTGAATAGGCATAATGTAGGCAATACCCGCTAGCAATGATTCCAATTGCTGATAGTTCTATGGTCCGCTTAATCTGACAATGTCTTTTATGCCGAAGAACTGCGTCATAACAAGCGGTAGATATCCCCTGGACCGTTTCCAATAGATCGTCGGAAGAGGTAGTATTCAATGAACTTTCCATCTTGTTATCATTTTGTCACCATCGCTACTTCTAACGGGCATTTTAAAACCTAACAGAAAGCCTTGAACTTTTTGTTGAACATCCGTTGAGCTGATACCAAAAATACATTAATTGATTCTACCTAAGTAGACCTCCAGAATCTCCTCCCCCAAGTAAATACAAGTATACACCTTCCTAATATATGACCAATAACCAGCGGGAGTCCAAAGCTGAACCATGTGAAAGGCTGCGTGATCATGGCCCTCGGCGCTACTATCGCATCGCAAAGGCCATTTTCTGTAGCTTGATTTACCCCTAGCTTCCCCGTAAACGCCTCAACAGCCTCTAGCATGATCATGACCGTCATTTCTGGTTGACTCAGAAAGGGCGAATGACTCGTTTGAAGCTCCCTATGCTCCACCCTGCCACCAATTTCCTTTGCCATGCCAATATTTATGCGTTGTACCACTACCGGCAAACCTCGGTCCTCGACGGTGCCAATATACCAAACAGGTACATCTCTCCAACCGGCGTATGTGTATTCCCCGCCCTCGAACAGTGCTTTGAGGCTTTGCGTAGTAAGTTGCGAAACCCAGAATTCTGCCTCGTCTGCTGGCAAGTCGTGATAGAAGAGCTCACGCGGAGAAGTGACAAGTTCGGCATATCCGGTCTCATTGTTGACCCGCCAGGATGGAGGGGGATGGCCGAAAAACGGATCCATGAAGGCAAGTCCACTTAGGGTAAATCCAGAGGCTATGAGAATTAGGCCAATAACATAGCCCGTTGTCGAGATTTGATTTTGGGTTTCGGTGAAGTCTGGCTGCGTGAGACCCTTGATGGCACTATTGCCAACCATGCCGCCATAGGAGTGCGCAACGACGACGACATTGCGACTGTGGACTGTCTCGGACAAAACAGCTTCACGTGCAGCATCAAGATCATCTTTGAAGGTTGCAGCTGGGTTTCCCGTCGTCGAAGGCAGAGTTATGGAGATGCATTTCAACTTATGCTGGTCTTGGAGGAGCTTGATGACCTTGTTGTAGCATGTAGGTTTATGCCAGGCGCCAGGTATGAAGACGAGCGTCGGTAGAGTGGACATTTCAGAGTATAGGCGATACTCCCAGAAATGTTGTATATTTATTTCTGTAGGATATAGGGCTTGGATAAGAATTAAGCCGAAGACATAGGTGGAGTCACGTACTTTCATTGGTCAATGCGGTTCCTGCGGCTCCGATGCCAGGCGGCTCCGTTCTGCACAACATACCAAGAGGGTTCTATCAATCGTATGGCAATTTGTTATAGAGGTTGAAATAAAGATGACCTTAGTTATTCATATATATTGATATATCCTGTATCTCGAACTTTAGGACACAAATATATATTCTTCTTTTCTTGAGTCTTCTGTTATTGTGAACAATACCAGGAGCCTGAAGGCAACAAGCCGTCGAAATCATGTTGACAACCATTTTCCTCCTTGCTATACTCTTTTTCTGCATTTTCCTCTTAAATATCATTCGGACGCTCTATTTCCATCCACTTAGCAACCTCCCCGGTCCGAAAATATGGGTTGCCTTTCCTATCACTCGTTTTATTGCCCTTTCCCAGGGTCGATTGGAAACCAAAATGCGAGATTTTCACGAAAGATACGGTGAAGTCGTTCGTTTTGGCCCAAACGAAGTCTCTTTCATCACCGCTCAGGCATGGAAAGACATATATGGTCATGGCCATCGACAACTACCAAAGGTGCTGCATTCAACCAGTAATCCGTCCGACATTATTAGCGCCAACGATGCAGATCATAGTCGTCTTCGCAGGTCCTTGGCACATGCCTTTTCTGCGAAAGGCCTGCAATCCCAGGAGCCCATAATCACGAAGTATGTGGATCTCTTGATTGAAAAGTTGAGAATCATTGCCGCCTCGCCCATTCCGGAAGCCGATATGGTAAAATGGTACAACTTGACCACTTTCGACATACTTGGAGATCTCGCCTTTGGCGAGCCATTTGGAGGATTGGAATCTTCTAAATATCATTACTGGGTATCGACCATCTTTCAGGCAATCCGAGGCATGTCCCTTGTGAGCTTCAACGATGCCTATCCGTTTTTGTTCAGAATATTGTCTCTCTTTGTTGATTCGAAAAGCCTGATGAGTGCACGGAAAAGACAAATCGAATTTAGCAGAGCCACTATCCAGAAACGTCTCCAATTTCAGGGTGACAGAGAATGCACAGATTTCATTGACAGCATGCTGCGGCAACGCGGAGATTCAAACAACGAGATTACCGAGGAGGAGTTAGAAGCGAACTCTAATGTCTTGGTCATTGGTGGCAGCGAGACGACAGCTACTTTACTTTCTGGAATTACTTACTGGCTGCTGCGAACGCCACACGCCATGGAAAAACTCACTCGTGAAATAAGATCTGCTATGAAGACCGAGAAGCATATCACAATCTCAAGCACCGCAAATCTGCCATACATGCTCGCATGTCTCAAGGAGGCATTGCGAATTTATCCACCAGCGCTCTCTGGACAGCAGCGGATAACGCTTGGGCCTGGACCAACCAATATTTCGGGCTACGTCGTGCCCCGAAATGTAAGCACCGTAATTCAATTGATATTCCTGTTTTCTTTCCACCGAACAATGGCTGATGTTTAGCAGACGAAAGTATCGGTCCATCAATATGCCGCATATCAGTCACCCATGAACTTTTATGCTCCAGACAAGTTTATGCCCGAGCGTTGGCTAGAGGATGCCAGAGATGACCTATCCTCGCCTTTCTACAACGACAATCGAGACATCCTCCAGCCGTTCTCAGTGGGACCAAGGAACTGCATCGGGAGAGAACTAGCATATAGCGAGTCACGAGTGGTTCTTGCACGGGTTCTTTGGAGCTTTGACTTGAAACTTCATGAGAAAAGCGGGGAATGGGACAAACAGCGTTCTTACTTATTATGGGAGAAGCCTCCGTTAATTTGTAAGCTGAAGCTGAGTGATAAAGATATCTGGAGAACAGCCCATGAGACCTAGCTGGGCTTTTGCTAAGCAAAATCAATTCAGCATGGATTGGGCGCCCGCCCTTCACTTATATATTTCGTTATAGTTATGACAGCATATTCTCTTCAACGTACTCTGAATAACTCCGAATAAAAAATTATAGTAATATCATTTCCTTGCAATAATCTCTCTGTCTTTACAGCCACTGGAAACTCATGTTCTCTAATAAAAAGGCGTTTCATATTCTTCCTTGGACAGATTTCGATACTTCTAAAAAGCTGGACAAGGGCTGCCTATTAACGGACCCGACGTACCCGGTCCCAGATGCTGTCTTTCCACTGTTCTGATCAGTGCCAGTCCCCTAGGCTGCAGCACTACTGTCAGGCAGTTTCGGATGATCAATCAAATCGCTGCGATAGAGGAAGGGATGGAATCGAGGACATCTGATTGGTAAGAAAATGAGACTAAGCATCTCGATGTGGAGATTTTAATTTCCGCCATCACGTGACATGAGACCGAATCGACAGCGAGTTTACCTACTTCACCGTGCACACCTGGGAATGCTGTATATCGTAGAAGTGATACGTATTCTTAGTCCTGCCCAGCTCAAAAAAACATCAAAAACATCAGTTTGGCCTCATCTATGGCCCCATCCGATCTTTTCGCTGTGGGTCTTGCGGCTTAAATTTCGGAATCGCCCCTGAAAATTTGGGGCTATCTACTTTTGTAATAGCAGCTCCATAGTTAACTAACTAACAAGACTTAAAGTTCGCTAATAGCTGTTGAAGTGTTGAAAATTCTGGGTATTTATAGGCTGCGAACACCCCAGTTCACTTTCGCACGGAGTCTATTCTTTCTGTCGCCGGAGACGCACCTCATTTCTCACCTTTCATCTGTTTTTATTGCTCTTTGGAATTCTTAACAAAACGATACCCCACCAGCATAATGTTATGCCTCTTCGCGTTTGCCGCTGCTTTGGGTCAGGCGACTGCTACCTTCAGTCTCGATACTGCCGGTCCTAGTTGGGACTATACAACCAAGGACTTGGCAAAGACAACATCACAGGCTTGCAAAGAGGCCTACAGCGCCAGTATCAACTGCGATGAAACTCTACTCAAGATCGTGGCGTCTATGGATCCTGACTTTGACCCGCAATCTTCCGATTTGGAAGCTATGTGCACAGCGACATGCAGTGTTTCATTGTCGCAGTACATCAAGAATGTTAATGCTGCGTGCAGCAAGGATGGCGACCTAGCTGGACTTGCCAGCGGCAATAATTTGATTTACGAGGCTCCCGTTGCCACAGTGGGCGAGGTTTTCCAGTACAAATACGGCCAAGCTTGTGCCAAAAGTGGGTGAGTTCGATACATTGTGGTTTCCTTACGGTATATGCATATGTTGATATTCTCGCAGGTCTGATTACTGCTTCTTGACTTATCCCGCTAGTGACGACTGGGCTAGAGAAGACTTCCCATGTAGCGACGAGTGTGCAATCAAGTTCTACCAAAACGCACACAAGCAACCTGGCTCTGGATATTTCTTCAGCTACTTTGTTCTTGGTAACCAATCATCGTACTGGGAGGAAACCTTTGCCGGTGGATGGGAGACTGTGGTTCAATGCGGCGATGGCGGAAGTGATGCAAGCTCCGCTAGCACGAGCGCAAGTTCGACAAAGACCGATGTCGTTGATATTTCATCTTCAACCAGCCCAATTAGCACCAAAATGGCCGATTCAACACCCTCAACGCCGACTGCATCGATGAACTCGATGACATCCACCACACCGGCTCGGGCTGCCTCTGAGGCTACTTCAACCACCGCAACTAGTGGCGCTTCCAGGCTCAGAGTTCCCTTCTTTTGAGATTTAGCCATAAATGTGCACCCTAGATATTTTCTAACTTAATATAACGATGAAATCTTGAATCTTGTCTTGAATCTTGTTTCGAGGATCCAGGTCGATCCCCCTGGGCCCATGTCCTGACTCACAAAGCCTGAAAATTTAGACCGAGTCTTCTATGACTACAACATTCTAAGTAAACCAACTAATAATATGTAACTATTGCAGTGAGGAAAATCGGAATCCCCACCTGCCATCTGGAAAGTATTTGATCATGACTACTACCGCACCGCAGCCAGGTTGACCCAACAGTGTGCTCTACAGAAGTTGATGGTTGCTCCGCTGGCCTACGCAGGCGTTTCCACAGCAAATAGCGCCATTGTCGCAAGGCCATCGAGGAGCTAACGATAAATGCCCAAAGCATCGAGGTGCCGAAGTTGATAACCCCTAAAAATCCTGAGAGATCGATGATGACTATTAAAATTTTAAATTTATCATAACATGGAGCAAGATGCTTGTTTGATACCTAAAACTGTTCCATTTCTTTTTGAAAGCATGGAGATTTGAGAAATGAGAGTGTGCGTTAGTACGAACTGGCCTGGAACCGTAATTTTCTACTTGTCGCTCATACTTTATCAGTCTCTCTAGATGAAACTCATTGCCACTATGAATAAATCAAAAGATATGCGGTCAGTTGCAAGCCCTAATAGAGCGCCAAGGCTTCATAGCTAGTATGTACTTACATGCGGTCACCTGATATTCGGGTATGAATACCATGTATCATTACGGAGTATTCCTTGACAGTTTCTTTCCTCTACAACTATTTACACATGTTCCGCTTTTTTCAGTCGCATTTTTTTCCCAGGAGAAGTCTCACATCACGAAGAATGCCGTTACAAAATCTTCCTCCTGAAGTGCTCGTCAAAATTATCAACAGTCTCCCTACTATGGGGGATGTTGTGGCCTTGTCGCACCAAAATCGAGGACTGCATAGTATCAGCGATGTCTCCAATCGCCAAAAATATCATGAATTTCAGCTTGGTCGAGAAGGACAGGAGAGTTTTACAGTTCAGCTGCAGGCTGGTCAGAACATGCTGCTTGAAATCTTGGCCAACCCCTCTCTCGGAGGCTATCTTCGTCGCCTAGTCTTGTATGGGAGTGAAACGGGCTCCGGCTTTTCTCCCTACGAATCCGAGCCCGTTCCTCAACGATCGTTTTCTCCGGAGGATATCCACAGACTCAAGCAGGCCCTCAAGAAGGCCGGCGTAGAAAAAGTCCAGGATAGAGAATCTATCCTATCCATCCTTTGGCAAGATCCGCTCTACTTTAGGTAATTATTTTCCCTCCATGCACGTCTCTTAATGTTATATGACTTACTCTGAAATAGGTCTCCCTCTTATCCGAAAGCAATCGAGTTCAGAGATGCGCTTATTATGATGCTAGCCGCAAATGCCCCCAACCTTGAATCCCTATCTATGTATCCCATAGAATTCCCTCAAAACATGCTCAAGTCACTTCTCCAGCGAGCTTCTAAAGCAGCACCCGGCTCAGTTCCATACTGCCAAAATCTCAAGGAGATCAACTTCCACCCAGATGATGCTCGAAACCAGGGCACGACATATGTGGAAGATCCATACTACGATCGCCTAAACGTGGTACGAAAACTGCCAGCTATTGAGTCCGTCACTTTCAAATTAGCATCGTGGGATAACAACGCAGGACTACCACTTCCACCGCACTGCGCCAATTACAGCAAGATTAGCTTCACACACTCCTTGATGCAGGAATATGATCTTTGTCGAATCATTGAGTCGTCAAAAACACTAAAGAGCTTCACTTTCACCGTAGATGGGCGAAAGGACCCGGAAGGGGGTATTACTATACTAAGCGTGGTGCCATTACTTCAGTCCCTTTGGTTTCATCGACATACCCTAGAGGTACTGGATCTTGACATGGAATCTTGTACGAATTGGCAAGAGTTTTATGATACGAATTACCAGCTGGATGAGAACGAAGGGCTCGATGAGGATGAACAGAAATTTTATGAAGAACAATACGCAGATGAGCTTCGTGATCTAGCCACTCACAAGCTAGAAGTTCCACCATCCTGTATCTCATTGAAAGATTTCCCGAAACTCAAGAGTCTCAGTCTCGGTGTCCACACTCTATGCTATCTTGCGCGGGGTGTAGGATCCAGCCGGGATCGATTCCCCGATGGTCGGATCAGGCCTCAATCCTTCAATCTAATTGATCATTTACCTCCCAATCTCGAATCTCTGTGTGTTTATGGACGGGGAGAGGGGCCGCATGGTTTCAAGTCGTCTGTCCTAGAGTCTGATCTAGATGTGGATGCTCAACTTGAACGACTATCGCGCGAAAGGGATTCCAAATCATTGAAGATCCTTGAAGGCATTGCTACTCCTATTCCAAATGGAAAGGTAGTGGATGACTGGGCAGATAATAACGATCGAACGCTTTATTGGAAGGATCCAGATGATAACAGATTTGACGATGAGGAGCGCATTATGCTGGAAGCGGAGGAAAAGTACAAGAAAATATTTGCTTGCATGAAGGACAGCGACCCCTACAAGCCTATGTTAGCTCGATATCTAGCCACATTATCTAAAAAATAGGAATATATTTGCCACCCGTCGGAATAGTCGGAGAGAATTATAAAGTGATTAATTCTTTCATCTTTGTACCATTCTTATAGGCGGTATGTATATTCCAGCATAAATCTCGCTCCGGGGTACGTACGACCTTCTGATTTATAATTGCTTCGCTTCGCTCCGCAATTAGTAGGGCGATTGTCACCGGGTTCTCACCCAGATTCTTATTCTGTCTATAGCACACCTTTTTACCCCCGTCGTGTGACCATAAAGCGGCGCTCACCCAATTCTCACCCTGCCTATCATTGTTGTACTCAGCCATTTATACAACCTAAATCTCTCACTCTATCTACCTCTCCCACGAATGTGATGATACATACGACCATAGGGTGTGGAAAACAGGGCTTCCCGTCCGCTCAGCCGTACTTAAGCCACATATTCTGCACGGCCAATACTCAATGTGCCCTCAGCACCTAAGCGGCACTCTAGGGTGAGTTCGGGTGATATGGGTGAGAAGTCTTGAGACTGGGGTGAGAGAGGTGAGAACGGGGTGACAATTCTCACCCTTGAGGTGATAGGGGCCAACTCACTCCAAACCAATGTCAGTCCTAAAAAAATACAAATAGTCAAGCCCCGAGGCGCTTCTCTTACTCTGCCATGATTTTCTTTGAATTTCTTTACCAGCTAAAATATGTTCTCCGAACAGAATATCCCGAAAGCACTCCAGGAGCGTCTTGAGATTCTATAAGGATCGCATGGTTTCTATTGGATAGTACTAGATACTAACTAGTTAACTATAAATTGCCAGCGGAGCCGATACAGAAATACAGAGAGTTGAAAACCCATTCATTAGACCCCTTAGTTCCGCAATACGTCTTCAACCAAGAGTATAAGATAACTAGAACCCGGATAGTTTGCCTGCACGCTCCCCCTCTCTCTTTCTCTTCGCGTCCATCAACACATACAGTGTTTTCTCTATTAGATCTTCATCTGTATTGTATCTATCCATGAAATGTTCACGAATAATCCCTGAGAAGTTAGAACAGTTATATTGCGTCCCGAAACTGGTGTCACTACCTACACTCTTCAATTGGTTCTCGGACTCTAATGCCAAGATATACCATTGATATACAGTGACGGTGCATAAGTTTGAACACCCTAATACTGCCCGCCCTAACCTCACCAATATTTAAAAGGTTGATCGGCGCATAGTGCGAACGGGGCAAGGAAAAAAAAGGACAAGATTCGGTGAAGCGCAATACTCGAACGACTCCTCAAAGGACCTTAGTGTCTGGCCAGGACCTGAAGAACTCGGTGAGGCCCTAGAGATCGGGTATGGCTACTTTCTGCAACACTCGTGTAGCCGATTGAATATGATCATGCGGAATCAGGATACAAAGGGAATCCATATGGAGAAAATAAAAAAACTTTTGTTCGAGGGAATCAGGGTATAAGAATAAAAAAAAAAAAAGAAGCAGAAAAGAACAGGGACAGGACAGAACAGAGCAATCAGAATTCTTCCTCATCGTCATCTTCCACCGCCTCCTCATCAAACTCCATATATGATTCAGCAGACGCCTCCTTTGAGTGGGTCTGAAGTGATGTTCCCTCTGACTGAGCGGGAGACATGGTCGCAGCAGTTCGGAACATATGCACAAGTATTCCTACCACCTCCTGATAATTTCCGTGACGGGCAGTAATGATATACTCTGACCACTATTCAAGTTAGAATATGTATGATTTCATGGTATAATTTACTCACCTCCGAGTCATTGTTAATCTTCAAGAACCACCAACACTGGCCATCAGACACAACACCATACACAGTTGCATCTTTCTTCTGGAGGTCTTTTCGACGTCTGTGAACGCAACCCATGTAGCCGAGAGTTTGAGAGACCCCGCTTGTCACAGATTCAACTCCCTTCGTTTCAACCACAACAACACTGACAGCCACATCCTCTTCATTGCCGTACCACAGGCTATAGTCAGGGCGCCCAACAAGGTCGTGCTTGGTGTCCTTATGCATGACGGGGCCATAACGCCAGAGGCCTTCGGCATTCAAGTTCAAGTCGTTCATGTTCATGTCTGAGGAAGTGGTGCTAGGTTGCGAGGTGACAAAATGATGGGCGAAGATGAGGAGGTTGTTGAGAGTGATCCGGGTTAACGCTTCATTGGGTCCACTTTTGCCAAACGCGTCTCTCGTCATGTCCATCCATTCAGCTTGGTCAAATCAGTTATGTGTTACATTGACTTGAACATTCCTTAAGGGATACGTACCGCAGACGGGGGACAGTTCAACCGGAGTTCTGTTACAGAACTCAAGGTTGTCCAATGAATGAGTGAGCTTGAGTAAAACTTGGACGTCGCCGATATTCAGGGAAGAGATTGCGATCGTTGGTCGCTCAAACTGGCCTTCCTCAAAGATTGATGTAAGGTTTTCAATATAGGCCTTCAGCTGGGTGAAGGATAGTTTTTGTGTCTTGCTGTGGAGGTCGAGCATGGCATCTTTCATTCTTTGTTTAGTTGGCGTTCTTTTCTTCGCAACTTTGAATGGTGTCATCTTAGACAAGCCACACGAAGGACAAGTTGAGTTGAGATGAGTTAAGCTAGCTTAATGAGCCAAGCTGAGTTGAGTTGCGTTTGAGTTACGATGAGTAGATGAAGAAAAATCTTAAGCTGAAACGCCAGGAGTGAAGAGGAGAGTTGAGAAGAGTTGAGAAGAGATGAGTTGGGATAGTGAGAGGAAGAAAATTTTCGAGAGGAAACGCCAGAAGTGAAGAGTATTAAATACTGAAGCTCTACCTACAAAGGCAAACATTTCCTAAATAGGCTTAGTAGCAAACTCATTTCTTTGTTTAATGATAATGCTGCCTATTTCCTAGATAGGCTTAGTAGAAAATCCAAGTGGGGCAGTTAGTTGTTCCAAGGTTGCAACCCTTTTCTGCATTATTTCGTGTAGCGTTGTCAGGGGCCAAACTGGGATCCACTCTTTTATCCCAGTTTGAGGCGGTATCAGAGGGCAGATGGAGGTAGACATAAATACCTTCATCTTTCCCCCTAAGATCTAGCTAGCTAGTAGGAGTTAATTGAGTTATTTTCCTAGCAGTGGAACCTTATGTAAGCCTAGTTGGCTATTTGTTATTAATCCCGGTTCGGGTTAGAACGGGTAGCCTTACCTTTTAGCCGCATAGTTGGTGACCGACGTAGGGAGTCCTACACCGTATACATTTCCCACTACCCTAGATCGCTTAGATCTTATTGGGAGGATCACGTGATTCCACGTGATGCCTCCATATGGTAGATAGTCCTAGCTAGCCTCTCCTCCTATTTCTCTTCTCTTGTAACGGGTTAGACCCGCTTCTCACTATATGGCCCTGCCATATAGCCTTCTCCCCGTACTTTATGGCTGAATGTAGGGATCGCGCTTAGATAAACAACAAATCAGGCACACATTTGATGTGACAAGATTATTGATTACAGATTGCTTTGTGGCTATGTATAGGTGCTAAGATGGCTAATGCCTGAAGGGTATGTGATGGTCCAATTATTACAAGGTTAATTTTGATCATGGTTACTCGGCTCGAGTGGTCGCGCGAATCGCGCGTCAGGGAAGATCTCACCTGGCCCACCTTCCCATCTATAATCAACTCAGCCTGCTCACTCCCTGCCGCGCGACTCAAAAGCGGCGCTCACTAAATTCTCACCCGGGCGGCATCCACCCGACTAATGGCCGCGTTTGAGCCTCACTCAAAATGGTCGGGCTGGCCAATAGTTTAGTCTAGCCTAAAGCTTTATGCGGAGAAGTGGTACGAATTTCGTCAGTGATATATGAGCGCTATCGGCTGCCATATGTCTCGTTTCCTATACCCGACACGTCACTGCCCAACAAATCTCATTTGGGCAGCGACGTGTCGAGTAGCGCTTCAAACACCGCCTTGTGATTACCCCTCACTTTTAGAAGTAAATGAGGGGTATAGTTCTCCAGTCTTTCCCACCTTGGCTCAAATACCGTCTTCTACTTCTTATCAACTTGCTCAATATTGTTTCTGTTTCTTCTCCTATACTTCTTTATTTCACATAGCGTAAAATTCTCTCCTTGAAGGACTTGGGAGTATAAATTTCCTCCATAACCAACCCAGACCCAAGAACAACAATGTCCCACGGCGGACCAGGCTTCCTCTACTGCCGCTACACCTACCGCTGCCCCTGGAAGAGCAAGACCGACAACATGACCGGGACAGAAGAGGTATGCCACACAGCCATATACACCCCCGTCACGAAACAAAGCGACGAGGGACAAACTGCGTGGTTCAAGAACCGCGCCATGGATTCAATTGAAAAGGATGTTACCAAATGCTTAGCCAATGTGGATCGTAATAAGAATGAAAAGACCTATGAAAGATTCAACCGAGTTCATATTAAATAGCAGGAGTTTGGGTATCGTGAAAAACTGCCTCCGCATACGGAAGGGAAGACGAAGGGGGAGCCATTTGGGAAGCAGATTTAGAACTTTTTTTTCGTCTTTCTTTTCTTTTTGTATTTTCTTTTCTTTTTCTTTGGAATCGGGGAACGGGTTCGAATATTAGCAAACTAAAGGATGGATTGGATTTATGCGTATATGCTAGACATAAACTAAATTATCTCGTCAGTCAACAAGCTGAATGCTTCCAATTGTCACTCCTATATCCAAGTGACAGCCCGGGGGCTTAATCAGCAACAGAGCTTGTAAATAGTGACTTTCATTACTTGCTCACTTGCCGGTTACCCATGATGTTCTTTCGATCGGTTATCCGGTTATCAAGTCAAATTGGTGAATGCTTTTTGAAGGGTTTCCAATGTACAGCGAACGGAAAAGTAGTGCGAGTGAATTGTCAGGATGACGAAACACGGTTTGAGCAATGTAAATGGGCCAAGAGTCTTTGGCAACTTTTTTTTTGGAGGGGTTTTGGGTGGAGATCAAAGAGGCGGGCATTCGGGGACATCAATGTAGAGCTGGACGATTCAATCCAATTTAAGACAAATGCTCCACTTCCGTAATGGATTTCCCGATCTTCTCAAAATCTGTCAACTTCGGACGAGGTATGCCTGCGATCCAGAGAAAACCCATTATTGCCTTGCTTCGTTGGTGGTATTATATTAGCCAAGGAGAATGAGCTTTGGGCTGAGTTCCTCGGGCCTTTGTATCAGTAAAATTCTTGTGTCCTACCCTGCATGGGCTGCCAACACATACCTGCATGATCTGGCCTTACCTTGTGTGTACCTTTTGTCTAGTTATCATGGAGCCTCTAGGGTATGGCTGTCCTTTGCCGAATGGGAGATTGGCGAATAAGGAAAAGATAGATGAAAGACTCTGCAGGTGATTCTAAGAGCGATGTTGTTTTGTGAATTGTAAAGTGATAATTCAGCTACCCATAGGATTGTGGTGAGTACGCCACTATATGAAACTTTAGCGCTAACGAAAACCACACGTGTCCTGGACATAATCCATTGGATGGTATAGCACCACGTGAATTCGCTGCTCACAGCTTAGAAGCACCATCTGTCTTGGAAGCGGTGATACGGTACCAAATTATGGAAGGTTTCTGACAGGACAGCAACTGATAGGAGTCCAGGATTACCAGGGATATCACATTTTGCTTCCAGCACACTTAGAATTGAGCGGCGCAGATTCGTCTTCCCAAACCGAAAACTCCTCAGAAGTGATAACCAGCTGAAATATGTAATAAGCCATCTACTGACTCATGCTGCATTTCAATCCTTGACACTAAATTGCCATTCAGGGCACAGATGGCATGTTTCGACCACTTTGCAGGACAACTCATACTTGCATTACCCTACTTATCCCTTATCCTCCGCATATATAAGATGTAGTCAGGCTTCCTCTCATCTTAATTCTTGATACCTTTCCTTGAAAATTTTATGAGAGTCACTTGATAGCTGGCGAAGTTGAAGACTGAAACATGGCAAAAAAGAAAACGAAGCAGCGTAACTCGAATGAGGAGCCTAAGCGACTCCTTACCCCAGAGGTCTCTCCTAAAATTGACTACTATCGACCTTTGTCATCGTGAGTTCTTCGAATAAGTCAAAACTAGCGTTTTCTGACCTATTTACTGGCCCTACGAGTTCCCTCTCGTCACCTTCATTATAGGGAGCAAGCAATATGGCATTCCCGCTTATTTCCTTCGGAATTACCTAAAGCTTACCCCTTCCTCTCCTGGGTCATCGACTATCATCATGCCTAATGTTAATGAAGATGTCGGGTATACCGTGCTGCACTTCTTATATACCGGCGGCTACGAGACAGTCAGCTCGCCTCTTGATGAAGGTGTATCAGATCTCGCCAGAGAATATAAGAGGAGCGTTCTAGTCTATTATGCATTAAGGACTTGGGGCCTAACTGACCTTGAAATCCTTGCTAAGCAGAAGATGGAGCACTTAGATAAGGACCTTCCTATTCTTGAAATACTGCGGGTCGTGAGGGACGTGTTTTCAAGACTTCCTGCAGATGAAACCTGGCTTCCAAGTTACATTCGAGGAAACCTGCAGCGACTACCAAAGCCTGAAGTTGCAGGGCTTGACTTACACGCATTTTACAATATTCTCGGCCAGGACCATCAATTTGATAATGCAGTGATGAAGATGATTCTCGAGATGCTATCTATTAGCTTATGTTCTATGAAAGATCAGCACGGTAAATTATCTTCAACATATTCAACATATGGTAATCAGACTGAACTAATTCTTTTGGGAATCATTAGCAAAGATACTGAACGGCATCATTTCAGAAGAATCCCCTCTTCGAGGGCCATCCCCTGAGGATCCTGAACCTGTCCCCGAAGAGCCTGAGCCTGAGCCTATCTTCGAAGAGGCTGTACCAGAGCCTGCCTTCGAAGAGGCTGTACCAGAGCCTGCCTTCGAAGAGGCTGTACCAGAGCCTGCCTTCGAAGAGGCTGTACCAGAGCCTGCCTTCGAAGAGGCTGTACCAGAGCCTGGCTTCGAAGAGGCTGTACCAGAGCCTGGCTTCGAAGAGGCTGTACCAGAGCCTGCCTTCGAAGAGGCTGTACTAGAGCCTGTCTTCGAAGAGCCTGAGCCTGAGCCTATCTTCGAAGCGGCTGTACCAGAGCCTGTCTTCGAAGAGCCTGAGCCTGAGCCTGCCTTCGAAGAGGCTGTACCAGAGCCTGTCGTCGAATCGCCTGAACCAGAGCCTGAGCTCGAGCCTGTCCTGGAAGAGTCTCCTGCTGAGGGAGGTAGCGAACAGTGGATCATTCCTCAAGTGTCTGCTGATACTGACAGCTGGTCGCGCGCTTCTTTGTCACCCGGTGATACGTCTAATACTGAAATACTACCAGAGGCTACTGATCAGGGCTACATAGCGAGGATCTCATGGTCGGACTTAAGTCTGTATGGGAATTGGGCAAATATGTCCTCAAAGAAAAGAGCTAAAAGGGCTAGCAAGCTTAGGTCTAGAGGACTTCCTGTCCCAAGCGAGACTGGTTTCATTTCAATAGTTGCAGATTGAGGGTGATTTGGAGAAGCTTCGGCCGCGCAATTTAACCATTTACTTCCTGTTCATAGATTCGTACAGTAAAGCGCCAAAATGAGATATATTAAATCTACAGATATTGAGGTAATACTTGGGCCTGGAGCAAATTGGGGGTTTAGCTCCTCAATTTATGGGAGGGTAAGAACGAATATAAGGGGCTTATACTGTACCAACTCGACCACCCTCTTATATGATCAGTTCGGTATTACCTTCCGCCACTTTGAAGTAGCACGACCTCCCTAGCACTTTGGTGGAGTCGCCCGTACTCTCTACCACCTCTCGTTCCCCGGAATTATAGGCCCTGTGGGAAAATTATTCCTACTCTGGGAGCAATAATTATTGTGCCTGGGGACCATGCCATGTATCATGGGGCCAAGTATGATTCTAGGAACGCTAAGGGTCCTGTTAGTGGGATCTTGAGCAGGTAATCAACCAATATCAGATATAAAATTTAGAATGCGGGCAATTTGACTGATATCTTTACACGATATTGATATAGTGATTTATATTCACGTTAACCTCATTGCCGAAAAATGATCATTACAATGATTTGAACACAACAGCTCATGAATTCTCTGAGCCTACTGAGCCTAGAGCCACCAGGGCTCCATTCGGCTTCTAATATAGAATGGGGAGATAGGGGGGATGAGGACTGGGATTCCCTGGTCTGCCGAAGTAGGCTCGGGGAGACGACTAATAAGGTTAGTACAATTTAGCCACTACAGAAGCCATAGAGACCTACTTAGCCATTGGCTAAAATGGTTTAATGAAAATAGGAATTGATTGTAGGTTAGAACGTGAGAAAAGATAGGTGCTGTTGCTGAATTGTGACAGAGTGAGAAGATGGTTAAAGAGAAGGAAGAACGTGAACGAAAAAATGAGGTATTTCCATCTATGCGTAGTTAGCTATATTTCATATAATATCTTTGCTGTTCACATCCGAGTTCTTTTCCTCCTGGCTTTTTCAAATATATCGCGGCTGAAAGCCGAAGATGGAGATGAATGGGTCGGTAGGACTCAGAGATGCTTGTTCTTCACTTGCCAAATGAAATAAACCCACGAACTATGGATTAGTGAGCCGCAGCACTTGATATAGACTTGAAAAGAGAAGCTAGTTGAATCACTAGAATAAGAATAGTAATAGGTAGCAAAAGGTAAACAATAGGATATAGTTAGCATACTAGAAAATAATAGTATATACGACCATAGGGTGTGGAAAATAGGGCTTCCCGTCCGCTCAGCCGTACTTAAGCCACACGCCGGTGAGTTAGTAGTTGGGTGGGTGACCACCAGCGAATCCTCACTGTTGTATGTTTTTGGCTTTGTTTTTGCCACATAAATCTATTTTCTTTACACGGCAATTCTTGACTCTTTGCAAACGTTGCAAACCTCGAACCTTCTCGCTTAGCAATCTAGCAAACAATCTATGTAATGAGATAAACGATGAAATCAGTAAGCGAGCAAGTACATAAAGCATATGATAGCGATCTATTGCAGGTCGTGACAGTTCATATACAAATTGTACGGCATTCCATTATAGATCCTCTAATCATAAATTTTAGCCTTACTACAACCGCACTAGAGGGGACTCCTAGTTCTCTAGCTTATACTATATCTGCGTAATCCTTTACCATGATTAGATTCCACAAATTTTGTAACCGAGATAAAGCCGGAGATTGTATTTATCAATCAAACCAAGTTTAATAACGCTCCTAGGACCTATCTGTATAGTTTAGAAATTTTAGACGGAAGAAAGCAGATATTTACGTCAATAGTGCGTTTATTCACGGTACTAACTAGTGACCCACAGGGGAAGTTCTATATTCTCCGGTCTTACCGGAAGGCTCGGAATGGAGCGTCGGTGTGAAGGGACGAAGCTAGTCTGGATTGAAGCTAACTAGTTAAGCCGTTTGCTGTTATCTAAAAGCTGTTCGACATGTCGAACTTGAACATATCGTTACTGTCTAGCAACACAAAAGATTCATACCGAAGTCCCCTATTAACCGGTGGTTCAACGTCGCGTGTGACATTCGCCGAGACTTCAGCCCATCCCTCCCACAGAGCTCTCCAGTAGCATGCCTCAGCAGCTGGGGTTAGGTATCTTTCTCGAAAGGTTTTGATACTGTTATTGGCTATACGCTCTGCCTTGTCCGGGTTCTCCAACAGTTCGTCCATGAGATTCGGAAGATCGGAAAAGTCTCTCTCGACTTCCACGTAGTTCTGTTCCGGACCGGACGATACGAGGAGATAGTGGTGATGTTGGATGTACTGCAGCTTATGCGCCACAATAACGGACCGACAGGCTTGTCGGTATTTAAGCGATGCCGAGTATGCGCGGCCTGAATATCGACGATATCTGTCAGCCTTGTATAGCAAATTTGGGTTGTGAAAAAAAAACGTACCTTCAACATGCGCGATAAACATGGTCCGACAGTGATCCTCCATCGACAAGAAGTTGACCTTCTTGCTCCAATCCAACTCCTTCACATCACCCCAAGGCTTACCCCGGGCAATGTCCAAGAGCGTCCGACGCAGCTTTGGTGCAAAGCTCAACTTACCCCGCCAGACCAGCTTCCGTTCTTTATCCGCGAATTTCATATTAGATTCAGCCGCCATGATGCTCTGTACGACTTGTCCGTATGGGCCGATGTTACTCTTGGCCCAGGACCAGTATCCGAAGTCGGGCATCAGAATGACCGACTCCTCAGATGCTTTTCTTGATAACACCCAGACCGGGTGGCTGGCCGCATCAACGTCATCCACGCGATCTTCGATCGAGAAGATAAACTCGATTGTGGGGTGCGAGGTACGATTTGAGGACGCAGATAGTGCCCGATGGATAGACCCTAGAGTACTAAGGATCTTGCGCCGATGATCATCCCATTTTGCTCTTGTCGCCACGACGTACAATTCTCCGTTGGAGATAATAGCGCGGGCCATACCATCTCGGAATGGGACCATGCTCAGATCGTTTCTTGATATGCTCCCTTGCGACTTCCAATACGCAACCCCTCGCTGGATGTCCTGGAAGAGACCGGGGAATGCTGCCTGACACTGAATCTGGCTCAGGCCTAGGTTTTGGTCGTCTCTTCCGTATTGGAAACTCCAAGTTTCATGGTGTTCTGGTTCCAATAGCGGTGGCGAGGCTAGACAGGTGAGGCAGTCGGCGCATTGAAATGAAGTAGATGATTGGCAGGTGCAGTGACCTGCTGGGATAAGTTGTGTGAGGAGCTGGGGCACATTATCACGGTCTGAGTTCATCCCAAACCATATTAAGTAGATAAAAACACCACAAGCGCCAATGGCGACTGTGGATATCATCCGCCGAAGGGAATAGTGACGGTAACACCACTTGTTCCATGATTGGTGCATGTTGAGAAGCTTGAATATGACGAGAATGGTAAGTGGGATACCTGGGGGAAATTAAGGAGAACACCAAAAGCCTCCTTCAAGGCAGAAGAATAAGCCAGCTCAGAGATTGTCTTAGTCTACATGGGGAAGAACTAGGGACAACGGAGACCTTTTCCCTAGACAGGTAAGGGTATGATCCACGAACGGGTCACCTAGTCCACATTTAGATGCAACTAAATGACCCACAGGACCAGCCCCTCTAACCGTTTTGACCAACGGGATCTGAACGAACGGGATCTGACATTTATGAGCTGTCAGTTAATGCCGAGCTAAGAACCACTAGACCCACTAGCTAAGACCGCCCAAATGTAACCCTAAAATCCTTTTCCTATCCCAATTAGGGGGGTTGGCCTCAAAAGTGAAGCAGCAGCCAAATGTTCACCATGAGAATTCTGGGACGGTTGGTACATTTGAAAGAGCTTTAACCCCGGATTACTTTGTCCTAGTCTTTAAGGACCAATGTGACATTATCTCCAACAAGATTGTCGGCCGCCCCAGGGCGTCCTATAAATCTTTCAACGATGCTGTACTTAGACATGAATGAATTAATCCAAAATATAAACGTGACCAGCGTAGCAAAAATTCCCGACTCCGACTGGTGGTCATAAAATTGCAAATCTCTAGGGGTATAATGCTGTTTAAGTGACGGAAACAATCAGAGATTCTGTATGACACTTGATTCAACGAAGTTAATCAAAGAGGTATAGGATGCGCGGCCCGGGTACGTACCCAACTTGATCTGGTACTCCCTACTCCGTAACTATACAACGCTGCCTGAATGAAGTTGTAGAGAAATGAGGTGGAAAGGAGTATGGATTTTGATGGGGTATGACGGGCAGAACTGCTCGTAGGCGGTATGAAGCGATTAGCCAATAAGACAACATGTCAGAATCTAGGATGAATACTGTCATTTTTCATCCCTGATACAGCTGGGTCACGTGATTGACCAGGCTGGTTTTTCTGCAGAAAAACTAACTCAGTGGTTTTTCGCCCAAAAAAACACCCTTTCTTTTATTTTGTTTGTTTTGATTCCTAAGTTGTCCATCAGATTGTCATGTTTTAGGACTATTGTCAGTTTTAGAGAGTTAGAGAATTTATTGAGGTTTTTCTGCCACATATACACTCGCCTTACCACCGTTTTTCCGTCACAACACAAAACAGCCCAAAGGCGGTCTAAACACCATAATCTTCAAAGAGAAATGCTACCGGCACGCGAAAATTGCTACCGTCACGTTGCCTACCATACTACTTTAGGTAAGTCTCCCGCTGGCCGCAATTTTCAACCAACCTTTGTAATTTATTATAGTATGATCGATCATATGATTAAAAACAAAAAAACAAAAGTCACCTGATGTAATCACATGACTTAGTCACGTGACTTAGACATATGTTTGGATATATGTCTTGGTCACATGTTTTAGTCACATGTTTGGTCACATGACTTTAATAATGCGAATAGTAGGCAAAGTAAGCCAGATCATATGATCATATGACCAAGCATTATGGTCAAGTCATATGATTATATCAGGTGACCAAAACAGGTGACCAAAATAGGTAACCAAAGTATATGAAGTCATATAGCCAAAACAGGTAACCAAAACATGTGACCAAGTCATGTGATTATATCAGGTAATCTTTTGGTTTTGATCACATGGTAGACTATACCATAATAAATTACAAAGGCTGGTTGAAAATTGCGGCCAGCGGGAGACTTACCTAAAGTAGTATGGTGGGCAACGTGACGGTAGCAATTTTCGCGTGTCGGTAGCATTTCTCATCTTCAAACTCGTGCAAGCCCATTCACCCATGAGTGACTAGATGAAAGCCAAAACTGCGACCCTGTGACCATAAATAGATGTATATGGTATGCACCTCCTATCCGATTAACACGGCGCAGCCCCATTTAGCAACCCATGACCCGGTCAATCTTGATCATACAGCTGTTAGCGATTTGTTTGCGTCCACAATGGCTGCAATGGCCTCGGTTCCGAAGTTCATTGTAGGCGTCCATCAAATCCTGCCCTATAAGTTCACAGTGTTGCCGTTGAAAAAAAGACCGCAGGGTCCACTACAAGATCCAGTATTGGAATGGCTTTGTCGAGTTAGCGAAAAACATACTCGAGGTAAGTGCCGTAGGTATTGCTGGGAATAACCTACCGATAAGCATCGTGACAGCCAGAACCGAGTTTTTCCACCGAGCAGAGCCCTTGCAATCGATATTTCCCTCGGCCATGGCTATCAAGTCTTAGGCGGTCTCTGCAGAGGGTTTGGTTTCAACCAAAAGGGATCTATTGCCATTGAAAACGAGGAAATTTTCACCCCTGGCAGCGATTAGGCTGGGGACTGCTGCGGCAATGGTGGCCAGAACAGTTACAGCATAAACGGCGTGGTTGAGAAGCGACATTGTGATGGTTTCGATAAAAGGCTCTTGGTCAGAGAACGATAGAAAGATGAGTGCGTTGGTAGTAGAGAAGCCGCCCAGAGATAGCGAGCATCGACCCTTTCATATCCGCCTAGTCAAGGAGATGTCCTACAGCACAGCACCAGCTATACATAGACATAGGACGGAAGTCGTGGCCACCTTTGCATATCATTAACTAGATTGGTATCAGACCCTGGTGATAATGTTTCTTTAATAAGCGACTACAATGGCAGGGTTCGGAGCAGGCTAAGCCATCCAGCATACTTTACAAGCAATTATTCCATACTATATTTGGTCAAAGATGAGCACACGTTGTAGATATGGTGTTACTATGTTCTGTGAAGCCCGAGGCTCATGTTAATGCGCCTGATATACCCAAAAATATCAATAAGCCATGATCCTTCGGCCTCAGTTGAAGTAGTTCTGTAGATCCATCAACTCTATAGAAAATGTATAACTTACCCTAACCTATGTAGTATTCCTAAGCACCCTCTGGCCACTGCATTACTAGCTCAAAACGGTAGCCCGAATATACGCCGCCGATTCTCCTAAGAAGCTTCATTGATTGTCACATAAAGGTAGACAGTTCTAGATATTTCTATGCTATATCCCATAATTGGTCTATGGTGCTTGTTGTTGCCCTGCCCAGAATCCCTGTTGAATAGCGATCAATGACTACAGTGCTTGAGGGATTTGAACAGTCCTCGTTGCCATCAAGCTTCCAGCGCAGGTAAGTATCCTCCTACATTAGTTGATGTTGCATCGCGTTCAGAAACGAAGCAGGAATAGGGCTAGCAGGGGTTAGCAGGTCAGGAATACCCGGTCGGGGATCCCTCGGAATTTCGGAACACCAAACATAACAACATTGAATAGTTAGAAACTAGAATCCCTGAATCCCCTAAATCTATTAATCTTAACGTGGCCCTTATGGAGAAAATAACCCGGCAGGAATACTTTCATGGACAAGGTTGCCTTTGGGGTGGAAACACAGCCCTTACGAAAACTCGATACCAAGGGTCGAGTGTCAGAAGTACCGCAGGATCGAGCATTAGTTATAGGAAGATTATACGATCATCATAAATCTATGAGTTACTCGACTTTTCCAGAGGCGCTATTGTTATTATAAATAAGCTTAGCGCAATTTCGTTAGGACAACACTAACACTGTTTAAGTAGGAGACCCTGGGAATTTAAAAAAGATCAACAGGCGTGTCCATGACTCGATATTTGGGGTCAGATACGCTGGCTGCCTAGGGGAATTTAGCAGAGTTGAAATACGGATTACAGCGATGTGAATCATAGCAGGCTTAGGGCGGGCGACTACGGCGACGATCTCCCGCAGTCCGGCGCACCGCATAAATGATGATGCATTTGGAAGTATTCACTGTTGCCCCATGCTGTTCATAGCCCTCTCTGTGGCATTCCTCTCTCTTTCTTTCGTTTCTCTCGCATGCAGCTTGCCGTTCAGCTTGCTGTGTTGGCATTCCCTTTGTACGCCTGCAGAGATGTTTCTTCTGGTTTCTGGAGGATGGGATCTGGTAGCTTTGTAGCATGGAGCTATATAGAGAGCTTCTTGGCAGTAGCTAGATCAGCATCTTTCATCCACTTCATATCATCATCTTTCTGGTTGATCACCCTTCTTCTCGTAGCCTGCACCTTCATCAATAACTAATACTCGATCTCTAACTAGTACGCCAGATCCTAGGAGATCGTCGCTCACACCAAGCTAGAAATTTACGCCAGTGCATTATATCATATTGCCTCAAGGTTGTGGTATGGCCTTGACCGACGGTTCGGTGGACCCTGGGAGATCGTCGCTCGCACTAAGCTAGAAATGTACGCCCGTGCATTAGTGTTGTTTTGAGGAGATCTCTGTAATCGTATGATCGTTATAATTAATACTAGTACTCGATTCAATGACCATACGGTTATCATAGATACTATTGTCATTGTCTATAAGCTTAGCGTCGGTCGAGGCTAACTATGCCGCAATCCCCTTAAGACAATACCCATACACGGGCGTAAATTTCTAGCTTAGCGCGAGCGACGATCTCCCAGGGTCCAGCGAGCCGCCGCAATCTTGAGACAACACTAATGCACGGGTGTATTACCCGCTTGGCTGTCCGCCAGTAAGATGCCAACAGGGGATATCCACTGAGACCATGTATTTTCTTTATTGTAGTCCACTGCGGACTTCGCCTGTAGACAATCAGGTAACAACATAACTAGCCTTAAGCAATTGGTTGATGCAGCACATTCCTTCTTTGGAGGGACGCTTGGCCTAGTGTAATGGCCTAAATGTTCCCATGTACCTTACTATTGTTGCGAGTTTGCTACCCAGCCGTAGACCTTCGACTATTGTCCTATCTAAGATCTCCCACTGTGGGTTGGAATCGAGTCTATATAAGATGACTACAGACCCGATATACCAGAGTTAGATGAGAACACAAATCCCTTTTCGAAAACATCAGTCCTGTTGCTTCTTAAGTAACCAAAGGTGCACGCCGTCGTCATGAAAGCTTTTACCTTTATGTCTTCTGGACTTGCCCTCTCTGCTGCTCTGGGCGCATTAGCCAGCCCAGCGAGCCCTAGATCTCCTACATCAAATGACTTGGATGCCAGAAATGAAAACAATCGCCAGATTCAGTACCGAGGAGTAAATCTCCAAGGTTCATTGAGGTACGAGACGAAGGGCCTGATCTTTTCAAACTAGGAGTGCTATCCGGAAACCAACCAATGCCATTATAGAACTCATAGTGGGCTGAACGCTATCTGTGGTTGCGAGGTCAAAAAGGTAATTTGCCCTCGACCCCATTGCTCCAGGAGTATACTAACTTCTACGCACAGTGCACCGACACAGTTGAGAGTAAAGCATGTTATTTTGATTCTTTTAGTAGAAAGTGTATCTGTCAGAATGTCGTGACTTCCCAAGGCGGATATTTCCGTGTTGGTACTCGGTGATCGTGGAGCAGCTACTGTAGAGGAACATATACAAGTTTGCTGCATTTCAATATATGTTGTCCTGTTTTCTACACTATACCAGCATTGAGTGTGAACTGTTACCTCGATTTCTATAATTCGCATCATTGTACTCCGTCATTTCAACTCTGCTGGATTCCCCGAGATAGTCAGCGTATCTAGCCCCAAATATCGGGTCATGAACACGCCTGCTGATCTTTTTCTGATCCCCAGTGGGTCTCCTACCCTAAACAGCGACGTGTCACTAATGGCATATAATGGTATATCACAAATGGCATACGGGTCTGATTGGAAGCAAAAGATTGTTGCTGTCTGCCACAGAGACTTCTCATTTTCTTTATACAGTCAGCCTTTTTTTTTTATATAAATAATATATTGTCTAATCCCATTGCACTCTACCTCTCCTACGTTTAACTCATTTCTAGAGATTCACCCTCTTGACACTCATCACCAATCGGTACTGCCAGCTCTTTAAATTCCTGAACTTAGGATGCACGATTTACTAAGAGATTCACCGAGCTCAGTACCGCGAGCTAGCTCTGGCGGCTTCGCTGCATGCAGCCGAGCGGATCGGGCGGAGTTGGAGGAAGCTGCACGAGCAGGGAATTTCGACCTCCTCCAATCGGTGGCATATAACAGAGTATGGATCACGGGCCTGAGCTATTGCCAGAGCCGGGCGTCAATTGATTCCTGCGAGACGTCTCTGCATTCTCTCTGGTGCGTCTATTACCAATGCGCCAGGCATGTCTCCCACGAAAGCTTTGAGCAAGACAGATGGGTCCTCGACATCCTCCGGACGCGGGGACGCGGGCCTCTAATCAGACCGGCGCCGGGCGGTGGCATCGATATTGCTAGAACTCTCGATGGGACAGTCTGGAACGACATGCCGTTCCTTGCGACGGACATGACAGAGTGCTGGATCAACGACTGCGCGGAAATGAACGCAAAGCAGCGCCTTAATGCTGCGTCCTTCCTTGCGAAGCTTGCGTCCACGCGCATTGCGAACGATCGGCTTTGCCAGATTGCTCTGATCCTTTTTCGGGACACATTCGAGTGCGAGCGTCCTCTTGGGAGCTCTAATGAGCCGGATGATGAACACGAAGAATATCGCCGAACAATGCCTGGACGTTCTATTGCGTCGTTACTCCCATCTGCATGTGCCTGGATCTGAGAAGCCGGGCATAACATCATACTCTTATCCGATGTCTCATGGAATGATTGCTCCGATACTACCTTTGGGGCAGGTGGCTTCACCTTTGTCCAGTCGGAGCTAGGTCAACGGGCACCTGGAGGATTTAGTCCCTGGAGATGGTTATACTGGCTTAAGCGGTTACATGAGATTGCCGATGAAGCATCAAAAGCAGATGAGATGGTTCTTGGAGAGCAGGCCGCGAAGGCAATTGACATTATGTTAAGTAACGTTAAGGAGAGGAACTCTCAGATTCTCAGGGTGTTTGAGAAAGCGGGCGATGCTGTGACCGAGGATAAGGATTTTATGGGCTTGAAGAGGGAATGGTAGATACAGCACAACCAGACTTGACGTGTGATCCTATTTAATTTGATTTGGACACCATGAGTGCACGTTAACGGCCTGCGCCAAGAATTCTCTCTTTGTCGGATGCCCGAACCGTGACCACCACCACCTTAAACATACTGCTGTATGTTTTTGGTTTTGTTTTTGCCATATAATATAGTGTGAAGGAGGATGTAGGCAATAAGAATCCGGTGAGCCAGGTCAAATTTTACTATCGGACTGGCGGTAGACTGCCGTACTACATATGTTCAGAAAGGCAAGAACGCCAATCATCCAAACGATCTGCTATTGTACAAATTCCAACACCTCAAACTTGCGCCTGGATCTCATCAACGACCCGCCCAAGAGTTCCATTACTCCAGCCATCAACCCGCTCCCGGTCACACGTCTCATACAAAGCACGTGCAAGTGCTGCAAGCTGAGCAGCCTCCTTCGTATCAGCCTCTGCGGCTTGGATCTGGATCCAACTGATGACACCAGAACGAGTGATCAGGGTAGTACTGCCACCCACCTGGGCAGCGCGGTATACAATGTGCAGGATCTTTCGTCGAGCTGCTGGGCCGAGGGTTGGGGACTGGTAGAGGGAAAGAATGCGTTCGAAGACATTAGCTCGTCGGTAAACCTCCATATCCTAGATTCAATGTGTTAGCAATCGTGCTTTTGGAGTATAGAACTGAAAGGTAGAAACTTACAGCCTCGGTGCGGAGTGCCTTGATAAATAGATTTAGGAGCCAGTCGATCTCGTCGAAATACCCATCATCCAACTCAGGTTCGTGCAAGAGGATTTTATCGACCCAGTATGTTGGGATCTTCTCGACTTCCCATAATGGTGCCTTCTGCAGGAACTTGTTGACTTTTCCGTAGACCTTGTGGAGGGGGTCTATGAGAACCTCCAGGCAGTTTGAAGCGCACTCGCCCACAATCCAGGGAACGGGCTTCTCCATGCCAATGTTGTTGACTGTCTCGAGGAGCTCGCCAGCTAGAGTAAACACTGTGCGCCATTCTGCATAGGTAGAATCCTTGAGTTTGGCCATGAAGCGAATAATGTTGGCGAAGGCCTGTCTCCGGACTTCTTCGTGCTGAGAACAAATGCAGAGCATCAACTCGGCGACATGACCCTGGTCTACTGCTTCTGCAATGTCCTCTCTTTCCCATTTGTTCAGGGCATTGTGGGTCGTGCCTTCAGTGGGCAGGGATCCAAAGATCTCATCGAGGTCAACGGCAGAGGCCTTGTTGGATGAACTAGGCACGTTAGAGCCAGAGTCAATGTCCATCTTGTCTTCGTTGTCGGCATCATCTGCCTCTTTCACGGACTTCTTGAGAAGAGACTTGATCTTTTTGGTCTCAGTTGCTTCAACCAACGCATCCCGAGCAGCCTTAAGTACCTTGGTACTCTCACCCGCCTGCTTCAGATTACCGAGAAGACTTGCGATCCAGGCACCAACGGCAGCTTCCGTAGATGCATCTCCGCCTTTGACGACAAATGGCCATTGCTCAACAATGGCAGCAACAAGCGCGCTAGTAGTTCTAGACACATCCTCGGATAATGACTGTAGCAAGTCCTGGTAGTGAACTGGCTTCTTGGCAACACGGGAGACACAGTTATCAAAAAAGACCAGCTGCTGATGCAAAGCATCAGCCTCGGAATTCTCAAGGCTTGATAAGACAGATGCAAATGCGTGTGGGGAGCTTTGCAGAACAGAGTTATCAACCAGAACAGTCTTGAACAGAGTAGAGATACGCCGCGAAGAATCTTTATCTGAAGTATCCATGAGAACCTTGAGAATCGAGGTGAAGGGTGAGTATTGCATGGATGCTGGCTTTTGCCACCAACGCAATGAAGCTGATTGTTGTGCGATCTGGAGGATACTCTGAAGTTGGCTCAAAAGCGATTCAGAATCATCCGCGCTAATGTCTGGGGCTTCCAGGCGCTTGAGAACATCCACCAAAACTAGGGAGACGTCAAAGTTTTCCTCTAGAGCAATGTCCGGCATCACTTCATAGTAACAGGTCAAAAGCTCTGCAACAGCCTCCTGCTGGGTCAGGTCCTCCCTTTCTGTTCTTCGGAAGAGGACAACGACATCCTTGACAGCAGGGCATCGGCGGGAGAACTCTGCCAGCAGCTTAGCAGAAGCCTGATTCCAGAATAGTTGGCCTTGGCCGTGATCCGCCTGGAAGATTTTGAGGACAGCCCGCAGCTTAGTGAATGCGAGAGTCAGGATACGCACGGCGAACAAGGTGATGATCTCCGCATTCTGGTTGAGGCAGCGGGTCATGATCTTCTGGCCAAGGGGACGAGGGAGAATATTTTCAATAACGACAGAGACCGGCGGTGGCAGGATAGGCTGTTTATCCTTCCAGCCACAGTTTGCAGGGACAGGCAACTGCACGGTTGAAAAAAGGAAGGCCGACTCGGCCATCCACGAAGGGGTGGCCTTTGGGTCTGAAATAAACATAGTTTTTCTTGAGAAATAATCGGCAACAAGCTCTGGTGCAACCCTGAAGATGGAAACCAGCAGTTCAATCTGGAGACTATCCACATCAGGCCGAAGGCACTGAATGAGGAATGAAAGGGAACCATTTCGCACGGGGATAGACTCTCGGTATTTGTCCACGTATATGGGAGAATCAAGGCCTAATTCAATGCATGTATCATCATCAACGGGTAAGGTCTCTGGATCGGTTCCGACGGGATACCAGCCGGTCTCGGGCAAGAGGACACCGAGCCCGGCGGTTTTGCACACATTCATCATGACTCGGTGGATCTCATTGGCGATAACGACACCTCCAGCATTAGGTTCATCTGACTCTCGATCATAGCCATAAAGCGTCACCAGTCGTTCGAGATTATGTCTGTTGAAAAACTTGCTCTTCGATTTGCGGGACAGAGCGGAATCTTGTACCACGTCCCTTTCGATAGCCTTGATAATTTCTAATACAGTATCCCGCGGATCCTTCCGGATATATTCAAGGAAAGACCTGGTAATCTTGTGCTGTTCGATGATATCACCCTTCTCGGAGGCATGCTGGACTCTCAGGTTTGCGAGCAGGTATCGTTGAGCGTTGCGTCTGAGCGTCGACTTGTGGGACTCATCTCCTGAGATCTCCTGTGCTTTGTTAGGGGCCAGGAAGACCTCCAGTCGCTTAAAGGTAATGTAGCGCCGAAGATACAGCTGTCGTGCCACTGCTCCTCCGTCAAAAGTCACGATCTCCGTAAGCAAACGCAGGCACGGTGAGATCAAGTGCTCTTTAGACTTGGTTGCTGTCAGACCGCGGTTGAACAATCTCAGCTGGTCTTTCTGTAGCAAATGCTTGCACAGGGCGATTCCAAATTCCCGGAACTCCAGTTCCGACGAGATCGTCTTGAGGAAGATCGCAAGAACAGAAGGGACGCTAGTGAGTAAAGGCTCGTTGTTATTGCCATCGCCAAAGGACCAAGATTGAATTATATCCGCAAAGCACACTGAGGTTTCATCCTCCTTTCCGGAGTTGGTGATCTGTTTATCGCAATAATCCTTGAGGACACGCAATTTCTCTGCCTTTTCGCTCTCATTTTCCGTGTGTGCAATTGACACCAAGAACTCTTTAAACTTGATTATACCTATTTGCTAGTCAGTTTTGTTGTAGCTTAGGATGGTTTGCGACCTGCCTCACCTTGCTTTGCCAACGGGGCATTTTGCTGGACAGCCAACAATTCACGCAACGAAGCAGCAGATTTGATATTGGATATGACGGCCGTTTTCTCCGGTTTAGGATCGTCAATCTTTCTTCTCTTCGCCCGAGAGGGATGTTCTGTGATGTGCGACATGATTTGATGGGTTGGTGTTGTAACTTTTTTTTTTTTATCTTCAGATGTTCTCCGATACCATCGACATTTCCAGCTCGTTGATTGGCCGAGGCCTCCCCGCCCGGTACAAAAGTGTGGATACACCGCCTTATTCTGCCATATTAATACCGAGGCGGTGTGTAGTTAGCCTCCAATAAGTGGAGACAACATCATTTACATCATTTTACCAAGTGCATGTGTATGTGGTCCATTCCTTAATATGATGTTGAAATAAAAGCTTAGCCAGGCTGCTAGAGAGTGCTCTTTATGGCAATGACACTTGTTCTACTATTATCGGCGATATGAATGGCCCCCGATGCATACAACCCTCTTTCTTGCGTTTGATTCTTGACTTGTTCGTCTTATTTCACCCCAATTCCGAGGTTATCGGTGCTTATCGAAGTCATACGGCATTGGCAAAGATGGAAAGCTGTTGATTTTTGTGTTTGATACCGATCATTATCATCTTATATACTGCATGGCTTCCGAGCAATCAGTTTGGCCACAATGGCTAAAAGGGGCTAGATCGAGTATTTGATGTCCAATTCTCACAAAGAAGGGCGATATTTGGTTGGAGGCACAGGCAGCCGAAGGGACTTCCGCCGATCGCGCAGTCTATGAGAAACAGTATCGATCGAACACCCGGAGTGGACGGCCTATAGGCTTGAAGGACCGGGAGATGATGCGTTATTGCAGTGCACCCCTCGAAGAAGCAGCCCCTCGAATTATGCCAGATGGACCATTTCTGAGTAAAATGCACACCGATATATCACTAGCAGGCTGATAACTGATAGATAGTACTCCCCAGCTCTTGATTATTTGACGACAGACCCTTCTTTCTGGCGCCGAGGCATCGGGAGAATGCTCGTGCAAAGCGAGTTGTAGGTCGACAAGGAATAAAGACCTATGTGATGTCAGAACCGGCTGCATTGAAGCTATATCTTAGCCTTGGCTTTCGACTGGTAGATACGGTATCGGTGGATTATTCGCATTATGGTGGAACGGAGCCAATGGTGATGTATTTTCTTGTTCGCAAGCCATCTCAGGTAGAGTAGGTGCGTGACAACGTATATTACGAACCTCGTTCTTTATTTTATAGCAAGTAATCGTGCATTGCTCATCTCTTGCTACCACATATTGATCCTGAATTTTGGTGTGCACTTCCTTATGATGATTTGATATATTTCTAAGACGCGTCCCATCCCATCCTGCCAACTGGAAAACAGCTTCTTGGGCTATTTATACCATTCAATTCTTCTATTCACTTCTTTCCATCCCTACTAACTTTTCTATCACCTCATCCTCTTCTTCCTCTAATTATCCTCCTCTTCACGACTTTTACTCTGCATCGTTACTATTGTTTTCACCATGGTGAAATACAACACCAGCGATGTCATCAAAGCCCAAATGGCCGAGCTGAACGACCTTGTCAAGGAGATCGCGGTCCTGGACAGCGAGATGACCAACGCAGCTTCTCATAAATGGATTGGATTGTGCCAGGAGAGGATGAGAAAGACATCTCGAATGGAGACGCTTAAGGAACAGATCCAGTGCAAGATTATGGCAATGGACGTCCACCGTAAAAAGACCCTCACGCGCCAGCTTAACGCAATCACGAAAGTCAGAGGCTGGACAATTGACGCGTATAAGAGCAATAACACCAAAACAACCACTGCTGGCACTGCACCCGAAGTTCTCAAGCATGGAAATGAGGAAGAATGTGTAGGCTAGAAGACTATTTGACAACTATACTGCTCCTGGGAACCTACTGACATGACCAGACGAATTCCACTTTGAGTGATGACTGGGTTGTTGCGAAGGATATGAACTCGTGTATCTAGGAGTGTCAAACGGGCTTGAAACTGATTCTAAAACATTTGGTCACTTACCATTCAATCTCATTCGTAGGAAAAATTATTCTATATTGCTCCGAGTTGACTAGAGAAAATACCAAAGTCCCGAGTAATTGCACTGCGATACTCTGCACCAGATAGGAGGAGGTTTTGACATATTTACGACAAATGCTCTTTGCAAGTAGGATATTCTTTCAAACTGCCACCTTAATGCACAACCAGTAAATTATTCCCAGATCGAAAAAAAACCAACTCCGATATTTTAAGCTAAGTGATTCATGCAAAAATACAATGATAGAGAGATATAAGACGCAAGACAGAAAATAACACACGGTTGCAAGCATAGCTGGTATATTGGAAATATAACAAAAATCAACCCCAAGTTCCACCACCACCACCTCTGCCTTGGCGTCGCTGGGCAGAGATACGCCAATCGTCTTCGCCAGCAAAGCGGTTGTGCAGAGGCTGGATGCGCTCTGCCTTCTTACGTTTTGACAATCGATCCGTAGGTGCAACCTTGAAGAAAGTAGGCGCCGCTTCCACGAGCCATTTCGGCTCAATAGCAGTGGTGCAGTGCATGTATTCCTTGGTTGTGAGGACCAGGGTGTGGTAGATGACATGCTCGGCCGGTTTGCCGAACATCGCGGAACTAGGGTGCATGTACACGGGCGTTCCTTCCACCAGGGTCTTGTATCCTTCCTGGGGGTCTTTCCGTGCTGCGTTGCGGAAGAAGCCGGTACATAGAGACTGCCGCACTTTCATGGTATCTCGGCCACAAGAGACGATCCGGTGCTTGTAACGGTTCATGATGCCTAGTAGTTGCTGGCGCACATCTTGGGCGCGCTTGATCTGTCGTGCTTGGATGAAGTTCTCGAAACACCAGGAGTTGTTGAAGCCTGCGTTCTTCCACCCATTGTAGACATTGAGGAGGGTCAGATGATCGCCGTGGGGATCGTGGAATTTGGACTTTTTCTGGTCTGCTTGTTGCTGCTTTTCTTTGGGGCGGTAGAAGACAGACTGGATTGATAGCATGGCAACAATGCTAAGCATTTCATCGGAGCAGCCTGAATCCACGGATGCAATGAGCACCTTCGCAAGCGCAGGTTCCATTGGGAAATCGGCCATCTTTCGTCCAAGTCGAGTCAAAAGACCCTCATCATCAAGTGCTGACAAGGCATATAATTCTTCGAGTGCTGTCAACATTGTGTTGGTAGGCGGTGGGTCCATGAAATCGAAGTGGAGGAGGTCGTTGATACCCATGGCCTTGAGCATGAGAATGGTGTGAGAGAGGTTCTGACGCTGAATTTCGGGAATGGTTGTTGGAAGCATTTCAGACTGATAGGCAGCCTCTGTATACAATCGGAAGCACTTTCCAGGTCCCGTTCTTCCGGCACGGCCAGCTCTTTGCTTAGCTTGCGCTTGAGAAATTGGAGTCACCACAAGAGAATCCATGCCGAGCTTCGGATCGTAGGCATTCTGCTTCACAAAACCGGGATCAATGACGTAGTAAATCTGATCAATTGTGATCGAGGTCTCAGCAATATTGGTTGCAATAACAACTTTACGTCCGCCTGGAGGTGCCGGGTCGAAAATCCTACTCTGCATCTCACTGGGTAGTGCAGAGTAAACAGGTAAGACAACCAGTTCAGGGACAGTAGGTCCCAAAGCTTTCATGCGCTCGAATAAGATCTCACATGCTGTATCAATCTCTTCTTGGCCCGTTAAGAAGAGCAGAATGTCACCTTGCGGTTCTGTCAAGTGAATTTGCATGACAGTGATGAGTGCGGCATCTAGATAATCAGATTCGGGCTCCTTGGAGTACATGACTTCGACAGGGAAAGTTCGACCGGGAATGGAGAAAATGGGACAGCCGTGGAAGTATTCGGAGAACTTTTCAGCGTCCAGTGTGGCAGAGGTGATAATCAATCTGAGATCTGGTCTTCGTTTGACTGTCTTTTTCAACAGTCCGAACAGGATATCAGTCGCGATTGTCCGCTCGTGCGCTTCGTCGAGCATGATAACGGAATATCTCTTGAGGTCTGGATCCAAAAGAATTTCTCTCTGAAGCATTCCGTCGGTCATGTATTTGATCTTGGTGTCTGGGCTAGTACAATCCTCGAAACGGATGGTATATCCAACTTCTGCTCCGAGCTTGCAACCAACTTCCTCAGCTACACGTTTAGCAACTGACATGGCAGCAACACGGCGAGGCTGGGTGCAACCAATCATTCCGGTGTTTCCATATCCGCCCTCGGCCAGGTACTGTGTCAATTGCGTGGTTTTTCCAGAACCTGTATCTCCGACGACAATCATCATTTGATTGTCCTTCACTGCATCCAGCAATTGCTTTCGGAACTTGTAGACTGGAAGACTCTCGCGTTGTTGTTTCATGGACATGGTTGTCCGCTTTCCAAACGATGCGTTTTTGCCCATCGTCACTCTCTTCCACTCCGGTACAGCCTCGTCCTGCTTGGGTTGCTGGGCACTCCGAAGATCAGCAGCAAACTTTCGCTCTTCCGGTGCAACCATGGGGTCCTGCCATTGAGCATTGAGATCAACATCTGCCGCCTTCTCAGCCGCCTTGTCTTGAGCTTCCTGCTGCTTTAGTTCGCGTCTCTCCTTGGCAAGGTTAGTGCCTGCCATGGCAGAACGATTCATTGAGCCATCGGGGGCCTTGACAACACGAATAGGAGAAAGTTCGAGGGATTGCTTCGTCTGGCCAGCCAAGAAAGGAGGCTCCTCATCTTTGACCTCAATGTCGATATCTTCCTCCTCTTCGAAAGTGCCTTCGCCGGTGAGCGTTGCATTATATTCCTCGTCGATGTCGGGATAATCTGCTGCAGAGGCAACCCCGGAGGCAATCAATTGTCTAATCTCCCATCGCTCTGGCGAAGTCATGCGCTTTCGGTTCCTCATTGGTCGACCTCCAGACCCTTCAATAACGGGCACATCGGATCCGAGGCTGCCGTACTTGTCATCTATGAATCCACCATCGAGGCGTTCCATATTTGCACCAGAAGCAAGGCGCTTCTGGGGAACAAGATCCATGCCTGTCACTTGATCCACCTCCTTCATGGACAGTCCGATGCGAGTGCCTTCGATACTAGCCACTTTGACTTTGACTGGTTGTCCGCGCGAGACCAAATCCGAAGGATGATTCACTCGTGCTCCTTCTTGCATTGCTGAAACATGAACAAGACCATCCACCTTCCCCCTGACGCCCTTTAGATTCACAAAAGCACCGAAATCTTTTACACCTGTCACGGTTCCATCATAGACCTTGAAAAGAACGGGATGGTCATCCAGCTCGAGAGGCGGAGGACGACGGAAATCATTATCCTCGTCGCGACCACGGTGTCTCCGATGGTCACTATGGCCATTGCGACGGCTGTCTTCCCGGCCATATTTCCTAATCGATCTCCCGAACTCGTCCACAAGATCATCGTTTTTGTTATACCCCGGGGCGCTTCGAGACCTTGATCGCGAGCGGTATTTGTCTCTGCGCCGTCCACGGTCGTAATCGTTGTTCTCGGGGCTGCGGCTCCGCTTCCTAGTTCCGCGATCGTTTCTCGGCGCATGCGGTTTGTCCTCCTTCGCTTTTCCTGCCAGTCCCTCGAGCATGGCAAAAGTGTCGTCCATCGCGCCTGCCTGTGCATCGGCCTCGTCTGCGCCTTGAGGATCTGTGTAGTCTTCTTCCTCCCAGCGCTTCTCCGTATCGGGGACCGCAAGGCCCTTGAACACGCGAGATTTTTGCTCCAGAGCATCAAGCAAATCCATATCGTCTTTGGCATCCGAAGCTCCTTTGCCGTTCTCCGCTTTCTTTCCTTTGTATTTGGGGTGCATCGTGAGCACCATGCGGTCGACACTTTCCAGGAGACTCTGCGGGAATTCGCCGCCCATGTCGTCGAAAAATTTCTTGAATTCAGAAAACTTGCCATTGCATTTGAGGTGCTGATCGATCACGAACTCTGCGAGAGTCTTGTCGGCGATTCCCAGATGGTTCTCGAACTCGTTCGTCACGCGCGAGACGAGCGAGAACAGCTCCAGAGACTCGAGGTCATCCATGATGGGCGGTGGAACAAAAGAGATCCAACCAGATAAAAGACAGAGCCAGCAAAACTGGATAAGTAACGTGAAAATTGGCGAGCGCGCAAAACACTGCTACCCTGTAGCTCTTCGGAGATCTTGATGGCGGAAAATTAGTATGGCCGAAGTTGCCACCGATAAGATAAGGCGATCCTTGGCACAAAATCGGTGAGCTGAGCGCTAGGTTCACCCGAGGTAGCCCTGTCTCTTGGCAAGGCTTCATCATCCATTTATGCAGATGTAATAGTAATTATTGGGAGTCTTCCAACATGTTCAATCAATATGTGAATGCAAGCTGAAAAATACGTACAATTGAGCAAAAAGAAATAATTGATAGGTATTAGGTATGAGTATTGGAGATCGGTTTTATACATGTAATATACATATTTCTTGTTGTACATATTCATCACTCTTTGGGGACTTCTGTGTCATAGTATGACTCTGTTAGTTCAGGCTCCGAGTCGTCAAAGTCGGGTGATGAGCTCTCTTCCTTGCCCTCTTCCTTGCCCTCTTCCTCGCCCTCTGCCTCCGGTGACGATTCAAATAATGAGAGTTCGGCGTCAGAGGATTCACCCTCCGCAACCTCCGCAGCCTCCGCAGCCTCTGAAGCACCTTCTTCGGGCAGATTGATTTCAATCTGCTCTCCCTCACCAGAGGGCTTCATCCAGTCTCCAGCAACTCCCATACGTTCCTGCTCCAACAACTGTTTCTGCAGCGCAATCTGGCGCTTCAGAGAAGCACCCTTCCGCAGCCTCTTGTTGGCAGAGAACTCGGTCAATGCCCGAACCATGCGCTCTTCAACAAGTTCCTTGACATGACTTGCCAGAGTTCGGTCAGTGAAGACACCACCGAATCGGAAACTGAGCCACAGGTACAAGATAACTGCCCTATGAAGGCTTTCTAGATCATGCAAATAGTCGTTGCTGCCAGAAACGGGCTGCTCGATAACTTCCAGGTTGAGATGGGCGATATCTAGAAGTCGTCCTTCATGGTGTTCGGCTACGCAGTCCGCCATAGCACCAGTAACATCACGCGAGCCTGAACTTTTACGGTCCATTGGAGAAACCATGAACTTTAACTGGTCCTCAAACGGCAGTCCTTTGACAGTGTCGATAATCTCGGCGTTCTCCAACTGACTGCTAGGGTCACACAAGAAGAACAAAGGGTTGACCTTGGCAATGTCCAGGACCCGCTTGATCAGATATTCGAAAGGTACACCTGGTGGGAAATAGGCGGCGAATTTCCGGAAAACAGATTCTGGAGGGAAGATGCCCGCCGCACTCAGCGGTGGGGGCTCCAACTTCAAAGCCTGTTGGATATATGGAAGGTCAACCTCTTCGAGACAGGAGATCAGGCCCACGTTAGGCTCCTCACTTGTGCTTTCCGTGGCATTGGCTGGACGATATCGACCAGCACGCCCGCCAATTTGTTTGATCTCAGGAACAGTAAGCCGTTGAAGTCCAGTCGGGACACGCTTGACGAGAGTGTCAAAGATAACACGCTTGCAGCTCCTATCGTGGGTTAGTATGGTAGCGTAAATATAACCAGGGAGCACAGAACTTACAGATTAAGACCCATGCCAATCGCGTCACTTGCTACGAGGAAGTCATAGTCATTGTCTGGGTCGTTGAACAGATTGGCCTGTTGGGTCCGAATCTCCGCCGGCAGACCACCATAAACGATGGCTGCGCGTCTTCCGGTGGTCTTTTCAATGTCTGCCTTCATAGCGTGTATACCTTTCCGAGAAAATACGACTACACAGTCGCCTTTTTCAAGGCTATTGAGATTACCCTTTAGACTATGTGGCATCACTTCCAGGGCGTTCAGGCGTTCGTAGCGGTGGACCTCCAAAGTATCTCCCGTGAGTGCACATAGCTCCCGAATCAATGGTATAGCGCGGGTTTCGCCGCACAGGTGCAGTTCGGTGGCCTGAGCACCAAGGAAGGCTCGAGTCCATGCCCATCCTCTTGATGAGTTCGCAATCATTTGGATTTCATCGATCACGCCAACATCGTATTCCTGCCCCAGGCTGACCATTTCCACAGTATTACTGGTAATACGCGGTACTTGATCATCCTCGGGAAATTTGACGTCGTCACCAGTGACTAAACTGCATGGAACCCCATCTGCCTTGAATCGATGATATACTTCTTGTGCGAGCAATCTCAGCGGACCTGCGTAAAACCCGTTCTTGCTTTTCGCCAGTCGTTGCAGCGCATGGTAGGTCTTTCCGGAATTCGTCGGCCCGACATGGAGATGGATTGTTCGCTGCATCGATCGTGCGCGCGGATACCACTCGGCTGGCCACCGAAGGTCGGCCACTTCTTGCTGTGCTTCCAGGATGGGTGCCGAAAACCTGGCAGTGATGTTTTCCGAATACTGCATGTATTCCACCTCCTCCCGCAGACCCTGAAGTCCGGATGCCAGGTAGGCTTTTTGCAGCGCTACCTTGATATGCCGAAGGGGTCCCCATTGTGCAGAGGCTTTCTTATCATCTGATTTGCAGGCGTTTTTGATTTGGCGCTCAAATTGGGTCCATCCTTCTAGCGATTCGCCTGATTTGTTCAACTTGCTGTATACATCGCGTAGGGTTGCTTCCACGAGTTCGTTGAAATCTCGTGCGGCCGCAATATCCTGTCGGATGGATCTCCCGGCGGGATTCCCCACAAGTGTTTTGCCCTTTTTTGTGTCCGCTTTCCTGTCCGGCGATGTTTTGACCTTTTTCGAGCGCTGCAGAATCGAGGTTGTGGTGAAGGGCCGTACAGCAAAACGAGTCAAGGGCCGCAAAGCATAGAGGGAACGACTACCGCTAGTCCATGGCTGCATTCCTGGACGACGGGGACTCCAATCCCGTAGAGAGGAACAATTTGGGAACAAAGAAGGCCGAACAGTTGAACCGAAGCCAAAAAAGAGAAAGGTAGAGAGGATAAAGAACAAGAACCTGCATAGGAGAAACCAAAAAGTTCCCTTATCGAGCCGATCCACTTTCAAGCTCCAATGGTGGGGAAAACCATCTTCCCTTCATATACCTCAGACGGCCACCTGACACTCCTCTCTTCCCCTTTAACTGAACATCTCGTCAATCTCCTTTACTATTGCCTATCTTTTTTCTCTTTTTCTTTATTTTTTGTCCTAATCCTCATTCTGAAGCCCCAGGGCTGCCCGCCAGCATGGGCTCCTCGATAATTAACATTCAACGCGACTGTGGGTGACTACTTCTACTACCTCTTGCAAAGAACCTTGGCTGACCTTGAACTGTCTGGAATAGTTATACTGAACACAATCCGCAATTCCGGTGGCGATGAGGTGAGCCCACCCCCCCTCCCCCGATCAACCCCTCTACCGCGGATATTGACGGCATTCTCCCCCTAATAGTGGAAAGTCTTGGTGGTAGATGAGACCAGCAAGAAATTGGTCTACGGTGCTGTGAAGGAGGAGGAAATTCTCAATCTCAATGTCTCCAGTGAGCTCGTCTTGTGCTTTGCGACCCAAACGATGTCACTAATGCCACACCGCAGACGTCGAGCAGCTCGAACATCGACGACCGTCCAATCCCGATATGGACGCGTTGTACATATTGTCCCCGGAATCGTACGTGGTCGACTGTCTGATGGCAGACTTCGAGGTGGGCCGATACAGAAAGGCATTCTTGGTGTGGACTTCATGTTAGTGGGCTGGTGAACCCGAGGCCTTTGCGACGTCATTCCGCTCACACAGCCTATAGCCCTCGATCCGCAGCAGCGAGCTCGGATTGACCGGTCCCAAATAGCGCGCGAGCGCATTGCGGACTTCTACACTATGAACATCAATTTCTACCCCAGAGAATCGCATTTGATCACATTCCGGGATCCGTGGAGCTTCCCAGTGCTCTTCCACCCGAGTTGCAACAATTTGATTCGGGGTCATTTGGAAGAATTGGCTCAAAAGGTAAGATGCTATCCGTGTATGCCAATTGGGCTTGCTGACGTTGAATCGAGGTGGTATCTCTTTGCGCTTCTTTAGGCGAATACCCTATAATTCGGTACTATCGGCCCCGATCTCCGACTCACGAGGCTGGAGTTATGTGTTCTCACTTGGCGCGTTTCATTCAGAACGAATTGGATCAGTTCGCGCAGCATCAGCGTGACTTTCCGCCTCAAACAAACCGCCCCCGAGGCGTACTGCTCGTAGTAGACCGTTCCATGGACCTGTTCGCGCCCCTCATTCACGAGTTTACATACCAGGCTATGGTCCATGATCTTCTTCCTGTCACGGATGGAGACAAGGTTACCTACAAAACGGTTTTGAACCAGGGAAACCAAAATGAGGAGGTCAAGGAGATGGAAATTGGCGAGCATGATCGAGTCTGGGTGACCTACCGCCATATGCATATGAAGGATGTGCTTGGGAAACTGGGCGAGGACTTTGCCAAATTCCGAGCAGCGCACCCTCAGTTTGCAGACGAGTGAGTTTCAACGGGCCATCCCTATACACGGACCACTAACTTGAGATTTTAGTAACGACAAGTCTAATGTGAACACCATCAAGGATATGTTGGGCGGACTGACAGAGTTCCAAGAGGGTAAAAGTGCCTACACGCTGCACCTCAACATGGCACAAGAGTGTATGAACTACTTCCAGTCCCGCAAACTCTTGGAAGTGAGCTCCACCGAGCAGTCATTCGCCACGGGCCTGGATGAGAACTACAAAAAGGCAAAGAACCTAGCAGGGCAACTCGTGCAGCTCCTCGATGACGACTCAGTCGTACAACCAGATCGGCTTCGACTCATACTTTTGTACATCATGTATCGCGGCGGATTGTTAGGTGGTGACATTCGCAAACTCATGGCGCATGCTGGACTCCCGCCAAAAGACGGCGGGGTGATTGCCAACCTCGAACTCCTTGGAGTTCGTATCGAGAAGCCTCTCAAGGATGAAAAGCCACCAGTGCAGCCCCTTTTCACCCGACGAAACCCACCACCCGAATCAGAGGAGCTCAGCCTGAGCCGGTATGAGTTAGCTATCAAGCAGATGCTTGAAGATCAGATTCAGGGCAATCTGGACGCGACTACCTTCCCCTTCACACGTCCACACACCGAGACTGACGGCGCCATAGCTGCCCAGGAAATACAGTCACAGCAGGCCTCTTTGCGCAGCGCAAAACCCACCTGGGCGCGCACAAGATCCGTCGACCAGCCTCGACAACGCATAATCGTCTTCATGGCCGGTGGTGCTACCTACGGCGAGTCACGAGCTTGTTATGAAGTCTCAGCGGCATACAACCGGGACGTCTACCTTGCCACGACGCACATGCTGACCCCAGGTCTCTTCCTCCGCCAGGTAGGCGACCTTGGTGTTGACCGGCGTCGTCTCGACCTCCCATCCGAGCGCCCCAAACCTACTGCCCCGGCCCATCTCTTCGAGCGCGAGGCTCCCCCAGCCCCCAATCCGCCGCCACAGAAGAAGCCTGTGTCAACGGCACACCTCAACCCCCCAGCTCCGCCAGAGGCGCTGATGGCTGGTATGTCTCTAAACGGAAGCAGAAGCAGCCCTGCCTCATCTGGCAGCGGGAAGCCTGACAAGAAAGATAAGGACAAGAAGGAGAAAGAGAAAAAGGAGAAGAAGGAGAAAAAATACCGTTTCTTCAAGTAGCCTTCTCCATTCTCCATTCCTCTTGATTCCACCCTGTTTCTTGTGTCCTGCTGCATTCAGCGCTTTTGTGATACCATTCTGTTCCTTGTCTTTCTGTTGGTCAGGTCTGGTCCCGAGCATTCAAGGCGCTATTCTCAGCGGTTTTTTATTTCTCTCCTAAGATGAGTCCTATAAGACTTAACATGGGAATGTTTTCACTACACTCCAATTTATGCTAGGTAGAATCTGGACACAGTTTCAAGTTGCACTACCTAGTACACGGTAATTATTCAAGTCAAGCCTTAGACAGAAACAAACATTGCATCTCATTCAAAACTGATATCCACGTAAAACCACAACAGTACAACTAGAATATCAGGACCTGTGGGATTGACGCCAAAAATGACCTAAGGCCAGAAACGACTAGGGCGAATCAATTTAGTTCTTGATAACATCACTTTTAATAGCCTAGATCAACTCAGGCTCTAGACAATACAAATTTCCGGGATATTCCTCCTTCTAAAGAGACTTCTATAGAGAAAGAGCAACTGTCGTCCTCGAACAATCGATGATTCCAGCGGTAGTCACATATATCATGTCAACAGCTGGGGCCGAAATCTATTAAAAGGCACACCACGTCCACAAGCATATGGAAGCCTGTGGATTACAGATCACTAGCTAGCTTAGAAAATATCCTGATCTGGGCCGATGCATACACTTCGGCGATATCGCCCAACTTTGTCGTGTGTCAAGAAAATATATTTCCGCAGATAATGCCGCGGGCTTTTGTTCTCGGCAATATCGCCATGCTGAAACTCCGATTGCGAATGTCCGAGATGAACTATATAACCAATAACTGTGCGCACGATTTGTATACTTACTTAGTAAAGACAGTTCAAGCATGAAAACTAGTTGGTTTTGCTCCGTCTATATCTTGAATCTTAACACTTGCTTCCCTGTTCTTCCTGTCGTTCCCAACATGGCTGTCGTTCCCGAGGCCACTGTCTCCAACAATGAGATCCCTCAGCAAGTCAAGAATTCACAGGCATCCTCTCGACGCATGTCCTGGATCCAATATCTTTTCTTCCACGCACGCCTCAACGACAATGTCTGCAACCAGAATTACACTGGTAAAGGTACAGAAGATGACCCATACATTATCGATTACCTGCACAATGACCACCAAGACGCCATGAATTTTTCCAATGGGCGAAAATGGGCCATCTCCATTCTCCAGTCTCTATCCACGTTTGTGGTGACCTTTTCCAGCTCGGTGTATGTGAGCGGCATCGGAGGCATCGAGCAGCAATTTAACGTGTCGGAGGAGGTGGCCACGCTGGGCTTGTCGCTCTTCGTGTTAGGGTTCGCTGTAGGACCGCTGATATGGGCGCCTCTTTCGGAGATGTATGGCCGCAAGTCCATCTATGTGATTTCGTTCATGGCGTACACGGCGTTCAGCGTGGCGGCGGCCTGCTCTCCCAATATCGCGGCCTTGCTGGTTCTTCGCTTCTTCGCTAGCGCATTTGGTTCGTCGTCGATGACCAATACCGGGGGTGTCATTGCCGACATGTTTAGCAAGACACAGCGCGGAGTCGCAACGGGATTTTTTGTCACAGCTCCTTTTCTGGGACCTGCGCTTGGTAAGTGGTGGAAGATGCCCTTCTTACATGTTGCCATTTCCTGCCATTTCTGCCCTGATACACTTGAAACTTACTAAATTGTTTCTCATTTTAGGGCCCCTTGCCGGTGGTTTTCTTGCTGAGAAACAGGGTTGGCGCTGGCCTCTCGGGTTAATCGCTATAATGGCAGGCGTGGTCTCGATTATCACGATGCTGATCACCCCCGAAACATACGCACCGTTAATTCTCCAACGTCGAGCCGAAGCCCTTTCCCGGGTGACAGGACGAGTATATGTGTCTAGGATCAATGCGGGAAAGCCGCCCAAGACCTTCTCGCAGGAGCTATTGATCTCTCTCACGCGCCCCTGGATCTTGTTGTTCCGCGAGCCCATTGTCTTGCTGACGTCGCTGTACGTCGCCATCATCTATGGCACACTTTACATGTTTTTTGCCGGGTTTCCTATCGTCTTCCAATATACTCGAGGCTGGAGCCAGGGCATCGCCGGACTTCCGTTTATCGGCGTCGCCATTGGCGTCTGTCTTGCCACGCTGGCGGCCGGCGTAGACAACAAACGCTATGTGCGTCTTTGCAAGGAGATCGACGCAGGAGGAGGCACAGTCGAGCCAGAAGCCAGACTGAGTACGGCTATGGTAGGCTCTTTCGTGGTTCCGATTGGATTGTTCATGTTTGCCTGGACGACGTATCCATCGGTGCACTGGATTGTACCCATTATCGGTGCCGTGTTCTTCTCGTGCGGACTCGTCATGGTCTTCATCTCGCTGATGAGCTACCTGATCGACTCTTGTAAGTTTTGATCGTTACTCCGTGACCTTATGCAACAATGCACTTGCTCACCTGCGTAAAGATACCGTCTATGCTGCTTCTGTTATGGCAGCCAACTCAGTGGTTCGGTCCTTGTTCGGCACTGCGTTTCCGTTGTTTACCACCCAAATGTACGAGAAGCTCGGAAATCAATGGGCGAGCTCCATTCCTGCATTCCTAGTTCTTGCGTGCGTGCCTTTCCCGTTTCTTTTCTACAAGTACGGCCCGCAGATACGCAGCAAGTGCAAGTATTCCCTCGAAGCAGCTAAGGTGCTGGAGACGATGAGCCGTCGGCAAGGCGCCATGATTGTAGGTGAGCCAAATGGGCTAGAGAGTAAGGTTGAAGAGACTGTTTAGATCACATTAAATAGCGGGGGATCTGCTACGCCCCCAAATCAGCTTGGATGGCAACATAAACTTAATTGTACAGCAGGATTATTTCAATAAATCTATAATGTAGCATAGAAACTCCTTACATGTACGAAGCGGCCGGGAACCGGGAATATAAATGGGGGGCCTCCATGGCTGAATTCAAGGATTATGTGAGTCCCCGATCGGACCGGAACTTGAATCACCGAGCCTCGAAAGACTTAAAACAAAGCTTACCCCGTCCGTGCAATTCCGAGGCTGCAACAAACACACTTCTCCCGGATGAATCCTTCTGGGGCCAAGCCAACCGCGGTGTCCGGACAAGCCGGAAAGCGTGCCCTCAAAGCCAATAAGGCATGTGTGCCCTGCCGTGCACGCAAGACCAAATGCGATGCCGCCGAGATTGGCCTCCCCTGCAGCTGTTGTACCAGCAGGCAGTGTGTCAAGGACTGTGTACTACCGGTCCGTAAGGGTCGTGCTAGGTGAGTTGATTAATGATAGGATGGCTCATGGTTTATCCTAGTAGCTTTTAGGCGCGTGCTAACTTGGATGGGCTCCAAGGAAATTAAACCATGTTTCACCGATCCCTGATCATGTACGAGTATGTTTTAGATGATTGACAGTGTTCCAATTCAAAATCTCAATCGATCTAATCGATCTAATCAATCTAATCACTCGAACAGTCGGCCCAGCCTTCGACTTCCGATCTGGATGGCCAAAGCCCACGTCAGGCTGAGCTAGATCTGTTCTATCTCAATATCTTAAACGACGCCGGGGAAAAGACTACACAATCTAGTCGACACCACCCCATTTTCAGCACTCCCTACCGCCCAAGCCCGGAATATAGTTTTAGTACTCGGAATTGTCGATGGGCCAAGCAACCTCAATTGGACGACATTGACAACGAATTTCTTGCCAAGAAGGGGGTATTTGATCTACCTCCTTCACGCTACCTGTGAGACCAAGCTTATAATCCTCCATCTTATTCGGGGTTTCGCATTTGCCTCTACTCACTGACAAATCATAACAGAGATTCCCTCGTTAAGACATACTTTGACCACGTCTACCCCTTTGCTCCGGTGATCAATAGAGTTGATTTTATCCGCGGCTATCAATCTGGCCACTGCTCATTGTTCTTGCTATACGTCATATTGGCACCGGCCAGTGTCCATGCGCCAGCAGACGTGCTATCCGCCTGCGGCTTTGCTAGCCGCTCGGCCGCGCAAGAGTTGTTTTTTTCCAAGGCCAAGCTGCTTCACGACTTTTCCGCTGAAGATGACCCATTGTTGATGCTGCAGGGATCCATCATCTTGTGCATGGTGATTCTCGACCACCCTACCGACCGAGACTTTGGCTACTGGTTCCACAACGCAATCCGTCTTGCCACTAAGCTTGACATACGCAACGTGTACGTTTCCTACTCCTGGACTATAGCACCTGGAATGAGTATTGCGGGTATTAACTGCCTACGGATTTTTCCACAGGTGTGCTCGAGAAGACAAAGCTGGTACAGTCTTCAAGTTGTATAGAAGGATCTGGTGGGCTCTCTACGTACGTCCTTCTTCTCGTCACTATGTTCTGTTCTTCCTGCATTATGTTTACTGTAGCTACGTAGACTTTAGACATTTTTCATGTCTCTGTCAATACTAGACGCTCGCGACTACTCGCGACTACCTCCACGATCAGACTGAGGACGGAAGATGACTGGGAAGTGGAGATTAGCTCGGAAGTATCATCTGACTTGCTATCACCAGTCACGCCTCAACAAAGGGCCTTGCCTGTTGTTCAATGCGAGTTGTCTCGAATATGTAGGTGCTGGTTTTATTCGATTCTTTGTTGTTACGCTCTATCCTTCTTATCATCAACCCATAACTGAAACCACAAGCATGGCTGACTCTTATTTAGTCGGACAGTGTTTGTCCAACGTGACAACCAAGCCACAGCAAGATCCCCGCCAGATGTTTCACTCGCTTGATTCATGGCGCAAATCACTCCCTGTCAAGATGCATATGAATGAGAACATTGGAACCGATGTGTACTATCTGGCTATGCAAGCCATGGGCTACAGATTTGAATGCATCTTGTGTCGATTGATACGACGTTGTTGGCAGCAGACCCATCATGCGGACTGGAGCGAGTGGGTCAAACAGCGGCTTCGGTCTGCTATTTTGGAGTTGGACACAATTACCAAAAGGGTTCTGGCGAGTGGTACCCTCCAGGACTTTCCCATATCTTTGTATGTGCCGTCCATTCTCTTTTCCCCATTTCCCGATCTACAGAGCGCAAAAATATGGATATCTAACGATAGACTTACCAGTATAACCACAATAATTGCACTGCTCGCTCTACACATCGAATCGGCCCTCGATACAGCCGAGACAGATCTTGTTCGTTCGATGGCCCAAATCTCTATTAGCCAGACAATGCTTGTTCTCACACAGGGAAAAGAAATACCAGCCCTGAAACGAGCCCTGCCATTATTCGAGGAGATTCTTGCCAAGAAAAATCTGTACTTGATTCCACCCAACAGTGTCGGTCAAGTACAAGATAACACCATGGTGGATGCAGACGCTTCGCTGCATACACAGGTAGAGCAGTATGAGAATAATCCGTTGCTCTATGATGATTTTCTAGGATTTGATTTATTGGATGAATGGCAGATTGGGCAAATGGATTTTACTGGCAGTGGTTAATTCGGCATGGTTTCCCAAGGAACGCATGTCATTTTTGGGCTATCTCTAGTTCTATCTCTATGTATCTCGTTTCCTAAGTTGTACCGGGACTGGAGGCAGGTGCCTCAATTGCTTCCTATTGCTGTATAATTAATATAGAGGCTTCTGAGACTGAGAGAGCTTCTTCGGCGGGTATCTGCCTCCGGGATCTAGTGCTTCTGCTTCTTATTGGCGGTGCGTAATTCGCTTACTTCTTTCTCGAGAAAAGCGGCGGATTGTATAGTGATCTAGTAGGCTTTGAAAACCTAGTTGATCGCTCAATTAAGCGGGCTCGGAGGGCTTCTTGATTTTATATAAAGTAACGCTTTGATTGACAAAGCTTACTTTTGTAATTGAATATAGTTTGACAGCGTTTTTGGGTTCTAATCGCTACCCATTTAAAGAATAACAAATAACAATAGGGGTATCATCAAGCACAAAAAACAAACAAAATGAGGGTATCCAACTCTCCTCCATCCATAAAATCCACGACCTAAATCCCCTCCCCAAGATAGTGTAAAACCTCATCACTCTGATAAAAAGCCTTCCTCAGCCTTTCCGCCCTCTTCTTATCTTCCGCGGCTTTATTCCGCGCCTGTTTGGAATTAAGCTTCTGCACCTTCACCGGCGGCGCCGGTCTAGGCGGCAGCGGATCTCCATCCTGATCAAGCCCAGTTCCCAACCCAGCCGTACCATGCTTGACGCGAGGTTTGATAGGTTCACGAATACCCTCACGACCCGAAGCGCCGAGCCCAAGCCTACTATCAGGATCCCAACCGTATGTAGAGAGATATCGGAGACCTGTGCGCGTGCGGTCGAGGTGCGATGGCGGGTGAGAGTGAGCGAGGCAGATTTGATGCGCGAGGGAGGCTTCGTGCGGGCGAAGTTTTTGGTCTGTTGTGTCCGCTGGGGCTTGTGGTGGGAGAGGTAGCTGGCACACGTCACAGTATTCTTGGGCCGCGGGCGCCACTGTGGATGGAGGCGGGAATATGTCTGAAGTTGGCGGTGCGGACTGCGTACGAATTGGTGGTGATTCTGCGCGCTGAGTTGGTGTATGTGTTGATGTACTTGGGGCTGATTGGCCCATCACAATAGAGAGGTATGTGTCTGCGATGCTAGTCCCGGAGAGAGAGGGAGTTGGGGCTGTTGTGGTGTCTAGATTGGACGAGCGCACGAACTGCACGCGTTTGCGGCGGATTCCGGAGCTGAAGGGGCGCTGCTGCTCCGGTGGGAGGAAATAGTCTTCGTCCTCAGAGGCCATGGTTGGTACTTGTAGAGCTGTCAAGGCAAAGAAAGAAGGAAGAAAGAGGGTTGAGGGGCGGAGCGGAATTAGAGGGTGGCGATAAGGAATAAGATAAGCGGAGATACGTGTACATTGGAGAAATCCCTTAGGAGACACACACCTGTCCTCTCTCTTCCCATCTTCATTTCTCAATTAATTATGCCCATCCCTATCATTGCCCAGGGCCTGCGGGATGGTGTCTCATCCATCCCGTATGCTTGGACAATCCTCCGCATAGCACCATGGGTGCTAGCCCTCGCGGCGCTGAAATACTATTTTGAAGGAGCCCGCAACAGCTCCGAGCGAATGATGCGATCAAAAGTGATAATGGTAACGGTAAGAACACCCCTCCAGCACCACATCACTACCCAATCAACCAAGCTGACAAAAACCAAATCCAGGGGGGCACCTCCGGGATAGGCGCAGAAGTAGTCCGCGGGCTCGCAACTCGCGGCGCCCAAGTAATCCTCCTAACCCGCCAACCACCCTCCGACCTCTATCTCTCCGAATATATCGACGACCTCCGCACCAGCACAAAAAACCCTCTCATCTACGCCGAACAAGTCGACCTCTCCTCCCTGCACTCAATCCGCCTCTTCGCAACAAAATGGATCGACAACATCCCACCCCGTCGACTAGACTGCATAATCCTCGCCGGCGGAACAGCCGAGCCCTCCAAACCCCGAGCCCTAACAATAGACGGCATTGACCTAGAATGGCAAACAAACTACCTCGCAAACTTCCACCTCCTTAGCATCCTCAGCCCAGCCCTCCGCGCGCAGCCCGCACACCGCGACGTGCGCGTCATCTTCGCAACATGCTCCGGCTATATCGGCGGTGACTTGAAAAATCTGGACTCCATGGCGCGCGGGAAGCAGAAGGTGGTATCGAAGCGCACGAAGACGTCTCCGGCGCTGTACGCGCAGCCCAAGGGCGTGTACGCGCTCAGCAAGCTTGCGCTGAATATCTTCGCGCACTCGTTCCAGCGGCATTTGAATGCTTACGAGAGGCCGGATAGTCTGCCGCCGTGTACGCGGGTCATCGTTGTTGACCCTGGGGTGACGCGGACTCCGGGCATGCGGCGCTGGTTGACTGGTGGGTCGTTGTGGGGTCTTTGGCTGTACTTGCTCACTTGGCCTCTCTGGTGGCTGCTGCTCAAGTCGCCTGTTCAGGGTGCGCAGAGTATTCTGTATGCGGCGATGGAGCAGCAGTATGGGCGGGGTGTGGGTGGGTGGTTCATTAAGGAGTGTCGGGAGATGGATTATGCGCGGGTGGATGTGCGCAATGATGAGGTTGGGAAGAAGCTATGGGTTTTCAGTGAGAAGATGGTCGAGGAGGCGGAGAAGCAGAGTGCTGTTATAAGGGCTTTTGAGAAGAAGGAAGCTGAGGTTGAGAAGCAGAAGGCTGAGGCTGAGAAGGCGAAGAAGGAGGCGGCCGAGAAGAAGGGGAAGAAGGCTGATGGGTCGAGGAGGAGTCGCAAAGCTCAGAAATGAGTGAGATATGTGTATACCTGTTTTATAGGTATGGTGTGATATATAGACGGAGTTAAGGGCTACATTCTACCGTGAACAGAGAATAGGCTCAAATTTATAGACCAATCATCACAAAAAGGAAATTCGTTTCATGTATACTAACAACAAGATCCACGACTTCTATATCAACAAAGACAAGATCATTACAAACCACAATTCACGTGTGCTACATCAGTACCCGAACTAAATTCACTTCTTAAGCTGAGCGAGCAGCTCAGCAGGGGGCTCCTGGCGGTAACCCTCGGGGTTGTTCTTAGTCCAGAGCCAGAGATCCTCGCAAGCCTGCTCGAGGGTACGTTCAGCCTTCCAGCCAAGCTCGGTGTGGGCGCGGGTGGGGTTGGCAGTGAGGTTGAGGACATCGCCAGCGCGACGGGGGGCAACCTCGTAGGGCTGGTCCTTTCCGACAGCGGTGGAGAAGGCGCGGATCATCTCGTAGACAGTGCTGCCCTTGCCGGTACCCAAGTTCCAAGCGCGCACACCGGGGTTGTTGGCACGCAGGTATTTCAGGGCCTTGAGGTGGCCATCTGCGAGATCTAGGATGTGAATGTAATCGCGGATGGCGGTACCGTCGTGCGAGGCGTAGTCTATGATGGTGTTAGATCAGGGAGTGTCAATAATGGGAAGAAGGGGCTTGCATACCATCACCAAAGACCATCAACTTCTCGCGCTTGCCAGTAGCGACCTGGGCAAGCAGGGGGAGCAGGTTGTAGGGGACACCCTGGGGGTCCTCGCCCATAATACCGCTGGGATGAGCACCGGCAGGGTTGAAGTAGCGGAGCAGAGCACCGTTCCACTTCTTGGCCTCAGCCTCGTTACCTGCCTTGGTGGCATTGTTGCGCTGGGCGTTGATCGCGTCGGTGATGGCGGTCTCGACGGCGAACTTGGTGTTGCCGTAGGGGTTGGTAGGGCCTAGAGGGCAGTCCTCAGGGATGGGGATCATGTTGGGGAAGCGGGTGGCATCGCCGTAGACGGTGGCGGAGCTGGAGAAGACAATGTTGGTAACATTGTGCTTCACCATGGAGCGCAGGAGGTTGATGGTGCCGTAGACGTTGACCAGCCAGTAGTCCAGGGGCTTCTCGCCAGACTCGCCAACGGCCTGGATAAAGACAATTGGATCAGCTACTGGATCGAAGGGTATACGATTTATGCTTTCTTAATTCATCGGGTACACACCTTCAGGGCAGCGAAGTGGATAACGCTGTCAATGTCGGGGTGAGCTTCGAACACTTGGTCGAAGCTGTTCTCCACGGTGACATCGAGCTTGATGAACTCGGCCTTCTTGCCGCAGATCAGCTCAATACGGTGGAGGGCCTCGACTGAAGAGTTGTACAGGTTGTCGGCAACGACGACCTTGTAGCCAGCCTCAAGGAGGGCCAGGGTGGTGAACGAGCCAATGTAGCCCGTGCCACTTGCGGGGAATTAGCTCACTATAAGATCCCAAATAGGTAATTCAACCACTTACCCAGCAACAAGAACAGAACCAGCAGACATGATTAAATTCCGTGTAATAATTGATGGTAGGGAGATGGGGAAGAGTACGGGGAGAGTACGGAGTAGAATGCGGACGAGGGGCAGCTTTTTAAGGGGAAATTGAAGGGCGGGATGGCCCTCACCACGTGGATCTGCGATGATGCGGCCTGGTGGTTTGATATTCATCTTGTTTTACATTTATTTACATTTTCGCCCACTGATCTACATGTTTGCACCTCTAATTTCCCTTTCGCTTCCAAGTGAGGTTATCATTGTTGACGCGAACATTATGTACATCAAGTATGTGTAATGATGGCGAGCGTGGCGGTGAAAACAGCCCTGAGTCTCGAAACGGGCAAGGATATGCAAGGATATGCAAAGCCGGGCAGAGATGTGGGAAGATGCAAAGAGAAGATCCCTGGAAAATCCCCGAAATTTCCCTGAAACTCCCGGATTGCCTGCAAACAACGTCGGCTCAACCCTGCCGAATAGGGACATATGCAAGGGGCAGTCCGTTCCCGGGGAACTCTCGGCAAAATCTTATTTACTGTGTTCATTAAATATAGAACATTGAAGTGAAATTGGTATTGGGGAAAAAAGTAAAATAAACCGGGTTCAGGCACATTAATGCAACCTGATTTTTGCCAGGGCCCCGGATTCCCTGGAGATGTGGTAGATAGTGTGTTGCATTTCAGCAACATTGCCCCGTGAGACCATCGAGTAATCAATGCCTCGGGGCCTCGGGGCTCATGCTCATTCATCCAAGTCTGGACGAGCTGGCACAGAAGTGGTGTCTAACATGCCAAGGGTATATACCCATGGAGGCTCAGAAATAGAATAGCCTTTCTAACCCAGGAGCTCAACGTCCAGACCAATAGCCCGCATGAAGAGGTTGACGTTGTTCAGACGTTGACTGCCCATATCGGCAGGAAGGGTCTTGCTGTATCCCACTGTTTCCATGACACGGTCCCTGTAACAAATGGATTAGCATTGTTCCTCTGCACTAGGATCGAAACGGAAACACTCACTTAACGGCAATAACCAGGCGCTGCTGCTGCTCAGGACTGGCGCCAATGCCCACGGCAGCAAGGAACTGCCACACATACATATCGTCGCCGGAGCTAATCGATCCAGGGAAAATGTCATTTAATCCGAGTTCTAAAGTGTCAAACAGCACGTTGAACTTCTCGACCCACTGCTGCCAATCATGCTCGGAAGCCTGACCGGCCTCCTTGACGATCTCGGCACGACTGAGCAACATGGTCAAGATCCCCAAGCCAACCTTGGTGCGAGCCACAGTCTGCACGTGGGTTTGGTTGATGACCAATCCCAAAAGACCAATAATGATGTTGAATGGCGCCTCGTTCACGTATCCCAAAAGACAGGGCATGACAGCCAGTGAGAACAGGTCAATGGCCTCGCGCACACCGAGTGGTGGCTGGGCCTCGCCCGGCACAGGTTGAGCAAGACGTACCACATCCAGGCTATCCAGGTGGACGACAATCATGGTGAGGATAGTGACACGCTGTTCCTGATCAATGTGACGGAAGATGCGAGGAATGGCCTTCTTGCCCTTGGGGTATGACAAGAATGCGATAAAGGGGTGTGGTGTCGTCGAGTTGGGCACAATGGGTTCCATCACCTTCAATGACCGCCACAACTTCTGATTAAGCGAATGAAGCTTCTGTCTCCATTCCATGTGTTCCTGGATTGCCTCGGCATCGCCTTCCTCGGGGGGTGGCGGCATCGTGCGCTCCATATCTTCCATTGCCATCAATGCACTGTAAACACCTTCGAGATTCGTAAGGATCGACTTGCGATCGCTGAGACTCAGATCCGACTGCTTCTTGGGCTTAGGTCCCTCCGAGCTAGCAGGGCGCTTAATGTTGAGCATAGGCTTAGGCGCCTTGGCATTGCTAAATGAGATCTTGCCCAAGCTGCCCTCGATGATGAGCTGCTTATTCTTGGGCTTGGCCTTTGCCGCCTCTACGGCACGCTGGACCTGCTGCTGCATTCGCTGCATGTGGTTGTCGGCACTCTGGAAATTGCCCCGCCGATGCCCGCCGAGCCGGTTACCTGTCTGGAGCAGATAAGTCTGGGCGAAGTGACCAAGAGGCTGGTGTGGGTGTTGGCGCGGTGCGCCACGGATCTGGCTGTAGACTTGGTAGTAGAAGTCCTCCGCTAGCACGGCCTCCGGATCTGAATCTGCGACATTTCCAGCAGCCGCGACCAGCTGTTGCAACTGGATACGGGTGATGAAATTCTTGTCCTGCGGGGTCATCAGACCGTTGCCTCGGGACAGTAGGAAGATCTTGTGGTTGCGCTTTGCCCGCTTAGCATCCTCCACCAAATAAGTGTTACGCTGCTCTTCTGTGAGATGCATGAGTTGTTGCGGGTTAGTGATTACCGGCATGCCATTGTTGGAACCGCGGCTTGGCGCCGGGCCTTGCTGATGGTGAAGAGGTTGCTGAGGGCGCTGGGCCTGGGCCTGCGGTGGGACACCGTGGCGCGGGCCAAGAGGCGGCATGTTTTGCGGGGGTAGATTGACGTTCTGCATCATATGCAACGGCCCACCGGGTGGCATGTTTCCAGGGCCACCATAGAGCTCCGGCATACCAGGCGGTGGGTGTGGCATTTGTGGGGGTAGGTGGCCCTGTTTCATCTGTGCCTGAAGGAACTCTGGAGGCACCGGAGGGAACCCATCAGGAAGCGTCTGGAGGTGCTGGAGCTGAGGTGGGTACTGAGGCTGCTCCACCATGGATCGCAGAAAGGCCTCTGCGGCGGGGGTCGCGGTATTATGGCCATGATAACGCATCTGTGCCTCGACTTCCTCCAAGCTCATCATCTTCCGGCTCGGGGCAGCAGCAGCGGCAGCGGGTTCAGTTTTCTTCTGCGAGACACCCCATACACTAGATTTGGCTTGCAAGTCTGGAATATAGCCGGGATCCGAATACTTCTCATAGCCTGAGCGCTTGGTAGTCTGGGTGGCGGCCGGCTGAACAGGAATTTGGGCGGGCTGGGGAGCGACTCGGCCTACATTGGGGTTTTGTAGACTGAATCGAACCTGTTCCTCGCCAATGGCGTCGGAAACCTGAGCGGTCTTTCCGAAGAAATCAAAGTCTCTGCCAATGGATGTACTGGGGCCAGCTTCGCCAAACGTGTCATCGTTGAACTCGTCCTGGTCGTCGGGAAGCTGATCCCCGAGGCCATCGTAGGTATCCTCGAAGTCGATCCTAAATGATGATAAGTATAATGGCCCGTTCCCCATTAAAAAAAGATAAGCTCACACGTCGTCATCTCCTAGCGCATTAGCTCGAGCAATATCGGCAAAGGGATCTGGGTTTTCGAAGAACCCCTTGGCCCCGGAACCATCACGGTCCCTGGGCAGGGTTGTATCAAATCCGAAGAAAGCCATCCTCTGAATGAGGAAGGATAGGAAAGAGGTGGGGAGGTGAATAGCTTAGTGGGGGGTAGTGAGGAAAGGTGCGATCGATGAACGGGAAGTTCTGGAGTGCGGATGCCTCAGGCAGAAAGGCTGCTCTTTTTGCCAAGCCACAACTCGTCGATCGTCTATTTGATGTGCAGCTTTGAACATTGATATATAAAGAAAGATCAAGGATTCGGCGGAGATGAGATGTTATAGAGCTATATGAGGCTTTGGAGTATACGGGGATACACTTGGCCCTCTACGTACTTAGTGTATATACTCGGATAGTAACAATAACACTGGTTAACAACCAAAGACAGAGATATCATCCTAAAATCATATAGCAACGAGAATCCTTTCCCTTTTATGTCTCTTTTATAAGTGGATGTGACATCGCCCCTAAGATCGAATGGAGATGGATCTTACAAACCCACCCCCGTACCCTAATAATATCCCCTGAGCACTAGAATGTCTCAAATTGGGTGACACCCAAAGTGGCTGAAAGCGGTTGTCATTGTCTTGCGCGGCCTTTCATCTTTTCCACCTTTAATCTCCTCTGGCCCCCCCTAAACATCTTCGGGATTTCCAGTGGCGGCTTTTCATTTTTGCTTCTCTCCCATTCTCCATTGATGTCGCTCGCTTTCTAAATTGGATTGGTTCCAACTGCACCGGTCTGATATCTATTGTTGCCTTGCCACTTAACGGGGAATCATCCTTGTTCTCCCCCCCCCCACATCATCATGTCCGTCACTATTCGATATGCGCGGTATTTAATCTTTGCCGTCGTGGTAAGTCTTTCTTTCATATTTATGAATATCCGTTGCTAATGTTGGGTAGGCATTGGTGGTCTTCTTCTTCATCTCACAATCCTCCATCTCGATTCCTACAACCGGAATAACCACCCCTACACCCAAGACTCCCACATACGACTCAGTCAAGTCGCAAAAACCGCAAGTTATCGGTTCACACCGGGGCGAGCGAGTAAATGCCACTTTTGTCACCCTCGCGCGCAACTCCGACCTTTGGGACATGGTCAAGTCCATTCGAACAGTCGAGGACCGTTTCAACCACAACTACAACTATGATTGGGTGTTCCTGAACGACCACGAGTTCGATGATGAGTTCAAGAAATTGACCACTGCATTGGTCTCTGGCAAAACTCACTATGGTGTCATCCCCAAGGAACACTGGTCATACCCAGAGTGGATCGATCAGGACAAGGCCCAAGAAGCGCGACAGGAGATGGACCGCAAGAAGATCATTTACGGCGGTTCCGAGAGTTACCGCCATATGTGCCGTTATGAGTCTGGGTTCTTCTTCCGCCACCCGCTTATGATGAACTATGAGTACTACTGGCGCGTCGAGCCTAGCATTGAGCTCTACTGTGATGTCGACTCCGATCCGTTCCGCTTTATGAAGGAGAACAACAAGAAGTATAGTTTTGTCATCAGTCTCTTCGAGTATGTGGCGACCATTCCTACCCTGTGGGATAGCGTGAAGAAGTTCACAGGTAGTCACCCCGAGTATGTCTCAGAGGGAAATGCCATGGAATTCATCAGCAACGACGATGGAGAAAGCTACAACAACTGCCACTTTGTAAGTGATTGAAATTGAGTTAATCTCCAACAGACCTAACTTTTCTGGCAGTGGTCGAACTTTGAGATTGGCAGCTTGGAGTGGCTGCGATCCGACGCATATATTGACTATTTCACGTCTTTGGACAAGGACGGTGGTTTCTTCTATGAGCGGTGGGGCGATGCGCCGGTTCACTCCATCGCCGCTTCTCTGATGTTAAAGAAGGAGGAAATCCATTTCTGGGATGACATCGCCTACTACCATGTCCCATTCACACATTGCCCCTCGGATGAAAAGAAACGCCTGGACTTGAGATGTTCCTGCCAACCGAAAGATAACTTCGACTGGAAGGATTACTCTTGTATGTCCATGACCCTCCAATCTATACTTCTAGTGCAAAACTAATTCTGATACAGGCACCAAGCGTTGGTTCGATATCAACAAGATGGAGAAGCCGAACGGATGGGACAAGAAATACGACTGATTTTACTATGTTCACCATCCGTCTGGGTCTACTCACGGATAGCCCAGTCGTTCCTTTTTAGCGACAATGCGCGGGTCGGTTGTCATCATCTTGAGATGAAGCGCTGCGCATTTGGGGGGCTGATAGTGTCACCCATTTGCGCCGCAACTACAAAAACTCGGTGAAATCTCTGTCCACCCGCTACTCTACTCGGGTTGGATATCACACCTAGATGAAGCAATATGCTGTTCGATCTTACCGCGCTTGGGCAAAAGGCTGCAGGTTTACGTTTTTAACTGTTTCATTTTGATTCCCATTATCGCGTTACGCCCAGGAGGTTTACTTCGATGTCTGACATGTGTTACTATGGGGTTTCGAGCGTTCATCCTTTTTTGGGGTTTGTTTCGTTGCATGGGTCCGGAGTAAAGTGATATTGCCGGAACCATTTCCTATACTTCTATTTCAATAAAATTGACTTGAAGAGCTTGAACGTCGAAACAGATAATATGCAAATAAACAGTCGCAATCCGTATTGTTACATGCAAATATGAACAGAAAGAGTTTGCTCTCCGAAGAGCATAAAAACCCAAAATCCAGTAGCCCAGTCTCTTATACAGCAGCTGATGAAACAAGGCCAATATTGTATAATCTCACAACAGGTCGATCACGATCAACCTGCATCCCCAAATCCATCTTAGTCGGTCTTCGGCTTCTTCGCACCGTACTTCGAGCGACTCGTCATACGGCTTCCAACACCACCCTAGTAAAGTATAATCAGTAAAAAATCTAGAAAGACATACACCCGGGAAGTAGGTATATAGAAACAGAAGCAAAAAGTGACTTACCAAATCCATCGCACCACGAACAAGGGTATACTTCACACCAGGACAATCCTGAGCACGTCCGCCACGGACCTGGACAACACTATGCTGCTGGATATTGTGGCCTGTACAAAAAAATTAGCCAAAAAGCCCCGTAGGAAAAACCAGCACTGGAACAGAGTCTACAGAATCCTATTCCAACACCAATTCGAGTGCAAATAAATCTTACCTTCACCAGGAATATAAGCAGTAATAACCTTCCCAGAACTCAACCGCACTCTTGCAACCTTCCTCTCGCCAGAGTTAGGCTTCTTCGGCTTAGTAACACCAGTCTTAAGACAAACACCCTTCAACCCAGGCGTACCCTTCAGTGCAGGCGATTTACCGCGGCGAGCCTGCTGTCCAGTGCGGATACCGCGCCGGACCTGGTTGTATGTAGCGCGGATGATAGGCGAGCTGGAGAATTGCCGCTTTGGCACGGCGGAGAAACCGACGGCGGCTGTACGGAAGACGGGGTGGAAGTTGAGGCGGGAGGTGATGGGAGATTGTTTCGAGGCGAAGGAGATGGCGGGTGATGTGGTGAGGGTGCGGCAGAGGGGCGAGGAGACCGCAGGACGGTGGGTCAGAGTCCGTAGGGCCCGACGGGCTATTGGGGAGAGTAATTGGGACATTTTGGGTGGTGTAATGCGTGCAAATTGTCTCCCCTTTCGCTAGGTCGAGAATGTCGCGATAGAATTGTTGCCGGCGGAAGTGGAGGGCACGTGATTTGAATTGGGGTGTTGCGTAGTTGGTTTCTCTCGTCTGTCGTAGGAGCTGGCCGCGCTGCTTCTCTCTGCCTAAGCATCATCGTTGCTTGTCATCTTCCACCCTCCCTTTGCTCTTGTTTCTACTTTTCTATCTCCTTTTTGAGCTTTAAATACAGACCTACACTTATCCAATCTGTGATTTCGAGTCTTGAACCCAAAAACCTAGCATTATCAATCCATCATGGTACGTTATCAAGCTACGGACCCGGAACCTCACCCTGGAGTCCAGCCCATAAGCAAGCATCTAGAACACCTTCCCAACACCACCATCACCAAACTCCATCTCGAACCTCTCAATCAAACCCCATCCCAATTCTAAACACACAAAACTAACACAAACCCCAGTCCCTCCGCATCGCCCCCCCAAGCGGCAACGCAACACAAACCAGCAACCTCACAACCCGGCAACAAGCAGGCCTCCAAGCACCCCGCCCATCTAAAGGCGCGCCCTCCGCCCCGGGACTCCCTGATACGCTCCGCAACAAGCTCACGCAGGCCGCCACCGCGCACGCGTCGTCCACGAACTCCAGCGGCGATGTTCCCACATCTACGCACCCGCTCGAGGCACGACTTATCTCGTGGCGGGCAACACAGGACGCCTTGAAGATGGAGGGACTGCGTCGGGCGTACGGGATTGCGGAGCCTGTTCGTCGCGGGATGGAGCTGAAGATCGTTCGCGATGGGACTTTCCGGCCTGCTGTGCTTGGCGGTGTGCGGGGTGGAAATGTTCATGAGGATATTCTTGTTATTGGAGGTCGGGATAGTGAGGTTCAGTGGGAGGATATTTACCACGGTATGTTAGGTTCTTATCTGGTGTTTTGGTTTTGGTTTGGATGTGTTTTGGCTGACCTGGTTGGTTTAGGTGATGACCTCCGTGAGCCGCCTGCTTTCCATGATGAGATGGAGAAGAGACTCAAGATGGATTTCTAATGGCTTTGATGATATGGTGTTCTTTTGGCTTCTCTTCTATGTCGATGTGTTCTACTATTCTCCTCTTGCGTCCCTCGTCATACTCCTTCCTACCTTATGTCGTCAAATAGAATGAGAGATCACTTGGCTTGATACATTTCCGATGTGTCTGCTGTCTGTTATCAAGGCAATGTATTACTCTCGATATATTGAATTAATCCATGGTCTATCTCTACCACGCAGTCTTGCAGGACCACTTCCAGCCGTTATATTATAGAGATTTCTAAACTATGCATGAACAACGTACTACTCCGGATTGATCGTCTGCCTCGAATTGACTAGCAATTCCCACTAAGCCCGCGGAGATATATAGGCACTTTAGAAGTTATTAAATATAAGACAAAGAAACATGTCAGCCTCCTCCAAAAACACCCTATACACTACGACTAACCACCTTAAGGCAGTTAGAAAAAGCAAGCAAAAGGAATGAAAAGCGAGAAAAGGAAGGATAAGGAGGACAAAGGAGGGGGACAAAGTCGTAAGTACACGAAAGGCCATAAGAAAAGGAACCATACAGAGAAAATGATAGAGCACAAAGAGAAAGGGAAGTCGGATCGGAGGGGGTATATATCGAGAAATCGGGGTAAGAATAATGGTGACAGCAATGCGAAAAGCAAAGAATGAATCTCAGAACGAGCCCTCGGAAGACATGTCGAAGAGAAGACATCGAAGCACTCCAGAGAAGATCCATGGAGAGATAAATGAGGCCCGCATGCAGATGATATGGCGATGAGAGAACAGGGAAACGGCTCGAACATGGCACAGAAATAAGAGATATGAGAAAAACCGGTCGAAATCATGGTCCTAGGATCCGGTCAGAAGAAATAAATGTCGAAACGCCGTTTCCAGAGTGCCCATGTTGGCTCGGCAAAACAGGGATGTTGATCCTGCGTCCAGGCAGAATTAGGCGTATCACTGCAATGACAGGTAGATTGAGGGTGGAGGATTGTCGGAAGACGGACAAGGAAGGGAAGGTTGGGTGTCAGGGTGGAAGTAGTAAGCAGCAGACAACACTGCTGGAAGCATGCCGTCGACACCTGATACTCGTAGATCGGGCAGCGAGATTATTGGATCACGCATCGGCATCCAGGGCTGCGCTCACTTGCTTCGCGCTCCCGGCTGTATTGTGTCTTGGTTCCCTTTGCATCTTCATCGTCGACGACTTCTTGCGGCTTGACGGTCATATGGATGACGTTTGGATGTTCCTTGCTGAACTTGGAGTCTAGTCGCTTTGTTAGTATCAAAGTCTATAGCCATAGCAACCATGCAACCACAAGGAGGGAAAAAAAACATACCAGAGATAGGCGATTTATCATCTAACAACTTCCCGAACGAAATAAGACGGATAGAGCTCGGTGACGAGGGACGGGTCTCCCAATCTGCATCAACAACAATGTTAGCTTAGCTACTCTCGTTCCATGACATCCCACATCAGGATGGATCCTGCCCATCCAATGTCCATGTAGATGTCTGGGTCTGGGTCTGGGTCTGGGTCTGGGTCGAACTCTTACCAGGTCTCCATTCGCGCCAGATCAACTCCTTTAGCGTGTAGACGCTCATCAAGAACGGATCAAAGTTCTCAACATTCACCGATCGCTTCCTGAGATAGTTTCCATCGATAGTAAACGGATGTCGCGACCCCGTTGTCAACAGCAGCGTGATCACCAGCGCCGGGCCAGCATCATCCTCCTCGACTTCCTTCCCGGAGCCATCATCGGAGTGCTCGGTCGAAGTCTCGGGCGCGTTCTTTCGCTCGTCGGTATCCATTGAAGGTGATGTAGTCAGTTTTGCCAGCGCGACAGCAGGTTCGTTATCGAAAGTTTGAGAAGGGTTGGTGGTCGGTGATGTTGTCTCGGGGGCGAATTCGCTTTCGCCACCAGGGCCAGTCGCGGGGTGGATCTGGATCTGGTTCATGGGTGTTTGGTCATGGGCGGATGGGATGGATGTATCAGCGGCAAGGTCTGTCTGGGCTTGGAGCTCTGTGGTCGGTGAGGTCTGTTGTTGGTCCTGCGGTGTTGTGGTTGGGGGTTGGTTGATATCTCTGTTGGTGTTGGCCCCCGACTCCGGGTGATCGGTTGTGGACATTTTAGGATGCCCCGATGGCGGATGAGGATTGACTTTACCCCGTTAGGAAAGGGGGCACTGTCAACGGGAGAATGTTTGGGTGAAAAGTGGTAGTCTGTGAGAGCTGGAATGAGAGGAGACAGAGGGAGAGAGATGCAGTGCAGATGTGAGGAGTCAAGACTCAAGACTAAGCGGGAGGCGCGATAATACCTCAACTAGTGTGGATGGAGTGGCTGTACGTATATGTACCCCCCCAAATGATATTCGATTGTATTATTTGAATTGGTTGAAGAGAAGGAAAGAAGGCAAAAGGGGATCTGCAGGCCTAATAGGCTTCTTGACCCTAACTGCACGCAAAATGTTTCCCCTATTTTTGAGTCAAAGAAAAATAAAACATGCCCATAATCTAGTATTTTAGTACTTTAGTTCTATGGTATTATTATAAGAGTAAATAGCGAATAGCAATTGAAGATCCGGGGAAATTAGTTAGGCCAAGAGTCTTGTATGCTATATCGTTGATACGATGTAGATCTGGACATCTCTGGATAGTTGCATGGACAAGACAGGTCGCTTTCTCCACATGTGTAGCTTTGTACTCTCTGTACGACGATTAGGGATCTCATGACTATAATACGGAGTATACATGCAGTTATCACTGTTTCATTGTTTCATTGTTTCACTGTCACCATAAAATGCAAGTGCAAGTGGATTCTATGTATATTCTATCTCACATACTAGGTATCATAGAGCCGAAGAATATTAGCCTGTAGAGGTCGTTTCCTTGAGAGGAGTCCAGGCTATATTGAAATACCTGGCAAACAGACCTGGTCGCACATAGGGGAACGTCGGGGGAAAAAAAAAAAGAACGGGCAATCCTCGGCCACGCATGGGATTCGTAGTGCATATGCAGGGGGATGATTCTGAAGATAGAGACGCAGATAGGTGGGCACTGATGGAGTGGTAGGGGAGGTGGAATATAGGAACACCCGAGTCAAAGTCGATGTTTCAGCTGTGTTTCGTGCAATTAATTATCCTACAGGCCTGTGTATTTTCTGGAGGGTCCGGCCCAGGATGCAATAGGGGAGAAAAGGCTAAGCTGGTAGCCGAAACACGTTGATAAGTCATGGTGGGCTGGGACACCAGTTGCCTTGTTTTAATAGAGCAGAGCAAGCTAGACCCAACCAGCATACTGCTCCAGCATTTCGTTTTTCGCACCTTCGGATCCATGCTGGACGCCTAGCAGTCGTACGTTACCGATCTTGCCTCCAAAGTCATCCTCGATCGTGCTCGTCCAGTTCGCAAGATGATCTCTCAGACGCACAATCACAGTGGGATCATCCTGGATCAGGAGCGCGATGGCATCGTATCCTCCAGCCCCCGGCACGACACCGCCAATGACACCTTCGATCTCTGAAACACTGTCTAACAGCTCGGTCTGCACACTGGGTTCAATTGGGACGCCCGTCCGGCGGGTCAATGTGCGAATATGCTGGCGTGTTCGCTGAATAAGGGTGCGAATATCAGAAAAGTCGCCTTCGGGATTGGCATCGGGGTGTTGGGCCTGGTGCTTGAGCTCTTGACGCAGTCGCTCATTGTTATTCTGGAGGCTAGCCCAGAGAACGTCCGCTTCCTTGCGGTTGTTATTCCGCCATTCGAGAACCTTCTTAACCATCGAAGGCGTCTGAGAGCCACAGTCCACGTCGCACAGAACCAGCTGCATCCCACGGGGGAGCTGCATGCCAAAGTCAACACACTCGGTGTCCCATGGATGCTCGGGATCAGAGTCCTCCACGATGGGGAACAGACGCTCCTCGAACCCAGCCGAGCCTACATCGCCGAGAGATTCCAAGATTGACGGCGAGAAGCGTCGGTAGAGGCACGAACCGTAGACAGCACTAGCAACGTCGAATCCAGATCCGACCTTACCCTGGGCTGCGCAATGGGCCGCTTGAGCGAGGTTATGAAGTTTATCCCGGCCAGTACCGAGATCCTCCGGCTGCATGGTACGGTGAATGACCAAGGCAGAGACAAGCGCAGTAACGAGAGCAGCCGAAGAGCCCAGTCCTGTCTTGTGGGCTTCAAAAAGAGGAACGCCGAAATTGACAAACCGCCCACTACGTCCCTGCGACGCCGGGCCCCTGGAGGTAGCGGTTTCCGAGTAGTAGTCGCTGTCAGCCATGATGGTGACAGACAGGGACCCGAAGTCCTTAGAGTCAGCAACGTAGCTGATATAAGTCAATGCATAGCTGAGAGAGGTCTCGACAAAGGGGTTTCGCGGCCTAGAGAGAAGCAAGGTGGAATTAGTCAATTGATGTTTTCGCGCAAACAGCGACAGCCAAGCATACCCATCTCCCTTTTGGAGAACCTTGACACCCCCACCATTCCCACATCGCTGCACACCATATTCCCACACCGCATCGACAAACTGTGGGGAACGGACAACAATGGTATCCTCCCCGTCCTGGTCCTCAACGCCCGAATTGGATAGCGCCTCGACGCCCGGAGCAGGCTCGGATCCCGATACCCCGCGGCGGTGACCCCTCCTCAGCTGCTGGACAATAACATGGATGCGGGCATCGAGCGCAAACACGGTGCCCGTGTAGCCGCGGTCCAGCACGAGATAGCCCCCGGTTAGGAGAACCTTGCCCGGCGCAGACAGTGCCGTGACGGAAGGCGGTAGAGGAGACATCGAGTACTGGTAGGTTGGAGATATGATTGTTGTTGTTGTGGGGGAGAAAAATGCCGGGATCTACGGGGCGCTTGGAGATTATGGAAGGACTGCCCCGCGGTCACGGGGTGGTTGGGGGGGGGAGGAGTAGGTTGTAATAGCGCGGATAAGGTGTGCTGGGCTTACGCTGCCATGCAGATGCAGCTTATACGAGACGTGAACATTTTCCAGATTCTAGAGTTACAAGGGTGTATGGAATTATCCTAATAGGGACTAGTGGGGATGTTGCAGGACCTGACAAAAGTGTCCATAGAAAACATGAAAATAGTCTCTTGATACTAAAAGAAGTGGCTGTTCACATCAATCAGGTTGTGTAGTGTAATGGCTATCACTCTGGTTTCTGATACCAGCAATCCCGGTTCGATCCCGGGCACGACCTTTTCTTTTTGCTTGTTTTTTTTTTTTTGGTTTCATAGATTGAATCCCGACTTGAAACTTTTTATTATAATTTTGTTCGGCCTTCCTTAATGTGTAACTACTTATCGTCGCAGATATTTACTCGGAACAAGATATATTTGATGTACATACATGTACTGCTATCCCGATGTAGATGCAATTCCCTTCATAAACTCCTTATTGCTCAAGAAACCCCTCTGAAAAATCAAAAATAAATAAATGAGATAAATAACCGAAACTCCTCCATGCGTCAAATCCCCCAGCCTTCTAATCCGTTGATTATAAATGTACAGGGTATTTTGTGTCGAGATGTCCAATCGAGATGTGAGGAGCGACGATGACGTTGGCGGTGGCGGTGGGAGGGGGATGTGCTCTGGATAATTGGCCCGACTTGATCGCCGCAGAGTTTGATGAGAAGGAAAATTATTCATTCCCATCCAACTTCCTCACATCTCGAGTATGGCCGAGAGAACTTGTCCGGGGCCTATGCCTTGGGCTTCTGGGCAATGATACTATAACTCGTTGTGGCCAGACGCATGCGATCCATCTTGACGAAAGCCTGTCCATCCAAACAGAGACGGTTAATCAAGGTCTTGAAGTGGCGCGGCAGCACATGCACCTTGACGAGCGCAAGGATCGCCTGGCGGAGGGTGCGGAAGTATACATCGACGGTATCGATAAGCGGGGCCTGGAGACCATCGATACTAGCGTTCTCGGACCGCACGACCTCAAACCCAGCCTCCTTCAACGCCGCCTCGAGAGTCTCCTGCGTGGGTGTACCGACCGCGCCGATGAGCGGCTTGACGCGGCGCATGAGCTCCGCGTGTTCCGGGTTACTAGGATCGTAAGCCGGCAGGCTGATCCAGTCCAACAGGGAGATCTTCGAGCCCGGCTTGACGACACGGAACACCTCGCGGAACAGGGCGGGCAGGTCCTTGCACAGACTCAGTGCTTGGATCTGGTAGAAGGCATCGAAGCTCTCGTCGGCGAAAGGCAGGGGGAGGTCGTTGAAATCTTGGGTGACGAAATTATTCTGGAGTCCGCGCTCCTGATTGAAGGCCGCGGCCTGCTCGACCTGGTTCGGGTCAATGTTGAGGCCCGTTACCTGGGCGCCGGTGTGTTGCGCCATGTGGGCGGCGACGCGCCCGCGGCCGCAGCCCAGATCCAACACCTTCATTCCTGTCCTCAAGCCGATGTCGTGCGCGATTGAGCGCTCGTACAGGATCTGATTCTCGAGCACGCTAGACTTGGGGCTCATCCACGGTGGGATGTACATTTTCTCGACATCGCCCAGTGCGCAAAGGTGGTTCAGGACTCCGTAATAGGACTTCAAGCAATCACCGACCTTTTCTTGGTAATTGGGGCCCAGAGCCTCGGTCATTTGCTTCTCGTCGGACCAGTCAAGGTTATAGATGACGTATGACGCCATGAAATCGTCAACTTGTTTCGGGGTCAAGTGCGACAGGTGTCGGAATGCCGTCCAGAAACTCTTCCACCGCTTCGGGGATGCCGAATTGTCGAGGTCCTTGCCATGATGGCCGAGTGTGGCCACCAGCGCATTCTGCTTCTCCTGCGCGACCTCGTCGAGCGAGCTATCACTCTCCGAGCCTCGTTCGCTGCGCCCGGGATGGCGCGGTGTGTCCAGGAGTGTTTGCGTCATGATAGCAGAGCTTTGTACAAGCTATTATTATATAAAAAAGAGGTATATATTAGGTGAGGTTGGGGGAAAGGGGGTATGTGTAGTAAGTAACCAGCGGCTACAGCCCTGTAGGGGATCTGGCGAGATTTATAAGCACTACGGCTCCGAGCCACAGTCACTCCCTTTATTCATTGAAAAATCATTCGCCGAGACAGCTGTATGGCCAGTAGCCACATAGTGGATTTCGTCACCAGACGAGGAAGCTCTTACCGGTTATCCCGGCAATAATAATGGTTTGATCCCGTTTAAGACGGCAGAGACCCGAAGAACAAAAATTTTCATTCGGATAACCAAGAACCATCATTCCCAATTGCTTCACTTTTTTTGCCATCCTTCTCTAGGGCTTTCCGTTCTCGCTCCGAATTCCAAAATCCAATTGTGGCGGAGGAGGTGAAGGAGGGCCGTTGCACGCGACTACGACATGCCCAGGCATGGATGACGCGGGTCCTTAAAAGGAAATGAGTATCGTCATGGAAACGCCGATCTAGCCCTGGAGGCCCACTTCTATAGTTTGAATACTGTATTCTATATGGGTATCTAGATACATGATAATAATCGACTAGCCAACATCATCGTACATGTTGATCACCCAATGTGGGATGTCAGATATACAATACGAAGTATACAAAGAAAAATATAGACGTAGTGCATCATTACAGCGGCCTAGACCCTAATCTCCGAAGACCTTAAGCTTCCCTATTAACCGTCGAAACACCCACGGTTCCGGAACTTCCTCCCGAGTCGTTTCAAGTGATCCAGAACTTGGTGAGACGGATTGGCAACCTTCGAGAAGCTTTTGTTTTTCTATTCCTCTATTCTTTTTTTTTTTTCTTTTGGTCTACATACCAATCCAAGCAAAAGGTCAAGTAAATAACCCTAAAGCAGATGATGAGAGCTGATTGAACAGATTATGAGGGACTTGATATATTGGCGACCCACATGGATCGTCCGGGCGAAAACTCAACTCCGAGACCCTACCGATTCCCGTATTTCCGGGTCACGTGGGCTCCAAATCGAGTATTATGCTCCTATAAAGAGCCCTTGGCATTGCTTCTATCTCCGGTTCAGCCGAAAGATTACTAGGGTATCTTTATGTCGAGCTCAGGTAGCATAAAGCAGGATTTTTAGAATATGCACCTGGGCAAGTCTATGGTGTGAGTCATAAATATGACCTTGAAATTACTCTCACGTCATAGTTCAAGCCACCTGCATGCACCGTTGGCGTTAGTGCCTAGTGGATAACAAAGTACTGTGTACGGGAGTATGGCCAGACACCAAGACCAAGTGGGGGAAAAGATGAATCAGATCAACCTCTATGAAAAAGAAGGTGAGCAGTTGAGGGCTACCTGTGTCGATCAAATAAGCATTTCAGGTTTCTCAAGAACAGTTGGAGAAATCTGCCTGAATTTCGTTTTCCGGAGCTGCCTTTTTCGGCCACAGGTGACGGGTGTCCACGGCCCATTGATTCCCACCATGACCCGTGTGGGTGGACCCACGACTTATGCACGCACCTAGTGCTGGCACGTGATATCAGCGCTTGTTCCAAGGTTATACTGTCAATAGTACTCAGTACTTATCAAGAGTACTCTATTAATACCTGTTAACAGTACAATCTCGTGTTGTATGTTGTGTATTCTTTTTGTATTCTACTTCCTAAAAGATATCAGAGGATTCTCAGAAGGTACCCATAAAAAGATACTTTGATCCCATACTTCTGAGCCATAAAATTATGTACCATATACCGCATGATCTTTTACTCCATTACCGTATTACTAGGAATATATTACCTAAAACAATCTATCAATGTCAGGGGTAATTATACAAGGGGCTCGTATTGCTAACTACTTTGAGACCCCTCAAAGCGATCCAGATCCTTCCGTGAACTAACCTTGTATCTACATAATTGAAACCACCTGCATCACATAAGTAAATATGGCAGTCCGATAGTTAGCAAGGCTGTAGACAACGGCTTTGGCTCAGTCGAACCACAGGCATATACGAAGGATGTTGTACGGAATGGTTAGCGAACCTTGGCCATAATTCAATGGTGGATTCCTTCGGGACCCACTCTAGATGAGTCGAACTGTTTGGGGAGATAAAGTCCTTGGCCTTTTTGTTCCTTACTGTTTCATGACAAATATTCGAGTAGTTATGAACTTCAGCACTCCAATTGTCGCCTTAATCGAGAAAGTCCACACAAGGTGGTACGTTTCCCATTGGCTATGTTGAGCATCGCTGCACTTGTTTCCAATGTTATGGTCAGATTTGTATCATGTTTCATCCAATGCAACTAGAAGTTATGTCGGTTGTCAACCTCTCAAAGCCGTGGATTCGTTATGCACCGCGCAAGCTCCACGATGGTGCTTTCCAAGCTATTAGATAGTACGATCTGCTAATCGGACATGAGCCAGTGGTACAGCAGCAATCCATACATAGCCAATCCATACATAGCGAGGCTCAATGCCTTCCGCACAAGAGATCGAAGACTGACAAATCAGAGCCGCGGACCATCGTGGCGGGACCACCCCCATACTGGATGGAGTAGGAATGGAACTATGGAGTACTCCGTACTAGAATGAAATACAATGCATCCTCTCATTGGCTATCAAATTCACTAGATTTGTTTTGCCCACATGCAATCTCAATTAGAGATTTAAGTTGTAGACGTCGTATCGGGAACGACGCTCGTCCACGAGATAGCAATTTCATTATCATATCCTAAGAGCTGCATTTCCATTGCCAGACAGGACCATATTGCAGTGTCCAGCATAAACCAACTTCGCCACCGAACTAGGAGGTTCACAGCTCAATCTTGCCGCACGCGCCACCAAGCCAATACCGCGTCAGCGAATGCACGAACTCGGTGTTCTTTTGCGTGAAATCGTACAACTTAGAAGCGCGTATGTTGAGAATCTTTCCGTCGAAATCTGCCTCCAGGACGCGGGCATGACAATGACCCATGAGAGACAGGACCAGCATCTACCAGAGCAAGGTTAGTAGATTGTCTAGAATCCATCCATTATGGAAGGCCTTACCGGGGCAACAACATGAGCGCGCAGCCGCTTGGATCTCAAACGACCAGCCATGATACCGGTGATGGTCATGATTTCTCCGCGAAGCAGTCGACCATCCCCGTTCGCTTCACTTTCCAGGATGACCTTGAAGTGTGGATAATGCTTCCACAGCGTACCAGTTGAAGTCGATACATTCCAGCAGTTGACCAAAACATCTATAATCTCCAAGTCTGTCATGAACGGTCAGCGGGCAGGACAAGGTAGCTGTGAGAGGCAACTTACTCTCGATATTGGCCAGAGGGTGGCGGATTATGGGGGTACTTATCCGATGCATATGACAAGCAATCACCAAAGTTGCTAGTAAGAAAAGACTCAGTAGCGCGAGTTTCCCACATGATGAAATCCAGGTTAGGCTTTTGTTCTAGCAGCTCGTTCTCCTCCTCCTTCGACGGGAACGGCAGGTCTTCTTGGTATGGCATGAAGAATTGTGGATGGTGTTGGGTATCCCTTCAAGGGACAAGGGAATGTGGCAAATACCGGCCACCTTCAGTTCAGAGGGTTCAATATGCAGATTTGGGCTTTTCTTGATCAGCTTCTCAATCTCAGCCAACGCGTGACGACGTTTAGTCCGCTCCAGGACAAATCTTCCTCCATCTTGAGTTTGACGAGGATGGATGAGAATATTGCTTATATGACCAGCGAAAAGAGAGCGAACAAGAGATTAGCAAGGTTGATAGCTAGATGGAAGATGAGATGAAGGGGGCGGTTTTCTCTATTTGGGACACAAGGGCGGGCTTTGTGGCCTGAGGCATAACGCACCAATACTTGTTACTTGCTTGGCAACGTCGAGCGATCTCTAATTTCACTTAGCGGCAACACTGAGTGAATAATCAAGAGGATGAGGTTAGCGCTTGCTATGATCATGACTTGGTGCCCAACACAGGGAAGATGTCATGGGCGCTTGGCAAGAATGCCCTACTATGACCCAGAGAGCAGTCCTCGGAGCCCGATGCTTCCTATTTAGTAAACAAGATATATTCCCCGCAATACAATGGCAGCAAACAAGAGTGGCAGTCTCTCCGCGGACGAGAATGAATGGAATGAATGGAGAGATACGTACTAGGTCTCCAGTTTGACCATCCATGATGCCGCCCTCACTTCTGCGTCTACCATCTGCGAAAAGCAGTACTTGTTACTCCAGGTTCTCCAGATCGGCAGTGACATTTAAAAGCTTAGCTCAAATCAATAGAAGCTGGAAAAATAGAAAATAGAAGCGGACAACCTGCTTGCAACATTCAAATCCTGGGCCGACTACCGGGCAAGTTTCCAAAGCCGCCCTATCCTTCAGGGACATTTGCCTTGGCTAGCATGTATCGAACTCAGGCCTCAGTAACCACCGATCAAACCTTCCAATCGAACGTGGCAATCTCGCCCATTGCAAATCGTACACGGTCCAAGGCGGGTGGATCCAAAATGGGTGATTTAACGCAAAAACTTTCTCAATCATATTCCCAAGCCCCATCGAAGTCAACTGGGACACTGTCAGACTTCTCGGATGATGAGGATACTCCAAATACCGGGGAACGGGGACACTCCCTTTCATTCTCTAGGGCCTAAGGAGATTGCATAAGCTCTCTAGATACATGTGGCGATGTTCCATAGTTGCTATATCGATGTAGGTATACAAAGCCAGACATTTTCTAGGTTGGATGAATGAGAAAATTGGCAAAACGCCTGACCGCACCGCAGAGTCTGTGCACTCATCTCCACCTGTGATATTCGCACGGATGTCGATCGACGCCCATGTGGAGTGTCAGTACATATATGACCCACTGGCATCACATTGGCTTTTCTCGTAGTTCTAGAGGCAGTTTAAATAAAGTGTACAACGTACAACATACGATTCATAACTTAGGGCAGAGCCGCATTATATAGTGAGTTAGCACTAGGTATCAGTGTTCACATATATATAATGAACATCTGGTAATTTACAACTTGTAGTTCTCCGCTGTATACGGCTATTAGGTGCATCTTATGCACGAGGATAGCAACATTAGTGCGCAATATAGGTGAGCTGGGTTGGCAGTCGAGCGCACGAAGAGATGAAAAAAGAAGTCATCACCTGGATTGATTAGCGATCTGAACGGCCGGGTGATACAGAATGCAGGCGGACACCAATTCAAGCGGTTTAAGGGATAAGAAGAAATACAATGCAAACTATCAAGCCGCTGGACTAAGGAGCAGTACTTTCACCGCGGCGTTGCCCATTTCTTGACCGATACCCAAGATGCATGATCGAACAATGCAGTATCTACCTCTTATTGTCTGTACAGTGTCAGAGGCCATCTGGTAGCTTATTGTATCTTAATGATGCGAGTTCATATTAGATAGAGCTCTCACTCGTGACTGTCGGTTGAAATGACCAAGTAACTGCAAATCTGTATGCAGTACTCGCAACGCATTGGTGATTTTGCAGGATGCATCTGCCGGCCGGTATCACCGGTATTTGATGTTAAGGTTAGATCTAATAGCGATATTAGCAATTGCAAAATTACATTTCATCATTCCGGACAATTTGGTCGGTAGTCGGTGTGCCCAGCATTTGGGCACGTCAGCCTTCGCTGGAAGTGCTGTTTGATCCAGCCGGATCGCCACGGGTGCCTTTTTATTTCTCGGCTATTTTTGGGAGGTGTCTCTCTCACAGAGGCTCGGATGGTATTGATGTCTGTAATAATTATATCCTAGTCAGGCTAGTGTGAGAAGGTGAAGTGTACGCACCGCGATGGGAAGTCGTCAACCCTCATCAGCAGGCACGTTTTTATTTGTTGGCATGCTCTTCGATAAAGCAAGCAAAGCCTCGTGGCATCTCTTCAATAACAACACCGGATGTTGATATCCCAGTCATCCGACATAGACTGTCATATCGCACCGTGGTGCCTAGGGAGTAAGTATGTTCATGCAAAGCGTACCGCAGTGTGCTTTATTACTATTCTTAGCGGATACTATTCTTAGCGGACTACCTTCAAGTGCCCTCAATCCAACTCATAAAGGATAAGCACCACGAGGAAGACTCGACAAGTTCAGAAGGTGGATTAGCTCTTCGTTTGGGCCTGAAAATCACCCAAAATCGGTCCACCAGGACTGCTATTATCTCCGGAAAATACCCCATTAAGAACCGGGCCAGAGTCTGGTAGGTGCCTCGCCACGGGTAAGATCCGTGTGAGATCTCAACTGAAGAAGTCCGATTTTGGGCATTTTCAGACCCAGACAAGGAGCCAATCGACCCCCAACTGACGTCGACTATGTCGAAGAGACCGTAATCATAAAGCCGATATGTCATGTGGGAAAGCGCAGGGTGAGGCAAACCCCTGTTCGCGACGGGTTGGTTTCAGGTTACAAATCAAAGCAAAAGCCAGATCACAGGCTGACCGCCTACAGACTTTTATTCTGCCGCTTCGTCATTCTCCGTTAAAGCCGAGTCGGCCAGTCGGGAGGCCGAATGGCCGGTGAATGGCCGGGGAAGACGAGGCGGAAGTTCCGAGGAAAGGAAAGAAGAAAAAGAACCGGAAGGAAAACGTGACTCACTTCCAGGGACCCTTTTTCCAAGGTTTCAAGCGAATATCTTGATGTTGATTGGTGTCTATCGCGTACTTTTACTTTTACCACCTGATCTGTTCGAATCCAGCTTACGGAGTAGTATGGGAGTGCTGGATACTTGCAGTCGATGTATCCTCGAGACGACCCGTTTGGGAACCCCCGCGGTATAAGGAAGATCTGATATGCCAGATACAATGCATCAATGTACCAGTACAAACATCTAAGACTTGGATACATAGACATGTAGGAAATCCGAGGAACAAGGCGGAGCAATCACAAAAGCTACGTAGATCCAACGGAGTACGGACTATGAAGAGGATTCTCCGGAGAAGATCGGCCCTAACCAGCTGGTCCACTGTGAAACTCCATCTCCTTCCAGAAGCCCGTATTCCTCCCTCGTTCTTATTTTTCAGGCTTCCATTCTCTCTCTCTTTCTCTCTTTTTCTCTCTTTTCACCAAATTTCTGGCCCTGTCAACAACAGGTCCTTTTAATACTATCATCCTAATCTTGCATCTGCGCGTTCATTGGCGACAGGCAGTCGTCAGATGAACCTGCACTTTCGATATTATCTTGAGTGCAAGGTAAGAAAAAGCACGTGAAATTCATCGACAACTACTGACTGTGGTCCAGCATTACCTCTTTAGAATAAAGAGGTTGCCTATCAGATAAATGGTCTTCAAACCATTCACCCATCTCGCGCGCCAGAGTTTCACCAAAGCCTTTACTCATGGCTATGCTCAATCCGTAGTCGCCGCGTCCCAGTCATACGCGTCGACAACCCCCTTCAACCCGCTCGCTGCCCAACCCGCCAAATTCTCCCGCACAACCCAATTACAGAATGCCTTCTCCAATGCGTCCAGTTCATCCGGTGCTGGCGCCAAGACAAGTCAAGGAGGATCTGGAAATGGAGATCTCGGTCTAGCTGCCTATTATGCCGCATGGCAGAACGCCCAGCAGACCGGTGATGACAGCGATTGGACCCAGTTCGAGTTCAAGCGCCGTATTGGTTGGAAGCCCTCGGCGGAGGATGCTGACAATATTCACGAAGACCGGGCTGCGTCCGATTTAGCTCCTCATCCCACCAAGGCTGCCGTGAACGAGGATGTTAGTGCCCAAGTGGAGGAGGCTGTGGCCCGTGAGATTCAGATCCAGGAGGAGCAGGCACAGGCCGAGGAGGCTGCGCTGGGGGCAGAAGCGAATGCTGAACCCGCTGTTGAGGATGCCGTCGTTTCGGAAGCTGTCTCTGAAGCCAACCAGATTGCTTCGGACCGTATTGTGCGATTGGCCAACTCCAACAAATTTGCAGAAATCCCCGCTGCGTTTGAGACTCTGCTCCGAGAGGGATTTACTCCGACTGTCGGGGCATATAATGCCCTGCTGCTCGCTGCCATCCGTCTTCACCCTGATGCCGCTCAGGCTATCTCCAAGGCCCTCGATGTCTACTCTGACATGCTTCGTCGAAGGGTAATTCCCGATGAAGATACCTATGAGACCCTTGTTCAGCTTCTGGTCACCCGGGCTCACGACATGATCAAGGCCAAGGAGGCATTGGAGCAGGAACGCGTTCGATTCGGTGGTATGGAAGAGCCTGGCAAGTTCATGCTTCAGTCGAGTGAACTTGAGCGGGACCTTCTCGCTGAGGATACTTCCCTGTCCATCGCCGTCAAACTCTTTGATACCGCCACGGCACGACACAATCGCCTTGTCTTCCCGCTCGAGATGTACCGTCACCTTATCATTGCCTGTGCCAAGGAAGGTAAGGTGGAGGATATGATCCGGATTTACGCCCATATGGAATCACAGAAAATAACTCCACATGCTACCATCTTCCCGTCCATGATCACCGCATTTGCTTCCACTGGTGATCTCAGAAGTGCCGTTGAATGTTATAACGAGTACCGAGGGCTCGCTGTCTCCGATGACAGTGGCGTCTTCAGTATCGTACAGCGCCAGGACAGCCAGGTCTATGCTGCTGTGATCCGTGCTTACCTGTCATGTGGCAAAGAGGAGGGTGCCGCGCAGTTCCTTGATCGTATTCGTTCTTCGTTCGACGAGGTAACCGAGGGTCGCCAGGACCGGTGGTCTGCGGTGGAAGCTGTGATTGTCCAAGATGCACTTGTGCAACACTCGCTCAACACCGGAGACTACAGCAAGGCATTGGACCAGGCCAAGAACCAGTTGCATGATGAAGCCCGGAATCAGGCCATTTCTCGCATCTGTATTGCTGCGGCTGATGCGGGCGATCTCCCCACCGCTTCTGAGGCTTACGATAGCCTGCCCACCGCACCCGACGTACGACAGAACCCAGCCATTTCACTTCTGGCCCTTCAGGTCCGCCGGGGCAATGTTTCGGCTGCCCGTTCCTTGTGGATCATGCTGAACACGGTGGGTCAGGCAACCCCGGACCTGGTCCAGCCGACAGCTATGTATGCGGTCGCTTTGCTCAAGAGTGGAAATGTCGAGGAAGGTCTTCACCAGGCCCGCAATATGTTTAAGCGTATCCGCAACGCCACCCAAGATCAACACGCTGCTGTCGCCAACCTCGTCAGAGAACAGATTACCGAGTCACTCCATCTCTTTGGTCGCGTCCTTATGCAATCGACCGCGGTTCTCTCGCCTCAATCATCCATGACACTCTTGTGGTCCATGCTAGAGAATGGTGGTCTAGTTTCTCCTCTCGCTGAGCACGCTGTCGCCAACCTTGGCCCTATCGGCATCTCACAGCTCAAGGCTGCTGACCTCACCCTGGCACTCCAAGTTCAGGCTGGCATATTGGTCAGCAGCGGTTCCATGTTGTTCGATGTCGCTCATCCCGTTCGCTTTGCGCACATGCTTGACGTCGCTCTGTCTTCTGCTCTCCCTCTGGATCTCTACACCACTGGCCTCATCGACCAGGCTGTTGGCAAGCTCTTTGTCAGTCGTCCTGATGTCGTCAAGAAGTGGCAAGATTATCTGGAGGCAGGCTCCCAGACCTCCGTTTCACCTTCTCAGATGTTCCTTTCGTCGGATCGTCAAAGCCCCGTCTCCATGGCGGAAACATCGATCACGACTCCATCTGTGGCTCCCGAATCGTTTGATCCTTATGCCCACGCGACCGATTTCCGCGGATCCGCCATTATCGCGGAGGAGCTTGAGAAGACCACCGGGCGCACTGAGAATCACCTCAATGAGGCCCTAACTCGTCTTAACAACATGCGCCGCATTGGTCGTCACCCGCGCTACATCACCTATGCTAAACTGATTACCGCTGCGGCCAAGGCTGGCCGCATGACTCTGGCTCACGACATTCACAGTATGGCACGGACCGATGTTCCCCTCGATATGAACTTCAGCGTTGTCAAATACGGCTGGGTCTCGATTCTTGATGCCATGGTCGCTGCTTGCCTCACCCTAGGTGACCGCAAGCTGGCTGCTCAGTACCACCAGGAGCTTCTCGCTCTCGGTTCCGCACCCTCGGCCAACACTTTCGGCTTGTACATCACCACGCTCAAGGAGTCTACCAAGACCTTCGACGAGGCTACCGAGGCCCTCAGGGTCTTTCACCGTGCCGTTGCTGAAGGCGTGGAGCCCACTTCCTTCCTGTACAACGCGCTCATCGGCAAGCTAGGCAAGGCCCGCCGCATTGACGACTGTCTTGCGTACTTTGCCGAGATGCGTGCCAACAATGTGCGCCCGACAAGTGTTACCTACGGAACCATTGTGAATGCCCTTTGCCGTGTGAGCGACGAACGCTTCGCCGAGGAGATGTTCGAAGAGATGGAGTCCATGCCCAACTACAAGCCGCGTCCCGCGCCTTACAACTCCATGATCCAGTACTTCCTTAACACCAAGCGCGACATCAGCAAAGTTCTGGCCTACTACGAGCGTATGCAGGCTCGAAACATTCAACCCACCCTGCACACCTACAAGCTTCTCATTGACGCACACGCTTCCCTGGAGCCAGTAAACATGGCCGCCGCCGAAGCCGTGCTGGAATCCATGAAGGCCGCAGGCCACCACCCGGATGCCGTGCACTATGCTTCGCTAGTGCACGCCAAGGGCTGCGTCCTGCACGACCTCGCCGGCGCGCGCAAAGTCTTCGACACCGTTGTCTCCGACCGCCGTGTGCGCCTCCAGCCATGCCTCTACCAAGCCCTCTTTGAATCCATGGTCGCCAACCACCGTGTCACCGACACCGAAGAAGTCGTCCAGAACATGTTTGCACGCAAAGTTGAGATGACTGCCTACATTGCCAACACACTGATCCACGGCTGGGCCGCCGAGGGTAACGTGACCAAGGCCAAGGCCATCTACGACAGCATTGGCATTCAGAAGCGAGAGCCCAGCACCTACGAAGCAATGACTCGTGCATTCCTGAGCGCCGATGATCACGCCAATGCCGCCACCGTCGTCCAGGAGATGATGTCGCGCGGATACCCTTCTGCGGTGGCCGGCAAGATCATCGATCTCATCGGTGTTTCTTCGTCTCTCTAATTTCTCTTGGCTGTGTATGTGACCAGGTGATACCCATTTAATGTTTGTGTTGCACCCCTACAATCTCTCTGCCAGGGCTGGATCCCTGTGTTGGGATATTTCCGGTTCGGCGTCTGCAGGGCGGCAGTTGGATATACCTGGTGGGATATCTATTATTTGTTTTTGGATTTACGATATATTTTGGCATCCAGCGAAGGTCCGGCGTTTAATTTGGCGATCAAAAAGGGCGTCGTGCATTGAAGCACTGTATACCACTGTGATTATTCCTGTTCATAGACATCTCAACTCCCCCACCGCGTTTAAACGCGAAAATGAAAATGAAGCAGAGTGAATTACTTAAACTGTTAAACATGTTGTCTGATTTTCTATAACTAACTATTGTACTCCGCATTCTCCAAGGAATGGCATGACGCCTCGGGAGTTTCCGCTGAAAACGTCTTACAGGATTTCTGCGGAACTCACAGCTTCCAACTTGGACTTTTCTTCAATCTCACAAATTCGAGGTATTACACTTATGCCATTCACTCATCGTCTTCCATGCAGACTTGTTTACCCTTGATTCTGCGTTCAGCCGTTGACTCATTCCTCCGCACCGTTCCCCGCCAACCCCGCCAACTCCGATATTCCTCAACCAACTCAACCAACCAACCCGGCAATCACAAGCCAACTATGGCCCAAGAGGAACGCCAGACAGACGCCGGGAGGCGTCCAAAGAAGCTAATTTGTAAGTCCAAAGTCTACATCTCAAGCCATCCCTCTGCAAAAGATCCGACCAACCCCTCCCCAACCCATACGAACCTCAAGTTAACATCAATCTCCCAAAGTCGCACCAGGTGACATTGCACCAACCTCCAACAAGTCCACCCAAGATGCCCAACCCCAAGCAATCCCCGCAACAACCACCGACAAAACCGCAACCGAAACCGAAGTCCTCTCGAACGCCGCACGCGCACACCAGTTCGGCACAAACCCACCCCTAACCATCTCACAAATCCACGGCACGGATCCCCTCTACCAATTCCACAACTGGTTCCGCGACTCGCGGCTCCCAGCCTCCTCCGCCCCAGAAACATGCACCCTATCAACAGCCTCCCTGCCCTCGGGCCGCGTTAGCGCACGCGTCGTATACCTGAAAGAACTCGACGAGCGCGGCTGGGTTGTCTACAGCAACTGGGGTAGTAGGGAAGGCAAGGGCGGACAAGTCTTCGGGCTCGGCGAGAGCGCCGATACACTGGGCGCCATGCCAGAACCGGGCTCACAGCCAACCGTGACCTCTGAGGTCGGCTCGGGAAATAAATGGGCCGCGCTGACGTTCAGCTGGGCGAGTGTTGAGCGTCAGGTCCGTATTGAGGGCTTGCTTGAGCCGCTTAGTCGTCAGGAGAGCGAGATGTATTGGCGGACCCGCGAGCGCGGCAGTCGGATTGGGGGATGGGCGAGTTGGCAGAGTAGGGTTTTGTGGTCTGCGGAGCCGGCCCAGATGGAGCAGAATCAGCGGAGGAAGAGTGTGGCGAAGTTGCTAGACTCGGTTGTTCCGGCGGATATTGATCAGACGGATGTTGATGATGGGCGTGCGCTACTGGAGTCAAAGGTTAAGGAAATGGAGGAGAGGTTTGCGGGTGTTGAAGATATTCCCCTGCCGCCTTTCTGGGGTGGTGTGAGGCTTGTGCCGGAGTCTGTGGAGTTCTGGCAAGGACGGCGGAGTCGCTTGCATGATCGATTCCGGTATGTGCGTATTGAGGGTGAGGGGGCGGGTGCTAAATGGCGAGTTCAGAGGCTGTCGCCGTAGTGATGGATAGAGATTAGTTGCATATCTACTGGTATTATACTCGACGTTTTAATCAAACAAGTGCTACTTGAGCTATCGTGATGTTTCGCGTCGATCATCCATATCAGCCTCCCTTATCTGTCACTATCAGTCTTGGCACGCAAGCTCCTTCAACGTCACTCCAAAATACCTAGCCCTTGAGTTCTACGCTACTTGCACATAGCCTGCAAGCCTATAAAAAGAGCCTGATAAATTACAGGATATACAGTTATATATCAACCGCAGTCATGTCCACCTCAACGCCTCAGTCAATCCCTCAGTCTTCCACATCCCCCTGGATCGTGCTCGCAATAACGAGCGGCGCCTTCGCTGCATTGAACGGTGTTTTCGCGAAATTGTAGGTGGATTATCTACCCTATAACAAGATAGGAGAAATACTCTATATATACAAGCTAAAAAGCTATATAAGCTATGATCCGTGTAACCACGAACCATGCTAACGTTCCACAGGACCACGGACGACCACACAACGGCCTTCGCGCAATCCCTCGCTCACCTCTTCGGTCTCGAGTCATCGCCTGTGATTGAGATGCTCACTCGAGGTGTATGTTTACACCCCTTCTCTTTGTCTCTGGGCTATGCATGTCTCTGGACTATTTATCTACTACAATATACATGTATAACTGGGTGTTATACTGTAATTCTGTTACTAACGCAATACCCAGGCCTGCCTCGGCTTAAACGTCCTCTGCAACATAATAATGTGGGCACTCTTCACGCGCGCGCTAACGGCTGGCCCCTCGACGGTCAAAGTCTCCATCACGAATACGGCGTCGAATTTCTTGGCGACGGCGCTGCTGGGAATGGTTGTTTTTCAAGAGGCGGTTGGTGGGCTTTGGTGGTTGGGGGCTGGGATGATGGGTGCTGGGTGTATTTTGGTTGGGATGCGGGAAGGGGCCTAGCTTTGGGATGGGTTTGAGGTTAGGTGTTATATAGGTTGTTTGGATCTATAATCTGTAATTGATCTAGAGATTTTGGATACGTTGATGGGATTTGGGTTGGCTTTGGTAGTATGTACGGAAGTGATATCGAGTATGGGGTTTGTAGATGGATCTATAGTATAGCAATAGATGTAGGAGTGACGTATAGCCATCTATCACCACATGATGTGCAATTAAAGAGTCAATCTCCACTCCTCAAAGGCCTTTTGGCAATCCTCCAGCACATCTAGACCAAGGGTTTGCCCCTGCCGAAATGAAGACAGCCATGTCCAATCGCTCTTCCGGGTAACTCCTGCATATCCCAACAGGAAATCCCGGATCATTTGCAAAAAGCCATCTGGGATGTGAAAAAGCTTCCGATTCATGATTGCTCCTTGAACATTTCGGGCTGTGCGTGCTTTTCGGCATTTCTCGTAGAGAGTAAGCACAGCAGCTGTGAGATCTTGAGCTGAAGATCGCGTGGATATTGAGGGATCGCTTCCGGAATTTCTAGGATCCAGATAATGGACCTGCAATAGGCCAAGAAGCTTGCCAATGACTGCTCCGTCTTCGACAGCCATTGCAGCCCCTTGTGCTTGATATGGCAGAGTGGGGTGGCAGGCATCACCAAGCAAGGCAACAGATCCCTAGTAAGTCCTAGTTAGCAAGTTCGTGATTGGAAGGACATAGTATTGTACCGACCTTGGTCCACGATTCAAGCTCGGAGAGGTGTGTCAATTTCCATTTATATACCGATGGCACACACGAAACCAGCTTTTGTAATCTAAAAAGCGAGAAGCATATTAGGAAATTGCAGTCGACTATTCCAAGGGTCCTTACGTTTCATCCCAGTTTGCATAGCTCTCTCGCATCTCCTCAATATCTCCCTGCTCTCTGCGCGAATCCAATGATAAGGTATCGGGCCGCACGAGAACAAGGTTGAACTCATTTCCACCACGGAGAGGATAGAAAATCGTATGCTTCTCCGGTCCCAACCAGCTTGTGACGGCAATTTTCTGACACAGTTTGTTTACTCTTTCATCACCCAAAGACTCCAGCTGCTCTCGTGAAAAGGTTGCTCGATAGGCCATGTCGCCCGTGGGGACTGGAGAATGAGGAGATTCAAGAATAGCCCTTCGGACCGTAGACATTTGACCTTTCCTTGTCAGTAGAGATGGTTAAATATATATTCGACAAAAGATCTATAAACGTACCGTCAGCACCAATCACAATATCTGCCGATATGCGTCTCCCGCCAGCAAGAAGAACGGCTGGCTGCTCGGTGTAAATATTCTCTACTTCTGCCCCCAGTTGAAGGACCGCACCGAGTCGGATTGCCTCATCAAGAAGAATGCGATGATAGTCCACCCGATGAATAATTCTGCAAAGGGTAAGAGTCTGACAATGTCGCGCCAAGGCAATCAACCACGTACATCCACGGCGCCCCGAACTCCTCCGTGATATCGTCCCCAAATGGCATTGATCGCAGAAGACGACCATCTTTGTACCTCCGAAAATCCACTTGTTGCACCTGACTTCCTTGCTCCAGTAGTTGGGGAAGCAGGCCAAAGTCGCACATTATTCTACCGCCATTTGGTGGGATTTGGATTCCTGCTCCAACTTCGTGGACTTTGGGGGACCGCTCGAGGATTTCCACGTCGATGCCCTCACGGCGACAGGCAATTGCACATGCTAGGCCACCTAGACCTCCGCCGACAATAATGACCTTCATGTTCTCCGTTGGTGTCAAAGTGATGTTCAGGGAACTGCGTCAGGTCCGAATTAGGACTAGTGCACATTCCGAGACCACCGTGCAGTTAGTGTGCAGAAATATATCCACGGATGTATAGGACTTTAGGTTCAGTTCATGGGTGACAAGATGGGTTGGTTGCATTGTTATAAGACCGAATAGAAGTTACATATTTTGTGAAGGGGTTGTGGATTGAAACATCCCAAGGTCGCCCCGGATACAACCACACGTAATATCCAAGACGACACGACTTTTCAAAGACACAAGCTATCAACTTAGTATATTTTGTTGTCATTGTGTTTTATTTCTTGAAGGTGTCCCCAAGAGTCGGTGGGCCGGCACGTGACTGAGCGATTTCCCTGTCAGCGGCCTATCTCAGTTCAGACAACTTTTCTCACCAATATCTAGAAGCACACATAATGCAACTATTCTCTTGGCCTCGGTCACATCTTCTAGAGATCGGCGACCAAGATTGGTGCCCATCGTGGCTTCATCGGCACGAGCAACTGGTTCTCACCCAACTGTGGAATCTTCGAGCTCCCGGGTGGAGCCATGGAAATCTTGCGAAACAGGCATGTGTAGTGTTCAAAGAGCATTTTAAAGATCTTTCCTCTTACACAGTTTTGGACATATGTGCCGGTGCCGGTGGGCCTACCCCAGTCCTGGAATCGGAGCTTAATAAAGAGCTCGAATCCGAGGGTAAGGGCCCTGTTCATTTTGTGTTGAGCGATCTTTACCCCCATATTGAAGAGTGGGAGCGAATCTCGAAGAAGCAGCAGAATGTCACTTATATCGAGAGTGCGGTGGATGCTCGAGCTGTTCCTCGATTTGCAGAAAGTTCGAAAAAGGAGTGTCGGATCTTCAACATTTGTTTCCATCACTTCGGAGACGAAGATGCAGCAGGAATACTGAAGAGTGCAATTGAGACCGCCGATTCGTTTATGCAAGTCATCAATCTATTAAAACCACTTGTTATATAAGCTAATCCGATCCCCTTCAGCATATTCGAAATCACGTCACGCGATCTTTGGACTTGTCTATGTTCGCCTTTGGTCTTCTTTTGGACTTTCTTTGTAACTCTTGTTTGGTACTGGGATTCGCCAGTCCATCTCTTTTTCACATTTATTCTGCCCGTAGCGCCTCTGACTATCTTTGTTGATGGGTTTATATCCTGCCTCCGAACTCGCACCACAAAGGAAACCTGGCAACTGCTAGATCAGCCAGATCTTGATCTCACCAACTGGACCTTCCACAGTGGACAAAAGACTGTTCAATTTCCTTTCATCACTTTGTATTACCATGTCGGCATCAAATCATAAGAGGGAAAGGGCTATGTTCATCTAGCTTGTTTTATATGTTTGCCTGCACATCTGTCTGATAATGCAGGTCTTTATTCCTATATATGGCTTGATATAACTCCAAATTACATCTTCTATTCTGCCCTCTTTTTCCATTGTCCGCCTTTGTCATGATTTGGTAATGAAGCTATATATACCTGTGATGATGCCCTATATACCAAAACGGGAGCGGCCTTGATGACCGCATTCTATGCCGTTATCGAGAAACTATCCAGTCCCTTAAACAAGACCGGAGCTTCAATTATCCTCCTTTTCCTTCTCTTCCAACTCACTATTCTCTTTTATTCAACTGTATCTCATCTCAACTCTCTTCCTTCTTTTCTTATCAAGTCCCCTACTCCACGGATCAGTATGAGAACCAACATAGCACGCAAGTCAGGTCTCCATACTCTCCCAGTTGAACTGGTGGCGGAAATTGTCAAGTTTACCGAGTCTCTTGATCTATGCGCTCTTCGACTTACCTGCCGAGCGATTTATCAGAGCAGCCTTCGCCAGTTTGCACACACTTTTGTACACACATTGAGGACCGATCTTTCACCAAATTCACTTGTCCGGGTCGAGGAAGCAGCCAATGACGAGATGTTTTGTCCCTGTGTCCGCAAGCTAGAGATCGTCAGGGATTCAAAGGGCTACCTAGGACCATTATCCCCTGATGCCACATCAAAAAGGATCTATATTCAAGCGTGGTGCGATGTGATAAAACGCCTGTCCAACTGCCGGTCTTTCGAGCTGCACAATTTAAGTTATACAACACCGTACGCGTACAGCCATGGCATCACGCTTGACGAAGCCACTGGTCTTGTTCTCAAAGCCATCGCTAATGAGCAAATTCCGATGGAATATTTCTCAATCAGCATTGTGAAAAGCAGAACCAGAGTGTTTCAGGATAAGCTAACACAATTTGATATTGCCACTTTTGGTATCCCGGCCTTTTCCCACCTCAAGGAACTGTGCTTTGCAATCCCCGATGCCGAGACCAAGACTATACATTGGATGGCGAAAATGATCCAATGTGCCAAATCTCTCAGAAAGCTGACGATTATTTTCAACTGGAAGTGCGAATCAACTTTCCTTCTCTCCCAGCTTTCGTCGGCTGGGTGCTTGCCAGAACTGCAAGAATTGACTTTCTCGCGAATGTCATTCGAATCTTCGGCTGCTTTGGGCATCTTTCTTTACAGTATTCAAGATTCTATTCGCCATGTGACATTTTCTTTTGTACAACTGGAGCTTGGGGGCTGGCGGTCCATTCTCCGCGAGTTGGGTGGAGGCTCGTACCAGCTTGACAGTGTGATTCTGCATAGTGTACTTGAAGCGAATGGGTTTTTGAACTTTAGGAAAATTCCAGAATACTCCCTCGCGGAAATTTCGCTAGACAAGAGACTATATCGTCCGTTCCAATTTTGCTTTGTTAAAACGGAGCATACGGGCTTCAGCTACTCGGGTCCGGCTTTACCAAAGGTTTTACAGAGAGTGGCTGCCCTTGCAGAGCTGCCCTAGGGAAATTTGGTAATGCTCTCGGCACGGACAGACTACGGAGTCTGGTACGGTGAAAATGAGGAGGTTGCTTTAAATGTTATCATTGTGGAAGCGAAGAAGACGGATTCAGAGTCGGGCGTGGCCCAAGCCCTAGGGTATATGGGTAAGTGGTTGACAATATCCATTAAAGTAAACTTGGCTAGGGATGCTGACTGATTTAACAGGCTATATACCGAGAGAAGAAGTGCATCCCCAAGCAAGACTACATACGGCAGTAAAAATTCAAGAAACTCGCAAGGAAATTTTCGATCTCGACGAGTTGTTTGCTAGTTTATCATGCTAGCCTTGACTACTTGCTCAGAAGCCATACGCCGAAGTCATTGACAACACTTCGGTAAAGAGGATATCCTCGGAAGTGCTTTATGTTTGTAATCAAATCTTGTAGGTACCCGCGTACCGATAACTTCTTTCTCATATAATCACAGGATATCAACTAGCATGGAAGTTCTCGTGATCTAAACAGCCTTTCCATTTCTACCAACATGTTTAACGGTGACATGCTGTCCATTAGAATCTTCGTAGACGACCGTAACGTGTTCCGGTGCGTTGGGGTCTGTACCACCAGTGTGCCAAGTGTTTTCTCCTCTTTTCGAATGTAAGTTGTGAGCTGAGAGGGGGAGAGAAAGGGGGGTCACGAGCTCAGGTCTCGGAGTACAGTTCACTCTTGCGGAGGCTATATCTCTAGTGTCCGTCTTGCTGTATGCAATCACTGCTTGGTCCACTGAGTCGGTCCGTTTGATAGGATTCGTGTATTCGACATCATTAGCGCTTGTGAGCATGACTCAGGAGAGTTGTATAACATATACGGGTTAGAAGGATTGGATGTCAAACGGCCGAAGAGGAAAACTTGCGAAAAGATTTACTATTCAATTATAGAGGTGGGAGTGAACAAGACATATACATATATCTATTTCATCGTATGCTGCGGGGCACGAGGCCCAGCCTTGTACATAGGTATCATTATCTACTCCGTACCAGCCATCTGTTTGACCTGGGGATGCAAAAGTTGGCCAGCAGTGCTGCACACAAATAAAGATGTTGCTTGTTCGTATTCGTGGATTTTCTTCCGCTTATAATTATTTTTGACTAGCTACATATTTGGGCGGTTTTACTCGTATTTGATCTGTGCTAAGACTGCTGGATATATAGGCACGTCGTGTCACCTGGCTCCGGGAGCGCGATTGTTGAGAGACGCTGTCTCGTCCGATACTGATCCTGGGTAATTCTGTGCGATGTGCTTGGGAATGCATCATCGTAAAGTCTTCTGCTGGATGGTGATTAGGATTCCTAACCTGTAAGTTCCATTTATCATAACTTTGATTGCACATAGCCTAATCGGGGATCTAGTTCACCGAGTGGGCTTGATTTTCGTCATTTTGGTCTATCTGGGGCATTGTGTCTATCGAAATAGCTTTAGAGTTGTCGATCCAGTTTGACACCGCTACGCCTTTTCTATGCTTACAATCTGCATTATCTATCGCAGGAATGCATTTTAATTCGGACTGCATTTAGTCCTTTTCAACCGACGGACTCCGTAGGAATGAATAGATTAGACCATTTTACAATTTCAATTTCATAATTACAAAGTAGTAATCCATTGCAAGGGTACCATTCAATACATGCACGCTCAGACCTAACTATATACATAGGGCTCTAGGGCTGACTTACTGTACTAGCTACTCCGTACAGAACCCCCTTTGGACTTGGAAGACTAATCAACGTTGACAATTGGCTCACGACTTTAGTGCAATAATATAGAAGTGGATTGTGTCAAACAAATATATAAAGGAATATGGACCTGCGCATTTTCAGTAGTACTTGAGTCTTGACCTCATGAACGTTCGTTGGGCTGACTTTACCGCCCAGAAACCACGCCAGTCTTATTTGGACGAACTGAATCGACCCCCTTGAGAAGACATCTAGGGATAAGAGGCGTAGCCAAGTCTATTTGCATATTTTCACTATTGTCTGCCGCTGCAACTGTGACTCCTGCTGAGCTTCAGCTTTTCAACTCTCACCTTCATTACGGACGTCGTTCTATTCTCCGAGATGCCCGACAATACCAACGACAATATCGAGGAAGGCACGCAGGTGTACCGACCGGGAGGATTTCACCCTGTTTATATCAATGATGTCTTTAAAGACCGGTACAAGGTCCTGAATAAGATTGGATATGGTGTCTATTCGACAGTCTGGCTTGTCAGAGACCTACAGCCGGTACAGTGAGTAGAATCTTTTTAGAAAAAGGGAATAAATAGAGATAACACACGCAAACAGACCTGGCATTGAAAATGAGTTCCGAGCTCTGAAGGTGCTCAGCGCCGAGTGTTATGATGGCACGCAAGCCCCCATTTTCGAACGGGAGATCTTGACTCATCTCCAGAACGGGGACCGCAATCAGCTGGGCTACAACCACGTCTGCCATCTGCTAGATGACTTTGAGCACCACGGACCTAATGGAACTCACGTCTGCTTGGTTTTTGAGCTGATGGGCGAGACGCTACGGAGCTTCGGCGCTTGGTTCATTGAAAGTAGACTTCCGAACTCGGTGATGCGCAGGTTCACCATCCAACTCCTACTGGCGCTTGATTTTGCTCACGAACATCATGTTATTCATACAGGTATGATATGCTCTTTCATCCTTGGTCATTATGATATATGACATGCTAATATTTCTTGTCTACGATCAGATATAAAACCGGATAACATTTTCGTCAAGTTTAGGGATTTTTCCCTTATAGAATCTGGTTATCTGGCCGAGGTCGCCATTCCCAAACAGAATCGGTCCGAGGAACAGTACTCAGTCATCCCCTCAATCCCCTTACGCCGCTATTACTTCAACGAAACTGACAATACGCGCGTTGCTGAATTTGATATTGCCCTTGGAGACTGGGGCGTCTCCAGCTGGGAAGACCGACATCTCAGCGAGATTATACAGCCTGTAGCGCTTCGATCTCCCGAAGTTCTAATACAGGCCCCGTGGGACGCGAGCACCGACTGGTGGAACCTCGGGTGTGTCGTATTCGAGGTCTTCCGGGCAGTTCGCATGTTCAGCGGATCGGCCCCGCCAGACGGCCATTATGAGCTCAAGGAACACTTACGAGAGATTGTGGATCTATTCGGGCCATTTCCTAAGGAGCTTTTAGGGAGAGGAAACAAGGACATTGTTCAGGACATATTTGATGATAATGGCCGGATCAAGAACTCGCTGCCAATGAACCGGCCGGGGCTGGCGTCGGAAGCATTCCTGCCAGGTCTCGACCAAGGCGTCAGGGATGAGTTCGTCTCCTTTTTGCACGCGATGATGAAAATCAATCCCACTGATCGAATTTCCGCTGAGGACCTCTTGCGACACCCTTGGCTGGGTGCACTTCGGTAAAAGGAGTTCTTTTAGGCATCTAAGCCTGATGCATAATCAAGACAGCTCTCCTGCACTTTGCATGAGTACTTGATAGACACCGGAAGACACAAAAAAACGAAATGAATTATATAAGAATAGTGTTAACTGCGAATGCGGTGATTAAAAAAGCTGTTCTATGTTAATAATCTACAAGCAATGCCTAATATACATCTCAACTGAGCTTCAAAGCTTTGATGATCCGCGGAAAGATCGTCAAGGCATTCAGAGTATCGATCTGACTCATCTCCACCGCGGTAAAGTTACCATTACCCTCAATCGCGGCTAATCCCGACGTTGCCTGGGAGACAGGAACATACGGATCTGTATGTGTTATTATACTGCAGCTGTTTTGGGGCTGTTACTGGCACTGCCCACTTACAGTCAGTTCCAGTCACAATCTGATCCACGCCAACAAAGCTCTTCAAAGCCGTCAACTGAATAGCAGAAGTCGAGGAAGCGGTATCAAAATAATATCCGGCGAGTTGCGCCAGGGATTCAACGACCGACAGCCCACCCAACCAGGAAAGGGAGGCCATGCCGGCGATTCGGGTGGCCAAGAATGGGATTGCACCACCACCGTGGGCAAAGATCATCTTGATATCCGGATATTGTGCACGTTGACCAGTCAGCAGCAGGTTCTCAATGGCACGCACGGTGTCGAAAGGATACTCGGTCATCGGGATGGGCCAGCCTTGGGCGACGGATGTGCAGTCTGGAGAAGCTGGGTGAACAAACACGCTGGCATTGCGTTTGTGCAAGGCCGAGAAAACAGGGTCAAGGGCTTTGTCACCCAAATACGTCCCATTGGCGTTGGTGTACAGCCCCACGCCAACAAACCCGAGCGTATCCAGGCAAAACTACGAATTCCAAGTTAGATTTGACCAGATAATCTACTAGGGGAAGAAAAGAAGGGTACCTTCAACTCCTCGACCGCCTCGCCGACGTAAGGGAGAGGGAGAAGGCAGAGGGCTCCAAGTCGAGTCGGATGAGTTCGAGAATACTTATGAAGCAGGAGGTTGACGCTGCGAGCCAAGGATTTGGCCTTTTTGGCATCTTTTAGGAAGAAGACGCCAGGGGCGCTGACACTGATTGTCGAATAATTAACTCCAAGGCTGTCCATGGTGCTAATGTGTGCATCCAATGTCCAATCTGGGACAGGGAAGCCATCTGTATACAAAGTACCATTCTTGACTGGGTAGCCTGCAGAGATCAATTCCTCCTTCCAAATCGACGGAACGACATGGGAATGAACATCGATCTTATAGTTCGAGCCAAGGGAATCACTGATGGCATGGCTGCTAGCTAGACATGCCAGGGGAATTGTTAGCAGGAGGTTCTGCAAAAGAGAAGGCATCAGGATCATTGAACGTCGAGAAGTGTGTGTATTGTAAACAAAGTGAAACCAAAAAAGGCTATTCAGAGTAGATTAATTTTCTACAAGGATTATAACATCCCTTTTATTGCCCAGCCCAAGCAATCGGAAGGTGTAATTTCTTTTTAAAGTGCCAAGGTGATAAAGGTGGATCGTTCATTACTACTACTCCGTACTAGCAGATCCTGTAGAATATAACTGGTGATAACACCGAGGTTAGCGCCCTTGTCCAAGCGCTTCACACTGGCATTCGCTCCCTGCAGTCTGCTTATCCACCGGGATAAAACGCCGGATCTATGCCTCGACATCCGCATGCAAGCCGGCCACGCAAGCACACATAGTAAATGCGGTAAATTACAACTTGATGCTCGCATGTGAAATATGCTAGAGTCTTTCCTAGTAGTAACTAGCTCAATCCTTAAGCGAAAGCAAGACGGGCGGAGATTACGACAGCCGGTCTCTGTGATTAGATTAAATTAGTGTTTGGGGGCCACCCGGAAGTATGATTTATGCCCGAAAGAATAAGCCCTAGATCCATGGGTGCAAAAGGCCAATGCATACCTCGAAGGATCCCGGGGATAAAAATTAGTTCATATGGGGCCTAAGACCCGTCCTCTTTTCAAGGACATCAACATATTATGGAGACGCTCTTTCAGACGCGATCTGATGTAAGTAAAGGCTCAGAGGAAGAGCAGTCTCCCAGAGCTTTCTCTAACTGTCTCTTTAGGTTGAGAACCGTGGGCCTATATTGCTGATCATCAACGGCACGGTGACGGGCCTCGCGGCACTCATTGTAGGCCTTCGTACAATTTCGAGGATCTTCATCGTGAAAATGTTTGGCCTAGACGACTGGATAATGGTGACTGCGACGGTTCTGGCAATTGTGAACGTGGTGGTTGCGGGACTTGGTACGCCTTCTACTTCTTATATGGTTAATTCGTCTCTTATATGTGAGTAGGAGTCAGGTATGGAACAGGAAAGCATAAATGGGATCTCGTTAAAGCAGATGTGCTACCTTCGGCGAAGGTATGGGCAGAATGATAACTGTCATAACGCAATTGGAAAGAAGAGGCTAACCAGTCTCAACAATATAGATTCGATACGTGACTCACATTATTTATACCTTAATCAGCGGTCTGATCAAAGTATCAATCTGTCTGCTATACCTACGCGTATTCCCTAACATCCGAGTAATCTGCCTTGGAACCATCGCACTCGTCACGGCCATGAGCGTCGCCATTATCCTCGCAACGATATTCCAGTGTACCCCGGTCAATGCCGTCTTCGATGAACAGAAATATGAACATCATACCTGCTTTGCATCTATCCCATTTTGGTATGCGGGTGCCGCGCTTTCTCTGGTGACGGATATTTGGATTCTTCTCTTGCCACTGAGAACAGTTCTAGGTTTGTGGTCACCGATTCGCTCTAGTTATTACTCTAATCAATTTCAGGTCTTCATCTCAAAACTAGCAAGAAATTTGCCGTCGCTGCTTTGCTATCACTAGGGTCGTTGTATGTCCAGGGCGTGATTTAATTTGATATGCATTAGTGCTAACTAGATAAAAGTGCGTGTATAGCCAGCATTGTGCGGATAGTCTACATTGTGAAATTATACCAAAGCTCAGACCCCTCCTGGGACACCTTTGGGATCTCTATTTCTTCGGGAATCGAGATAGCTGTCGCTATCATCGCTGCTAGCATCCCGGCAACCAATCCGATCATGAATAAGCTGTTTCCAAGGCTATTTCCAAGCAGCTCTGGCGGCTCACAGTCAGCCAGTCGCCGAGGCTATCATCCAGGTAGTCGAATTGAAAGTACTTCACGCCGCTATCAAAGTAATAGCATTCCGCTCTCACGTTTCACAAGGAGACAAGGAAGTGATACGGATGATGAGTCTACGAAAGCGATAATGCATGCAAACTGACCATGATATGAAAAGCCTTGAAGGCAACTAGGAGAGAGAATAAGACTGTATTGTATATATCGACAGGACTCGCTCGGAAAAAAACAAGAGGAAGGGAAGAGGAAAGACGATGAACTAAATAATGATATTGAGAAAGAATATGTACATATACGGGGCTCATCGAATTATCCAGACCCAGGATATCTTGCTTCCCCTATCAACCTTACTTAGCCTTTAAAAGGGCTGCTCAATCCAACGTCCAGGAAATTGCCCATAGCGTTCGTGCTGTAACTCCGTCTGAATAGTGCGGGGTTGTTGAGATGGTTTCATTGTCTGGGAATATTCATCGTAGACCCGGTCAAGATTGAATAATTGAAGCGAAGCGGAGCAATATTAAATCACTCTTAGGTGTGTGTCATATGACCAAGGAGTAGTTACGGAGTATGGGTGATAGGGTTTTATGCACAAGTCCCAAAATGGCTAGCTCGTTAATTATGCACCAATAAAAATGCATTTATACCATAGGGTTACCCCACATACTGCATTAGGCATATAAATGCCAAGATCCATGTAACAACTCATGTAAATGAAGGAATTGGCGAGGGATGCGGCTGAAGCTGAACTTGAAGCTACATTACCGGCCAGATATGTTACTCCCGGGAGATGGTATTTAGACAGCTTGGTGGCTATAGGTGTAATGAGGTCGGTATGTTGTGGTCGGAGGACTGGACGGTGGCTGGTCACGAGATCTTTTAGCAGGTTTGGGGGATGGAACTCGTTTGCCAAGGCCCCGAGATGAACAATCCTAAGTCCTGATAACCTCCGTATCAGAGAATTTAGTTGAGGCAAGTGTAGATTATATTAGGCGAATATGGGAAATTCCAGTTCTTGCCTCCGTTGGCTTAAACACATAAGAGCTTGCAATTATGGGAAATAGATGAGCAAGCAACGTTCCGTATGTAGCAAATAACTCTCTATCATTGTAACGTATAAACGTGGCAACATAGCGATCCCGCATTTCATATCATCGGCCGGTCTTCTCTGTCCTCCAATTCTACCACCGCGTCATCATCCCTCCCTTCGAGAATATCCGAATGCTCCGGTTGCCTAGGCATCGTGCGGTCACGCGGTCGGACCGGCCGGCGAGAGATCTTACCAGACACAAACGCAGCGGCAGTCTGGATGAGCCGCCACAAGCGATCTTCCAGTGTTTCAGGGGCAGGGTTGTTCAGCTGCCCACCAAGCGCACTATATTGAGAAGAACTCGTTGCGGCCAGTGTATGTTCCTCGGCTTCGACCTTGAATTGATACTTCAAGCAGTCCTTGACGGTGACCAAGCCGATTAGTTTGCCGCGGTGCTCGACGAGAATGACTCGCGGGCCCATCTTCTTGAAAATCTCCATGACCGTTTCGAGAGGATGGCGCGGGTGAACGGTCAGTGGCGTGTGGTCGACATATCGCGAGAAATCCACGAAAGAAGCCCCCACACTCCTCTGAATTGCATCGAATGTATCTGATGACCGAGAGTGGTGCGAGACGGACGCCCTGCGTGCAACGGCTGCCTCGGCTGCATCTTTGGTGAACACGCACCGGGCATTTGGCGCAACCATTCCCTGGTTGCGGGCGCGGTCGATCGCGTATCGGAGTTCGGTTCGGCCGATGTATCCAACTAGGGTTTTGGAAGTGCGGTCCTCCACGACAGGGAAGCCTTGGAATTTGTTGTCGTTTAGGAGATGCTCTGCTTCGCGGACGGGGAAATCCGATGCTGGTACCGAGAGCGGGCCTGTGGTCATTGCATGAGATACGGGTACGTTGAAGACGTGGTCCTCCTTGTTGTCTAGGAATGGGAACCCGTTGAACCATATCATTCGATCGGCGATACCGCCACTGCCGAATCGATCGCCAACGGCTTTGGTGACGCCTACCACAATCTGTAAAAGGACAGTCAGGATGGTTGAATGAGGTAATGCAATTTAGAATGAAGACTTACCATGGTCGGTAGAATGTAGGTTAGTGCACCAGTCAACTCGAACATGATGACCGTTACAGAAATGGTCAAATGCATGATTCCACTGAGGGCTGCCCCGGCTCCCAGGAACGCATATGTTCCCGGTGTAATACAAGGGACATCTGGATCACACGAGGCGAAGAATGCCGATTGGGGAAATGATTCATGTAATGCCTGTACCATGATTCCAATCATGCGGCCGAATGAAGCCCCCACAGCCATCGAAGGCACGAAGATACCGGCTGGCACCTTGCACCCGTAGGAAATAATAACTAACACAGTGCGAAGGACAGTCGCAATAGCTAGCGAGAAGACCATCGACCATCTGTTCTTGGACCTGCAATGAGTTAGTGGTGTTCTTTCATGCATATGGAGGCGAATAATCATACTCGCATAGTCCATGATAGTCATGGCCACCCTCGCATTCGCGGAATAAGATCTCCATCATTGCGGTCATGTTGATCTTCAGAAACATGTTGGGGTAGCACAGTACTGCAGTAAGTCCCGCGAGAACAACCGACTCGGTTATAGGCCACTGTGAGAGGTATTTCTTGCGGAACGCGGCCATTCGAAGGTTCCATTTCATTACAAATGCACCGTAAAGTCCACCGAAGACGCCAAGACCAATAAAGAAGATGAACTCGAAAAAGTGCCATGTGCGATCATATTCCACTTGGAACATGACCAATTGACCAGTCCGGAAAGGATTGACAGCCTAGAATGGATCAGGTGTGGTCCAGACTCAATTGACAATATGGGAAACGTACCGCTAGCACACTGGTTGCCACCAAGGCACAGAAATAGCTGCGCCAAAGAGTCTTGAGGGGAAAATAGTTTGCCATTTCCTATTGACTGTCAGCTTACGTCCTATCAACTAGTGCACGATTGAACTCACCTCCAGGGAGAAAAGCACGCCTCCAATTGGACTGCCAAAGGCGACAGCCACGCCAGCTGCCGCTGAGGCAGTCAAGATTTCTCTCGTTTTCGATGCATTTTGTTTGTATTTGCCGAAAAATCGTGATATCACGTTTCCGGTACACACAGCAAAATGCACGCTAGGCCCCTCTTTTCCAACAGACAAGCCCGACGCAATAGCTAGTGGAAGGGCAATTGACTTGATTAGGAGAGTCCATGCCCCTAGGAAGCCCTTCATGACGAAGCCGGCAATAATGCATTTGATCTCTGAGATACCAGAGCCTGCAGCGTACGGCGCAAATGATTTGACCAGGACTCCAGCGATAGATGAAAGTACCAACTGTCTTCCGAATTAGCCTATGAGTTCATAGTTTCTCGAGTACTAGCCGGGCACACGTCTTACCGCGCCAAAGAAATAGAAAACATAATTTAACAGCCACCACGAAGTCCAATTCTTCCACTCGGGGCAGCCTATTATGGAAAAAGTTAGTTTACAAGAAGCGCTGTAGAACCTCCCGAACATACCATTCTCGGCACCCCAGCAGCAGAAAGACTCATTAAGGTAGAATGCGGTAGTACAATGGCCCAGCTTAATATCAGAGAGCCATTCCGTGATGATATTGAGCACAGCCGAGTTTAATCCGATTGCCAAGCCCACAAGCGTAACAACAAGCCATGCCTGGCCTGCATCGTATGACTCGTACATTTTCCGTCTCCAGCCAAGGATGCCTTCCTGATCCCAGAATCCAGTGCCACTGCGCCGTTTCGCGCGTCGCCGTGACTGCTCATAGACTGCATCTTGGACCCAGTCTATTGTGGTAAAATCTTCATATCGCTTGATCCCACTAATCTCTTCTGGGATGGCGGGTGCTTCCTGGTTGTCGGAATCGCCTCGTCGGTCGACGGGGGAGGGAACAGAACGACTGGGTGGCATTCGCGGGCTGCGCCGCTCTCTTGAAACTGAAAGGGACCTATTAAAGGTCGTGGAGGGGCGTGTAGAGGTCATAACATTGGTCGAGGAGGTAGGGTCAGCATAGTCGATTTAGAGTTGACTCGATGATCTGTCTATGTCCCCGATGGACGCCGCGCTCTTTGATGTGAGAAGAGGAACTCTCGAATTCGAAGTCCGATCCCTCTAGGGTGCTTCTTTAACGCGCTATAGGCGACAATTCAGGGGACGAGGGTGAATGAAGCTCTTGAAAGTAGATGATGTGACAAAGCGAAGTCGCCAAGTACACTTGAGTCGATAACGGAGAGCCTCCTTAGATAACGCGGCCACGCGTTTCACTCGTTTCACTCTTCTCGACTCCACGCTCGCGCTCACTTGCTTTCACAACGGGAATATTTGACTGGAGCATGCTGCAAATTGTATAAATTTGTCCTGCCAATACTTTATCTCGCCAGAATCAATCATCATGGCTCCAAAGACTGTGGGAGAGCCGGATGAGATCACCGGACAGAGTGCACTTCCGAGTAAGTCCCAGACACAACTATTACTTTGGATTGACATACCAACACATTTCTATAGTTGCTCGAATTAAGAAGATCATTCAGTTGGATGAGGATATCGTGCAATGCTCGAACAACGCGACCTTCGTCATCGCAATGGCTACCGTATGCCGCGCCCTCTACCTAAATACCTCGAGAACACCGACTAATGCTAGATCTAGGAGATGTTCATCCAATATCTTGCCGAGCAAGGGCACAACGTGGTCAAATCGGAGCGAAAACCACGCAAGACCGTCCAGTATAAAGATCTCGGTTGGTTACGCCTATGCCTCGGTTAGCAAGAGGTCGGACAGCATGCTAACGTACAATAGCTTCGGCGGTATCACACACCGACAATCTAGAGTTCCTTTCCGACGTGATTCCCAAGACTACGACTTACAAACAATTCAAGGAGAAGAAGGCGAAGGATGCGGCGAATCAAGGCGCCATAGAGAAGGGCCAGCGTACTCTCAACGGTACAATTGCACCTCCGACACCAGCAAATGGCACAGTGATGGGAGATGCCACCCCACAAAAAGAAGATTCAAAGACATCATCTCCGTCGGTTTCTCGGCCTATGGTCCCTGTGAGTGCGTTGATTGCGGACCGGACAGTCGAGCCCATGGCAACCCATGACCAGGATGTGGAAATGCAAGATTGATTGCGCTACATTATCCTTTTTTCTTGAATCTTGTTGTTTGCATTGGAGTTTTCTAATGATGGGTTTCCCTGCGCATTGGTTTTGGTCGCATTGGGTCGGGTTAGATATAACAAAAGAAAATGTGATAATATACAATTGACGAGTCAAATTTCAGCAGAAACATGAATAATTAATCAATATCAATTCACAGAATACATTAGATATGAATTCAAGTAGTATAGAAGTTGTAGAATGTTTTCTTGTCAAGGGAGTGAACGGGAACCGGTCAGCCAATGACAGGCCCCGTGATTCCGATCGCTAGCGAAAGCTCTGGCTCCAACTTCAACTTCCGACTTCATCCACCCTCTATCCTCACCTCGCTCTCCACAACTCGCGGCACAATTCCCCTCCGTGGTCAATTGCCCTCACAATGTCGCTCTCCTCCGCTTCCAGCACTCTGCTGCGCACCGTCGCTCGGCAGCAGCTACCCATCTCCCGCGCCGCCGTTACCTCCTGCCAGCAGCGGAGGGGAGTCGCCGATTCGAAGTCGTCTTTCGAATCCCCCTTCGCCAGTGCTAACGAACCCGGCTCGACCCTGAAGATCCCCAACTTCAGCAAGTACAAGTCCAACAACTCGCCCCGCACCAACCAGGTCTTTTCCTACTTCATGGCCGGCACCCTCGGTCTGGCGACCGCTGTCGGTGCCAAGGCTACTGTTCAGGGTAGGTTTTTGTGGAATCTTCGAATCAGAAAGAGATGGCATGGAATACAGTAATTGAACAATATTCTTGAATAATTGGGGAAATTTGGGCGACTTTGAACAAACGACTGATGTTATTCTTTCTCTCCAGATTTCCTGGTCAACATGTCCGCCTCCGCCGATGTCCTGGCCCAGGCTAAGGTCGAGATCTCTCTCGGTGCCATCCCTGAGGGCAAGAACGTACGTGTTTCTATTCACCACCTCATCCGACAGATCCCATTACCCAGGATCCCTATCTAACATCCATTCCAACAGGTCATCATCAAGTGGCGTGGTAAGCCCGTCTTCATCCGTCACCGCACCCAGGCCGAGATCGATGAGGCCCGTTCAACCAATTGGGAGACTCTCCGTGACCCCCAGCCCGATGAGGACCGCGTCCAGCGTCCCGAGTGGCTCGTCATGCTCGGTAAGTGAACATGGGATTGGCGAACAACAACTCGCAACTTTCTAACTTTCCTTCCTCCCTACAGGTGTCTGCACCCACTTGGGTTGTGTCCCCATCGGCGAGGCCGGTGACTACGGCGGCTGGTTCTGCCCCTGCCACGGTTCCCACTACGATATCTCCGGCCGTATTCGGAGGGGCCCTGCCCCTCTGAACTTGGAGGTTCCCACCTACAGCTTCCCCGAGGATGAGACCCTGATTATCGGATAGGCGAATTTTTGAATACACCCTTTTTTGATCGCCGCCAACGGGCGAGTCTCATTAAAAGTGTGGATGATATAAGATGGACGGATTGTATGTCCTATCTATCTGTGTATGTGCTTGTGTGTGTGTGTGTGTGTTTTCTTCCCTTTTTTAGACAGAGCGGCCGTGTGTCTTGTCAAGATTAAGAGACCTGTGTTTTAATATGGACAAAAAATGAGCCTCTTCCTTCCTTTGTCCGTATCTTCCTGGATCTTGATCTTTCTCCATGGCAAACACACGAGCTCGGGAGTTCAGAGGATGTCCGATGGTCTCCTTGAGTACATATGTTCTTTATTTAGTGTATCACCTAGTCATGTTATTTCCTTTGTTCAACGCTTGCTTGGTTCTCTTATGAAAGCAACAAATAACGTCAATGCTTCGCTATTTTGATATATGGTCGCTTTCCAGGCCAGAATTCTCAAATAGTAGTTATACACTAAATTCAATTCCCGGGTTATATCCAACTGTTTATCTATTTTTCTCAATTGTATGTACAAGTATATAACCACCCAACAAAATGCCAAGTCATTATCAAAATGCCAAGACCAAACATGAGCGAAACATGGTGCGCTCTCGCTGGTAATGCAATTATAACATGCTCGAATGAAATGATTTTTTCACCGAGATCCGATCAGGGCGAACAGTAGGCCCGTCACAGCTGCACCAGCTGCGGCACTCTGAAGAGCCACGGCGGTGAGATCGTATTGGGAGACAGCAATGCTGCGATCACTGAAGAACTCGCTAGCCACCTGCCTCCAGTACTCGACTGACAGAACCGGCAACGTAATGTTCGAGAGACGGGTCTTGAGAGACTGGGCGGCAGTAGCGTCGGTCACCGAGACAATGGACCCCGTAGTGGACGCATCTTTCTCCGTCGTGGTAATCTTCGGTTCAATCAAAAGAGAAGGAGCAGTCTCAATTATGTTCTCGTCGGTAGAATCAATAATTTCGGGGAGGATAGTGACATTCGACCGCGGCGTGATCGAAACAGCGTTCTCGGTAAACATAGCCCGGTTCAGGGCCTTCTCCTTCTCCAACGCTTCAACGACCTTATCCTCGAAACCCTGGACGAGTCGCTTGCGACGCCACGGCTCCACGAGGATCTGGAAAATAAGGAATAATAGGACGTTCATGCCCATCAAACCCCAAGTTCCCCATGTCGACATGCGGCGGATCTTGTCGGACCAGACTTGCTCCTCGTGGTATCGCGAGAGGATGCTCTTGCTCATTTGTGCGGCAGCCTCTTCAGCTTCGCGCTCTGCGGCCGATAGAGCGTGGGAGGTCTCGGTCTCGGCGACCTCGTTCGTGTGATCATTGCGGTAGAGGAGGGTGAATCGCTCCAGGTCTGTTGAGGACCAGGCGTGCTTGCGTTGGAGGAGCTCGTTTACTTCGCGTTGGGAAGTCGATCGGCGATTAATCGCTGCGGCGTAGTCTTCTTTCGCTTGCTTGACATTCGCTCGGGCAGTGCGGAGTCGGTTCTCTGCATGATTTCGTGGGATTAGTCTTAGGTTTCGCGGGGTCGGGTTCGGGCATTGCTATGGTACATACCATAGAACTGGATATCTTTTTTCAATGCTTCGATGCTGGAGTATCCAGTCAGGTCATTTAAACGCTGACCTGCTACAAAAACATTGGATTGCAAATTGTCCATCACTGTGCTGAATTGCTTGGACCATTTTGACCGACGGCTTTCCAGATACGATGGCAGGCCTCCACTCCTCGTGCCAACACTGGCATCTTCTTCCTGTGAAACTGACTTCTCTTTTTCATGCTCCTTTGTTTGTGGTTTCGATTGTGCGGCACTCTGTTCGTCCTCCGCAGGAGGTACTGAATCAAGTGAGCTGCCCGACTCCAGACCCGGGATCGGGACAGGGTCGCGCGAGGCGAGCTCCAGCTCGGCTAGTTCTTTCTCTTTTTCCCTGATTAACCTCTCTGTATCCGCGGAGAACTTCTCTCGGTCATTGAGGGCCAAATATGTGCTCGGCTGCCGGCGGAATTGGCATTGTACACAGGCGGAGAAGCTCCGCGGAGTCGGTCTGACGGAGAATGCAGGTCGGAAGTGCGCTCGCACTGGGGAGGGGCTTGTGAGTCGGAGACTTGATCGGAGTGATTGCCTAAGCAGCTGTGGCATAGACTGCATGGCCAAAACAAAGGCCACAGGCTTGTGGCAGGAAGTGGTGGTGGTGTAAAGAGTGTCTAGGTGAGGATCAATTCGGGACGGAACTTGGCCTCGGATAGGCTTATCAGATTGCTGTAGGTCATTGTAGCAATTTTCTATGAATACAGCCTTGGAATGTTTTAATTATGTACTATATAGTTGGCCAATCGCATTTAATGTTCCGATTAATTAGTGAAACGGGCTTTACAGGGTTACCCCTCTACCGAGAGACATCCATAGCTCCGATTGCCTACCTCGTCAATCCATTGCACCGACGATCCCTTTTCCTCGAGGCTTTATCAAGTCTAAACCCATATCGAGCCCATCGTTAACCATAACAGCAGTCCGTCTTTCCAATATACGCCTTATGATCATAATGTCCTGCATAGTTGACCTTGGCGTCAATATGAACACCCGAGTCGCTAAAACCTGAAGCTATCAGTATTTTCGACCATATGCGGAGGAAATATACATAGGAATGGTATGAATCAGCATGAGTTTGTAAAACGTTATCCAAAGAAATATGAACTACCTGGCTATAAAGGCATAAATCCTTTGTCAAGCGACTTTCTAGAGTTTGTTTAATACTCATCTCGTGCTCTGGACAATGTTACTTACCATCAATATTCAGTATCTCGTCCTTCTTTTTCTTTTGACATCTTCGCTTATTGATACTCCTATATATCATGTCATCTCTCGTTCTTAGCCGTACCCTGACAGGCATCTATATCATCTTATGGGACCTCGCGCTGAGACGTCAAGCCTATTTTGGGCCCCTTCAGTCTTACTTCACATCATATATTCTTAGCCCAGTGCACATCCCTCATACCACTATACCTATCACTGTGTCGTTCTATAGTGGATATAAGTCGACTTTACGGCTGCGTACCTCAACACCGAGACGGTCTATATACGCCAACCCTCAAGTTTCGAATATTTTGACGCCGAAGGCAGACACTCTTTGGGTCTTTGGACTTCGAGACACCGTATACCTCTAGAAATGGATAGCATCGGGTTCCGACCTCTCGGGGGCGATCCTTATATCTAAATCAAAACAGGCGACAATTGCATGGACTTGACTAGGTATCATGATGATACACGTTGATCATCGCTGCACCCACTGAAAAGGAAATCGACCAGGTCGTTGACTAACTACTGCAGCACTACGACATGAATGAGCTAGGATAACCTAAAAAGTATTTGAACTGCGCTCTGTCTTCCGCGACTACGAAGCAGGCACAATCACTATGTCCCAGGGTTACACGCCAGCTCGTAAGAATCTGAAATATAGCGTGGCTGGAAGGATCAATGCGAATCGCATCGGCAGGGCTGGCCCATACCGGAGCTTCTCAATGACGAAGTGCTGATGTTTTTGATGCCGTCAGCTCGATCATCAACGGTCCTCTATTTGACCAACCATCTAGTCCCCGAACGCAAAGGCAAAGAACATGCTTTGTATCTGGTATATCAATATTTGCATCATGAAGAACGCCTGGCCGATTCTATCGGAACAGCTCACTAAGGCCCAGCAACAAGAAGCCCTCAGTTCACCGCCTCCCTGGCTTCTCAACGCAACACAAAGTCCCAGAAAGCAAAGGAATTACGCGAGAAGGTTGACAGTTTCACTGAGAGATGGACAGCCTTCCAGGACCGATACGCTGATCCAATCTTCCAATCCATTCTGGGGTATATACAATATGAGTGGCTATACGAGTGCCCAGAGAAGTTCCTACACATCCATACCTCACAATACCTTCATCTCAATAAGATAGCCACCTCCCGAAATGAGAGCACCCACTGGCTACTAAAGCAGGATCTCATTGTATCCACTAACGATTTGCCAATGCGTGGTAGAAGCTCAAATCAAGAAGATCTATATTAAGATTGAGAATAATACCTACAAGATAGGAGTTATCAAACCAAAAGCCCAGTTAGTACTAAGTGCCTCCGAGGTAAGGATAAAAAGTACTGGTATAGTATCCCGCAAATAACATATAATCAAAGAAGATACGCAAGCAATGAACAAAATCAAAAGTCAGAATTACATAGAACGTTCCTTCGTCAAAGTCATAACATAACGATGCAGTTCTCAAGAAGTGCGTGTACAAAAACAGTGAAGCGAAAGGGTATGGACAACACAACCGGGTCGGGAAATAGGTGACCGATGAGACGATGGGAAGCCGAGGACGCCACCCAAGCAAAGCCAACGAGTCAGTGCTCACTCTCGTTCATTGCTCTGCAGCTTATTGTCACCCTTCACAGCCTCAGCATAAGTCGGTGGTGGGGGCGCACTGCTGCTCCCAGCATTTCCACTTGCTTCAGTCTGGTTGTGTGGTTTGTTCGCCGGACCAGGCGCCTGCTGGTCTTGAGTGTCGACTGTGCCATATCCGCGCTGGGGCTGTCGTGAGACGTAGTAGTAGGTAACGTTTCCGTTCTCCAGATCGCGCCGCCGACTCCCGCCTCCGGGGATGGGCTCGTAGGCTACATCGTCGTCGTATTGCTCCGGGTACTTGAGGATGATGTACCACGCGTGGATGAGACCCGGGAAGAAGCAGAGTAGGGTGAGAGTTATGTTGATGAACGAGTCTGCACTGCAGAACCCGGCCTTGACCCAGACTGTTGATGCGGGGGTTTGGTTAGCATTGGACCAAGTGTAGGTGTGTTGGCGTGCGGGTCTGCGGGTTTAAAAGTTACCTGCAATAGGTGGGAAAAAGACGGCGAGTACCGCTAGGAAAAGGTCGGAGCTGCACATGGCTCGCAGGGTCTCTGAGATCTGATAGAAAGTGTGAGTTGTTATCGAGTACACTGGGAATGTGTTGGCAATGGTTAAAGGTTTTCCACCGACGAGTCGCAGATTGTCTGACGGCAGCCTCCAGATCAGATGATGTCAATGGTCACATGACCTCTGTAATTCGTTGCCCTACATTGTACTCCGCCTGACTTTAGATGATATGATATACACTTCCCTCTACTTGAAAGTAAGGTATAGGTATATTTACTAACTGTCTATAGGAACAGACTTGTCATATAACTATCTGCCCAAGCGGGGGGGCATTGATTAACACATAGGTTGTACGGAGTACTATGCTTGTAAGTACCTGGTACATGCAACTGCCGGCTACTTACTGCTTGTTATTGGGTACCCTGTACTCCATATTCCGTACCAAGTCCAATTCGGTCCCTCGCATCCTCAGCCGATAGCTCACATACAACGTTGAAATGTGCTACATCTATTGCCAAATTGTGTGCATGATGCAAGGGAAATTCGGGAAATTAATATTAAGCTCCGGACCCTGGTCATAGTATTCTCGAGGCGATAGTGATCGTCTTGTCTAAGCCGCTAACGGGTCACTAGCGAGGCTGGTGATGAACAGAGCAACCGGTCAGAAATTGACAGCAGACATTGCCAATTATAGTTGACTCTAAGATAACCGTTGTCATTGTGTTTAGTATTAGTACACCATATGTCGTACGTCTGTAGAATTTTAGTCCCAATTGCGTTTTGATACCCAAAAAGAGTCCACAGAATAAAGAGAAAGGTAAACAACACGGCACAACTTCCTTTCCCCCCCACCCCCTTTTATCAATTGTCTTCTATACTGCGTCCAACCCGTCTCCATGGAGTACACAGAGTGTAGCCAATATTGAGTTTAGCGTGCCTGAATCTGTACAGCCGATTATGCCTGTTCTCCGTGTTTCATAATTGCCCTTTTTCCCAGCTCATCCCCTTGTTACCCACAAGCCCAGACCATCTTGAAGGTCTAACCTTGTCTTTCCAATCTTAGAACTTCGTCTTGTCATCTCTTTCTCTCATTTCAAATTTAGGCCTACGGGGCTCGGTTGACCTTTCCTTCCGGGCATTGAGAACCCCGAGTCACTCGTTTACCTTTCACGCGTTTTTCTTCTTCTCGAGCTCGAGACAGTTCCGACCTGGGGTCGAACAATTTATTCAATTCTCCCAATTCGAATATCCGTGCGATTCGCGACAACGCCTGGAACATTCTCGATCGCAATTGACACATTCCGCGTCGATAACCCAAAGGGGTCTATTTGAGACCAGACCGCCGATTCTGCCCGGCATGTCGAGCTCTTGCATTTCCCTCTCGGGGTCAAGTGCCTGTCCTGCCTGGGATAGCTCGTCCATTTCAACCAGTTCCAGTCTATATGCGGACTTGTGAGTGGAAACGCGCGCATGAAAAAAAAAAAGAACAATTGCTGACAGTGTGCTGCTAGCCCTTTCCTTAAAGGTGTGTCGAATCTGACGGATTTCGATAATTCATTAAAGGACTATGTCCTTGGGTCATATGTTTCGATGAAGTATGTGCTGCCACCAATGGACCGGGAGAAGAGTCACTAACAGGAGCTCCCAGATATGTTGACTTACTGGGATGCCAGGGCATCAATTCAAGTGCCCCCAATAACTACTATGCCCAGTATACAACCAGTGTTTTGTGCAGCAGTGTCGTGCAAAGCTCCATATCCGACTGCAAACTTTCCACAAACGACTCGATACCAATTTGCGTCGACACATGCGCACTTTGGGCCCGGAGTGAACAGGAGACCATGGCAAATACAGACTTATGCGCCACGAGCGACAAGAACTACACGGACCTAATCTATGCCGAGTTGACCATCTGCGAAAAACCATCCGACGCCCTTTCTGGAGATTGTGTCAAAGGAGCTGCGAATGAGCCTGACAACTGTGGCTTTGCGACAAATACCATTGGTCTCTGCACATTTTGCGCGAATGGCACCGATAGTTGCTGTACGAAATCCAATGCCACGAGTCGCTGTGACGGTGTCTCAGTACCGACTGTTACTCTACCCCCTCTTACGCCCTCACCTTCCGCCGTCGCAGATTCTAGCCATGGCTTGTCGGGCGGCGCAATTGCTGGGATCGTAGTTGGCTCCGTCGTGGGAGCCGCCATTCTAGGTGCTCTCCTCGCCTTTTGTATTCTCACGCGCCGCCGCCGTCGTGAGACACGGAATGAAGCTGCGCTCAACCAACCAAACCCACAAAGAAAGGGCGGATCGCTTTCAATGCAGCAGCCCCCAAGCCCGACATCGTACAACATGGTCCCGGGAGGCCGAGTCACGCGGATGTCTGCATTGCGCGAAATGCCCAGTGAATCATCGCCCGCTTATTCGCGTACCTCCGCGGCGATGTACGGCGGCGGGGCCAAGTACAGCGACACGTCAGACTCAGAAGGCATGGGCGCCAGTCCAGGAGCTATGTCCAAGCGAATCCCACCGGTGACCGGGAAACGTCACGGCTCACTCTCTAGCAACTCAGTTCTGGCTGGACTAGAAAGCGACAGCTCGCCTCGCTCCGGCCCGACGAACCCATACTCTTCCCCCGAAGCAGTTACCAGTGGTCGATCTGAGCAGCTGTCTTATTTCCGGGACTACTACTCTCAAGATGAGATTCACGCTGGCGACAAGGTTGCCGTCCTTTGGGCATACTCACCACGAGCGGGCGACGAATTCGAACTTGACCGAGGCGAGATGTTGAGGGTGATTGGCATCTGGGACGATGGCTGGGCGACGGGTGTGCGACTCCCCGAACGTGCCGAGGACCAAGGCATGAATTACCGCGAACACCGCGACAGTGGTGTCTCGAGTGGCTCGGGTATGCCGTCGCCCTTGCCGTCCGGCGAGATCAAGGCTTTCCCCCTGGTCTGTATCTGTCTACCACAGCACTGGCACAAGATCATCGATGGCGGCCAGGAAGACGAGGAAGCTTGAGCACGGTTCTCAATTTTCAGTTTTCATGCAAAATTACGTCCTGACGACAGCGTGTTGATCCCTTCCAGTGCTTTTTACGCCCGGCTGGCCATCCTCCCCGAACATCTCAACAATCGGCTCAATGCTCATTTTATACTCGTATTCGATATACCCCCTTTTATGACGGTCATCTCGTCTTTTCCTTAGTTTGACATTTTCTCATTATCTTTCTTCCACTTGATTCGTGTGGAACCGGTCGCTGGCGCATCGGACTCAGATGTGCTCTTTACTCCTAGGGCACATCTCCAGTCTTTTTACGTACTACACATCGGTTTGCCACTTGAGACCATTTCTATACCCTGATAACTGAGCGCCGCCGAAGGTGGTTTGGTCAGATATCGGACACATATAGTGGACGCTTTAATGTATGTACATATTTAGACCAATTTTAACAAAGCTAGACCTCAATTAAGGTGAATCATTTCTCCATTATTAAGCCCCAAGAGTTTGTCAGACATTTCTCTCCGAATCCCCCACCTCTGCTCAATTCTTATCCGGGAACGGAGTTAACGGAGTCAATCCCTCGATTTCGCGATTGATTAACAATTGCATTTTACTAATCCAACCCCTCATTTCGCAATGTCTTTTATAATGGCGTGTCTTCCTCACTATAACTTCCTTCTCTAAGCTCTACTCCTCTAAGTTCTATTCCTCCTGCGCATCACACATCAATCCATCATGTCCGCCCCAAAGATCATTCTCTACACGAACCGCGTCTGCCCCTGGGCCCACCGCGCGCATATCGCCCTCAAGGAACTCGGCCTCGACTATGAGGAAGTCACCATCGACCTAAACACCCCGCGCGAGCCATGGTATTTGAAGATCAACCCAGTAAGTGACAAGCGCTCTTCCGACACCCACTCCTTATCTATACACCTACACTTCATACTACGCCTCGTATACTATAAACTGTTTACTAACAGCCACCTCCAACAGCGCGGCCTCGTTCCCACCATCTCCTATAACGGAACCATCATAGCCGAATCCGGCATTGTCGCCCAATTCCTCGCAGATGCGCACCAAAGCCATCTCCTCCCACCGTCCTCGCCAACCGAGAACGCCATCTACCGCGCGCGTCTCTCTTTCTTCGTCGACGCCTTCTTCAGCAAAGTCCTGCCTTCTTTCTTTGCCAGTATCCGCTCCGCTGATGAGACCGAGCGCGATGCCGCCGCCGAGCAGCTGGTCGCTGCTGTCGTGAAGGAGGTTGAGCCACTCCTGGCAGACACGGAGGGCAAGGGTCCGTTCTTTGGTGGTAGTGAGAAACTGACCCTGGCGGAGGTTCAGGCGGGCTCGTTCTTGTTGAGGATTTTGAGCTTCGCCAAGCCTGAACATGGTCTTGTTTCGGCTAAGTTGCCCGCTTTGCTAGAGCAGGCTCCGAGGTTTAAGCGCTGGGCTGAGGCGACGGTTGCGCATGACAGTGTTAACTTCATTTATGATGAGAAGCTTGTTGCGGATAAGATGAGGGCCAAGTTTGCGCCGGCGCCGAAGGTTTAGTTATCCGGTTACAGTTTAGATGTATGTACCTAGGGTTGGGGTTTGACATATCTACATACTTAGGCTGTCTTTTTTAATGTTGTCTATGGAACGAGGAATGAGAAATGAATTTGGCTACAGTGCAGTTATGTGATCACTTAGTCTGCTCCGTGCTCTTCTTACGCCTAGGGATCTCGACGGCCAGAGTCCATCAGATACTCGTTGCAGTGTAACCTCCCAGAACGTCGACCCTTCTGTTTACCACCTAGTAAAGAGCTTGCTTAATGGCTTTATAAAGCCTATAACCATTGACCCTCTCCTTTAATAATCTCTAGGATCCTTTCCTACATTTAGTGAATTCGTTCCAGGATGAGATCGTTACAGAAGAGGCTAAGGACCTATATCGTAAGGCTATTCAGGCTTTGAAACCCCCTTCATTTTTATGAAGAGTAGCAGGAGTAGGGTGAATCACGACTAATTAGTACGTTTCATAAGTATAAAAGGTTGGTAGAAGCGAGGAAAATATAGTACAGGAAGCAAAGAAAGATCAGGGCCTTTTTGGAGCCTAAATCTGTATGTGATCTAGAAATATATATCTGATATATGGGTTCTGGATTTAACGAAGACCTGGATATAACGAATTCAAACCCGTGTCTGATTCAATTCGTTACAACCGGGTTTTACTGATAGAAAGTATCGTCTAGCCAGATTAAGCCTAGTCTATATTTATTCTGCCGGTTGGATTATTCTGCCAAAGTTAGCCGATGACATTTCACCGCGTTGATTCTAATTGTTTCGCTTCATTCCGCAATCATCAATCCCCGTCTCAAGTGTCACAACTGATTCGGCCACCTTGCTTCTACTAGAACTTCCATACTTTCTAGACTACCCTCAAGCGTACCCTAACCTAGGTAATGGGCGGAATGCCATCATTCCAGACGGTTAGTCTCTTATGCCTTCTAGTCTTTGATACTCACAATCAAGCGAGAAAACGGATCGAAAGCTGAACAGCTACAAACCACTTAAACCCACAGATAAAACCAAGGACTTCCTCAGTGACTTCCTCGAGGTCCTTCCTCCTGACGGAAAAGCAAATCTGGCGGTGGACATTTTAGGGTGTTCAGACGACGAAAAGCTTCGGCAACTAGTACAAAGCATCAAAACCGGGTTATTGATTCCATTGAAAGCACAGGGTGGTAAAACACCTACTGAAGTCACTCCGTCTCCGCGCCCTGACCTCGAAGAGTCAATCGAAAATCTCAAAAGTCTAGATATCGAGCCCATCAATGGAAACTCCCAGTCGCAACTCCGGCGCCACTGTTTAGAAAGAGATAGTTACAAATGTCTTGCAACAAATAAATACAGTCAAGCCTACCCCTATCCACAAGATACATTAACAACATATCTTGAAGCCGCCCACATCATTCCATTCTCACTTGGATCCTTTTAAGCCAATGCCCGCAGCATAGTACACAGAAATGCAGTGATTTGGGTCAATCTAAGACGCTACTTCCCAGTTCTTCGGAATATGTCATTTGCCCCGAACAGATCAATTCAGATAATAACGTCATGATGCTAGACTCCCAAATTCACAGGGAATTTGGTCAATTCCGACTTATTTTCGAAGCAACTGAAATTCCCCACCAGTATTATATCAAGACCTTTCCGGATACCCTTACAGGGCCAATCTTTTTTTTGCCTAAGGATCGGATTGTCAATTTCAAAGTTCATAACGGAAGTTGGGAACTTCCAGATCCGAGACTTCTCCAAATACACGCTTGCATCGGAAACTTTCTGCACATGAGCGGCCAGGCAGAAGTAATCGATAAGACCCTCAGGGATTTTGAAGACTGTGGTGGGCTTGCCCCGAGCGGAAGCACCGATGTGGAAGACCTTCTTGCGATGACCAGCCTCGCACTACTAGTGGAAGCATAAAAATCGACAGATGGGAGGAGTCTTGTATCTCTTCTCTTTTTTTTTTGCCGCTGAGGGCAGAGCTAGTCTTACAATATCATCACTCTCTTGTGGATTCATTTCCTACATTGAAGTAGACCATTTCAATTTTCTGAAGGAAGAGAATTCTCCTGCAGCTCACTAAACTCCTTGATGGACATCAGTCGTGGTTATGCGTGACAATTATATGTCTGAATATATAGATCCGCTATGCATATTTACAATATATATTTTGGTTATGAAGTTAAACGTTCACACTTGTCAAGCTATATCCACACCGTAGTCAAGCAATAAAAGAACAATATGTAGGCAGACGCAGTAAATCTAGCTTGTCAATATATTGTATTGCATAAACCACAGTAGATATGGTGGGCCAAGGCAAAATTAGCCACTGACGTTGTCCCATGGTTGAAGGCTGGCCAATTTTAGCTCGCAGACACCCACATTGGGGAGGCTCACATCCAACGTCTTATGTACTCCGTACCCCGTACATGTGCAGCTATAGGCTAAGATGGCGTGATTATAAATCTTAATGTACATAATCCTTGGAGTACCTGGTACTTCGAGGATGAAAAAGCAAAAACCTCGTGAGAACACAAATATTGTTCGATGCTTCAACATATCTGACACTATATGTCATTTTTCAAGTCGAAACTCCAAACAGCCTCATATACCTTAGAAGTCTTAAAAACAAACTATATCAGATCAATTCTTTACACGTCATTCAACTTGTAAACAGGTACCGAGCACTTTAATTATCAAAAGTCTGATATCACGTGCAGCCACCCCCACTATGGCCATGGCAACACCTGGGAAACAATTCACCCCTCAAACTCCATCTTCCCCGTCTCATCCGTCTCCGTTGTCTCGATCCCCGCCTCCTTCAATCCCTGTAAGTAATTGGAGTGCATACTACTTTGACTTCTCATGCCAATCCGAGAAGCTCGAAAGACCCCCTGAGTTTGGTTATCTCAGCCACTGACATAGCGCTAGACAGCCCGTCCTTTTTTTGTCTTTCTCATCTACATAAGCCATCATGTCGGTTCGTATTGACCTCTAACCTTATGCTATACAACATCCAATACTGACTATGATATCGCGCAGCTCGCATCCGGGTAAGTCGTCGTCGGTTCCCGCGCTCGCAACTGGTTTCCCCTCACTTTCACTATTTATTGACACCTGCCCCCTACAGTGTCCAGATCCAGGATGACTGTATCACCACCTTCCAGGACTTCAGCCGAAGCCACGGCAAGACCAAGTACATCATCTACAAGATCGCCGACGACAAGAAGTCGGTTGTCGTAGACTCAGTCGGCAAGGACCAGGACTACGAGGTCTTCCGCAACGAGCTCGCCGATGCCAAAGACAGCCAGGGCCGCGCCTCCCCCCGTTACGCCGTCTACGATGTCGAGTACGAGATTGCCGGCGAGGGCAAGAGGTGCGCATTCTGATATTCGCAATTGTTCTCAGGCCTCCCGCTGACCTGATTGTTCTCACAGAAGCAAGATTATCTTCATCTCCTGGGTGCCTAGCGAGACCCCCACTCTCGTAAGATTTCCCCAGACCCAGGCTTCAACCCATGTGCAGAACCAATAGCTAATTTCATTTTCAGTGGTCCATGATCTACGCCAGCACCCGCGAGGTTCTCAAGAACGCCCTCAACGTCGTCACTTCCATCCACGCCGATGACAAGTCCGATATCGAGTGGAAGACAGTCCTGAAGGAGGCCAGTGGTGGCAAGGCATAGATGATAGCGCCGGCTGGATCCGGGCTGCGCGACTGATATGGGTGCGCCCTTGACGGCGCCGCGGAACGATCAATTCATTACCTTTCCTGCACACCGTTCTCCCATTTTCTTCTTAGTTGCAATGCAAGACCGTTACGACTTGGCCCGTGTTTGTACCATTTTGCGAGAGGTCTGAGGAGTCTTGATTTACTTTCAGCTTGTTCCGTTCTGAATGATTTTTACTTCAAGTTGAGGTACTTGGGCAATTGGGCACCGAATCTTGCTGCCTGTCGGTTATATTGCACGTGGCGGACGAGAAGATCTCAGGATGCATGGTGTTGAATGTAGAATAGTTAGGCAACTGGACAACTCCTGGCTTTTCCTGCGAAAGCTACTGCATGACTGGGCTAGTTTAAATGCGGCTAAAGATTCCGACGACGGCCTAAAGACTTGAGCGACTGGTTGACACTGGGGAACCTTGCGAATAGAGGCATAATAACCGTCGAAATAAAAAAAAGTCCATAAGCACTTGAAGAATATCAACATCATGCCACATGGCTGAGAATGGTGATGATGCTCACTGGCAGGGACAGCCGATTTGGGCCAGGAGCCAATGAGGAGGCAGCCAAACCAAAACCGCACTAGTCCCGACCGGATCCTCGCCTTTCCACCTCAAACCACAAGAAACGTCTTCAAGTCATTCCCCATCCACGATTCTCCTCCACTCACTCCTAAGCCGTGCCCAGGCGTGCTCTCTGGCTTTCCAACTCCCGACCTCCGTCTAATTACATCAATTGAAACCGATTCCGACGTGGTCCTCCCACCTCCCGCCTGCCGCACAATGTTTCTTCGCACCGTCTCTCGCGCTGTCCCTCGCAGCACCGCGGCCTTCCGTGCTGCCCCGACTGCCTCTGTGAACGCCCTGCAGACCCGCGCTGCCTCGGACCATGCTATCCCCAACCCTACCCTCGCCAACATCGAGAAGCGCTGGGAGGGCATGCCCCCTCAGGAGCAGGCCGAGCTCTGGATGCAGCTCCGTGACCGTATGAAGGTCGACTGGCACCAGTTGACCCTCCAGGAGAAGAAGGCCGGTACGTACTACCCCTAGAATGTGTTGGCTTGAAAGACGGCCTCTTGCTTCGACTATCCTGAGGCTTCCGCGGTTATCTATGACGGGATGCACCTGATCCCTCGTCCATGATTATCTTTGCAAGTAATCGTTTTTGACTGACATCAATTCTTCCTCTGCTCTAGCTTACTACATTGCCTTCGGCGCCCACGGCCCTCGTGCCCAGGCCCCCAAGGGTGAGGGCTTGCGCGTCTTCTTCAAGGTGCTCCAGCTCACTGCCGCCTCCGTTGCCATCTTCTACACCGTCCACTCCTTTGCCGGCAAGCAGCCCGGTACCATGTCCAAGGAGTGGCAGGAGGCCTCCAATGAATATGCCCTGGTATGTATCTCACGCCCCTTCCGACAGCAGTCGGGAGAAGTCTCTGCCTCGGTCAAATTGGACGATGCTAACCTATTCGACTACAGAAAGAGAAGATTAACCCCATCCACGGCATCAGCAAAGAGGGCTACGAAGGCAAGGGCTTTGTCCAGAGCGGCCCCGCTGAGAAGTCATAGGTGTACTAGTTACCCGACCGGGAGTGACTTGATATCTACGCAAGACGGACGGCGGCATCCGTCGCACGACCTGGATGTCGATTTTATTGCAAGCTACTCTTTCCATAGATGTTCGACATGTCTTTGTATCGGAGGATGGGCCTCCGCCCGTGCGCGCGTCGACTGTTCCCCATTCTATCTTTTTTTGGCAAGCATTGGAAAATGCGTGTATCTCGTACTGTGCTATAATCAATGTATCTCTTTTGTAGCCATAGAACATGAGTTTGATATGGACGTAACTCTAGGATAAACGATCTACGTGTATGCCCCTGCGCTCCGACATGGCGTGGTCTACGGAGTGATTCGGAACCAACGCAAGTGCGGAGAATCCCTGCGGGAACACGGTGGTTCCGATAGTAACAGAAGAATACGGGTTAGTTTCTATGGAGATATGAAATGCAAAGAGGATATAAATAGGAATGAAGATTATAAACCATCTGAATATAACGAACATAACATCTTAGCTTGGAATCTAATTTAGTGCATACGTTTTTATATGTTCGATGTTTTGACCCGGAATTGGCACACGTCAGAGTTTTTCCGATATTCGGACCAAAGGGCCATTGACTTTCGTGATATCTTTTTCTAGTTTCACCCTTTCACCGCCAGCCTAAGGGACAATGTTTTCAATATCTCGAAGATTTCTCCGGGGCAACGATGTCATTGAGCCAAAAGCCGTGGCTCCCCTGCACCCGGCCGCCAAGACCCGGTGTGTGTGCGCGAATTCCAGGGCAACGGGCTGAGCTTCCTCGGTCACCACTTCACCACACCATACTAGTGGCAATGGATATTTAAAAATAAGAGAGAGCATGATTTATATATAAAAAACCATTCTAAATCAGAAAATCAAGCTCTTTTCCCTGTAGATAGCTCAAGTTGGTGCTCGGTTCATCACGGGATCGTCGGCAAAACCGCCCCGGAAAGGCTAAGGGCGACCAGTCCCCATCCACCAACCTCTTCCCTTCCTCTTCTTCCCTCTTTTCCCGTTCCAACCTCACCTCTTCCTTTCACCACATCTCGCTCTTCAACACAGTCATTATGTTCAAGAGGTATGGTTTTAGGATCCATTGAATCTTCCTGTCTTTTTCATTTGGAAACTAATTTTATAATCTCTCTAGCGGTCTCGCCCGGTCCTTTGGGAGGGCTGCTTTTGCCCGGACGACCCCCGTCGCCCGCGCTTTCCAGCCTGTCCGTTCCAATGCTCTCCCGGCTATCACTGCCCGCTTCGCTAGCTCCGATGCTCTCTTGACTGGAAAGGTTCACCAGGTCATTGGTGCCGTCGTTGACGGTACGTGTTATCGACTCCTGACGGAACGGGCACCTCGCGAAAATCTTTTCCCTGGACCCAATCCATCACCGAAACCATCGCAATCAACCCCAAAATCATCAACGAAACCGTTTCTGACTTTATATTCGCCATCTTACAGTGAAGTTCAGCGGAGAGAAGCTCCCTGCCATTTACAACGCCCTGACCACCACCAACAACGGCCAGAAGCTCGTTCTGGAGGTTGCTGTACGTGATCTGATTGGCTGAACCTTGATTCAAATCGCAACAAAGCTAACAATTGCTCTTAGCAACACTTGGGTGAGAATGTCGTCCGTACTATTGCCATGGACGGTAAGCTTCACCCCTTCCCACCCCTTTCTTGGGCCACCGTGTCGTTCCCTACCCGATCGGGGGAATTGATCGAGTGTGGTCCAACCGTAAATTGGAGCTTTCACTAACGTCATCTGAAGGTACCGAGGGTCTCTCCCGTGGTGTCACCGCCGAGGATACTGGTGCCCCCATCACCATCCCCGTCGGTCCCGCCACTCTCGGTCGTATCATCAACGTCACTGGTGACCCCATTGACGAGCGTGGTCCCGTCAAGGCCACCAAGTTCGCTCCCATCCACGCCGATGCTCCCGCGTTCGTCGACCAGTCCACCTCTGCCGAGATTCTCGTCACCGGTATCAAGGTTGTCGACTTGCTCGCCCCCTACGCCCGTGGTGGTAAGATTGGTCTGTTCGGTGGTGCCGGTGTCGGTAAGACCGTGTTCATCCAGGAGTTGATTGTAAGGATTTCCTCTATCCCCCATCTCTTGAAATCCGCATTAAATGCTTATACTTGCAATTTTTAGAACAACATCGCCAAGGCCCACGGTGGTTACTCCGTGTTCTGTGGTGTCGGTGAGCGTACCCGTGAGGGTAACGATCTGTACCACGAGATGCAGGAGACCGGTGTCATCCAGCTCGATGGTCCCTCCAAGGTCGCCCTTGTGTTCGGTCAGATGAACGAGCCCCCCGGTGCCCGTGCCCGTGTTGCCCTGACTGGTTTGACCATTGCCGAGTACTTCCGTGACGAGGAGGGTCAGGACGTGCTGCTCTTCATTGACAACATTTTCCGTTTCACCCAGGCCGGTTCCGAGGTGTCTGCCCTTTTGGGTCGTATCCCCTCTGCCGTCGGTTACCAGCCTACCCTGGCTGTTGACATGGGTATGATGCAGGAGCGTATTACCACCACCCACAAGGGTTCCATCACCTCCGTCCAGGCCGTCTACGTGCCCGCTGACGATTTGACTGATCCTGCCCCCGCTACCACCTTCGCTCACTTGGACGCCACCACTGTGTTGTCTCGTGGTATCTCCGAGTTGGGTATCTACCCCGCTGTCGATCCCCTCGACTCCAAGTCCCGTATGCTCGACCCCCGTATCATCGGTGACGACCACTACAACACCGCCAGCCGTGTCCAGCAGATGCTCCAGGAGTACAAGTCCCTCCAGGATATCATTGCCATTCTCGGTATGGATGAGTTGTCCGAGGCTGATAAGCTCACTGTCGAGCGTGCCCGTAAGCTCCAGCGTTTCCTGTCCCAGCCCTTCGCCGTCGCCCAGGTTTTCACTGGTATCGAGGGTACCCTTGTTGACTTGAAGGACACCATCTCCTCCTTCAAGGCCATCATTGCTGGTGAGGGTGACGACCTCCCCGAGGCCGCCTTCTACATGGTTGGCGACATGAACGCTGCCCGTGCCAAGGGTGAGAAGATCCTGGCTGAGCTTGAGAACAAGGCCTAAATGTAATTTTGTCATTTGCTAGCTAGCGCCGTCTTAACTTCCCCCTCCACCTTCAAGCTCTTCCTCTTCTTTTCCTCTTTTCCCTCACCTATTCTCTATTGGTTCTCTCGGTTTCATTTAATTCCCTTTGTCAGAACACTCAAAGTGTTCCAACGTTGTACGCGACAACATCATTTCCCTTTTTCGAGGCGTGTATATTACCACAGTGTACATTACCCGATCTAAGAGAGAAAACAAATGCAACAAGAAAGGGATTTGATTTCACTTCCATTTCCACTGCATGGTTGTCGCGTCAATGTTGGAACTCCCTGGTGTCGTTCTGTCTAGACTCGATCCGAAAGGAACCCGAGCAAGGGAATCTGAAATGTCTGGGATCTACCGACGGCAGAATCGTGGTTTGGAAATTGAGGTTGAAGAGGTTGTGAGTTTTTGTCGGTGGTTGGGGGGAGGTTCGTGATGCGTTCGTCTATCTTAGCGACTTGATGGGATTTTAAAGCCGGTCTAGATTGGAGATACCTTACACAACCCACCCCCCTAGACCGGCATGTTTCATTATTTTGTGTATTTAGAGTTCAAAACCTGATTCTCGACATCTTTTCCTTTGTGATTGCCTTCTTGGTCCTGCGTATTTTGTATAGTGGTGTAGTTGAATGGTTAGAGATAGGTGCGTTCATCCCTATACAGGTAGTCCCTCGATCATTCGGGTGGTTTATATCTAGCTGCTTTTTGTCTAGTTATATGGTGCCTCTGCACTGAAACTTATTTCTCTGAAGGTGATCTTCCTATTACCTTCGGAAACCGTGCACCACTATCTTCCTTCACGCTCTGTCTGTTGAGGCGACAATGTATAATGCTTTCAAAAGAGTGTATATGATATAAAACGTTGCTAGACACATAGCCGTAGTTAGAAACAAAATGCAGGACATCACACTGAAGAAACTAGGTCAAATCACGCTAACACTAGGACTAAGATGTTCAATTTCGGACTCTGCTGCGTGCAGGACACAGACATGGATTGGCGTTCACATTACAGAGTATTTTCCAGAGCCAGGACCTGCGAGGAACACAGAAAAGTCAGCAAACCAGTCAAAGGACAGACGGGAAAAGGGTCAGACACATACCAAAGCAGTCCTCGTAGGAATATAAACCTGCACGAAATTCGCCCTCCCATTCCACTCCATATCAGTAGTGAAGAAGCGCGTCTCCTTAACATTCCGCCCAAGCCCACCAAATGCCGTATCATCCGTATCAAGAATAATCCGGTATGTACCGGGAACCTGAATGCCAACGCGGTAATCGGTGAAGCTCTTCTTGGAATTGAAATTGAAGATCCAAAGTAGTCCAGCCCGCTCGAAGACAAGGACCTTGTCACTCTCGTTCTTCAGACTGATGTATGCCTGCGGCGAAGAGAGCCACTTGTACTTCTTCTCGGCCAGCTGCATCCCGCGGTCGAACTGGTTCAGGAAGTTGTACCGCAGCAGAGGGTCTTCGGTGAGATTTAGCTGGCGTCGCGCGTACCAGAAAGAGTTGTCGTTGCCGGCGCGAGGGAAGTCCAGCCATTCTGGGTGTCCGAATTCGTTGCCTTCGAAGTTTAGGTAGCCTTCGCCGCCGAGAGCGTGGGTTACTAGGCGGATCATCTTGTGCAGCGCCATGCCGCGCTCGATCACGGGGGTGAACTCCGTTAGCGTGGACATGTGTGTGTACATCTCTTTGTCGCAGAGCCACATCATAAGGGTCTTGTCTCCGACGAGGCTGCGAGTGTGTGTTAGTTGGTTGGATAATTGGAATTTGGAGATGGGGGATTGAACTTACGCTTGGTCATGGCTCTCGGCGTAGGCAATGGTTTTCTCACCATGGCGCCGGTTGGTGAGCGTGAAGGCGATGTTGGCCATGTCCCATTCGTCGTCAGTGCTTTCCTTCAGAAGCTTGATCCACATGTCTGGGATAGCCATCGCGAGACGGTAGTCGAAGCCAGCACCGCCTAGTGCATGAGGTAGACACAGTGCGGGCATGCCGGAGACATCTTCTGCGACTGTGATACAGTCTGGGTAGAGTTCGTGCAGCATCTGGTTGGCGAGGGTGAGGTATGTGACGCCCTCCTCGTCAACGCCTGGCCCGAAGTACTCATGGTACCCACCAGAAAATCCACTGTTTCTTTCGGTTAGCGGGACTTTCTAAAGAAATAGTAGGAAAATGAACATACGTTCCGATACCATGGTGCGTATAGAGCATGCTGGTCACACCATCGAAGCGGTATCCATCGAATTGATACTCTTCCATCCAGAAACGCAGATTACTCAAAAGGAAACGCAACACTTCGTGGCTTCCATAATTGAACAGACGACTGTCCCACAGCTCATGACGGCCCTTCGCGCCGCCATGGAAGTAGAGGTGATCGGTTCCATCGAACTCATTGAGTCCATCAACGACGTTTTTGGAGGCATGGCTATGAACCACATCAAGAAGCACAATCAGCCCCATCTCGTGTGCGGTATCAACAAGCTCCTTCAGATCCTCTGGGGATCCGTAGCGACTGCTCGCCGCGAAGAAGTTGTTTACCTGGTACCCGAAGCTAGCATAGTACGCATGCTCCATGATGGCCATTAGCTGGATTGCATTGTATCCCAGATACTGAATGCGGGGCAGCATGTTTTTCGTAAACTCCTTGTATGTAGCGACCCTAGTCTCTGGCGACGAGATGCCGACGTGCGCCTCGTAAATGCGTAGATCCTCCGGCTTCTTGGGCCGCGGGTACTGGAACTTGTATACCTCATCCGCGGGCGGGTTCCAGAAAACGGCATCGTATGCAGGCGATACGCTCAGGTCTTGGACCACGCGCTTGATCCAAGCGGGGATCCGGTAGATGCGCTCGCCGCTGGGGAGCACCATTGTGATCTATCGGATTCTTAGTGGGTGCCGTGCTGATATTCGGGGCAGATATTCTTACCTTGATCTTGCTCTCGTGGGGAATAGCGGGAGCGCCATTCTTCGCTGGTACCGTTACATCCCAGATGCCGAAGCTGTTCTTCGTCATGGGGTTGGCATTGACGTCCCAGTTGTCTGCCAGTCTCAGTCAAGCTCCTCAAATATGGCTAGCACACAACGTACTAAAATCACCGACTAAAGAAGCCTCCTTGGCGTTGGGTGCCCATTCTTGGTATTTGATCTCTCCGTTGGGTTGTGCATGCAGTCCGAAGGTTTCGTAGCCCTGATAAACTCATTAGCACAGAGGACATCGATCAATGGAGATGAATTCACCTTGCTGAACTTGTCCAAGCTGCCCTCTGTTTCATTGATGGTCTTGGTCCATTCCTCGACCACCTGGTATCTGTGTTTCAAGACATCACGGTACGGTTCCAACCAAGGATCCAGTTGGATAACACCTATTTTTTTTTGTTAGAATGAGAACTGTAATGAAAGCTCTAGTAATTTTGAGTTTACCTGTGCCATCAGTGGGAATATTTGAGCTGTCAATGGTAGAAGACATGTCTGGTGCGGAGAGCTGGAGAGGTGGAGAGAAGATGGGGAGAGTTCCAGATCAAGGAAACCTAGCGGGGGGTTCTCAACATGTGACATCAACCCCTCAACGCTTTGTCATTTTGCGGTTTTTTTCTTGAGATTTTAAGTGGATTTCTTTTTTCTTCCTATTTCAGTCTGTTTTTGAACAAAGCTATACTAAATAGTTGCAACAGACTTGAGACTTCTTCGAGCTCCAGTGGGGATGTGGAGCGACGGGAACGGATCCGCAGGTAAGCTGTTTTCAGGCGAAGAACACACTTGTCTATAGCAACCATGTCCCGTAGCATATCACCTTTAGCTTTCTTGGTGGTATAGTGGCAAATTCTGAAATGCCTTGGAAGCTAGGTATCTATTCGGACACTTTTCCGTCGATCATCTTTTCACACCGGGAGAGTATGTCAAGAGTCACACAATATCGTGCAGGTACCCGATCTATGCTGGACAGCCTTCACTTGGCTAGAACTGCGATTGTTTGCGTCAGGGATCTCGTCTAGGCAAGGAATCCGTAGATAAGGTAGCTCACCACAGTCTCTTTGGCATGTATAGTATATGGCTCCTGATTAGGGGTGACCTGATCGAGAGGAAAGATCAGGCATATGATTGCTCTGTGCGTGATCAAGTGTGCCATGACTAATTGCTAGCAACAAGAAGACGTGGGCCTCTTTGTACTAGACTTCTCTATCGTTTGGCGATTTTGGCAGGAATTTGCTCTAATAGCGACCGAGATGACCTAACACTCATTGCAAATTGGATATATGCAAGTTTCAAAGAGCCTAGAAAGAGCTTTTGGTGATATAATGGAAGTGGTTGAAGGAATCAAACCTTAAGGAGTCTCAATCAGGGAATATGTCCTTTATAATGAGACAAAACATGTCGCCACTTCTAGATTTATCTAGTTAACTCAATGTGATGGCATGTAGGGCATAGCTACGGTATGGGAAGAGGGATATACCTTCTAGGTAAACTAGTGTTATGAAGGCGCTACAATCTACTCTACATGCATAGGGGTCTTGGTCCCAATAAGGGCTGGGTATTGAATTTGAACTGAGTGAATTTGGTGCGCCAAAGATAATGCGCCCGCCTTTGACTACTTGTCTCAAAATTCCACAAAGGATTTATAAAGTACATGGCTTCTATCCCTTTGTCAAGTACAATCATCAAAGTCTTTGTCTGAAACCAGTCAACGTCAACTGAAAAAGCATAAATAGGATTTTCCCATCTGTCCAAGCTATCCCTCCTATCATCTACAATCACGCAAGACTCGAGGTGAGCATACCTACATCTAAGCAAGCCCCAGTCTATTCTTCGCCGCAGATAGTCAACGTGAGCTCAAATAGATACCTAGGCACAGAAGAGGCCGACAGGATGAACTACGAAAAGCGATTCCTCACCGCATGCGCCTGCTTCAAGTCCACTCTATTCGAAGAGTTCCGGTTCCTTGGACTTGGAGACGGCCTCCGCCCCGAAGTCATTCCAGTGCTCTACAAATTGGCGCGGCTGCTCGAGGCCATCTTTGTCCTGGGTGAAGAGATGGCACGGGCATGTCCGCGTTGTCGCACCGTCCGTAATAGACCTGCAAACCACTTCTCGGCTGAGTTCGAGCGCTTGTGTTGTGACCGCATCATGGCACCCTTGACGAAAGCCATTGCTGACCTTGAAGCTGACGAGATGTCCGCAGAGCCACAGGCGAGCGTTGACTTTATTGTAGCTTCGGATTTGGATGATATTCGTCCCAGTACCATCTTGCTCTCTAGTGAGCCGCTGCCTCTGGATATGGGTCCCTGTGTTTGCCTTCAAAGCCATTCTCGCCCGTGAAATTCTTTTGGTTTCCCTGCTTGCTTTGTTGTTATTGAATAGACCATGTTTATCTGTTTGACTTATCTTTCATTGTAGACTAGTAACATTAAGTAGATGTAGTTGTGTGTTTCGAATTCTCGATCTCCAATGTCTATCAACCAAAGAGTATCCTAATTTAGAGGATCTTTATGAGATGAATGTCGAGGTTGTAATCCCTCGCAGGCTACACACATGGATTTGATCTAGTCTACTCTATTCCCTGATCATTCTTAAATTGAGTCTAACTCTCTTTACTTCTCATTTCATTTAATAATAACATATCACATCGTCTACCTTGAAATAATCTCCAAAAATAGAATCGAACCCCAAGAAGGAGGCCAAAAATGGGGCGATGCTGCACGGGCCCTCTCCAGATGGCCCCTGGTATCGCACCCAGCACTCCGCAAGGCCTAGTCCCATTGACTATCTCAAAGCCCAGCACCATGTCTCTACAAGCAGGCAGTCAACCATGGCACCAAACTACCGCAATCCGACTATTAGCTGACTCCCTGTATGAGTCAACGCGCGTGTCAATGGCCCTAACGAACCAGGCCCAAAATGAGCTCGGCCTGCTTCTGACCGTACTAAGCGCGACCGAGGCGTATACTTCCTCTCTAGGGGCGGAATGCGTCCATCTCGCAGTTTTGAAAAAAAGATTGTACAGCTGCCATGTTGTCCTGCTAGAATTGCAGAAGCTGCTTCTACATCCAGATGCGCTCGGGGCTCAGAGTCTGGTTTCTGACATTCGCGCGCGGCTCTCTTCGGTTATTTTCGGGCTTACCGAGGTGAATCTGAATATGATGATGTGTGTTTGTTATGTTCGTGTGTGGGTCAGTGTGGATTTTAACATTGATACAGATCATCCCAGAAGATAATTGAGCGCGCACTGAGGTGCTTTATCGATGACATTCGTGCTGGCACAAAGGAGGCCTTGGCTATTTCTGATATTTTGAAGGATTCCTCGAAGCTTGAGGAAGACAGAATCTGGCCTCAGTTACAGGAAGAGTTGGTCGCTACTGGTATTGCTTCGGATTTGTTGACTCTGAACCGGGACTTCGTTATCTCGACTTTTCAAAAGACAGCAGAGACATATGGCCTTCTGCCTGTTCACAGAGAAAACACGGCTCCGGTAGAGGAAGTCCTTGAATCTACGGCACTATCAAAAACTCTGGAATTAGAACGTCAGAGAAGCCTAGACGACAAGGATTGGCTAGCAGACGAGCCAACTGGCCTCCCATTTCTCCCGCTCCCGCCAAAAGGTTTCTCATTTTCAGACAAGCGCAGCTCATATTCAATCCAGGAGCAGCCATATCCTGAAAAAGAGACAATACGAGAAGAAAACTTCCCAATACCAGTGACGTTGGACATGCAAGATTGCACAGATACACAGAAAGAAGCGTTACCAGTCGAAGACTTCCCCATCCCGGTTCTTACAGAGAACAATCAAGATAACGACATGAACCCCCCAATACCAGTGACAGAACCTACCCAGCCAAAACCCTCACTAGACCTCCACGCCTTCAGAGTTTCCACACACTCAAAAAAGCCCCGCCGAATGAGCCGCATTCTATGGGAAATGACCAGCTCAAGAGAACCCTTCATAGTCGCCATAAAAGCCAACCAACACCAAACCGTGCAAACCCTCCTCTCCAAAGGCGCCGATGCCAACGCCCAAAACACCGATGGCACAACAGCCCTAATGGCCGCCGTTTCCTTCGGCCACGAAGCCACAACCCGCCTTCTACTAGAATACGGCGCAGACATGAACGTACGGGCTCTGAAAGGCGAAACAGCACTCGGCGTCGCCGCAGCGCGCGGCTTCGACCGCATCTTGCGGATGCTGATTGCCTCAGGCGCGAATATCAATGCGGGTAAGGGGACGGGCGAGACGGCGCTCTCGCAGGCTGCCGCGTATGGACAGGATCGGATTGTGGAGATGTTGCTGGACTGCGGGGCTGATATTAATGCTGTTAATAGTACGGGGGATACGGCGTTGGCGCTGGCGGCGTTGAATGGGAATATGAGGGTTGCGAGGTTGTTGCTTGATCGTGGTGCGGCGGTCGATCTTATGCGGTATCCTTGGCAGACGCCATTGTATAAGGCTGTTCAGTCGAATGTCCTGGAGATGGTTAGGCTTTTGATGGAGCGCGGGGCGGATCCGTATGTTAAAGGCGGGATTCGTCGGACGGAGACGGTTGTGGCTTACGCGGGGATAATGCAGAGGAGTGAGATTCTGGGGGTTTTTGCGCAGTATGGGTATTATCCTGGGGGAGGGGGACCGGTTCGATATCAATATTTCTAATGGCTTGGGGGTCTATGAGTCTGCGTATAACATCTGGCACCTAGCGTAAATCGATTTATATCTTTTTCGGTTCGGCTTTAGGTCTTTAGTAGGCCATGTTTTGGAGTGATTGTACATCTATATCTTGTTTCATGTAGCCTTATCTATGTATATATCTCACTTTATATTACAATACGCCTATGCGCAATTAATATAGTGTATTCCAAATAGTAGTTGGGGGCCAAAGATCGAGAAACTAAGGAGCATTTGCGTATAGGCCTACTCAGCCTTCAAAGGCTCAGACAGGCATTGATCGGCCACAACCCGTGTGATCAGGTTTGCGTTTACGATCGTCGGGGTGTAATAATGTTATAACCGCCAGTGTAAATGGGCTGGATTTTTATTTGAATTATTGTTGGGGCTTGGTATAATATGTACGGAATAGAATTGAGCTGCGATATGCTAGCATCAACCGGCTTATGATGAATTGAATTATCTCTAGCCCCTTCATGTAGACCGATCCAAATATAGATTGGTCGCAAAATAAGCCGCATACCTATCTATCAACAGCCTTTTCTGTAGATAATCCCTGTTCATGCACGGATGAGTCAAAAGCGAGATCGACAGACCAACCCGACGGCTTTCTCTTAGTCTTCTGGCTATGTGATACTGCAAGCTTCACTTGCGTGGCTTAGGCTTGATATCTTATAACCCTGTTCAAGGCAGTGCACTCATGGAATCCCCAGGTATCCACTGTAATACTTACATCTTACATATTAGCCCTTGACGATCATATCGACCGCTCTATTTTTTATCATTTATCTTGTTACATTCGCAAGCGCTGTTAGATTTCACTTAAAACCATTCAAACAAGTGAAATTTCTTGTATCCCCATCAAACTGTCTGTCTCCAGACCCCCAGACTCTACAACAATGCCAGGATACACAGAACACCCCGAGTCGACGCCTAGTACGCTATGAGCCCCCCATCATATTCTCATATAGCACGAAATAATTAACAACCTCCAGCACCAGCCCCCGTATATTGCGAAGATCCAGAAGTCGTTTTCTCAGACCATCAAAACCGAGGCCCTGTAAGCCCACACTCAGACACATATTCACACACTGGGCAGTCCCTCTCAGACGCCCTACGCTCCAGCTACGCCCCAACAACAATAAACGGCCCCTCAGAACAACACTACCCCTATCGACCTGACTCCACCAGCCAATCACCCGCATACGATGCGTCGCCATCAACGACTGCTCCGCTCGACAAGGCATACGCAGGCCAGCCCCTGCCCCAGTACCCGCACATACAAGCACAGCTACAGCAGGGGCCGGGCTACCCACAGCAGTTCTACATGCCTTCCAGCCATCCTAGTGGGTATGCTACGGCCATACCGCTGCACTGTGTCCAGTCTGCACCTTGTCCGGTTGACTGTCCTGTTTGTGGAGAACGGGAGATGACCAGTGTTGAGTCTGTGAGCGGTGGGACTACGCAGTAAGTTGGATTTCCGTGTATAGTTGAAATATTGGATTGGTAGTTGATCTTCTTTTCATTTTGGTATAGTGGCTGGGCTGCTATTCTTTGCTTTTGTTGCTGTCTCGGCTGTATCCCTTACTTGATGTCCTCGCTTAAGGATGTCGAGCATTCTTGTGGTAAGTGTGGTGTTAAGCTTGCGAAATGGCATAATAGTGGCCGTGTAAATGTTTTGAAGAATGAGGCAAGGAAGTGAGGGTTTGTTTACTTCGCTGTGTTTTTTTTTTCATCTTCTCAAAGTATACCACTGTGTTTGGTTGGGGCTGGGTTGGGTTGGCGTTGCGCGTTTTCAACTTAATTTCTTTTCGATGTGATCACAGACCTGACCGATTTACGATTTAACATGACGATTTCATATGGAAATCATTGAACTGGACGATCTGGTGATAAGACGTAGGGACAGATGACGCGCCAAGCCGACCTCGTATCCGATGATCGCATCACTTTTTTCGCAACAAAACCCCAGTTGTAGACATCTCACAGCCTCAAGAAAAACCAAAATGATCCGCCTCATCCTTACGGCAACCGCGATAATAACCAGCTCGTCGGCAATCTACTTCTACATCTTCCACGAACGCCTATCAAAACGCATAGCGCACAAGTCCCACCTTGGAACCCTCACCGCATCCACAAAACCAAGTATAGAATCAATCCCGGAAACCGTCTTTAGTGATGAGTACTTCACAATCTACGACCACGCCTCAGAGTCAGTCCCGCGGGCCTGCCTCCCTAGCAGTGAGGCCACAGACCTGCTCTTTAAAAGACTCGTGCGCCGCAATATGACCGCTTTCTCGCGGTTCCCGCAGGCGCTCATGCTTGCTATGGCTAGCAAGAAGCCGGAACAGAAGCAGAGTTTTAAGACGGGATATCTTGCCGCGCTGGATTTTGAGGTTGGGGATTTGGTTTGTGGGGTTTATCGTGTTGTGGTACGGAGGAGGGACCGGGTTGAGTTTGAGATTAAGATGGAGACGGTGGATTTTGTGGAAGGAAGGTTGGCGATTAGTTATGAGGAAAGTAGTAGTCTGGAGGAGGAAGGGAAGGTTGTGTTTTGTAGTGAGACTGTTATGTGGAGGAGAGCGGATGAGGGTAGGAGGATGCCGTTGGAGAGGCCTGTTTTGAGATGGATGCACGAGACTGCTTCTTGGTGGCTGATGGACTCTGGAGTTAGATATTTGGCGGATTTGGAGGGCTGACTGGATGTCCTGGAGGCAATATATTCATGGGAATACTGTTATTACGGAAATGCGACTTTTGTACATGAAATGATATTTTGGAAACTTCTCTTATGCTTTCCAGTGCCTGCCCAGGATCTGTTATGTGGTGAATAGTGTATACCGGGTCCGATGAAAGATACCGATTGAGCTGTCAGACACCTTGGTCCCAGATCGACATTCGCGTTTCCAATCCAGTTCTTTTGCATTGGACAATCAGGAATTTGTCAGCTCTTCTCCAAGCAGATACTGGTCTTGTGTAAACTGGAGAAGCCCTTCTACGACGAAGCTTTGCAGCTCATATATGAAAAACGAAGGAAGACAAATGTGTGAGGGAGAATTCAAGAGCGGGGGGAAGGCAAAAAGGAAAACATGTCCGATATTAGCAGCTCTTTCTCTCTACGCCATTTGTTTCTGCCTTTATTTAGACTGGGCTACTAGACCTATAGGAAACCATGCTAACATGAAATCAACAATGTTTGCTTTACGTGTCATCTGGGTTGGATACAATGAGGATTGGGCGTTTCCCACAAGTCCCTTTGACACGCGCGTCTAATAGGCTAAAGATCTTTGGGAATGCATTATACACAATTTTTCACAAACAATTTGAACAGAGAGTTTCATCATGGGACCAAAACAATGCCATTAACTCTGTCTTTGTTATATAACTTGCCTTTGTTCAACGACTCGGCTTTGTACTCGCCTGTCGGAGACTACCTCAACTCACAGATCAAAGTATATATAAACCACGATCCTCGCGAATATTTATCTAATATGGCGAATTACTTCTCTCTTATTGTCTCATCTCATATATTCTCTCTGCTTTCTACTCATCTATTATTTTCCTTAGAATGTGTAAACACACCTACCACCACTATCCCAGCTGCGGACATATCTCTAACTGGAGCATGACCAGCTGCCAGGAATACACCAACAAGATCCGCCTGGCCGGTCCAGAGAGCAGCGTATCCTGCAACCAGATCAAACCCTCCCACGACCTCCTCCTCTCCACCCAGCCCAGCATGTGCGTGCAGTGCGAGAGCGAGTGGGCTGATAACGTCTCTCAAGAAGACGACCAGACGCAAACCGCCAAATCTTACCGGACGATTGAAGGCCTGGATGCTACAGGCCATGTGATCGAAGTTAGCGCGCGCATGGTGAGTGATCCCACTCCCGATGACAGGGAAACAAGTAGTACTGACCACAGCGACGATGGTCAGCTCTGCTCGCGTGCTGTTGTCAGCGAATCAGAGTCGGATTACGGAAGCCTGGCCCGTTCTGAGAGGTCGTCTAGCACGGCCTTTAAATTGGCTCGTACTAATTCCGGTTCGTCCGAGATAGCTGCAGATCCTGACTCTTTTGCATCTATAACCATCAAGACCAGTCCGGCTCATCTTGCCCATAGCGGATGTGAGAGTGACTATTCAAAGGAAAGTGTTGAGACTGAATCGCCGGATACTGAGGGCACTGGATGTGCTACTCCCAGCAATGTAAGCAGCTGCGACACGGATAGTTCTGGATCGTCGCTTTGCGGATCTTCTTTGATAAGGTACAATATACTTAAGCTGAGAATTGACGAATATTTCGAGAAGCGACAGCGGCGGCGGGAGGTGGACACTGACCACCAACAGCCCGAAGCTGACGACTCCGGTGTGGATGTGCGTATTTATCTTGCTGATGTAGACCATCCTCATCCTGCTCTGGGGGACAGGCCTCCCGCGGACTCAGTTGATAGCCCTGAGGTTGACTATGACTCGTCCGAAGAGTCCGCTCTTGACATTGACCTTGTGCAGCAGCGTATTGAAGCGACCGTTCTGAAGTGCATTGAAGAAAATGATGAAAAAAAAGCCCGGGAGAAGGCCATGTCCAAGCTCCTAGACACCGCACTTCTAAAGAAGGACCGGGACGACCGGCGCGAGAAGAACGCCGAGCTGGGTATCGAAGAAGACCCCCATATCTGGGACACAGAGTCCCTTGTCCAAATGTGGGAGGCGAAGAATTCCATCCCCGCACCCCCCGATGACACCAGCATCGCCATTTCCCCACGCAATTGTACATCCCCCAAGAGCCAACAGGCCCCACCAGGCCCAGACCCCCGGCCTCAGAAGCACATGTACATGGGCAGCATGTTTGCAAGCGAAGAATCTGCCTACCAACGAGGGCTGCGCGAAATCCGGCCGTACGGCGATTACTCAGGTGAGTGGGAAGGGTTTATGATGGCGGATTCTGAAGACGACGCGAACCGCCAGGGCCTACTTGACCCGATTCATGTGCGAGGATGCTGTGCGGAGCGACGAGCCGACTTTCACCTCTACTATGGAGTAATGCATGCACCATCGGAGGTGGAGGCAGAAAAGCGCTGGCTGGAGGATATCCGTCGGATCCCCGGCGAGGACGGCAAGTTCTACGGGTTGCTGCGGGCGGATGATTTGCACCACGCCCGCGCGATGGGACTTTCGGATATCCGCCATCCATGGGGGTGTTGCAAGGACGCACACTTTACGATGCCGGAGCGCGTGCGTCATAGGTACACTGGGTTTATGAGTGCGATCTCCCTGAAGGAGGTTGGGCATATGGGCCTCTGTGATGCGGCGCCGGTTCCTGGTGAATGTGGTAATTACTATGGAGGGATGTTCTATGGTTATGTCGAGGCTGACTGTGAGTTAGATGCTTTTCAGATGGGATTGAAGGATCCTGAACATGATCGGGATTGTTGTGCGAAGGCCGAGGTTAGCGTGTCGATCTCTGAGGCGGGGCAATACACGTATTACGGCTATATGTATGCGCGTTCTGAGGAGGAGGTTGTGGATAGGGGTCTGAAGGATGCCCTGCTTGTTCCTGGATTTGAGATCAAGTATTCTGGGAATTTGCAGGCGGGATCTGAGGAGGAGGCCAAAGCCATGGGACTTTTTGAGCCTTCACGTATTAAGTGATGTGCGATTTATGGATTTCATTCCTTTTTCATTCCTTTAATTACGATTTCTTCTGTATGTCGTGGCAGAGAATAGCTTGAACCTTTTCATTTCGGTTTATTCTACTATTGAAATTTGAGTCTCTTCCGTGTCTTATATGCTAGGCTAAATTTGGATACTTCTACATATTAATCCAAGTCGACAAAGTCATTATCTTACATTCCATGTGATCCTGGTCTATTCCTCCAATAGTAGAGAATTGTCTCTAATTTGACATGGGTATGAAACAGCCTAGAATTTTGCGCGCATTAGCGGTAGCAGGGAGTCTGGAAATAATTACACCTATCACTGTAATAAGTGAACATTTCAAACGTCATACCAAAATGTGAAGTTCTGCCTTTTTAGGGCTACGATCGACTTCCTTCACGGAACACAATTCTTGGAAAATCAATAGCGTCAAAGGCTGATTCAATAGAAAAGGGGAGAGCTTCGTGCTGCCAAGAGATCTTTGATCTCGAAATTTCATATTCAACCAATCATATCCTCAGATAGATTGACAAATAGCAACTGTGGATATTCTCCATCCACCACGCGGGACCAAACTCAAGACCATAACTGAGCAGTGATATACCTCAATCGATTGAGGGACTCCACAACATAATGTTTCCTAGCAGAAATATGGAGTGGGATGGATAATTCAGCCATTATGATCGACATCCAACCTGATTAGGGGTCCACTTGCTCGTGCAAGTTTACCCCGTGGCCCTAGTTCCACGCATGTTCTACATAAGAAGATCATGACCCGGCACTCTGGAAAAGACCAAGCGCTACCCAACTTCACTCACATTCCTTCAGCACTTTTCAACATGGGATCCGAATACGGTGCCACGGCTGAGTCTAAGCCTCAGATTGATCTCGGCCCCGTCACCATCTGGTGGGCTGTTTGGGCATGTGTATGGACATCCGCCCTCGTGGTCGGTATGGCCTATCTGATCGCCAATCGTGATATGCCGACGCTTCGCATTCGAGGTCTCGCTCTATCCTTAACCTCTATCGTTATTCTTCATTTATACTGGCTGCCAACCCAGTTCGCCACTATGATCGGCGCTATTATGCCAGGTGACGGCGCCTATTGGCTCATGGGGACTCTGTTGCCCTGTGGCATGGCGCTCTTCCACGGCTCTAATACCAGATTTCAACATGTCGCAAAGCTCCAGAGAAAATATGCTCTGGATGGACACCGTTCTACTGAATCGCCTGCCTTGGAACACAAGGATGGGTTGATCAACCGCTTCCGTGCTCTCGGATATACAACCAAGATCCTTATTTACGTCGCCATCGCAATGTTTGCTCAGGTATGATTACCTTGCTTTTCCATATGCATGAGAAATCTTATCTAACTCGCCATCTCACGCAGGTGTTCCTCACTGTCCTCATGTGGGTGATCTCCCGCAAATACCATAGCTCATGGGGTATTCCTGGCACCGGAGTCCATGGTACCCCGGCAGAGGTACTCGCAGCACAGGGCACAGGATGGGAATGGTGGCCCGGTGTGGTCTCGCAATTCTTCTGGTCTTGGATCGTTGCCCCCATCGTCCTCTGGCAGTCTCGCAACATCCACGATACCCACGGCTGGAGAGTCCAGACCATTGGCTGCGCTGTTTCCAACCTCCACGCTACCCCGATGTGGCTCGTCGGCCTCTACGCCCCCGCCATGGCCCCGGTCAACGCGGTCTTCGTTCCTCCTCAGTGGTAAGTTCCACACATAACCACAAAGACCTACTCCTCTAACGCAGGTATACTATAGGATCTGTCTATCCATCATGTTCATCGAAATATTCACAGTATTCCTCCCCTGCTGGGAAGTAATGCGCCACCGATCCCTCCGACAAGAAACCCTCGACTCGATCGCGCGCTGGGAATTGAAAGTCAAATCCGCCAGCTCCGAAGAAAAGTCCCTCCACTCCGACATGACAATGGTAGCATCGATGATGTCAGGCTGGAAATCGAACAGCTCGACGAGCACATTCAACTCCCGCGACAGCATCCTGACAATGGGCGCACTCGAGCACGTCCTCGAGCGCAATCCAGCTCCACTACAAGAGTTCTCCGCTCTGCGCGAATTCTCCGGCGAGAATATCGTCTTCCTGACTAGCGTTGCGGAATGGCGCAACCACCTACCCCAATGCATCAAGGACGGCAGCGCGCTCCAAGAAAAGAGCAAGCGCGATATCGTCCGCCAACACTTCAACCGTGCGCTGCATCTCTATGCGGAGTTTATCAGCGTCCGCCATGCCGAGTTTCCCGTCAACATCTCGCACCAGGAGCTGCGGAAACTAGAAGACGTTTTCGAGAAACCGACGCGCCTTGTGTACGGCGAGGAGCGCGACTGTGATCCCACCAGCCCCTTTGATAAATTCACTTTCGATCTGCCGTCGCCGGCTTCTGTGGACTCTGGGAAGACTATGCAAGCTGAGATGGACGGACCGATCAAAGACCGCGTGCAGTACTGGGGTGAGATCCCTGCGGACTTTAACGCTTCGATCTTTGATGATGCAGAGGCCAGTATTAAGTACCTTGTGCTTACGAACACCTGGCCTAAGTTTATTAAGGACCGCAGGATCTCGGCTGATTCGATCTCGGCTGTCAAGCTCGGAATTGAGGTTTAGATGTTTACTGTGTGTCGCATGCGAAATGAGTTTAAGTCGTTGGATTATTTGGGTTGGGACTTTTGATATCCCTGATGTCTCTCTTTCTTTTTTTTATATATATCTTCTTTGGCCTCAGGTACCCCTGCGCTTGTTGGGGTCTCTTGGGCTGTACATACTAATTGGTCTTATGACTGGACATAATATTTTGGATACCCACACAATGTATTTATTAGTGATAATATTATCAAGACATTCTTTTAAAAACCCGGAGAGACTAGAAAAGTTATAACTAGCTGTAAATAGTAGTTAATTGATAGTACTTCAGATAGAATCGGCATTTGTGCCAGCCCGGCCGGATTCGGCCGCCCTCGGGATCCGGCTTAGCGGTCCGGCCTGTTCGGGGCTAGCCCGTCCATTCTGGGTTTGGCGTTGCTCGCTCTCGACATTGATATTGCTGCCGTCCAAGGCTGGTGGGGGCTCTTGGGCAGCACTGAACGAGCATGACTTCTCAGACTTACTTTCTCCTAGATGGATCATTGCTGCGTGAGATCTAGATATGTACAGGTCGTTCTAGGGGACGAGGAAAAGCTCAGCGGCAAGGGCAAAATATTGAAAAAGAGATAGTATGTCCAAGTGGTGCAATGTATCACGGAAGGGTAGATCTTGCTTTCCTACTTGATCACCGGGAGAAACTCCCTGGTCACAAGCTGCGAGGACTTTTCAAACCGATGAGCTATCAGAGACCTTTGTCTTGGTGCTTTAGGCTGAGTGAGAATATATGAAACATATGCTGAGTGGCCAAAGATATGTAAATTAATAAGAAGCGCGAATCAATAGCAGGTATTTCAACTATACTCAGGTATCAACCTCCGTTACGACCAGTTACCTTCATATCATTGCGTTGGTTTCTTCAACCAATAGTGATTAGGATCTGCCTTATCCTAGGTGCCTACCTAATTTGGGGTGCGGCAAGTGGTAGAAATAGCCATTCTATTACATCGCGGCATCCCTTCTCCTTCATCTCACACCTTCGTCAAATGCCTATCTAGAAAACATCTAGGTTTGGGTCGCAGATCACGATATGGATGTGACTACCCAAGATCAAATCGACGTCTTTGCAGGCCGTGGTATTCTGATTCAGAGTAAGCTCGCGTGGCTATATAGCACGGCGTCGGAGCACTGCACACTTTATCAGTATCAGCTTTCTGGTGTAAGCAACATCCTTATGGGGATGATTCAAACAGAGTCACTATACTACCAGCCTGTTCCCCAGGCTCCCAGTCCATTCACACCGGGCTCATTCCCCAATAACCCATTGTTCAAGAATTGTGATCTAAGCTCTGCTGCATGTGCCTTTTCTTAGGCTGTGCGTATGTCTAGGTAGACGCAGACATTGACTATTATCGTAATGTATCAAATCAGCAAAAAAAAATTAAAATTGCGCGCTCGGTAGGTACAACATACATTCCGCCCCGAGGGCTGGATCGATGGGTCAGGCACCAGGAACATCCAACAGAACGCCCGGGTGGCATTAAACAGCAGGGCCGTCGCCTTTGTCCCACGTGACGCCAAGACCGCCCACGGTGAGCGAGCGGCCTAAAACGGCGTCAAAAGCGGCCGTTTCTGGCCTCCCATTCACCGTGTCATCGTTATAGCTTTACTACTATCCGTGCCCGAATGATCGATAAGATTAGAATTAACGACATTATTCGGAGAATTGTGAATACAGTCGGCGATAACTATGTTTATATCAGCATTGACATCGATGTGCTCGACCCCGGTAAATACTATACACTCAATCTTGATTATCCTAAGCAACTTATACTGACCGAGAAAAGCCTTCACACCTGCGACCGGAACCATTGAACCTGGGGGTTGGACGAGACGGGAGCTTCTCCGTATTTTATATGGTCTATCGCAAGCTGGCCTGCCTATTATTGGCGTGGATGTTGTAGAGTTTGCCCCTATGTACGACAATAAGGCAGAGACGACGGTAATTACGGTGACTCAGATCATCTATGAGCTTCTTCGGTGGATGGTTCATGTTCCTGTGAAAGCATAGGCCATCGGGCGTGCGGACTCAGCACAAATGTAGAATTTGGACTAATAATTTTCATACCTCATCACTCATTCTCGGCAATTACACTACTGCTCATAAGTCTTCACCACACTGGCACTTCCCTCAGCCCCTAACCCAGACCTCTTAGCCATGAACAACACAGTCAAAGCAGCATTGCCGAGATTCAAAGGACAGTGCAGATCGCGCGCCTTCTGCACAGCCTTCTCTAGACGAGAACTAGCGGCATCAATAGTCTCAGAGACACCATCCCCACCTTGTCCAGGCCCCTCAATAATCTCCAACCCCTTCGTCATAAATTGCCGGCTAGCACCAGCAGCATCACCGACAAGAGTATAAAACTGCTTCAAATCGACATTGAGATAGCGCGCAAATGAAATAGCCTCAGCAGCCGCAACGAGGTTAGTCACCTCCATCAGATCCAGCACCAGCTGCAGCGCCTCCGCCGTCTCCTCATCAGACTTGGTAGAGGTGACCTTCGTTATCGGCTCAGCGAAGTACTGCCGCACCATAGACGAGTCATCAACAGGCCCATATCCCTGTAGCAAAGCAGACAAATAAACCTGCTCGGCAGTAGAGCAAAGTGGAGTCGGGAATTGATTTTGGCGCGCAGATGTCGTGATAATCCCCTGATCGAAACTCAATTAGCCAACTTATCCCCAAAGCCCCAAAAACATCAAGATTCCTTACCACATCCTTGAGAATAATAGTCAAAGCACTAGCACCAGGATGCCAATCTTCATCCAGCATCCGCTGCAACCGATTCTCATGCATCCAGGTCCAAGCCGGACTAGACTTAATCGCCTCCGCCGTCTTCACAGCATCTAACCCCAGTCGCGCCGCAAATCCCTGAGCCTCACTAGCACCCAGGATATGAATACCCGCCAGCACCTGGTGCACCATCTTCATATTACTACCTGCGCCGATCCCGCCGGGGACAAGATACAGCTTATTCGCGTCGGACATCTCCTGCAGCAGGAAGCGGCCTTTCTCCAGCGCGGCGTCGGGTGCACCAGCCATAATCGACAGCGTACCTGCAGCAGCGCGGAGCGCACCACCAGAGACGGGTGCATCGATGAAAGCTATATCGCTCCTGCCGATGGAGGCGAGCTCTGCGGCGACGGATTGGGCGTATGATGCTGGGACAGTGGAACAGAGGAGAAGGGTTGAATTTTGAGGAAGAACTGGGTTGATTATTGAGTGGGTTAGTTTTTATTTTCAAATATATATTGTTTAGTTTGGGGTTGGGTTGGTGGTTTACCTGCGACTATGCCGTCATCACCGAAAAGGACGCTCTGCACTTGCGGCGCTGAGGCTACCATGCAAACATAGAAGTCCTTTCCCTTTGCTGAGTCCTGGAGGGAAGACGCTGGGATTCCGCCTGCCGTCTTGAAGCGTTCTACCGAGGCCGGGAACACGTCGAAGCCGTGTACTGCGTAGCCCTCTTTCACGAGATGTGTGGCCATTCCGAAGCCCATGGCGCCTAGGCCAACGAAGCCGATTGAGGGTTTGGACATGGTTGTTTAGATGAGGGAATGATGTATACAATTGATAGAATAGTCCCGGAGAAATGTTAATGTATATAATATATTAAAATGGCTCGACCTGCGTGGGGGTTTATGAGGGGAAGATGTTTGGAGCGCGGGATGGTTCGGCGCAAGTCCGAGAGGTTTACCTTGGCTTTCGCCGAAATTTGATGGATTGCCAGGGTCCGATTTTGGAATTTGTATGTTGATTGATTTCCGGTTAGTAGATGCGAGTCTGGTGGTTCTTGTGCTTGTTGAAGTTGTACTTGGGAGAGGTTCGGAAGTTGGCCACCACAGGCAAAACTTCATTTTTATATTTGAAGAGCTAACCAAGGTAGCTCTCGGATTTGATTTGATAGAATGTTATTTATGCTTAACATCTAAAACAAACCTAATAAGACATTGATCTGATCTACTTTCCCCGTGCCTGAATTCTGCTGTCGAAGTTGTTAGTCTTGCTCAGGCAGTGGAAGTACTGTATATCATACAATTGCCGACAATATGGGCAATATGTACTGAAAGTCTGATTTCCTCCGGTATAATTTCCCATATTTTGCGTGTCAATGGGTGTAGGAAGTGTAGATAACACAAAATGGCGAACAGCTCAGAGTGACGTCACTCACGGAGCAACTCCGACAGTTCGGACGTGAAGCGACCAAGTCGGACAACACAACGAGACTATATAACACTACTGACTCTCGGTCTACAGTAAACCTCAACTACAAACCCCTCATTTGCCCTCACCTTCAACCCCACCCATCCCAAACCAAAAATGACTCTCCAAGAAAATCGCGCCCTGCGCATCCTAGACCATGCCTCCGCAAACCATTACGGCATCCCCGCAATGTGCTGCTACAACGTTGAAGGCATCCTTGCGACCGTCCGCGCCGCCGAAGCCAAGCGCTCCGCAGCCATGATCCTCCTCTTCCCGTGGGCCATCCACTATGCCGACGGACTACTTGTGCACGCAGCAGCCGAAGCCGCGCGCAAAGCCACGGTGCCCATAACCGTGCACATGGATCACGCGCAAACACCCGAGATAATCCGGTATGCGGCGGACCTGGGTGGGTTCGACAGCATCATGGTTGACATGTCACACTACGAGAAGGCGGAGAATCTTTCTTTGACGCACGAGCTGGTGGAGTACTGCCATGCGCGGGGGATCGCGACGGAGGCGGAGCCTGGTCGGATTGAGGGTGGTGAGGATGGGGTTGCTGATACGGCTGATCTGGAGGGTTTGCTTACGACACCGGAGGAGAGTCGGGAGTTTGTGAACACCGGGATTGATTGGCTTGCGCCTGCGTTCGGGAATGTTCATGGAGAGTATGGGCCCCGCGGTATTCAGTTGGAGTATGAGCGGTTGAAGTCTATTAATGAGGCTGTTGGTCGGGAGGTTAGGCTCGTGCTTCACGGGGCGGATCCGTTTACCGAGGAGATCTTTAAGAAGTGTATAGATTGCGGAGTTAGCAAGATCAATATCAATAAGGTATTGAATAATGAGTATGTGAGGGTGCAGGCAGAGATGGCTGGGAAGGTGCCTTTGACGACGCTGTTGGAGGAGGCGACCAATGCTATGCAGAAGGCTGTTGAGGGATGCATTGATCGTTTGGGGTCTGCGGGGAGATACCCGTCGAGTTAAAGATGTTGTCTTATTTCATGTCATAATATCATCGATCTAAGAATGTATGAAGAGCCAAAACAGATTTTATAAATTAAAGTCACTGGATATATGAATGATTGCCAAGAAAAAAAAAGAAAGAAAAGGAAAAGGAAAAGCACCAAGCCATTGACAGAGGTACTGAAGTACAAAGAAAGAAAGAAAGAAGAGTGCATAAGGCAATAGTCACATCACATTAACACTAATCTCAACGACGGAGACCGAGGCCAGCCAGGGGACCGTGAACGAGACCTCCAACAATGGGAATTCCATTGACAAGGCCGCTAAGAGGGCCAGCGGGGGCAGTTGGGCTAGGGGAGGGAGTTGCGCTAGAGGAAGGAGAAGCAGAGCTGCCCTTGGGAGTAGGGATGACGCCGTGGGATGGAGTAGGGATGGCGGTGGTAGAGGCAGCCTTGGAAATCACAGGAGCTTGCGAGGCGACAGGGGTGGCCTGAGAGAGACTTGAGGCCTGGGAGACGACAGGAGCCGGGAAGTTCTGTACTGCGTGGGTGGACTTGGGTACCGCAGTATGGGAGGTCGATGCATGCTGAGCGGCCTCAGCGGACTGCTGCTTCTCGGCCAAAGCCTGGTGCATTGCGTCGAGGGCGGAGGGGAAGGAGTTGCCGAATCCCTCATCACTGTCTTCAATGCTGGAGGAGCCGGTTGGGTTGAAAGGGAAGCCGCCAGTGATGTCTCCGAAGTCATTGCTGGGCTTGGGAGCGGCGGGCGCGGCGATGGCGCCGACGGCGAAGAACGCCAGGGAGATGTATGAGACGTGCATTTTTGGTTAAGTGGCCTGGGTGGGTCTTCGGGAATAAATGAGAGTATAGATGGTCAGAGAAGCAAATGAAAGACTGGCTGATAGTTGTAGACAGGGTTGTACTAGCGTTTATGTAGGCGATGTAAGGCTTTGGATAAACTGTTGTTTTGTATCTTCCATGCCTCGCGCTCTCATTAATAGTGATCAACATCGCTGAGATGACGACTACATAGCAGGGAGCTATGCCTATCGGAGGGTTGCAAAGGGTTCCATGTGCCGTGTATGCTCCTGTGGAATGATCGCCTCGGGGACCTGCCCAGGAAAGAGGATAGCTTGTCGGAGGCTGGAGATTAATCTAACGATCAACATTTTACGTAGTCAAAGCGTGCAAACCCAACGGGTGGATGACGGAGGTAATGTGACATTGTACACATAAAGCTCCCTTCAGTTCCCTCATAGATGCGAGCGAAGAATACGTAGGTTAAAGCAATACAATGAGGGTGATAGGTTTCTAAAGTAGATTGTTGCTCATTTTCTATCTTAGCTATCTTAGGCGGATGGTCCCGGATGACCCCTAGGAAGAACAGATTATGTTGTATACTAGTACTGTGCCAGGTATAATTCAGGGAGACGTCTACTCCGTACCCCATACACAAAAGGTGATCAACCCCCGTCAAAACTTGGTTCAAAGGGTGATGAATGTGTAGGGGATATTCTGGCACGCAGGAGGTATCCCCTAGCAACCCCCCTTGCACCACCAGCCAACCAGTACATGATATCCCGAACTTACTTTGCATTGGAATTGATTGGATGTACTTTTTAATTTCTGCGTTGTTGTCACACATTCGCAGGATAGCGTCAGATCTGATCTGTGTTTTTAGATATCATATTTCATAGAGTGTTGAAGTCTGTTACGTTCCATCATGAGTATGATCCCGATACTAGCCCTACTTTGATGATCTTAATATGGACAGAGGCTGGTTAAAATATATTGTCTACTACTCAGTTCAGTTGATGTTTGGCGGATTTACAATGATAGACCATCTAGAGTCAATTTTAAAAAAGAGGTTGACTTTACATATGCAATAAATATCGTCGCAAGTGCATCCGTTACATCGCGTAATTGAATACATCCAAAACCATCATAATGAAATATCCGTCATCATTCAGTCATGCAGTACCTCACCAAGTGAAACATACCCCACAACGCGGTTACCTGCATAACCAACACGCAAGTCAAATAGCACCGCAGAAGACCCTTAATATCGACAAAAGTACAAGCTTCACTCTCCTATATTATCATGACCATGATCACAGAGGAAACTTGCACAGCCCACAGTAACACAACCTTATTCCTCTACAAGTCCCTCAACCGTAGCCCTAACACCAAACAACCCAACCTCCGGACACCCAATTCCCATATCACGATACACACAGATATTATCAGCAGTAGTTTCATACAGTGCGAAGTCAATGCGACGAGCGATATGTGCCAAAGATAAGTAGATCTCCGCATAGGCAAGACTAGATAAAATCTTAGTATAAAATCAGGCAGATACATATGCACAACTCACTTCATTCCCAGACACTGTCTGCTCCCCTTGGTAAATGAGACGATATACCTACTCAGATACTCGCCATTCGCCGTAGCGCGGATCCAACGCTCTGGGTCAAATTTCTCCGGCTCAGGGAAGAGCGTGGGATCCATATGGACGAAGTAGTTCGACTGACTGACAGGAGTCTGCAATGCATAGTATCAGCAGCATCCCCCAAAAAAGTCGGCTTTAGGTTTGCCGTCATGTGTCACTCCCAATAATCGAACCGGAAGATTAGAGCCAGTAAGCCAGTAGCCAGTATCATTTACTTACTCCTGCAGGGATAACCCAATCCTGATAGAGCATGGGTTCAGTCGGTGAAACACGTGCCAACCGGGCTGTCATGCCGTGGCTGAGACGCAGACCTTCATTGACGACACCCGTCTAGTCCAGGGAATGACGAAATCAGCAATCCACAACGGAAGTAACAAAGGGATCAGAAACAATAACTCACCAAGTATGGCAATTTCTCCAACTCCGCCCACGAAGCCTTGGATAGCGGTGTCGCCAACACAGTCTTCAGCTCCGCCCGCAGCTTCGCCATGATATCCTGCTTGTCGATGAGATGAAACATCGCGACAGTGATAGCCCTAGCCGTAGTCTCCGTACCAGCACCAAGCAGCAGCGCAGACTCATCTTCCAGCCGATCAAGCGTCCTCTCATTCTCTGGCAAATCCAAACTAGTCAACGCATCAAATATAGTCGACCTCCCCTCAGTATCGACCTTCCGTACACTCTGTTTCTGCAGAGTATCATCCGCCTGCTGTCGAAGCCTATTCTTCAAATCAAACAAATCCGCCATGTGCGGCTGCAGCCAGCGCACCAGGGTAGGCGGCGCATTCCTGAAAATGGAAATAAGGAACGGGAAGAACCGGTTGATATGGAACATAACCATCAGCCCATTGACCGCGTCGACGAGGTCGTTACTCCGCGACCCCTTCTCACCATCTAGGTAGCCGTAGCTCCAGCCGTAGCAGTAGTCGGTAATGACATCTGCGGTCAGCGCAGCAAAGTCTAGTTGTAGGTGCAGCACGTCGCCGGCTTGGTGGGCTTGCTCGAAGCGCGCGATTAGTTTGTCCACTTTGTCGTGGATGGACGGGCCAAGGTTCACCACCGAGCGCTTGGAGAAATAGCTGCTCAGCAGGCCGCGGCGGAAGCGGTGGTGGTCGTGGGTTATTGTTCCCACGAGAGAGTAGGGCGCGCCAAAGGCTACGGCGTATTTGGGGTCTTTAGAGCGTTTGTGCGAGGCGCCGGCGTGGATTTCGTCGTAGTAGGTTGAGTCTTTGATGTGTATTTCTCGTGGGTTGATGCGCACGATTGGGCCTGGATGAGGTATGAGGGGTTGTCCTCTGGCTTTTATGGTTGATATTGACGGATCTGTATACTCACCATATTTCTCGTGCATGCGCTCAATCTCCCAGATGTACATGCCGCTTTTGATCACATCGTAGTAGAACTCGTAGAGAAAGGTTGCAGCCGCGAGTTTTGGACCGGGAAACTTAGATAGCGGATGGAAGTACAGATGGTACACAGTGCGCAAGGCCAGTAGTCCCAGCGGCAATGCCACGTATAGTATCAAGGAATCCATTATAGTCGAACCGGCTCACTGATAGCGAGGAAGAGGAGCGAGGGCCATGTATTATATAGGAGGGGTGAGGACATGGGTTTAGATTAAAAGAGAGGCGCGACGCACGAGATCGGTGGTGCATACGGAGTAGACAGTGCATAGTTAGTGTACAATTCATCTCTTTCCTGATTCAACATGCTTATTTAGAAAACACAACCATATTGTGGATATTATCACGGCCCGGCAGGTCGCTAAGGTACTATATAGAGCTGCCATTCGTCGAATAATCTCATTTCACCCACTGTGCAGGTGCAGGCGCATCAAACGCTAGCTTCGACTCGGGCACAATCCTCCTTGTCCATCAGCGCCGGAAACAATGGAGCGCCGCTGGTTCGAAAGGATGTGACGTGCGGTGCATTGGCTGATAACTGGGCACTTCCCGCGTAAGCCCGCCATCCGAGCGGCCCAATGGGAATCCCGCTTGAAGTGTTGGATTTTATAGCCCGCTTTTAGCTGCAGCCGGGAAGAGGACAAAGCAAAAAGGTAAGAAAAATGCAGGAAAATTCGAGCCAAAAAGATGTACAAGACAATGGACTATCTGGTAATCGAAACCAGGACCTCCCGCACGCTCGCAATTATGCGAAGCGGGCGCACTACCAACTGTGCTAACAGCCCAGTTGAGTATCGCTCGTGTCCGCATTATGATTTGTGGATGCAATGCCGGGCCTTTTTAGCGTGCTAGTGGTGTTAGCGTGGGAGAATATATAGCCGAGTAAGCCTAGAGGGATAAGTGTTCTGGGATTCGCTTAGCATGTCATGAAGGAATACCGCGGTGTTGATCAATATTGATTGCAGATATAGTGGACTCATACGGAAATTCCAGACACCTGATTGATTGATTGATTGATTGATTGATTGGTACAATACAAATGTATAGGATGCGCTATCATCATACAACCGAATGGACTACTAGTGCATTCCTGTAAGAAACAAAGTTCACAATTTACACCTATAGAAACATCCGTGAAATAGTCGGGGAAAAAGGGAAAAGAAAACAGGAAATAGAGAGACAGAGGAAAGGCATTGGACAGAAAAGAAAATTCCGCGGTACTCCGTTTTATATCCACAACTCTAGACGGCCAACATCTTCTTGATCTCGGCAATTGCGCGACCTGGGTTCAGGCCCTTGGGGCAAGTCCGTGTGCAGTTGAGAATGGTGTGGCAACGGTAGACGCTCATGCTGTTGTCGAGAGCGGCCTTGCGCTCGGCGGTTCTCTCGTCACGGGAATCGATCAACCAACGGAAGGACTGGAGCAGAATGGCGGGTCCAAGGTACTCCTCGCTGTTCCACCAGTACGACGGGCAGGAGGTTGAGCAGCAAGCGCACAGAATGCATTCGTAGAGACCGTCAAGCTTTCTGCGATCCTCGGGGGATTGGCGGTTTTCGAGACCCTGGCAAAATTGTTAGTTTTTGGAGGTGATGCTGGCATATAAAATAACTCACATCTGCGGTGTGAGTATCGCGCTGGAGATATGGCTTGATGGACTTGTATTGCTTGTAGAAGTGGGTCAAATCAGGGACCAGATCCTTGACGACGTAGGTGTGAGGCAAAGGGTAGATGCGCGACTCGGTCTTGGTATCGGTAGGAATGCGGCCTATACAGACAAAGGATTAGCATTCAGTCGGAAGCTGTCGGATGCTATGACATCTCGGGCGTGCGGATCCAGATACATACACAAGCAGGCGAGAGTGTTGACACCGTCGATGTTCATGGCGCAAGAACCGCAGATACCCTCACGGCAAGATCTGCGGAAAGTGAGGGTAGGGTCGAGCTCGTTCTTTATCCGGATGAGCGCGTCAAGCATCATGGGTCCGGTCTTGTTCAGATCGAGCTCGTAGGACTGCATCTGGGGCTTCTCGCTGGGGTGGTCCGGGTTCCAGCGGTAGACCTTGAAGGTCTTGATCTTGGGTTGCACGGTGGGAGTAGGCTCGACGGTCGCATAGGTGCGAGCGAAGGCAGGGCGGAACATCGGCCGCGACGCCGCGAACAATCGCGAAGTGGTACGGAGGGAGGCCATGACGGGTAATCGGAAATGTGAAAAAAACACCGATGTGAATAGGAAAGAGAGGATGAAGAGGGTGAGGAGATTGGGATTGATAGCACAGAGATGAGGAAGAGAGGAGAGGTTTCAGAAGTGTCTAAGCTAGCGACGACGAAGTCGAGTGTCACAAACCAACAGAGATCTTCAAGGAAATGAGGTCGAAGGTGTCTCGCTAGTAACCTCGGGTTTGACGGGTGTCTAGATGCTGACATCAGCGGATATCAGCCAATCAGAACAGAGGTGTTTACAAGCCTCGGGCGGACACGGCGTCGACTTGGAGGTCCAGGAATTTGGCTACTGCGAACACTGCACAGTGATATGGCTATATATGGATTCAATCTTGGTCAATTGGAAATGACAATGAAATCTCATTCAGAAAATACATCAATCATCCCATTTAACCACTCCAATCCTCCATTGATCAGTGATTGCGCCCAGGTCGAAATCCACAAAAAATGGATGCCTCAGGCTTCAATGCTACTTCCTGGTTGCCGAGACGGGAGAACGGCTCCTCCGGCCGACTCAATGGATCATTAGCAGAAGCGATACTACAACATATGCACATACGGAGTGAAGGGAGTATAAAGTACGTAGCTAGCTGGTCACCACCGGCTAGTATGGGTTGTTAGGATCGGTGTATGTCCTGAGCCACTGAAAAATATGTAGGTACTGTATACTAACTATACGGAAGCTTATATGTAACTATAAGAAGTCATTTTCCCACTTTAAGCCTTTTTCTACCGTTTGATACCCTCAATCTAGAAAGCTTAAGAAAGGAGAGAAGAGATTTACAAGAAAGACATTAAGAAAGCCCATTAAAAGACTACATAGCGAAAAGGCTAACCACCCTACTGTTGTTATCAAGGAAAGAGGCCGGCTATTGAATAGGGCGGTGAGCTGTTTTTCTTCCCTTGACTTATCCTCTATGGAGTAGCCCAGATAGCATCAGATTATCATCTCCACATTGATTGGTTCTCTAGATCTTCTCTACTGATGGCTGTATTCATGTTCCGCAATGCTGTTCGCCCCCTTTCGCGGGCCCTGGCCAGAGATTCTCCAACTCGCCATTTCCACCATATCGCCACTGAATTCATCGCCCTTGATGCAACAGGCAGACCGGTCTCCGAGAAGGTTCCCGTGGTTATAGGGAACCCTGGCCAAGCCTATGTGCTCATTTCCCCATCCGTCGGAGAAGCTTTTCGTGATGCTAGCTCAACAGCATCAACGAGAGACCGGTGTAAACTGACATTTTTCCATGACACAAAACACTTTGGCCTTAGTGAGACTCTTCTATCTATAGAAGTTGGCCATATATTAACTAGTAATGTGTTCCATTCTAGCGCCATCGAGTTATCCTCGTCTCCATGTCCCGGCCCAATTTCCCCGTCAGTCTGATTCTAATACAAGCCCTGCAACCATTCTCCTAAGTGGAAAGATGTATGAGATTGTCCTAGATGGGACTGAGGATGGTAATAATTCAGTTCATGCTTCGGATAGTCAATCGCTAATCTATAGACAGCCGAATTTGCCGAACACTCCAGCGCTTCTGGGGAGTATCTAAAGCCCGTGCTTGATCAACTGGAGACTATGTAACTAGGGACCCACTTGGTATGGGATGACGTAACTATGTAGGGGAGCTCGAGTGATGACTCAGCCATCCACTGGGCAGAGGTCATGAGGTCATCCCGTTGGCCCGTTGCCCGGTGGGGTTGAACTTATTAGCCATTGGAAACCGCGACAATTGTCATACTATATATCCAACTATTACAGTCAACAACTAACTGCGATTAACGTAGTTTTGATGCCACTCATAGTCCCGATTCTCCGTCAAGAAAGCCCGAAGAGCCTCAAGCGGCGGCACTGGTTGACGTGCCAGCACATCCGCCATGAGCGGATCAATCGTACCCGTTTCCCCCTTTGAAATACCCTCGTACCATGACAACAGTGCCTGGAAGAACCCTTCCGACTTCCCGCCCTCGTCGGTAGCTGTCTTCAACTGCACAAACTCCTCCGGGGAGACAAGCTCGATCTGAACATTTCGGCCGGTCGTCTCGTTGATCAGATCCACAATCTCAGAGAATGTGATAGTCTGCTGCGCAGTAAGCAGCACGATTTCTCGATCGTGTCCACCCCGGATCATCAGTCGCGCGTTAGCTTCGCCTAACTCCGACCGCAGTGTAAAGGCAATCGATCCGTCGGAGGGCAGGTAGACGGTCGATGTGCTCGGATACCAGCCCATGAAGATCGGGAAGGCGTCTGTGTACAGACCCTCACGGATAGAGGTGAAGTTGATACCGGCCCTGGCTGGGGTTAGTGACTGCATTGTCACGGTCGGGGCTTAGCTTACTGTTTCATCATTTCCTCTGTCATCAGATGGCCTTGTTGAACAGCTGCCTTGGAGTCGGAATTGTATCCGCCGAATGCGAGAGATGTATACCATACCTGTGGCTTTGATGTTAGCTGGGATGGTTGCGTGGGGAGATTGATGACTTGCATGTTTCACGTTCATCTTCTTCGCTGCTTCCACGAAGTTTTGGTGTTGCTTCCGCCGCTTCTCGATGTCGAAGGTGTTGGTACTGACGAAGAAGAGGTTCTCTACGTCTTCGAATGCGGTCTCTAATGTCTGAGGGTCGTCGTAACTTGCTATTCGGAATGCGATCCCTCGGTCTTCGAATTGTTTGCGATTTTCCTCTTTCGAGGACGCTGCAGCATACTCTGACGGTGGGACATTCGCAACAAGGTAGGACAGGACTCCGGCACCGAGGCCTCCAGTCGCTCCTGTAATGAGGTATTTGAGGGTCATTCTGGATCGTAAGAGTTATGAACGTGTTTGGCCAAGGTTCACTGGGACAGGTCAAATTCAAGATATTTCATTCTCTAGAAAAACAAGTGTTCTTACACTTTTATACATCAAATTTTCATCATGACAATACGTTGATCGTAAATATCTTCGCACTAGAATCATCTCTATTATTGATCAGGTTGGTAATCACCAGGATTGATTATTCAACAGCTCGAACAACACCCTAAAGAGATTGGCTCCTTCATTTTGGCAAATGACAACATTGTATTTGAGCCTGCTCCAGGAATTTTAATCAATGATGATACTCGAACGACCGAGTCTTGATATTGTATGAAGCTAATCTCTCCTTCTTACGCAACTATTTATTCACGCAGGAGGAGTAGAGTGATCTCCACAATAACACCAACAGTATAAGCGCCGAATAATAATCCAACTCAGGCCAGAAAGTCAAATCATTTCATGTCTCACTAAAACAAAATAAGCGCCACACTATTTAACGCCTCCAACGACAAACGACTCCCAAAAAAAGAAATTACCAACGCCACTATTTACCAAAAGGAAGCCGCCTGAAAAGCCCCTTTCGTTTCTCCCGTCTCATCATTGGCCTTTGCACAGCACCCGCACCGGAGGGCGTTTCACCAGAGGGGGTTTGCACGGGCTTGTCACGCTCCGCATGCAATCTTCGCAGGTTGAGGAGTTTGGGATCCACAAGCTCATCGGTTAAACCGATGAACTCGCCGAACCTGCAGCGCTTGCTTTCGATATCGATAACGTCTGTCTGCCACCCTTCCCGCTCGTAATCCCACGTGAGCCATGGAGCGACAATCGTGGGATACCGTCTAGTATCTGCGGTTTCGGGACGGATTTGACTGAAAAACACCATCAGACTGTCGAGTGTCATCGAATCGAGCTGGTAGTAATCTTTGATGGTTTTTGGAAAGTTGATATGGCTGTTTCCATGGCAGGACACGAGTGGAGTGATGGGTGTATCGAGGGGGACTCTGAGATACGAGCGTGGAGGGTTGAGTGGAGGTGCTTGTCTGATTTGAGAACCAGCAGCTTGACGGCTGGCAAGACCAGCTCTTGAAGACATGGTATCGGCAACAAGGTAGATATTGAGGTTGTAGATTTGATAACTTGAGCTGGGCTCAGATGAGGATAGATGATGATAGATGAGGTTGAAGATGGTGATATTCCTGTCGAGATTCCTGTCGAGACAGAAGGCTTTATTTATGCGTGGCTCTAGATACTGCTGTTGCAAATGATGTCTATCACATTTCCGTTATTAAAACGTCCCAAATATAGCGCTTCGCCGTTAGACAGCGGCGAGACATCACGAGTTTTATTCTCAAACACGAACATATCGAGGGCTGTTTTCAACCAAGGGAAACCGGGGCTTTGGCTATAATGCTTCGGTCATTCGTTTCATGCTTGATACTCTCAAGCCACGGCGACAAAAAACTGGATGACCAGGTTGTTCATAGACTATTGGCTGATAAAGAAAGAAAATGCGCAGTCAATGCCATGTATGTAGGGCGCGTAGGCTACCCGAAGAAATACTTTTTACATGATATAAGTCGTCTAGTATATATCTATTTACAGATTGGAACAAAAGAAAAGAAACCACTAACTCCCCCTAGACCTGGGGGTTTCAACCCTAACCTCACTCTCCTGCGCGCGAGTAATATTAACCTCATTCGTGACCCGAATCCCGGGACTCCGCGAACCGTGCATCTTATGCCTCGCCTCTTCACTGCGATCACTCCCCCTCGATCCACCTAAGATATCCCTCGAAACCGAGACCTCAGAAGGCATCATCTCATAATCGTCCATCCCAATTTTAGACCAGTTAATGAGACGCTTGCTATCCCGATTGGTGGAGATCGCGGCACTGGGAATAGTTTTAGAATGGCCGAGGCTGTGCAGTTTTGTGGACCGCGAGCGCGAGCGCGTGTGGCTGGACGTATACTCGGCCATGTGTGCGAATAGGTTTCCGAAGACGGGCTTCACCGCTGGCACCGAGAGCGCGACTAGGGTTCCAGCAATCTCGGCGCTCTCGACGCACAGCATCGGATTGTAGGCCCAGCTGCCGTCGGAGTCCCATTGACCTGCGGCTACGAGCCAAACGCGGATTGCGGAGATCACGATAACGCTGTGTATTGTTAGTTTTGTGGGGCTTGGTGAATAAGAATTTTGGGGTGGGAACTCACAAAATACCGGGGAACATCACAAATGATAGCTTGATCTTTTTTTCTAAAGAGACGTGCAGTCCCTTGATGAGTACGGCCGGGATCACGAACATCAGCATGTCACATGCGAGCGATAGCCCTGAGTTCACGGAGTAGACGAGTCCCCATGAGAGACACTTGTAGGTCTTTGGCTCCTCCTGCCACTCGTAGGGCCAGAGTCCTGTTACCGGCTTGCAGTGGAAGATCAGGAGGAAGAGTTGTGGTAGGTATGCGGCGAGAAGGAGCGGCGCGGCGATGATGATGCTCAGGTTGAGTTTTGATGAGCGGGCTGTCAGCCGGAAGTAGAAGGCTAGACCGGAGAGACGACATAGGAAAAGAGCCGTTGTGTAGAGAATGTGGGCGACGAAGTCGAGGACTTCAGTTTCGCGGACCGTGGGAAGTGATAGCACATATTGGATGTATTCGATATGACGACCGCTTCCCAAGTTGATCAGGACGATGGAGAGGATGACAAAGGCAATGTAGAGCATCTATGGGGGCCATTGTTAGTGGATTATGTTTTTGTAACTATTCATAGGCCATTCTATCGCGCACGGCTCGAGGGCGATGCACTAACTGTGCAGATCTGGGGTGAAAAGTGGATGATCTTACCAATGTCAGGATGGCCAATGCATCGTCCAGACCAGTCTTCTTCACAATGAACACCCGGGCATATAGACGTACAATCATCAACAAGCCCGTGAAGCATACCATGAAAATGATTCCCACAATGGCGGACCTATCGCGAGACTCTGCTAGGTATTGGAGCGAGACCCCGCTAGGGATTCTCCCTGCTGCATCTGCAGCAAGGATATCGACGGGGACAGTCATTCCAGGTTTCAAAGTGACATGATCAGAATTGGTAGAGATAGAAGAATATAGATGAAGGAGACCTTGCACATAACGACATCACAGGGCAAGGTCTGGGACGTTGTATGACCCCGGGAAGATAATAATGGCATAATTCTCATAATTTTCTCGAAGCGGGTCTTAACATTCAATAATTCAAAGGGAACAGGATGCCAGTGGCCAACGGGAACTCTGTACCAGCCATATAAACCTCCGGAACCGCGGGTTCAAAGGCGTAATCGAAGCTTATGGAGAAGCTCCCGGGTTTCAGGGTTGCATTCTTCACATTAAACTTTCTGGTGAATAATAGAATCAGCCGTCGGGGTAATATTCTGCAACTGAGTTCGGAGTACGGAGTATAGAAGAGTAGCAACAGATCAAGACAAGCCCTAAGTCTGCTGAACTAATCCGATCTGCGTCTTTCACGTGAAAAATCGGTTAGCACACGCCTTGACTCCAAGCGGCTTGCTTTTCCACCGTCTTCCGGATATTCTGGGACTTCATAGGCCCCCGTATGCGACATGCTCAATCAAAATCTACACCACGCAATGCATGGGCCGAGGAATCCGAGCTAGTCGCAGAATCTCTGGCACGAGGCAACCAATCAAGAGACATTTTCTACTCCGTACTCCGGACTGTGGATCTGATTCGATCGATCGCGGGTGCTCTTAGAAATTGAAATTGAGCTATGTCCCTTCTCCTCTTCACCTCTTCACCTCTATACTCTCTATTAAGGACCGACCTTCATTTTCAGTCTTTCTTCTAGAGGCTAGGAATTGAGGAATCAGTTTCTAATGATGACATTTCAGGTCCCTCCGAGTTCAAATGTTCCGGGTCGAGACTTCCCGAGCTGCTAGCCCGATCGCCCGATCAAATGGAGCGCACTCGGTTACGATAGCATTCGATGGAGTCGGCTGTTTCTTCGGATCCAGTTAAACGAGCAATTGGAGGCAGGTAATTTCGGTTCCGCCAACTACTCCGTACCAAAGTTTTTCGCGCTAGCATATAGATTAATTGATACATCTCCAAATTAAACGGCCCATTTTGGTCAACTCGGCCATCTCGGTCGCCTTGAACATTTTCTTCCCATGGTTTGGCGGAGATGTGGACGGAATAAGATAAGATAGAATAGAAAAGCCGCCCAAAGCAGATCAAATAGAAAGAACGGAGCCCAAAGGAAGTGCGAAAGATTGAAAACAGCGGAAATGAGAATATTTTGCAAATGCGGGTTTATTGGTGCTTAGTCACCTGCAGGGGCACCGAGGGATCCACGGTATGTTGTCGGGGGTACTCCGTATAACAGCACGAACTCCCCCAAAATATTGGCATTTCTGCCACATGGCAATCTAATTATCACCATGGCACCTCTAATTCAAACATTGGTGAGCGGTCTCGCCTTGGTGAGCTCCGTTATTGCTCAAGAGTCCGACTGTTTGGTCGACTCCCAGATCCTCGTCGATCCCTACCTTTATGACTTCCCTCGCCTGGGCGGTAATGGCGCTGCACAGTTCGCTATGCGCCCCTGTCACGGTTTCAAGCTGGAGGAGGCTACGATCGATCAGATCCAAGCCGAGCTGAAGAATGGCACTTTCACTGGCGTCCAGTTGCTGGAGTGCTACATGGACCGTGTCCACCAGACCCAGCCTTATTTGAAGTATGTTAGTTATGTTGAATCTCGTCAAAATTGTTGACTAACAGCCTTGCTAGTGCTATCCTGCAAGTGAACCCGGATGCTTTCACCATTGCCAAGAAGCTCGATGAGGAGCGTGCTGCAGGCACTGTCCGTGGTCCTCTTCACGGTATTCCCTTCATTGTCAAGGACAACATCGCCAGTAAGGATCGTTTGGAGACCACTGCCGGCAGCTGGGCTCTTCTCGGTAATGTCGTGCCCCGTGATTCTCATGTCGTTCACGGCATGCGCAAGGCCGGTGCTCTGCTTCTCGGCAAGGCTGCTCTGAGTGAGTGGGCCGATATGCGCTCCAACAACTACTCCGAAGGCTTCAGTGCCCGTGGTGGTCAGTGCCGCAGTGCTTACAACTTCACCGTTAACCCCGGTGGTAGCAGCACTGGCTCTGGTGTTGCTGTCGCTGCTAACCTGGTGCCTATTGCTCTTGGAACCGAGACCGATGGCTCTGTCATCAACCCTGCTCAGCGCAACTCTATTGTTGGCATCAAGCCCACCGTCGGTCTGACCTCGCGTGCTGGTGTCATCCCGGAATCGACCCACCAGGACACCGTCGGCACCTTCGGCAAGACCGTCCGTGATGCTGTTTACGCCCTCGATGCCATCTACGGCATTGACCCCCGCGACAACTACACCTCCGCTCAGGAGGGTCTCACCCCCGTCGGTGGATACACCCAGTTTCTGAGCAACCAGACCGCTCTTAAGGGCGCCGTCTTCGGTATTCCCTGGAAGTCCTTCTGGGCCCTCGGCGACGCCGACCAAATCGCCCAGCTCCTTGATCTGGTCAAGCTGATCGAGTCCGCTGGCGCCACCGTCATCAACGGCACCGAGCTGCCCCACTATAAGGAGATTGTCTCGCCCGACGGCTGGAACTGGGACTATGGCACCACCCGCGGCTACTCCAACGAGTCCTCTTACTCCTACATCAAGGTTGACTTCTACAACAACCTGCGTGACTACCTGTCCGAGGTCGAGAACACTAACGTCCGCTCTGTCGAGGACCTCGTCCAGTACAACATCGATAACTACGGCTCCGAGGGTGGTCTGCCCGGTATCCACCCTGCCTTCGGCTCTGGCCAGGACGGTCTCATCGCTTCCCTTGAGAGCAAGGGCATTATGAACGAGACATACTTCCAGGCTTTGGAGTTCTGCCGGCGCACTACCCGTGAGGAGGGTATCGATGCTGCTTTGAAGCACGGCAACCGTACTCTCGACGGTCTCCTTGTGCCTCCCGATGTCGCCCAGAGCGTTGAGATTGCCGCCCAGGCTGGATACCCCGTTATTACTGTTCCTGGTGGCGTCAGCGATGTCTCGGGCATGCCCTTTGGCCTTGCTATCATGAACACTGCTTTCTCCGAGGCCACCTTGATCAAGTACGCCAGTGCTATCGAGGATCTGAAGAAGAACCACGGCCCCAAGTACGACCGTGCACTGCCTGAGTGGCGCGGCTACCTGCAGCGCCCTCTCCCCGTCGCTTTCTAGGCGAGATTGGAGTGGATCATCTTTCAAAATGGTTATAGCCGTGTGATCATCTTTTTCCTTCTTGTTGTATACCACACCTCGTTATATAGACTAGAATGTTTTAATGGGTAGAATTCATTTAGAGATTCTCATCCATTTCTTCTTCTATGGCCTTTCTATATGAAACACGCCAATTAGTATATTTCTAACAATGTTTCTCCAACAAATCCCCGAAATTATTTCGAACACGGAACTTCTAGTGGATCTCATCTGACAGCTCTGGTGGGTAACTCTCAGATCATGGGCTGGACCTGATCTTCGCATCTCATTGATGCGATAATAACAAACTGTTTGTTGAAGATCGACGGAGGAAATCGCCAAGACGGAGGAATTATCGTCCCCCAAACCCCCTTGGGCATTGCGCGGGATAAATCAGAAAATGAACACATACCATAGTCCGTACAAAAAGGAGAGACTCAATTGGACCTCGGAGACATGTTCATTGAGCAAAAAGTCCGGCCACAAAGCTGTCAAGCTTACTCCAACTGTTACAAATGTGGGGAACATCCCAGAGGTGAAACATCTTCATGCACCGGAGCCGATCGTCCAACGCTGGCCTGATTTACGACTTTGTGGCGCCGGATCACTCTACTTTAATTCCTGGAATGTTTGCAACTTGCCATTCACGGAGGACCTTGTATACTAATTATCCCAGTCACACCCGATTGGTGTATCTATCACCTCCTATATTACGCGTCTGCAATTCTTCCGGACTCCTCTCCAAATCTAACCCCTGCATAGCACGACTCGTTGCTTTTCTCCGCAAAATGGTGGACACCAACGCTAATACCCGGCCATACATGGGGCCCACGTTTCTATGCTAAACCAAGACCTAGGGCTTCGGTACTGTGCCGGGCCAACATCGGCTTCACTCTGACGGTGTATACCCGGGTGCGGAGATTCTATTCTCAAACATGCTAGTCTCAGCTTGGGAGAGCCATCTGCATTAGACGGATTGCTTGTTCCTATATAAGACTACGCCCACCGCGACCGACATGTTTCCCTCAGCTCTTCACCCAATTACTCCAATCCCCCAAACCTAGGTAGAATTACCAGGTCCCACAATGAAGATCGCAGCCATCCTTGCAGCACTCGCAGTGCGAGCTGCGGCCGTCGGTGTCTCCGGCGCAGCAGAGGGTTTTGCCAAGGGCGTCACTGGCGGTGGCTCTGCCACGCCTGTCTACCCCAGCACCACAGCCGAGCTGGTCTCGTACCTGGGTGACTCTTCAGCGCGCGTGATCGTCCTGTCCCAGACCTTCGACTTCACCAGCACAGAGGGAACTACTACCTCTACTGGCTGCGCGCCTTGGGGTACTGCGTCTGCTTGCCAGGTTGCCATCAACCAGAACGACTGGTGCACGAACTACGAGCCGGACGCACCCTCCGTCTCTGTCAGCTAGTACGCATTCCACACCCCATAATTCCAATCAACCATACTGACTGGCTCTCTCAGTGACAACGCCGGTGTCCTCGGCATAACCGTCAAATCCAACAAATCCCTCATCGGCTCCGGCTCGGCTGGTATCATCAAGGGCAAGGGTCTGCGAATCGTCAGCGGTGCGAGCAACATCATCATCCAGTAAGATACTGCCTACTACTACCTACAGATACTATACGCAATTAAACCAGATCCCGAAACTAACACCCACGCAGGAACATCGCCATCACCGACATCAACCCTAAGTACGTCTGGGGCGGTGATGCCATCACCATCGACAACTCAGACCTAGTCTGGATCGACCACGTCACAACCGCCCGCATCGGACGCCAACACATCGTGCTCGGTACTGATGCCTCCAAGCGCGTCACCATCTCCAACAACTACATCAACGGCGTGACCGATTACTCCGCCACCTGCGACGGATACCACTACTGGGGCATCTACCTCGACGGATCCAGCGACCTCGTTACCCTGAAGGGCAACTACATCTACCACACCAGTGGACGTGCGCCAAAGGTGCAGGGAAATACACTTTTGCATGCTGTGAGTTGAATCAATTTTGCCTTTTTCTTGAGTTTTAATTCTCTTTTGGGAAGATCAACTCTCTCGGGAGTTCTATTTTGGAAATATGAATACATACTAACACACGCCAGGTTAACAACTACTGGTACCAGAACTCGGGACACGCGTTCGAGATCGGCTCCGGCGGATATGTTCTCGCTGAGGGAAATGTGTTCCAGAATATTGTGGCTGTTGCTGAGTCGCCTATTGATGGACAGTTGTTTTCGTCGCCGGATACCACCACCAATGCTGTCTGCAGCACGTATCTTGGTCGGGTCTGTCAGGTCAATGGATTTGGGTCTTCCGGAACCTTTAGTCAGGCTGATACTGCATTCTTGACCAATTTCTCAGGAAAGAATATTGCGGCTGCGACGGCTTACACGGCTGTTGTTGCCAGTGTCACTGCTAATGCTGGCCAGGGTAAGCTTTAAGGTGAGTTTGCTATGTACATTTGTCTTTTGACGTCCATGGGTACTTCACCAGCCACCCGGTGGGTAACCTTGGAACCTTGAAAGGTTATCTCCAGGCTATCATTCCAGACTGGGACATCCTGAGGTCAGGGAGCCCGATTATCTACATAAATACATATGCTTTGCACAATCCAGTTTGTTGTTGGTTTCTTTGCTCGTAATAACAACTCTGGCCAAAAATCTCCGCAGCCATGCTTGTCAGTTTCATTAATAAAGCGATATTTGCCTACTTGAGCAATAACAACGGCCGTGCTCAAGAGTCATCGCATTGAACGGCCTTTCCGAGGAGCCCCAACGATCTAAACAATATGTTTCATGTGATCTACTAGGATTTATGTTGAGGAAGTCAGGAACTTTATTCATTGACAAGTGTAATAAGCCTAGAACTAGTTCAAGTCGATGGGATGTACAAGTCGTGCTCAAGTCATAGGGCTAATGATAGTGATGTGCGTATGAAGTATTGATCTTCTAGAGGCGATTGAGGATGTAGTTCAATCAGTCGATGACGAAAAGGCCAGGTCCGGCGAGAGTCGCTTTCGCCACGCTGTATGCATTTGGGAATGGCCCCTTGGCTGTGGTAACCGCAGCGATGGTAAACCCGTTCATCTGATGTGCGTCATAGGGGAACAAAGCCTCTGCAGTAATCGTCTCGTCCTCTTTGGAGATAACCCGGAGAGATTCCACGATCGGCAGATTTTGCTGGTTGATATAGGTGAGCCAAAGGGTGCTAGGGTCGATCCCCTTTTGATTATCGAAGGAAAACTTAATGTTTTTGGTATCTGCAGTCGGGGGTATGATGACGTTGAGATGTGCAAAAGTCTTAAGCGGAATGGAGTCAATGTTGGGGCAGGTTCCAGGCACGACGAAGCTCTGAATGGCAGTGAAGGCAAAGTTGAGATCACTGGTCGTCAAGAAAGGCAGTTCACTAGGCACCTTGCCCTGCATGATGCGGAACCAACCCTGCTGTTCTCCCTCCTGGCCAATAATGGATGAAACCCCACGTGTTAGCGCGAAGTCACCGCCGATAGCAAATTTCTCCACGACGTCCTGTAGGGTTCCCAAAACCACATCTGTGAAGGTGGTGGCGAGCGAAATGGCGGTATCGAAATCATGGACCGGGAAAGTATACCGGCAAGGCTGGATTGGGTCAATACCCACATGGGCCAAGGCATTGTTGGCATCCAGGGCATGGAGCTCCTCTTGCTGCGTCATATCAGTATATGTCACCGAGCGATACGGAAATATCATCTCGTACAGCCAGAATCACCTTCAAGCCATCCAAAACAAAGTCATAATCGTCTTCGTCAGCGAAGCGATAACCCAAGGCCCTGTCGATGATGTTTTTAATCAGTTGGTCGAAGAAGGCAACTTCAAACAGTTCGTTGAATGCGATAAGCTTGAGGTTGGTGATTCCTCCTTGGCTGATACCAACGGGAGGAGGTGCATTTGACAGAGTTCCGTGAGAATTCTGCTCAATCACCTCCAGCTCACTGGGGCTTGGAGTAGGTAGTCCGTCAGGAAGAGGGTGAGCCGATACATTCGGAAATGGAGCGGCAAAAGCCAAGGAGGCCACACCCAGAAGTGCGGCAATGTGGAAGCGCATATCGGTGTTAAAGAAAAGTAGTTGGAATGAGAGACGCTATCAATGGGTGATAACAAGGAGTATATATGTCTGCAAGTGGAAGTCGAAGTTGTGAAGTTAAGTCAAGTGGAGTTGAGGAAGTTGAGGGAAGTTGAGTCGAGTGGCTATAAAAGGAAGGAACGGCTCTGGAGGAAGTTGTATATATCTTCACATTCTATTCTTCTTTAAACTTGCCCCTCTACACATCCCGAGTAACCCTACTCTTCAGCTCTCCCTGTCCATGTGGGTCTACAAATAATTATGTTCGAGGCATTGGTGTCGCTGCCTCTGTTGATGATCACTGGTTTCTCTCTTCACTTTCAGAACACCACCAAAAACCACCAAAGTGGATGGGAGCATATTTGGGTCTTCGAATGGGGTAATTCCTGGCACTACTGAATAGTATAGCTGATAAGGATCCATTTAAGGATCCAATGTACACATACTCTTTTGCTGGTAAGTGAAAACCTACTGAGAGATATGAAACATGTCAATGCTTTATACATGAGGACTGATGCCAACCAGAAAATCTCGATATCACCTAAGAGCACTCTTTACCTCGGAAGAGGATGTGATCTGCTTTGAATCTTGCAAAGGATAATACCAAAAACTGGAAAGCCACCACTCTCAAGAAGATGAAAGTAAGTCAATGTCCGAATATTATTGAATAGTTATAGACACTAACTTCTGCTTTTACGGATAGGAAAGGGTTGCGTATGTCATTGATAAGCCTGCAGAAGAGGATATCATTTCAATTGTATACTCTGAAGACGAAGAAAAGCCAAGCCAATACTTTTATCGAACTTTCAACGATGAGAACTTTTTCTATTGCTTTTCTTGGGTATACGATATCCTTGATCTCCAGAATTCTTCCGAGCAAGGACGTTCCTTCATTTGAAGTAAGTATACCCAATCCCTAAAGGCTATTATCCAGAAAGCTAATAAAAGTTGAAGACATATGGGCCAATCTTGCTACTAAGGTAAAGATTCGGACTGATTGTGTGCGTTCAACTGGAGAAAAGCACCTCATGGCTGCCAGGAAGATGAATGAGATCCATACCTTTTGGTATACGATGGCACACTTCCGCAATTCAGCCACCTCAATCCGACACTTGCGCTATTGGAGTCTTACGGAGTTCAAACGAGAATGAAAGAGGCTTGGCTGGCAACAGAGAAGAAAAAGGTTTGGGAGAATGATGAACCGTTCAGTCCTGCAGATGAGTGGTCAGAATCTGTCCTGTGCCTTGGACGGCCGACAGATGAGTCGAGCCGGGAGGTTGTCTTCTAGAATTAAGTACTCTTCACTACCTACTTCAATGCCGAATCCGTAGCGGCTCGTGGTTGAATGCCTGGTTTTGTAGATTTGATGCCTGAATTATGCCTGATTTTAGACCGCCTTTCACAACGCGTATAACGTAATCGGTAAGCGAGTCGGCCATGTAAGCCAGCCGGCCACCCCAAAACACATAGTAAATGCGGTAAATTACAACTTGATATATCAACAACGGTACTTTTTATGAAGGTTTCCCTAGAGAGTATTGCTTTTTGGGTCATTTCCAGTATCTCTAAGAAGTTTAATAAAGATTGATGCCTTTGTGGTTGCATGATATATATTTCTAGCTTTTAGCAACGTAATTTTCGGTAATTTTTGAAATGGTCACAAAATAGCGATCTGCTCTCTTTGATATTGATACAGAGTGCTATGAAGCCTTATCGGTGACTATCGACAAGCAAGGAGATAAAATGAAAACATGGTTGTTGAAGTATAAATGTAGATTTTATTATGTGTTTTGGGGTGGCTGGCTGGCTTACATGGCCGACTCGCTTACCGATTACGTTACCGTGTTTTGTAAACATAATTGAAGCAGCTCTCTAACCTAATCCCTTGAGGCCTTTTCGGCGCCCGCCTCACTTCGGCTCGACTCTTCATCTGTCCCAGTCAGGGTATCTGGTGGTGCCACCAAGTTCACAGAAACCAAAGGTTCGGGTCGAAAGGCAAGCAAGCGCGCTGGACAGCCTTCTTTCATGTCTCCCTACCTGCAGGTTGCTCCGGGATAGCACCAATTGCTCACTACAGCCTAGCGATCAACGATATGGAACCAAAAGTCCATGGATATCTCCCTTGGAATATGATAGCTACAGGGCATGGGGCCACGGCCCATGGGCACATATCTACAACCTAACCCGCTGTCGCTACCTCAAGCATTACCACCAAGCTCCTCAAATTTGATGAGGCAAGTATGCTCCTGCAGGGGTATCAGTGTTGAACACGCGTCATTTCCGGATTGTGCAAGTCAGGATCAAGTGAACATACCAGCATCTTAGGGAATCTATCGTCATAAAAAACCTCGAATCGAGCAGTGATCCCCGGTGTGATGTCTTCAAATCCAGGCGCGATCGTGGTGCTGTACTTGCGGTATATCGTTGCCGCGAGCGTTGTCATTTCGGCCATTGCCAAGCTGTTGGAAAGTGAATCAGCGTTTTGCACACCCACTACACAAAAGGAAACAGAGGAGGAAATAACGAACTGTAAACCGATGCACATCCTGCCGCCACTCGAAAAGGCCCAGAACCAGCGGTTCATCTCGGCCGCCTGCGGCCCCAGCCAGCGATCGGGGTTGAAAGTTCGAGGATCCTTGAAAACTTCGGGGTTGCGGTGGAGGGTGAATGGAGACATGCCCACGGTAACATTTGCCGGGATATTGTACCCGTCGATGACGGTATCGGCGACGCTCGATCTCGGCTCAAAAGTCGGCAAGGGGGCATAGAGCCTTAGCGTCTCCTTGATGACGGCGTTCAGGTAGATGCACTTGTCGCTCGCCTCGGCAGTGGGAAGGCCGTGGCCGTTGAGTGACTCCCTGGACAGTCCGAGGACTTCCCGTCTCAGCTTCTCCTGAAAGGCCTTGTTTCTAGGCTGAGAAAGGGACCATATCAGGAACATGAGCGTGTCGCTGGTCGTGTCGATGCCGGCTAGGAAGTGGTCTGCGCACTCTGAGGCAATCTCCAAGTCATCCAGACCGTCTGTCTTGTGGGTCTGATGGTACGCCCAGAGGCGCTCGAGGATAGACGAGCCCTCGGCTTCCTCCGAGGGCCGACCCTCCTTCTCGGACATTTCCATATCCGACCGGAAGCTCCTATACGCCTGCAGCGCAAACTCTCGAATGCCGGTGTATGTGGCGGGTTTCTGCATGGGCAGAAGCGGCTGGACAACAGTCTCCATTGTGTTGGTGCGCGAATAAAGCCACTTCGTCACTGTATTCAAGTGCACGGTGAACCACGAAAGCTTGCGCCGAGACGGATCTAAGATGTCGCCAATCAGAGCCCGGTGCGGCTCTGAGCCTTCCAGGGCAGACGTGGACCCGTACCTGCCGTACAGGAACTCGGTGATGTTATCGAGGGAGTAGTAGTGTAGTGTGCTGAAGATCTCGCTCACGTGCCCGGGCTCCGCGTCGATGAGAGCCATGTACTTCCGCGCCTTCTCCTCGACCATGCCAGTAGAGGGCTCCTTGAGCATAGTGGATTTGGAGTAGGCGTGTGATAGGAGCTTCTTCCTCTGGCCGTGCTCCACCGCCGAGTGGAAGGTGAATAGGTTCTGGCGGCCGTAGACGTCAAACATGCGGTAGAAGCCCGTTCGGCCGTACTTGCTACCGGGCCCGTAGATGGTCCGCAGCGCCGCCAGGCTGTTGAACGAGACCTCGTCCGGGCCGATGCGGACGACGGGGCCGTATTTCTGGTGCAGGTGGTGGATGGTACGGGTGCGCGCGCCCTTCCAGTCCTCGTATGCCAGACGCCATTTTGTCAAAGCGAACGCCTTGGGCCCGGGTACGCGACTCAGGGGACTCAGAAATAGGGGATCGAGGAGTAGATATTTGATGAGGAAGAGGACCGGCGCCAACACGACGGCGATGACCGACAAGGATGCCATCTGGAACAGCTTCTCACTCACACTAACCCCGCGGAATTGTCTATTTGTAATTTTAATGGCGGCAAGTCGTTAAGTAACGAGCCGAAATTATAATAATAAAGGTTTCAACCTCTATGTGCTTTCTGATCCAAACTCATGACTTGGGAGGAGTATCATACGTAGTCCACCACTTGTACCTTACTAGATAACAGCTCTGATAAGCACCGCATACTGACGCTCTTTTTGGTCTAACCACAACCACTAAGACGACCCATAAAATCAGCATTTGTCCCCCGCTTCCTTTGGCGGTACGTAGCGGGGGGCCCGATAGCGATATCGATAGCCTTCGTGCTTATCAGGCCCCCGCTGGCGCTAATGTACGTTGGACAGGCTATGGAGAAGCCTAATCTGCTGATGTCGGACAGTCCGACATCATGGATAGGGCTGACTGAGCAGGATACATTGTGTCCTGGTTCGTGTTTACGCCCGCCCGACGACGACAGATATTAGCAGTGCATTTGCAGGGAAGTATTCGGTGCATCGGCCATAGGAGAGACCTCAAAGTCAACACGACTCCATCTACCCCGTGTGCACTGTCGAAGCAATGGCATCTTCACCGACTCCCGTAGTCCTCATCACAGCCGGTAGCGCAGGCCTGGGTGCCGCGACCGTCCGTCTCTTCGCAAAACACGGGTACCGCGTCGTGATTAACTACAACGCGAACGCGCAGCGTGCCGAAGCCCTGTGCGCCGAGCTTGGTGGCGATGGCCACGTCACGATCCAGGCCAACCTGGGCTCGCGGGACGACGTCGAGCGCCTTGTGCGTGAGGCCTACGCGCAGATGGGCCGCCTGGACGTCGTCTTCTCTAACGGCGGCTGGACTCGCTTTAGCGACACGACGTCGCTGGACGACAACGCCGTCGAAGCGGACTGGGACCGTGCCTTCGCTATGAACGTCAAGTCGCACCTCTGGCTGCTGCAGGCGGCGCGACCGCACCTCGACGAGACGGAGGGGGCGTTCGTCACGACGTCTTCTATTACGGGCCTGCAGGGTATGGGGAGCTCGTTGGTACGTTTCCTTGACCCCGGGTAGCTTGGTATTGGAATACCACGTCGAGGATTGCGTAAGTTATCGAGAAACTAACAACGTCTTGTCGTTCAGGCTTATTCGGCTACGAAGGCTGCACAGCTACACATGGTCAGGGGCCTCGCCACCATGGTGGCGCCCAAGATCCGGGTGAATAGCGTGTCGCCTGGGCTGCTTCAAACGGTGAGGATTTCCCCGTCTATCTACCATGAGTGATAGGAATGAGGGCTAATCTTTTAATCACCAGGAATGGGCAGAGCGGTTTAGCGAAGAGCAGAAGGAAGCCCACAGGGAAAAAACCAAGCTGAAGAGGTTTGTCGCAGTCGAGGTAAGTTGTTTGAACCCCAACCTTTCTGTCACTTCAACGGTGTGTTAACTTATTGGCACCACCATTAGGATGTGGCCGCCCAGGTTCTTAGTCTGGCGACGTCGAAGAGTATGACTGGGGCAAACATAATCATTGATGCTGGATATACGCTATAGAACTAACAGATAGAAACGAAATAAGTAATTGCAAAAACTCTTCAGCTTCTCCTCCTCAATGTGGTGCGGTCGGTAGATGTAAAATCGTGGTGTATGCTATCACGGCTGGCTTTCCGGCTCGCTTAAGGCCATGCCAAAAGGGGCTGGATATAGCACAAAGTTTTATCCAGGAGCGAATAGTTCGTTGACTGGTCAACCGGAATCACGCAAGTCCTTATACCGTCTAGAAATCTCAGCAATCATGCCTCTAATTTTGTTCGCGGCCGGGAACTTGACGCCTAGCGTGTCGAACAAGGCAATGGCGAGGTCCAGGTCCTCGATCGCCCTCGTCTCCTTGAGGATGGTGACGAGGTTCTCCGGAAGCACCGTAGTCGAGTAGATGCGCGACAACGTTGCGGTGAAGAGGGCCAGAAGGTTGAGCCAGTTGTAGGCGAGCCGGTGCTGGCGGTGCAAGTTGAAGGCTTGGCGGATGGACATGGACGCCGCCTCAGCGAGCGTCTTAACGCGCTCGCGGTCCATGGTGGGCAGCAGCGGCGAGGGGCGGTAGAGCATGGCCAGGTGATAGTAGTAGTTGAAGTCGAACCAGCTGGTGCACAGGTGCGGCACCTGGTCGTTGACGTCGGGCAGCGGGAACGGCATGTCGCGTCGCCAGTCGATGAGCTCCTTGTGCAGCGAGTGTAGGATGGCCTCGCGCTGCTCCGTGTTCAGGGACGCGGCCTGGCGGTTGGAGTAGACCTGCCGGGTGATTTTGCCGGCGATCCTGCGGAGGGCGAGGATGTGAAGCGGAATGGCCATGAGCGATGGCTCGAGGGAGCTCGGCGGGCGAATACCGTCGGGTGTGATATTCTCGTCGTCTACACTGACAAAGGGCTTTGGTTACCGTTAGTAGTCAGCATGTGTTGCCTTTGGAGGATGCTCCGCTAAGGGGCTGTCGCACCGTGATGTTGATATCATCATCGTGAAGAGCAAAGGGTCGGCCCAGCGCATTTGATACGACACTAATGAGCTAGTCAGTGGATACTGTAAGATAGAACGGTATGTTGTACTTACCGATCCATCATGTAGATGGAGAAGAAGATGCGCTTGCGTCTCTGCTCCATGTCGACGGGCATTCCGGCATAGATTGAGGATGAATGCAACCCCATGCCTACAGCGAGTCGAGCCGCCATGCCGACAAGATACCAGGTATCTGCAGCTTTATGTTAGGACGTGTTCAACCGATGTCCGGCCCGATGCTACTGACTTGGACCTAGCTGGTTGAAGAACGAGTACGAGACCTGCAACATGATGGCCTCCAGCGCAGCCTAGAGAGACCACAGTCAGTGAGTTACAGCTGCCAAGCAGATGATTCGGTTTGAAGGGTTACGCACCATCTCGCCATAGGCTATGGCTTGCTCGAAATATTGAAGTGCCTTGGTGTAATATACCCTAGATTCAGACTCTTCTGACAGTGAAACGGAACAGTACGCTGTGGACCCAACGGCGAGCACCATCCAGATGCGGAATAAGGTCAAGGGCGAGCACGCCGCCGCATCGTGCGGGTTATCACGGAGGTGCTGTAGGCTCTGCAGGAACTCACCCCTGTGTAAGATTGGATATAGAGTATGGGAATGAGCAAAGTAGAAGTCCACTAGTTGATCGATGTGTGACTGGTCACTCGGCAGATCCAGAGCCACGCCGACATCGTTGGACAACCCCGTGATGTCTGCAACAACAACATCACCAAATAGTAGCGGGTGGGTAGAGACAGACTCATTCAGACCCTCAAACAGGGAGGGGTCCAAGAGGTCTGAGGGGGAGTTGAAGTCGAATAGCGGCGCCCCGGCGTAGTTCGCGCCGCGGTCGCTAACGAAGGTGAAGTCGGCCTTATCCGGTGTCAGTCGGCGGAGCACGACCTGTGTGAGTCTTGCGAAGGAGATGCCCGATGTTGAGCCGAGGTGCCGCTCCGCCGTGGCTTCAAGTGAGAGCGTCTTAAGCTCGTCGACGAAGCACGGTGGAGGGGGTGGCGCAGGCGGTTCTGGGAAAAGCAAGTCGGCCAGGTTGCCGGGCATGCTGGTCGCAGTGTCGGACTCCTGCTGAGGCATGCCAGAGTCGTGATCCATTACCACCGTATTGCCGCCCATACTTGACTCTGTATAAGCCTGCTGATCATCGCCGCCGAAAGACAAGGGTCCCCCGTCTGTAAGCGGGGATGACATCTGGGCCATCTTCTTTTCCATGTCCTGCAGCTTTTTCTCCAGGCTGCGGACATACGCTACAGGGTATGATGCACTCTGGCAGTCGTCGTCGAGAAAGCTGCACCTCACATGGGCGACCCGGCAGTTCCTGCATGATGGCAACGCCCTATCGCACCGCTTCTTCCTCTTATGACACCGGGAGCATGACGTCCTTGCTTCCGCCGTAGCTGTCTGATGCGACGACATTACCCTTGAACAAAACGGGTATAGCCTATGGTTACATTAGGTAGGCGCAATACGCGTAGCCTGTAGGTTGTCGATCCAAGATTGGAGTTGCTTATCATTTGGCTCCGTATATCTTACAGTACATACGTACCGTATCTTGACTCGAGTGATTGGATGACCAACCAAAGTGATTGGATAACCAACTACTCCGTACCTAGGTCACTTTAAGGTTAGGGAGTTTTATGTTGAATATCAAGATTGAATACATCCATGGATACACGGTTAAATACGTCATCTAGAAGACCATGTGGCCACGGTAAGGTGGATACCGCACAAATGTGTATATTACCATTTGTCAGCAAGTCTCAGTTACCATACATTCATAAAAGATCCACCCGGAGCCCAGCTGCACCCCACATCCAGTTTCCCCGCGATAAGCGATGACCAGACACCCAGGCCGAGTCATGGCCGAGCATCTCCAAGTTTCCCACGTGATTCCCTCCCGCTGCCTTTGTCTAAGCTACGCTGCAAATCCCCACACTAGAACTCAACCACGGCAACTGCCTTGACCTCGACGATCATCCGCGTATCAGGAAGCTCCCTGACCCCGATGGTGGCCCGCGCAGGCGCGCTAGCACGATCGGCAAAGACCTTGTTCCACTCCTCGTTCATCCCCGCATACTGTGACTCCATGTCCAGGATGTAGACCACGGCGTCGATGACGTTGTGGATGCCTCCCTTGCCGCCCGAGGCGCCCTTGATGATGGCGTCGACGTTGGCGAGCACCGCAGCCGTCTGCTTGCGAATGTCCAGGGTGCGCGTGCCGTCGGCGTTCTCGGTGACGCCCTCCCAGGTGCCGTCGGGTCGGACGCACGCCGTTCCTGAGATGTAGATGGTCTTGTGCGTCGAGGTCGGTGGCGCGATGCGGGCTTGGGGGAACCGCGTCGGACCCTCGGGCAGGTCGGGATTGCTGAGGAAAGCTTGGCCGTTGGGAGACATTGTGGCGTAAGTCGTCAGACCGAGGATTAACGATGTAAGTTTGTGTTTGAGAGATACGGAAAGAAACGAAAGATTGACTTGTTTGGGTATAATAGTTGCAGTACATGACCTCGTCCCTCTCAACTCTACTCTAAATACCCGAATTCTGGGCCAAGGGCACCCTCAACGGCCCGGGGTAATCTATCATCGCTCATCCCGCCTCACAGTGATGCCCCATCGCGATGTCGGGACGGCCGATCCGACTTTACAGATGCGTCGGGATGTCCGACACGTGATCATCAGGCCAAGTTCCGAAGCCTCCACTTGATGCCTGACACTGGGTGAGTGCAGCAGTGCGAGCTGAGACAATGGACTGCCAATGCCGCCGTCTAGAACTAGCCAAATATACCAAGTGGTCACCTCACTCTGAACAACAGCTGCGCCGAGACCTAGACGCTGTATAAGAAGTTACTGCACTCAAGGCACACAAAGATGGCCGGCACAACGACCCAGCTCTATGAGATCCCCAACTTCTCCTTCCAGGATGGGACGACTCTACCTTTGGCCCGCCTGGCCTATCTCGACCTAAACTCAGATGTGTCGAAAACTGCCCTGGTCATCACCTGTTTCCGCGGCCGGCTAAAGTCCACCTCGATCTTTGCCGACGGCGCGCTCCGAGATCACAGGATCATCGTCGTAGCGCTCTTCGGAAACGGTGAATCGTCGAGCCCCTCCAATACCCCGGGGTTCCCGAGCTCTATCAACTACCGCGACTGTGTCCGCGCCCAGCATGAGCTTCTCACCGTCCACCTCAAGGTTCAGTCGCTCGACGTTGTTGTCGGCTTCTCCATGGGTGGCCAGTGCGCCTACCACTGGACCCTGATGTACCCAGACCTCGTCCAGAGCGCCGTCGTCATCTGCTCCTCGGCACGGACCAGCCGGCACAACTACCAGTTCCTCGAAGGGCCGAAGGCGGCGCTACAGAACGCCGTTGACTACGTTGACAAGGACCGCGTCACATCACCGGCGACGGGCATCTCCCGGGGTGTCCATGCCTTCGGCAAGGCCTACTCCGCCTGGCTGACGAGCGCCGAGTGGTTCGAACAGCAGGCATACAGATCGCTCGGGTACGCGGCCCTGGGTGACTGGGACCGCGACGTGACGGGAGTGAACTATGCCGGGTGGAACCCCGACGACCTGCTTGCCATGCTGCACATGTGGCAGAGCGGCGACGTCAGCAGCTTGGTAGATAGTGAGGGCGACAGCAAGGATGACGAGAGGTCGCTGGAGAGCGCACTCTCGCGAATCAGAGCGCGCGTGCTGCTGATGCCATGCCGGACTGACCAGTATTTCCGCTGGGAGGCTAGCGAGAGGGAAGCCGGCTCTATCACGGCTGCAACGCTGAAGGTCATTCCGTCTGTCTGGGGCCACCTAGCAGGGGCTGGTGTCAACAAGGCCGATACGGAGTGGTTGGACCGAGCTATCACCGAGTTCTTGACAACGTAGATGTGGATTAGTCGATCTAGGGATCAAAATTCAAATCAAGAGAAATAGATCACTTGCCCATTAGTTTACATCCCTAGTTTACATCCCATGTGGGCTGGAATATAATTGTTTCGCAAGTCTTCATTTAAACATGTGAAAAGAAGCTAGCTGGATATCAACTCCCGTCCCCTTTCAAATAAAGCAGCCGCCTTGATAACCTCCTCATCCTTCCACCGCTTTCCAATGATCTGCATGCCGATAGGAAGACGGACATCCGGCCGCTCGGGCCGGCTGGAAAAACCGCAAGGCACAGTCAGGGAAGGGTGGCCGGTCACATTGAACGGGCAGGTATTGCTCGTCAAACCAATGGCCGGCGCAAGCCTCTCTATAACCGAGGGCGTCCTGCCCTCCTTATCCACGGTCTCGGGGTGGGGCATCGCAACAGTCGGCGCGCACGGTGCGATGAGCACATCCAACTCCTCAAGCGCCCTATCGTACGCGTCGCGCAGCTCAAAGACCTTGCGGTGGGCCTTTGCCTCGTCCCCCGCCGGCAGGAAGCGCTGGGCAAAGCGCTCGCTTAGTATGATGTTGGTTAGTGCCGGATTGGCCGAGTTGAGGACCTCGTACATCTCCTGCGAGGGGGGCCACCTAGCCTTTAGGTGGGGTGGCAGGTAGGTGAGATGGCCAGAAGGTCTTCCCTGGCAGAGCCAGCTGGACATGGTTGGCCTTGTCGATGCGGTCCAGATGACCGGACCTTCGCTGTGCAAGGGAACGGAGATCTCCACGACGGTCGCTCCAGCCGCCTCGAAGAATCTTCTTGTCGCATCGCGAACGGTGTCACGAACTTCGGAGGACACACCTGGGACGAGGAACGACTCCGTGAGAAGCCCGATCTTCCAGCCCTGACCTACATCGCTGGGCCTGGCCAGGACCTGCTGTCGGAAATCTGACAGGAGCTGACGGTACGGTTTCACCTGATCCATCAGAGGGGACTCGGGCGTCATCCGAGGATCGAGGCCATCGTATCCTGCCATGACCTCGAGCAGCGCGGCGACATCCTCCAGCCGGGATGCGATCGGTCCCAGGTGATCGATCATGGGCGACATAGACCCTCCGCCGGTGTAAGGGACCAGGCCGAAGGTGGGCTTGAGCCCGTAGAGGCCGTTGAACGCGGCCGGGGTGCGCACCGAGCCAGCCTGGTCGGTGCCGATGGCCAGCTCAACCGTCTCGCCCCATGAGCTGCAACTGCCGTCATCCTGCTCCAGAGCCAGCGAGTGGGCGGCGACTAGGGCACAGCTCCCGCTGCTGCTGCCGCCTGCTGTATAGCCGTGGAGGCGGGGGTTGTGCACCGGCCCCGTGGCTGATGTGAATGATAGGGGGGATGCGCAGAAGCACTCGCACGTAGACGTGCCCTTGATCACGGCACCGGCAGCTAGCAGTCGAGATACAACAGGGGCGTCGATCGGCGAGATGGGAAACACGGCGTCTCCAGATACAAGCGATGCGGGCGCCCCGAGCGTCGTGGGCAGCGCTGCTACCGATATGTTGTCCTTGATTGCTACCGTGCGGCCTTTGAGGATATCACTGGTGGGATTTGCGGCGCGGAGGTCGCACCGGTGACTCCAGGCATTGAACGGGTTGTCCTCTGGTTTCGGCTTCCAATAGCTGCGGCTCGTAGAGAGGGCCTGGGGCTTGAGCGCCGGATGAATGTAGTCGGATCCATCTTCCACCTGCTTCATGACGGCCTCGAAGGACCAGAGAAGACGCAAATAATCATCGGAATCCTTGCCATTGGGTAATTCAAAGTTGAGCTGCGCTGCAACGTCTTTCAAATCCTCTGCTGTAAAGCTTGAGCTGAAATCGTAGGCTTATCAGCAGCTGCCTACCCTTGAAAAATAGAATTCCTCACCTTGAGCCATCGGACAATGAGACAATCGACATCTTTGACTATTCTTTCTGATTTCTCTTGACTCCAAAGACCACCGGCACGGCTATTTTTATATCAAATAGGCTTGGTGGAACTAATCGCAGCAGTTGATTTATCTTATGTACCGTTTTTTAGGCAGTCAGGTTCTATATGGCCCAAAAGCACAAGCAGCAAGTAGTCACTTGTTTAACTTGTCAGTGAACATAGTTAGCATATATCGTAGGTAGGCCCTTACTCATGGGGTGTTTTGTTGGGTACGATATCAAGTTACGTACACAGATAATTGTACTGGAGCGATTCGATTATCTACCAGTTAGATTAGACTAGTGGATGCGCTGTATTATTAGTGCAATCACGTCGGCAATGCCGACACAGAACACCGAAGCGCCCCGCAGATTAAGACCGCTTATATGGCATCCACTTCTTAGCTCCTAGACAGGAGCAAAGCAAGAAGTTGTCTGGACAGAGAAGCGTTGTGGAATATGGGGAAGTCGGGAATGTCTGCATGGAGACGATATATATCTGCAAAGGAAGATAGTATTGTTGCAGCTCAACTTAATTATAGTACTTGTAGATGTATGTAATTTACTCTTGGCCATTAGCAAGAAGAATACGACCACCGTCAACACAAAGGGACACCCCATCGACATAAGCCTGTAGCTGTTAGTGCGGGGTTCAAGGGTTGTGGTTAGAGAATAAGAAGAACGTACGCCGGCCCGGCTGACCAGATAGAGAACTGCGCCAGCAATATCATCCTCGTTACCCGCCCTTTTGGCGGGTACTTTGTCAAACAGGGAGCTGAACATGTTCCCTTCTTCCCCTACGGGATTCATGTTGCTAGGGACAACTACAAGGATGAAGAATTAGCCATTACCGTACCCATGAAGTCTGATGGATGCACAATGCTGCTTTCCAATCCAATAAGAGTCGAAGCACTCACAGCCTGGGTTGATGCCCGACACGCGCACGTAAAAACGGCTGAATTTGGCAGCCAGCAGCCTGACCAGGTGGTCGGTGGCCGCTTTGCTCGTCGCGTAGCTGGTCAAGTCCACATTGGTAGCGTTGTGCATGCTAGCGCAGGAGCTCGTGATGACGATGACGCCGCGGCCGTCATCCTTGCCCTTGCGGCCGCCTCCTAGGTCGAGCTGCGAGGCCGCCGCTAGAAGAGGCAGCAACGCGACCGAGAGGAAGTAGTGTGCCGTCGTGTTGACGCAGAATGTGTCAGCCCAGTCCGAGTGGCGCGACGACCACATGGACGTCTGCAGCTCGGATAGAGAGGCGGTAAGGACGTCGCAGGCCACAGGAGGATCTCTCCTTATGCCGGCGTTGGAGATGAGAATGTCCAGATGGCTCTCTCGCTCGCTTATGTAGGCAGCGACGCGAGCAATGGCATCCTTGTCCGTGACATTGCAGGGTAATCTGGCCCGTGTACACATGTTATTAGTCGACATAGCGGACACGGCTTGGGTAAACATACCCGTGTGCGCTTCCACCCGTCGACTGGCCGATTTCATTTAGCTCCGCCACCTTCTCGTCAATGGGCTCCGTTGGCAAGGCGATAACGTAGACCTTTGCGCCGTTTGTCACAAGCCCCTGCCACAACCACCTAGGTCAGAAAGTGTTCCAAGGTATCGATATATGCAACATTTCGCGGAGTTCGGCGTAGTTACTTTGCATATCATGAAGCCCAGACCGCTGCTCCCTCCTGTGACGGCTGCGACGTAGCCCCTGACACCGAAAAGCTGCTCAATGCTAAGTGAAGACATGATGTGTATAGTGAACCCGACCTTGATGATACTCGGCGAATCCTAAGTATATTCGTATTGTATGTGTTTATCAAGCCGGCGTGCTGCAGTGGGGCAATGACCACATGCCCGCACCTACGTGTCGGACTGTCCGACCCGTTGGGACTCTAGCTGCCACTCCATTTGAGCGTTTTAGATAGGTGGGGTCTCGGAAGATGTAGCATTGATGCCCTGTGTACAGTATGCGGCGCGGGCTTCTTGAAGCATGGTCTCGATTTGTGATGATTGTCACGGCTGGATACGGGTTGAATAATGCGAGCTCTGAGACGAGGTTGCACTTGTACAGTATTTCCTAATTATCGTACAATTGGAGAAGTAGAGGAAAACGTCAGGAATTTTTAGATTTAGAACACATGAAATAGACAAAGTATGGGGTTTGAGTGTTTGAGGCCATCGAGTAACAAGGCACCTGGATCACATGATCCAGCAATAAAAGGCCTACATGCCAACCAATCAATCAGGCGTCACGGATCATACATGACTGGAAATGAGGCTTTTCATACTGTTCAAATTATTTCATTTTTGTGTCTACATCAACTGCGTGTCACGTACATTTCAACGACGATGCTGAACTGTCTATCTACTCCTTGTAGTGCTCCTTCGTCCTCTGCTCGGCTGCATCCAAGCATTCGCTCGTCATGTTCGAGTCTCTCGGGATGAGCCGGACCTTGAACTCCCTAGGGATAGCCACCAGGGCTGTCTTGAACTGGTTGTAATCCACGTAGTCCGTGTTGGGCGGGTGCGTCTCGCTCGCCACAATCTTGTACGACGACAAGATCCGGACTAGCGCGGTGTACACAAGCCTGGATGCGATATACTGTCCCGAGCAGGCCCGGGAGCCCGTTCCGAAGCTGAGGTGGCCGAGCCCATTGACCTCAGCCTCGGCCGGCGGGTCAATGCTCTTGAGCCATCTCTCTGGATCGAAGCGTCCCGCATCGGGGCCGTAATGGTCGACATCTGCAGGTAGTACTATGTCAGCGTCGTGTTTCTTCATAAAAAGGTCATGTGATTGATCACTTACCGTGGTTGCCGGCTTGCGCGTTAATCAAGATCATCGTCTTGGGCGGGATGATGGCCCCGTTCCAGTTGACCTCGGTGACTGTCTTCCTCGGCAGACTCATGGAGCTGACGGTGTAGTACCGGCCGGCTTCCTTGACTATGGCGTTGATGTAAGGTATCTTCTCCTCAACGAAGGAGGCTGTCCAGGCGTCGCGCATATCCGGGAAGTGGCGCTTGATGTCCTCGTACGCACGGTCCTGCCAAATCTGGCCCTCGGCCGTGCACAGAGAGCCGATGCACGACGTCAGGGTACCTGGGATGGTCTCGAAACCGCCCGATACGAGCGACAGGCAGATGGACGAGACTTCGACGCCAGTGAGCTTGCTCTCCATGTCCTTGAGGATGGCCGCCGAGATGCAGGGCTTGTCGACGCCACGCTTGATCATGTCGCGGACCTTGTCCAGAAGCAAGTTTAGGTAGGCGTCGCGCCGGTCACGCAGCTCCTGGGAGCGCGCGTTCTTTTCGTTGTTAGGTAGGTAGCGCAGGAAGGGCACGTAGTCCTGCAGGTTCTCGGACGCGCTGCGCAGCAGCGAGATGGCGGAGCCGACGTGCAGGATCTCGCGCAGCAGCTCGTCGTAGACCTCGTCCATGCGGATGCCGTAGCAGAGCGTTAGGGTGGTGTTGAGCGCGTAACGCTGGATGTAAGGTCGCACGTCAACCTCGAGCTCGCCGTTGCGGCTGTCGCCCTTCATATCACGCACGATGCAGAAGCTCTCAAGGTCGAACATGGGAAAGTAGTTGCGCAGCGCTGGCCGGCCGAGCGCCGTGCCGGCCGCCTTGCGCTTCTTCTTGCAGGACTCGTCCCAGGGGGATGAGCCGATGGTGAAGCCCTGGGTACTGCTGATGACGCCGTGGAAGGTGTACAGCTTGGGCCGGTCGATGACGGCGTTCTGGTTGCCCAGGAGCATCTTCTTGCAGTCGTCAAAGGAATTGACCACCACGGCCCGGGTGTTACCCAGCTTGATCTGGAAAACGGGCTGGTTGTACTGGCGCCACCATTTCTCGCACACGGTGGCGTGGTCCTCGCCGAGCTTTAACAAATGACCAAAGACGGGAACCGCGCCTGGGATCTCCGGCAGCCCCTTGATATAAGGGATGTCGGTTGCAAAGGCGACCTATTGTATGTCAGTCATCATGTCACACTCGGTTCCCATGGTTTGTCTTACATTGTATATGACATAGGAAACTAGCACTACGCCCAGAGCAACTAGCACAGGCAGTGTATTATGATGCCCCACAAGCTGGATCAAGCGATAGCTCAGTGGACTGAGAACCTCTTGGACCTTCGTATCCATGATGGGCGTTCCTCTGAGTGAGCTAGAAGGCGGCAAAGTATAATAGAACACAAGTTGAACTTTTCTCCAAGGCTGGGCGATGTCCTGTGATGTTTATTTCTTTTGTACATGCCCTCTAATGCCTTCCCTCGGGTTGGTGGGGAAGATTTGAGGTGCCAGCTCTGCACTGTCGGCGAGGCCGACAATGGCTGGGTTGACACAGATACAGTCTTCGCCCCAAGCGGGGTGAGATTACGAAGACAATCTACATGTGTCGGCTTGTCAACGCCGGCTTATCGCAAGCCGCTAGTATCCTCTTGTTTTTGGCTCTGCGGAGTGTGGATAGGAATAGTATGGGGTTATCATGGAGATAGAGCGCTTGTGATTGCGATCAAGGTTAGGTGTATGTATTTGTGTGACATCGCCCCCGACGTCTTACTACTCAGGTTATCATTCCAAGGTTGACCGTTCACATTGCAATACATCGCTCTGCAACACTTTATTTTTTACAACTGAATCACAATGGCACCATCCGCAACAGTAGCCCTCGTGGATTCCTCGTCCACCCTGCCTACCAAGTCAATGGACGGCGATGTCGACGCCATGGCCTCTATGGCTCACAGAGGCAAAAGCCTCCCCGGCATCCCAAAGTTTAGCACGCACGCTGAGACGCGGCAGTGGCAGCTCGAACACATGGCGGCAGCCTTCCGGGTCTTTGCTCGCGAGGGCTACGCCGAGGGTATCTCGGGCCACATCAGCGTGCGCGACCCAGAGTGGACCGACCGCTTCTGGATCAACCCGCTCGGTGTGCACTTTGGCCTGCTGAAGGCTAGCGATATGATCTGCGTCGACATTCACGGCGAGGTCGTCGCTGGCAACACAGCCGGGTCCATCAACGCGGCCGGGTTCCAGATCCACAGCGCTGTGCATCGCGCGCGGCCCGACGTGCATGCCATCTGCCACACACACTCGGTGCACGGCCGGGCCTACTCGGCGTTTGCGCGGCCGCTTGAGATGATCAACCAGGACGTGTGCTACTTCTACAACGCGCACTCGGTGTACTCAGACTACGGCGGCATTGCCAACGAGGCGTCGGAGGGCCAAAAGATCGCGGAGAGCCTAGGCGAGACCGGAAAGGCGGCGATCCTAATGAACCACGGCCTACTGACGACGGGCTACACGGTGGACGAGGCGGCGTTCCTCTTCTGCTTGATGGAGAGGAGCTGCAAGGTGCAGCTGCTGGCTGACAGCGCCGGACACAAGAAGCACATCGTGAGCGACGATGAGGCAGCTTATAACTTCAAGATGGCCAGCACTCCGGTATGTAGTCTACTGACTCCTTTTTTGACCGATGACAGCCCTGGGCTAACGTGGCACACAGGACACGTTGTATGTAGAGTTCCAGCCGCACTACCAATACGAGGAGGCACTATCCAACAGCAGCTTCAAACAGTGAGCACATGCCACAACAAGAATTAGGGAACAATTACAGGCACTCATAGCAAATACATGAGTAGTTTGCTGGATGGCCATGCAACCCTGAGTCGGGCACTTAGTGGGGGACTAGCGCGGCACTAACAGCTGCACAGGCCAATTTCCGTATCACGAGGGCCTCGGGATTAGTAGTTGAATTATCTCACTCTCAAACTTCTCTGCTTTTGGAAGATACACCTTACACAATAATATGATCACAATATACTATTAGCACCTAATTGCACTTGCTTGCACACCTGCTCCGTCTCTACCCGGTAGTATGTACTGAGATATCTCCTCGCCCTTACATCTTTTACAGAGGCACAGTCTTTTGTCCGATGTGCAACGGTCAGGCAAAAAGTACCGTGGTGGTGATACGCGTCGGATGCCCCGACCACTGATACGCCCTCGTGGCCCTGTCATGGCTAGTGCTGCGATAACCGATAAGCCATCCAGCCACAGGGGCGGACTAGCGTCCGACAGAGGTCACGTTGCCCCACAAATTCCCCCGCCACACATGCCGATATGCTAACGATCACCCCTCGGCCCAAGCGTATCTCGATAGCTGTTAGAGTGACTACGCAAATCGCCACCTATAATCAACGAGATAGTCTTCAAAGCCAGTCAATTTAGTTATCTTAGTGCTGATTCTAGTTCTAAAAGAGCAATCAATTAGATTTGCAGCCCACTCGGAGCTCGCGAAGGAGGGGCCGCTATCTAAATAGGCTCCCGAGGGCAGATTTCCCACAGGTAATCCTACCAATCTCTTATCTCACATTACAATGAGAGATGTAGCGGGCCACGATGTTAGCCACCCCCGGCTCTGAGTGTCATTGTTCGACCCCAGCTTCCGGTGCGTATTGCCCGACCTGGATCCTTCATTTAGCCGGGTGTTTCCTCCTTAGCCCAGACGGTCCCTTTGGCATGCTGTGAGATTCAATTCCACGACCAAAGCTCAACATCGACGAGCCATTGAATACACCACGTCAACATGTCAGCCTCCAAGTATTTTGAGAAGGGCCCTCCTTCACCATCCATCGCCACGGAGCCTTCGTCCAAGATCGACGATGATGTTCAGCCGGGCATGTCTGCGAACATATCCTCAGGGTCGCAGCATCTGCACCGCAAGCTGCGAGGATCGGAAGTCCAGCTTTTCGCTATTGGAGGAGCCATTGGTACCTGTAAGTCGACAAGAACTTCTGCTTCACAACGGTAGCACGGAAGGCTGACAACCTTGAAGCTCTCTATGTGCAAATGGGCCAGGCTCTCCCCAAGGGTGGCCCCGCAGGTCTCTTCATCGCCTTCTTCATCTGGGGCGCCGTCATGTGGGCCGTCAACGAGTGCTTCGCCGAGATGGTGACTTACCTACCCGTGCCCTCGCCCTTCATCCGCTTTGGCAGCGAATGGGTTGATGGCGCTCTCGGCTTCGCCATGGCCTGGAACTTCTTCCTCAACATGGCCTTCCTAGTGCCCTTCGAAATTGTAGCCATGAACATTATGATCACCTTCTGGACTGACAAAGTCCCCGTTGAGGCCATAATTGTCGCCATGATCGTTCTATATGCTATCCTCAACGTGGCCACCGTGCGCTACTTCGGCATCTCCGAGTTCTACCTGTCCATCTTCAAGGTGATTCTGATGTTGGGGCTGTTCTTCTTCACCTTCATCACTATGCTGGGCGGCAACCCCCTGCATGACCGCTACGGCTTCCGGTATTGGAATCACCCGGGCGCCTTTGTCGAACACATCGTGTCCGGAGGGACGGGCAAATTCCTGGGCGTCCTATCCTGCGTGTATCAAGCCAGCTTTTCGTAAGTGTTGCCACCTACAGCCGCGCCCCCAACTCCTCTTAGTATGACTTTGTGCGTTGGGACCTGACCGTTTTCAAAAACAGAATCTGCGGTCCAGAGTACATCTCTATGGTGGCTGCTGAGACTGAGAACCCCCGCAAGATCCTGCCCCCTGCCTACCGGTCCTTCGTCTGGCGCATTCTTCTCTTCTTCGTGGGATCTGCCCTTTGTATGGGTATCGTCATCCCGTACAACGATACCACCCTCATGGGTATTCTCGGTGGTTCACTCACTGGATCAGGTACTGGCGCTGCATCGTAAGTCTTCTCAACAGCGTTTGTTCATTCCCCATAATCACTTATCCTAACAATGTTTTTTGCACAGGCCCTACGTCATCGCAATGCAGCGGCTCAAGATCAACGGACTGCCCTCCCTCGTCAACGCGCTTATCATGACGTCCATCTTCAGCGCTGGAAACGGCCTCCTCTTCTCGGCAACCCGCACCCTGCACGGCATGTCTCTCGAAGGCCACGCCCCGCGCTTTTTCTCGTGGTGTACCAAGGCCGGTGTCCCACTCTGGGCCCTGCTCTTCTCGCTCAGCTTCTGCCTGCTCGCCTTCCTGCAGGTCAGCAGCTCGTCGGCCAATGTCATGAACTACCTCGTCGACCTCGTCACCTGCTGCCAACTTATCAACTACCTCTGCACGGCCGCAACCTACAGGCACTTCTTCTCGTCTCTCAAGCGCCAGGGTATCTCCCGCGACACCCTGCCCTACAAGGGCCGCTTCCAGCCGTACACGTCCTACTTCGCCATGGGCGGCACGCTCTTCATGCTGCTGGCCGGCGGCTACGACGTTTTCATCAAGGGCGGTTGGGACGTCATGTGGTTCTGCCTTGACTACGCCATGATCGGCTTCTTCATTGTGCTATTCCTCTTCTGGAAGATCGTCTTCCGCAGCCGCTACGTGTGGCCGGGCACCGCGGACCTGAGCCTCGGCGGGATAAAGGAGGAGATCGACCAATACGAGGCTGCACTCATCCCGCGCGAGCAGGGCTTGGTGGATAAGGTGGTCGGGAAGATTTTCGAATGAGGCAGTATGCCACCCGGGACACTCTCTCATTTGTTGATTTTGCGGGGCAGTATTGTAGATCCTATATTAATTATTAAATATTGATGTTCAACTTAAGTTGTGCCTAAATATACCTGAATATTTCAAATTGATTCATGAGTAGCAAGCAAATATATTATTATCTGACGACAATCGGCACTGAAATGCCGCACGAATATATCTCCGCAACGACACAATTACGCACGTTCCCTATACTCTTGCGACTCTTTCTCAGTAATCTGAATTTCCTTCTCGACCTGTTGAAGATCAACATGCGCCACCTGGGCATCATCACCATCAAAGATCTTGGCCAGCTCCTCGAGAGTGGGGCCCCGGGTCTCAACGTAGAAGAAGTAGACAAAGCAGAGCTCGATGAATATCCAGACCGTGTAGATCAGCGACAAGTTCCAGTGCTGAGGAAGATTCTCCCACGCAATTGGGTTAGTGTAACTAAGATGGTGAGTTTCGTCCAAAGAGCGGGTACATATATTCAGGCAACTTACTTTCCGAGAACCAGAGATGCCTGTACCGTCAGGTTCATAATCATAACACCCTTAGCGCGCAGCCGGTACGGCAAGATCTCAAGCGCATATGCGACGAGCAGACCCGACCAGGCAATGGAATAGAATATAGAGAAGAGCCAGACGAAGACGACTTGTGGGTAGCCAGTTGTTTTGACATCCTGGGTTCTTTCGAAGACGGAGGAAACGACAGTCCATGCGAGGAACATGAGGACCATGCCTGAGAGGAGAGAGTTGATAAGTCAGCCTTTGAAATTTATCGTGGAGCGTACTGCTACGTACCAACTGTGGAAATCAGGAAAAGAGGTCGTCGGCCGACTCGGTCAACGAAGAATGCGCTTGAAACGCTAACAATTAGACTGATTATGGTTTGTCCACCGTTGAGCTATGAATAAAACGTAAGCTAGCAGTCATTTAAAAAAAGGGCAAGGGGTCACGAACGGGAATCTTCTTCGTTTGTTCGGTGATGCCCATGCTGTTGTAGATCAAATTGGTGTAGTTGCTGAACAAGGCATTGCCACTGTATTGGGAAATGATTCCCAGAGAAATTAGAAGTGCCAAACGGTAACGGTTACCCCTGGTCTTCATGAAGTCCAAATAGCTGCTGTTCTTCTCGAACTGCATCTCCAAGCTGATAGTCTCCTTAATCTCGCGGTATTCGAATTGAACAGTGGCGTTGTTCTTATCTCCATTCGCATGGTAATATGCGAGTGTGTCCAATGCTTCCTCGTACCGTTCTTTAGATACGAGCCAACGGGGAGATTCCGGAACCCCTAATAATGGTCAGCCACTGGATTAAATCCAGGATAAGGAGTAAAATGAAGCATACACCAGATGAAGACGATTTGAATGACAGCCGGGAAGATTTGCAGCAGAGTCAAACTGCGCCATGACCAATCATTCGGAATATACATCGTTCCCCATGCAAGCCATGCGACAACTAGACCCAATTAGCACGCTAGTGTCCGGAGGCTGACTAGAAGGATCCATACCTAGTGCTCCCAAGTTCCACAAGCAGTTATAGATAGTGGTGACCTTTCCACGATGTTGGGGGTGGCAGATTTCAGTGAGGAGCACCGGAGATGCCATTTGGGCCAGACTGTTTCCGAACCCGAGGAGCAGTCGACCGGCGACGTACACTAAATAGGATCAGTAAATATAACGACCTGACCACGGGCGGATATAAAATGACCAAGCTTACTTCCATAGTCTGTGCAGAATGCACCAAGCAAGCCACCAAGAATCATCAAGACACATCCGATCACAATTGGAATTTTGCGGCCCCATCGATCAGCGATGAATGGCCTAATTCAAGTCAGCGAGCTTGCATTTTATTCAGTGCAAGGAAACTTACACAAAAGGGAAACTGGCAAGACTACCAATCTGGTAAATTGCATTCATCAATCCCAGCGTGGCGCCACTGGGTTCGTCGAAGTACACTTGCCATGTATCCAAATTCTGAGAGGTGTTAAGCATCATTCTACAGAAGGCCCCGTCAGCTCTATAGATATCCAACCACAGAGCTGTGATGCTTACCCATCGTATCCAGTGGTAGCAGAAGCGATGCAAAGCACAGCAGCCCAGCAATAAAGCTTTCGGAGACCAGGCTCTTGCCACCAGTTAACCTTCTCTAACTCAGGCTTTGCAGCTTGAGTCGCGTCCAAATCGGACTGCAGAGTCGAAGCTCCGACAGCAATACCCATGATGTCTGTAGAGTCTACCTAGAAGAATGCGGTATCTGAAATATATGGGTAAAAAGGTGATATGTCCACCGAACTTGTGATAGAACAAGGCAGAGAAATGTGGAGATAGGGGGGTTCCGCTGGAGTTTTTAAGCTATTCATATTTGCCATTGGGGATAATAAACTGTGATATTAACCGGCTACTGGGGATTGATGTCTTGGCTGAGTTGCTTGGATCGACAGCTCTCCCTAGTTTTCGCGATCAAAACACATATTGGGAAAGATAAAAATAAAGAAACTCAAGCGTTCCCAAGACACTAGAATGGGTTCCGTGTAGCGCTGGGGTTAGGAACGTATATCCATGCACAGCCTAACCAGATTGGAGGTATGGCAGACGGACCTTGCCGTAATGGGGATGCTAGTAGAGCGAAAACGTTCCATCTCTTACGCCCAGGCTAATTCCACGGCTTTAAAAATTCGGTACAGTTGGATTGGCTATAGCAGCCTAGTCGCATGATCTCAACTGCCTCGCTTATTTAGGTACTTGGGTATGTAGCGCGTGTTCATGGTCCGTCCTTTAGAGACGAGACAAATGCCGTTCGGCCCCACAATCGTAGGTAAGACGGGCCGAGGCCCACAAATTGATAAATCCGGGGAAGGCAGCGCACATAATTGATATCCCTCCGTGTTCATTCGAGGTATAAGTTGGGTCAGGTGTTATCTTTTAGTCTGTTCCTGTTCCAGGTTCCGGGTGATTCGTGTTGGGGATCTCTGTATGCCAAACACGTTCAGGATCCGACTGACACGCTCCGTGTCGAATTGAGCAACAATATTAGCCTGGACGCCACCTGAAAGAAAATGAAATGAGGTGGTGTGAGTGGTGATGCCAAGCAACCCGGGAGCATTCTTTATTTGCGGGGTCATGCACTAACTAGATTTGACTGTTTAGCCGGAATTCGTATCTTGGCAAGGCCATTTATTACGCGAATAATGGCACAATGAATATTGTTCATCTGCAAGCAGACGCCATTGAAGAAGAGGAATACAAATATCAAATGATAGGAGAACCCGAGTTCACCGCTTCCTTCTTCAGCCGAGTCATGGCAGGAAGGGACGGATTATCACTGGTCCGGTCCGAGCGATCGGCAGAATAATGGAGCCAATCACATAACAGCAAGCACCTTCCTCAAGTAGGTAACGGCCAAACTGCCACTTTTGCACGAAATCATGTCCCTCGTTCTTAAATTATGGGCTCATGCTGTAGCTCTACTTTGGAGGACCCAGACACAATGGCAGCTAAACCCAAATACAAGCTCTCCCAAGAGCAGATCGATCACTTCATGAGATTTGGGTACGTGCGTCTACCAGACTGTTTCTCGCGAGAGAAAGCAACCGAATGGGCAGGTGATGTGTGGACTAGACTCGGTATGTCACCAACAGATAAGTCGACTTGGACAACCGAAATTATCCACATGGGAGGCACCAAAGAAGAGCCAGTCAGGACCTTCGCTCCCAAGGCATGGGCGGCCATCTGCGAGCTTCTCGGCGGCGAAGACCGTGTAGCCCCGGAATCAGCCACTTGGGACGATGCCTTGATCGTCAATCTTGGATTGCCCGAATCCGAGGGTACATGGCCCCATCCTGCTGATCTACCGGGATGGCATGTCGATGGCGACTTCTTTACGCATTTTCTTGATTCGCCTGAACAGGCCCTGCTCATTACACCACTATTTACAGATATCCAGGATCGTGCAGGTGGCACTATGGTCGCCCCTGAGGCGATGAAATATGTTGCTGAGCATTTGGTATGTAACTAAGCCTCCTGTTCCACTTTTGGATATTTCTGACTCAAGTTTCTAGTACAAGCATCCTGAGGGCGTGACACCGTATATGTATCCCCGTGGCCAAGAGCCTATTGGAAACCCCGCAGATACGCCCTTTTACTCGGATATCGTTAGGAATTGCACAAATTTCTGCCAGATGACTGGTAAAGTGGGCGATGTGATTCTTCTCCATCCTTTCATGTGTCACTCGATTTCTGTCAACAGCTTGAGACATCCACGCGTTATCACCAACCCACCAGTAGCCTTGAAGCAGCCGTTCGAGTTTGACCGGAACGATCCCTCCAAATACAGTATGGTCGAGAAGAAAACACTAGAGATGCTTGGTAAAGACAGGCTTTCTGGCTGGAAAATCAAAGGGAAGCGAGAGTTCGTCATTCCGGAAGTATAAAAGCCAACTGGGTGAAAGTTATCGAGAAAGTGTGAAGATCACGGAGCAACCCATGCCAGCCTGATTGTCCTTCCGCTAGCTGAGAAATGGTGTTTCATTCTTATGTCAAATTAGCCTTTAGCCTGAAATCCGAGTCATTCTTACCAGAGCTCAAATGTTACGTTGATTTTTGCCCTTTCATTGTATATCCTTCCTTATACTCTGTCAGGTCAGCTTTTTGTGCTACTCCAATATGTCCGTGTTGCGACAAATCCAATGTCTTCTAATTCTGACACATACTATATATTCACATTCAGTTTTTTCGCCACAGGAAACCAGATGAAATTCCCCCGAAGATAGCCACACCCGTGATGAGACCCCATACCGCTTGAAACGCAGCGACCGAAACAATTGTAACCGCCTCTCTCTGTCTACTTGTCATGCTCACATCCTTCATCAGAATGAGATATCCGTTGGCAGAGTTTACTATGTCGCGATTCATCTCAACACTGCCAAATCCATTGGCGAAGCGGTTTAATAACACAACTCCCCCAATAGGGACCGCAACTGCCATACCCCAGGATCGCATGTAGTATGACATGGTTGTTGGTAGAGTTGGCAGAGAATCATCCTTGTCTTTAGGTAGATTCTGGATGCGAACATTGTAACTCGAAAGCAACAAACCATGCCCAAGGCCTGCTGTGAATAGCAAAAATATCCACGCTACGGTCGGCGTGGAGCTATCTAAAAGGATAGAGCATCCACTCGCAAGGGAAGTCAAGACCCAACCACCGGAGATGATCCACTGGGTGCATCTTAACTCTCTCGCAAGGATGACACCAACCACCGAGGCCGGCGCAATTGCAAGCCCCACCATGGCTAGCAAGGTGATGCCTGACAAAGTGGCAGACATATAATGAGTGGAAATGAAGTATAATGGGAAGAATTGCAAGTGAGCAAAAACCTGGACTGCCGTCAGAGAACACGAAACGAATGCAAGGAAAACGTCTACTAACCACAAAACCATGCAAAAGGCACCCTAGATGTGTCATAGTCATCATCCTCGACCGAAACACTCTCTTCCCGAACTGCGGATACAGAGCCCACTTGGACTCATAAAGCAGAAGCACGAGAAGAACCACAGCACCCACCGCAAGAGGTACAATCGTCTGCCAGTCTTTCCAGCGATAGGAGGTCCCACCGCAAGAAAGGCCAACCAGGAGAGCCCCAAGACCTAAAAGGGCCAAAGTAGCACCCGTCCAATCCAAAACGCGCAATTTACGCATCGGGATATATCTCAATGCGCGAAGGTCCACAGCAAACGGAATAGCCAGCAAACCCAGCGCGCAGAAAATAAAGTTGAAATAAAATGCCCACCGCCAGTCTGCATAATCGACAAACAAGCCGCCGATAACGGGACCGAGAATGCCGCCACACATTCGCGTTAGCAGAATATAACATGAATACCGCGAGTGCATGGATTCAGGCGCCGTATCGGTCATTACAATGAAACACAGACTCATTGCGCCGCCGCCGCCAATACCCTGAACCATGCGGCCAACTACTAGTTCCGCGAGACTCATTGAGCCGCAGCAGATTCCTGTGCCGATTGTTGCGAAGACTACAGCAATGATCCATATGGGCCCGTGGTTGAAGATCTCGCTCATCATTGTGAAGTAGAGTTGGCTGCTTGCGCTGAAAATGAGGTATATCGTGTTGACCCAGAATGTGCTTGCTAGTGGCTTTGCAAATTTGTTTGCGAGGTCCTGAATTGAGGGTTTGATCAGCTCTGTTATAGATGTTAAATAAGACGGGTGTATTGCATGTGACATACAGGCAAAGCTGGGATCAAGATTGTCGCATTGAACGAATCCATCATTGCCAGGATCACGATACAGATAAAGACCAACCATTCTCGCACTTGAAATCGCCTGTGTTGTTCTTCGGCTGAGGGTTCGCTCTCGAACAGTTGAATTGAGCTCCCCAGTGCTGGGTTTTGCGTCATACCGTCCAAACTTCGGACACTGTCCGGTACGCCGAAGTTGATTTTCGACTCATTATCGTAAATTTCTTCGGCTATTGAACGGCGTCCCATTTGATTTGATATTGGCCGTCGAAAATATTCTTGCAAGAATATGTACTTGTCGCTAAACTGTCGTTCGTCGCAGGAGCCTGGATATTGTGGTTTCTGAGGTCGACTGCGGCATCAATCGAAACTGAACAGCAATTCTCGCAGAAAATTTCATAGCTCGCATTATAAGGTCACCAACATCAACGTGGGATAGAAGAGTTGTGTAATAGGAGGTCCCTGTCCGCCCCTTCGTCGTCGGGAAACCTGCAATGGAGACGTTTAGGCGGATTCCACAAAAGAAGGGATACATAGTAACTCCATTGCTATTGGGCCTAAATGTGATCTTTCGTTATCCAAACCTTCTATCGCGGAAAATATTAGAGCCTGACCCTTAAGAATGACGGGTTAAAGGGCGCCAGGACCATACTGCATTCCAGCCTCCTCGCCCCTTGTTGGCTGTCGTGATAATTAGGTGCAATGACCCCAGAAGCATTCCGTGGATGACGTAAGGAGTCTTTATTCGTGAACGAGAATTTGGCAGAACTTACCTTGTCATTTGATATTCAGGTTGTATCGTAAAATCCGTATATAAATGTGTCGTTGGATGGCACCGTGTAGAAATTCTGGATAAGCTATATTATCAGGGAAACCCCAGGTAATGGCTTTGACTTTATTTTGTTTCTGCTAAAGCATAGGTACAGAAATCTGAAAAGCACCCAATAATTTGATAGCAATTAGTGAGGCCTTTTTGAACGTCTCACGCGAATAGATGTCCACGGCTACTTCCACGCTCATCTCGCGAAGGCTACTCGCCGCAGGGGCCGCTATCAGGGGGACACTCCTCTACTCCCCTTCGTACATGTTACATACCCAAATCATATTTCTCCAAATCTCTAGTCAGGACTTTGATTCTATGTGGGTCGTCTCCTTGGGAGACGTCTTGCCGAGTCTCCTGAAATGTGGAACTTACATGTGGACGGTTGGTAAAACGCATGATTATTTACCTTGCTATGGTTACGATTCCAAAATACTGTTGGTATTGTCTCCGTCATTCACGTGTTTGAGTGAGTCAAGCAGCGCGCAAAGTCAAGCAGATACATGACATGAACAAATAAGAATTGGGTTCAGCTATGGCAAGGAATATTTCTGAACTAATGGCAACCCGTCGACGAAAGCATCATAGAGTCGGGCGAAATTGCAAAGATATTCCTGGGCTTCTGCTGCAGACGGTGGCTCGGTAGAAATTGAGCATGACATTTCTGCGCAATGATGCAATTTAAATGAACTGCTGTTCAAATGGCATTCCCATGGCGGATAGTAGTGTTTACTAATTCGAGCAAGAGTTTCCTCCCAGCCACGTCCGCATGTAAGGATTGCAGCCCACCACTGAACTTCGGCAATATCATTACTTCCGATGTCAAGGTCGAAGTAATCGTGCTCTCCTTCACAAATATTCCATTGTGCATGGTTCTAGGTGTACACAACCTTATCATCTGTTGTTCTCCGCGTAGCTCTATCATCCGCGCCGAAAGGATATATGACTAGCCGAGGACAAACACACAGAGATAGTTACCCACAGGCTCTTGGAGTGGTTCAAATCCAGTCCATTCTGGAATATAGTCTGCTGACAAATTGCATGGGCGCAGTAAGTCATGGTGGTTGGCATCTATAACACCTTGTTGAAATCGCCATCAGAACTGGGAAGGTGACAGGCTTCTGCTTCCGGTGCGGCACGCATACAGAGCATTCTAGAAAAGTAATAAATACACCAAATGAGATTATCTAAAAGATAAGAAGAGGGAGGTTCGAGAAGAGGGTTACTTCGTCTCGGAGACGGTGAGGATACGGGATTCTAACCTCACGTGGACTAATAACCCACACGGCCACGACGTCAACTTCCACGCAAGATCAAGCTTTTATTTTGTACTCAGTCTGCCATCTATCCCCCTTAACATGTAAATGAATCGTGCTATTGATCAAATCCATACGCGAGACCAGAAAATACTCCACTAAAGAATATCGTATAATCGACGTTTAGTGGAGGAGGCGTGCCAAGATTTCCGATTAGCCATAACTCTGGCCGACGACAGGATGGCTTAGAAACTCGCAACAGGAAATCCGTACTTTTGCCACCATGAACTACACTGCGTGCTTTCCGTACTCGTTTTGCGCGGTAGGTTTGGTGAACACCACCCGTCTCAAGGGCAGAACAGGATCTATTCTCTTGACAATCAGGACAGATATACTTATCAGTGTCAAAACGACCATTGGAAGATAGCTCTGCACATTCCATATGTGACCAGGTAAAGCAGACCGAGCAGTAGACTCCAGATGCACCCGACTTATCTCATTGACCGCAACATGGTATAGAGAAGGGGAAATTTTGTAGGCTGATGGCACCGATTTGGGGAATGGAAGAGTAATACCATTTCTCAACCAAAAAGGACGCTTGTGCCATTGAGACCAAATCCCTCGGCATGGATGCCTTGAGGATCATGTCAAAAAGCTCCGTGGGTACTGTAACCCTCCAACACTCTCCGCACTCTGCCAAAAAGCCCTTCGGGCGATTTGAGGTGAAGATATAAGCCAATACCCTAAACTCAGGGGAGCAGCGCAGTGCTGAAGTATTGGTAACCAGGGTAATAGGGGAGGATTGAGATATATCGCCATTGCAAATCTCAAAAAGTGCGATATGCCGTATGCTAATGGCTATACCACGAACAGTCGTTGTGTGCTTGCTACTGCGGGATAGAAAATCTTTTGCTTTTGTAGCCATAGAGGTGCCGATTTGATCGGTGTTGCAGCACACGATCAGATAATTGTGGAACCAAAATATGTTCTCAGCAGGCGCTTTCCATTGTGGAAGGGAGGAAAATGTGATCGGGCAACTCCTCGGTATCCATATTCCTAACCCCAACGTCCCATGCTGCGACACGTAATAATTCAATAGCAAGGGCAGCGAAGATGAAAAACGAGCTTCCCCAGGTAGAAGGGTCGTCAAAATAGAACCGCCATGTAAACACGAAGTCTGTAAAGACCTGAAATTGCAGCTCGTTTAGCCGTGCAGGAATACTTTGCTTGATTTGGAATGAGTTCAATAGATCTTGCACATTGGTTTCGTCATTTGCATCATCCATGGCCAATGCTGCACGTCGGACGCTCGAGTATAGAGTCACTGGGTGACTGTAAAATGACCCGCATCCTCATCAATAGTATAGACATAATTCAGTTGGAAATGAAGCGGTGACGGAAATGGGACGGTATTTCATTCGAACTTGTCGGTTCTCGAAAGAATTCGGTGGATGGTTTTCAGTGTTGTCGGTGTGTCTGAGGATGAAGACTGTCCACGGGGAGGGTGGAACCAACGATACCATTTCCCTATAACGATGTTAATAATCTTTGATTCAGGGTCAGGGGAAGTCCTTACCATCGACATGAAAGTTCCAGAGTCCCCTGGTTACCATCGCGAGTCAAATTATGGAAAACAGAAAATCCCCTTAGTTAACAGAGCCTTGGAGCTTTGGAGCCCTTATCTCCGGAGTACGTAATCACCGGTTACCGCTAGATCGCCCGGGATTCTCCCGAGATCGGCTCGGCTCGCTTCGTTTTCCAGTAGATCATGGTGAGGAGTCACATGCTTTTATTCCTCTAAGGTCTTCTTAGTCAGATTATTGGCATAATGCTACAGTAGGTACTTCGAGTTGGGGATCACGCAATTCCGATTTACCTTCGAGTGCCAGTACATGGAACAATAGTAAATGAGCAAAGCAAATCGACACAGCATGAACCTTGATGTGGATAGTCCTCTATAATGCCACCCTGAAGTCTAGCAGGGCCGTTACCATATTTTTGTTGCTTTGCGATGCAAGAGAGAGTGACCCCTAGCACTTCTTGGGCAAGACATATCCCCCAATACTAACAAAGAACTGCATAGCCTGACCCATAAAATCCATAAGATCGACCCCCAACCACGAAGGCAAGAGCTTTGCCCTTGGCCCCTCGAGCTCTCGGAGATACTTACCGGCAACCTAAGCGAACCGAAAGCGATTTAGCACGATGCCAGTTCCTTATTTGCAATAGATATCTCTCACCAAAACACACTCCCCCTCCCGGTTGTCATCCAAAGCCATGAACGCAATAGCATCTGCAACTCGATCCGGGGTATTTTTCTCAAGTCCAGCCTCATCCCATCTGCGCGCAAAGCCCGCCGTGATATGGGTTGGTGTCAAAAATGGTGCGACAGCATTAACCCGGACGCCGTGTACGCGCGCAACATTCTGACACGCCCGTAGAAGGCCCAGCACGCCATGCTTCGACGCGACGTAGGCGGCTACACCGGTACCACCGAAATAACTCGATGTAGATGCAACTAGCAAGATTGACTTTGTCGGTTGGGGGCTTGTTGTGGGTGGTGTGGAGCATTTTGTATAGTGTAGTCCCAAGCGAAGAGCTAATTTAGGTGAGGAGGCATTCTGTCAGCATGTGAGCTAGCTGGAATTGTGTTTCAACTTGCGATTGAAGGTTGCAAATGGCGGGGTAATTCACTGTTCAATGTTCCTTTTAGATTGACATCAATTACCCTCCCCGCCTCCAGGCTCTCGAGAAGACGTCCGTTCGCATCCACGTTGTCCATGTCCAGGACCGCCTCAGACTCCATAATACCCGCGTTGGCTATGACGATGTCAAGCTTTCCGAAGGTGGTAATCGCCGTTTCGAAGCATGCTGTTAGCTCTGCCCAGTTGATGATATTGGTAGATACGAATAATGCACGGTTTGGGAATTCCATCTGTTTCTGAATGACTTCTTCGGCGCTGTCTCGTAGCTGCGGGAGGTCGGCGAGAACGACATTGGCCCCGTGAGAGTTGAATAGGATCGCGGTTGCGGCTCCGATCCCGCGGGCTGCACCGGTTATTAGGACTGTTTTACCGGCAGATTGGGGGAAGAGAGCTTGGTGGACTTTGACTTCGGTCATTTTGCTTTTTTTTTTTACATGGAGGCACCCCAATTGAGAAGGAAAAAAGAAAAGTGAGCGTCTGTTGCAAGTCGGGGTATGTGGTGATGTTGATCCGACTGCGGCGAAGCATATTGCGGGGTATCGTTGAGGGGGAAATCAACCGCGGTGATTTGTACGAGTCTGCGTTGATAAAGAATGATATAATGATGTCCGCCATCTCATTATGTACATGCCACGTCCAGATATGTATGTACAGAAAAGCTGCCTATCATGAAGAGTGAAGAGACGAAAAAGGAAAAAAAATACATCAATCGTTTTTGTGCCGATCATCAGGTTGTGATGATGCGTACCCGCTCAAATCCACCCTTGATCCCACCCGAGAAGTCACTCGCGACTCAGCCAATGACTCTCCTGTGCTTACAGCATGGAAAGAGAAGTCTAATTCGCCCACTAAGCCCTTGACAAGCCTAGAATGAATAGCACTGTTAGCAAGCCCGGCCTGGTTTAACAAAGAAATTTCTATTGAAAGCTTACCGCAGTAATCTGTCCATATCACCGACAATGCAACGGGTCGAAATTTGTAGAACAGCAAAAGCCGCGAATCCCGGCTCCGCAATGTGCCGGAGGCTTAGAAGCTCACTGTTAAGTTCATTCAAGCGGTTCGCGAAGCCATAAGGACGGGGTGCTTTGAGATACGGCGGTAGAGGTTGACGGTTTGTAATGCTAGCAGAAAGAAGGCAAAGCAAAGATGTGACCTCGTGGGTCGTCACTTTAGCAGCATTGAACAGCCGTCGAAAATCAGTCATCCAGGCGGTATCTGTAGGATTGTCGCCGTCGCCGAGATACATGATGGTATCAGATGCGTAGCCTAGCAAGCTGAGGTAGTTCACGATACTAGAAAGATAAGGACTATTAGTACGTAGAAAGGCTGTGGGGGCACATAACATACTTTTCTACACAGAGAATAATCGAATCATACTGCTTTTTTGGGAACCGACCACCGACCGGGACTTCCCATCGAAGGAATCCAGAGTATGTCCGTAAACCGGCTAGCATAAGCATCTGTTTTGCGAACACTTTGTGTCGTGCTTTCTCAAGTTTGCGACCCGGAGATGTCTTGAGTAAACGTTCGCCCTCGTCACCACGCATGCGACCGGAGACTGTCTCGTGAATGATAGAGTAGTAGTTCGCCAGAAGATATAACGATGCTCCTAGACTTTGACGGAGAACTGAGTGCTCGGATATTGGATATGGGAAGAACGTCCAAATGAATGCGACAGCGATACCGCCCGCCACAACAGCTAGCCGATAAGGTGCCAAGAGGTATATTGGGTAATAGGTCTGTCCATTGGATGTCGCGACCGCTTCCCCGACTCGGCGAACTTGAAGCTCGTAACCAACGATCATGGTTGTCGTGATGATGCTGATCATCCCCACAGCCCTGAAGCGGAACATCTTGATGGGGATGTAGAAAGCAATGGAGACAAAGATAAACAGGAAAACGATAATTCCAGGTATACTTTTACCTGGGATATACCAGATTAAAAGACTGGCTACCATTGCAAGGAATGTACCCAAAATCCGCAACACGAAACTGAAAATGCTCTGTCCCGAGGTGGGAGACATGCTGAGATTGACCATGATCAAACCCCAGACTAGTCTTTGCGCAGTAAAGAAGGTTTGGGTATCACGTAGGAAGGCGATGACTGCAATAGTCATGGTGGCACATGCGACACGGAAGCCATAGGTCGACTCGAACGAGCGCAGAAACCATGGAATGACACGAATTTTGTCCCCAATCTTCTGAAAACTAGTAGTCGGTGGCAGATGCTCCGGGTCTTTACGAAGTTTATAAGCCTCTCCAAGCTGGAGGATGTTGTTTTGTGTATGAATGTCACCCATATTATCATCTTCGTGGTCTTCCGGATTCAAAAAGGACCTGGCCCACTTCCACACGCGCTTACCACCAGGAATGATGAGTCGACTCTTTGATAACTTCCCTTTCGCCTGAATATGATCGGCATAACGGACAAAGTCAAGCACAGTTTGACCGGTGGAGTACAGCAATTGTTCCATCTGACTGTATGTTAGCTTCGGGCATATTAAGCGGGTAAACAGCAAAGGCTTACGTAGAGAAATAGATACAGCTGCCGCTGGCTTCGCTCTTTTTGCGTAGCTGATGTATCCAGCAAATCGGCGGTCGGCATTTCAGCAGAAGCAGGGTTGTCGAAAAAGTCGGGCGGGAGTGTGACACCCTTCTCCTCGGCCCATGTCTGCAAAGCAAGGCGTTTTGCACTCCCAAATTCGCGAAGTTTCTTTTCAAAATACTCGATAAATGCTTTTTCACCAGGAGCAGTGTTATCGGCTCTGGCCTCCACATCTTTGTCTTGCTCCGTTGAATTGTCATCTTCAGATTTCGCTGTAGCTCTGCGTTTGGGGGTCTTTGTTAGCCTGAAAACATACGACGTATGCAGTAATCCCTCGTCAATAGTTTGGATCATTACAGCGAAGGGATCGTGTACCGCCCTCATGATCTCATTCCACTCATGCACGACCCGCCGTCGGACATCCTCCGGGACTACAGGCTCATTTAAATCAATGGGCTTATTCCATCTGTTATAGTCTGACATGCGCTGAAAGATATCCACCACGAAGCTCAGCCCCACAACCGGGATCATAATCTGGCGAAGGTGACGGAAGATCGCCTGAAGATCGTCTGGTCCCAATTTCCCTAATGCGATCTCACGCTTCGCAAATGTGAGATCGCCGTGGAGTTTAGCGTGGATATCCGTGATCTGTCGGACTGCACCACGGATTGCTTCTGCCTCGGGACTGTAGACCTTTCCCTTTTTGCCAAACTTTTCACGGGCATCATCATAGGTCTCTGTGCGACCGAACATGTCATCCCTTTCCAATGATTGAAAGTATAGAGCATGAGCATGCAAGCCCGAGCGAAGCCCGCCAATGTAGCTCGCCATTTGTTTTAAGACGACCTGCCGTGACGTCATAGGAAGGATCAACAGCGACGTCGCTGTTGAAATACCGAGACCAGTAATGAAGGCTTTGAGCAATTGGCTCACCATACTGAACGCGGCTGTCATAGTCTTCATTTGCGGCGCGTATACCGAAGCAATATTTGCAAAAATCGCGTAAATAATCACGGGGAACTGCAGCTGTGGGTTTTTGGCGCGGAAGGTGTGAACCATCCAGATTTGAAAGAACAGCCACAAACAGCTAACAGCGGACGCGGAAGAATTGTATGGATCAGTAGAGTCAGTAGCGGTGTGTTGGCGCGCCCGGACACTGGAGAACATTGTCAACAGGGCGAAACATGCTGCGATAGAGACAGCCAAGAGGTCAAAGATCATCATTTGGATAAACTTTGCGCGGGGCATGATCGCAAAGCCCAGAATCGAGACGATAGCCACGAGATAGCCTAAAGTCGTGTACTCGTCGGCAACAGCCATGGATTGGTAGCTGGATTAAAGGTTAGACTGATTCTGACAGACCGGGAACTTCTGAGGTTGGTAACTCACATAGAAATGGCTATAGTTGGTGGAATACCGCCCCTATAGTGGCTGTTAGAGATTTCAACTGCGGCATATTGCAGGCTTGGTCCTGAACTCACTTCATCATCAAGAGGATGGTGGGTCTGTCCAAGCCCGTCTTCTGCCATGTTTTTTTGACGAAACCGAAGAATAACGTTTTCCTCTTGCTTGTATCATCTTGAGCATCCTGCTGCGACGGCATTGACCCAAAGGATGAGCCCGACTGATGAGTTTGAGGGTTCGCCATGTTTACCGCCGTCACACAGTGGCCTCGGCTCAGCAACAAAAACAAAAGATCCGAATCTTCAGGAGCGTTGTTTTGACATCACCCACGTGACTTTAGAATCATGGATCTGAGAAATGGGGGAAAATGGTAGAGTTCAGGAAATGTGACAGATTTGGAGAAACCTCCAGGTCTAGTTGAATAATGCGAAAGAGCAAAGGAGTCGGTTTGAAATGCCGATCCTGCAGTACACCCCGCCCTGGTGTGATTGGCTGCCATATGTGGGGGAGGAGGATGTACTCCGCATGAGTAAACTTGGCATGTTGGTGCCTTATTGGTGCCTGGCTGATGCTTGGCTAGTCAGGCTAGCTACCCGTGGACTCTCTCAGCTTCGTCAGAGAGACTCAATAACATTGCTATATTTGGTATCTTTCGCTTTCACCCTAAACATCTAGCTGATGGTATTGGCTATAACCCTATGGATCAGTCTGCCATCCGGTATCTGCCCCCCGCTACCCACGGTTTCGGGATTGAGACCGAAGGTATGCAGGCCATATGGCGTGAATTCGCGAAAACCGTCGACTTTCGCCGTGAAGTGAATACAAAGTACTGACAATGGTAGATGGTGGAACCTCCAAACTTGAAATTGCTCCAGATTTATGCGATCTTTCTCAAAGTTCTTCTCTTGTAGAATCAAAGTAGGACCCAAGTAGATATTAAATCAGGGAAGACATATAACAGCTCTGCTTGAAGGTGGTAAATCTTAAGGACTTACTTATGTGGAACGTAGAGGTAGACCACACATCACGGAACTACACCTAAAGTTGTCCTAACTATCTAAAGTGTCTTCTATGCCGAATGAATCGCCGAGTGTATTCCTCCCTTTAAGGTTATGTTGCTTCCTCCGATCTTCCGATTTTTCGTACATTATAAGCTTGAAAATGTCCTGAGGTCTGGATAACGGTCTCTATAAGAGATTTTGAAAGGAAGATTGCGCCAAATAATGGATATAATGAAATAGATGACAATGTTCAAAATCAGTGCTGCTCTGTTTCCGATATACAGATGGCGACAGCCTAACAATTCCATCAAAACACTCCACTCACTCCGTCATTCAAGTTACTCCGATCGATTTCTTTGCTCTTGCCTCTGATACTCCGCGGCATTTAGATGAGCGTAAGTACACACATTGTCCGAGCATAAGAACTCTTCCTGGAAAGAAATGATATAAAGACCGAGCGAATTCGGCCGCTGTTTGAAACCTCCCTGCTTCAGTTTCAGATTTACTGCCAAAACCACTGTCTTTGCTGGAAAGCAAGAAGGAGATGGCCCGACAATGATATCCAGCCCAATTTTCGACATTGCCATGATGGCATTCCTCTTCATGGGATTTGCTATTGGCGCTCCCGTTGATCCTCATGAAAGCATCACTTCTCATGATCTCGGCGAGTAAGTAAATAGACCCGGACTTGCCCGTCCTTTTGATTCCTCTTCCTGTTTTAACATTCACGATCCATCGAGGTCCATGCTAACTCTGATCCAAGTCCTAGCCAGCGGAACAACACACACAGTCCCGTCTCAACCCAGGCATTTGACGGTGATCTAACCTAGTATGAGACCGGGGTTGGATCCTGCGGCTGGTCTAATAACGGGGGAGACCACATCTGTGCCGTCTCTCGTGTTTGTCTTTGACCGCGCGAATGTAGACGGCAACCCCAACCACAATGCACTTTGTGGCAGGTTGATCCACATCCAACGGGGTGACAGGGGTATTGATGTCACTCTAGTAGATCGCTGTGAGGGATGTGATGAGTTTGACATCGACGTCAGCCGTGGTGTTTTCCAGACACTCGGTAACCTCGATGAGGGTCGCGTTCGCACTGATTGGTGGTGGATATAGATAGAGCCATGGTGTGGTAATCCTCACAACATCATTGACTGTGAGGCGGGTGGATCCTGGAGGCTGGCTGATGGGTAAAACCAGGACAATATATGAGTTTTGGACAGAGATTCCGCGTGGGAATATAGCGGGCTGGTTGAGTTAGTATTCGGGCCACGAGGAATCCACTTGTTCTTTCCATGATCGGAGTCCTCCGCGGATGTCACCAATGAATCTCTTCCCATGCTGATCTAGTCCTAATTCTTTCATTTTCTTGACGACAATCTGCGAGTCGTTTCCTAGACGGCATACGACATAGATTGGGTTTGTAGACTCGGATGATGCAACCTCGGACGGTAGCCAAGAAGGTACTTGCGCAGCTTGTTGCTCATCATCAGCCTTCTGTAACGCAGTGGGATAACTTGAGGAAAGGATGTTTGAGATAGGAATGTTGATGCTATTCTGCAAACTGCAGATTCCAAACTGAGTTTCGTCTCGGACGTCAATTATGGTGTGGAGCTGTGACGAATCGGAGGTGACGTTCGGGTGTCTTTGATTGTATTCTCGGGCAGAGATACGTTCCTCGGGACCAAGTAGCGAGGGTAAATTTGCGGATCCACAAAAAAATACATAGTCCATTGAACCTGACCTGATTGTATCTAGTGTCACCGTTGGCTCGGCAGAGCACACAGCACAGTTGACCCGGCGAGAACGAAGACGGATTGTGCGGAATAGGGGCGATGAGTAGGCAGAAAAGATATGGAGATACGGGGGATCCCGTGGAGAAGCTGTAGTCGAATTTGAACCTCCATCAACCTCGGGTGCAGTAATAACTTTGATCGCCTCTAGGGCCTGTAGAACGCCCATCGTCCCAACAACCGGCCCTAGAATACCTCCATCTGCACAACTGACCACACTATCAGCCGGTGGCGGTTTCGGGAACACACATCGATAGCATGGCCCTCCAGTCTTGTCGCCCGGTGGTCGGGGCGGGTTATTCAACACCATCAGCTGGCCCTCGGTGCGCAGAGCGGACGCAGAGACCAATGGTTTTCCAAGAAGCACTGCAGTGTCCGAGATCAGATAACGCGTCGCCGGGTTATCTGTGCAATCGAGAATAAGGTCATAGTCCTTGAATATCGTAGGTGCTTCCTCAGGTGTGAGATGTGTGCGATGGGCAATATACGTGGGATGAGGATTCAGTCTGGTGAATGCCACAAGAAGTCGTCAGCGCCGAGCTCAGTACTCCTATCCGGATCCACTCACTCTCGTAAAGACTCAATCGCACTATCGACCTTGTACTTTCCCACATTCTTCGTTCGGTGTAGCACTTGGCGATGGAGGTTCGACACCTCGACTGTATCCCCATCGATGAGTCCAATGGTGCCAACACCAGCACCAGCGAGATACTGTGCAGCTGGACATCCCAGACCCCCAGCTCCAACGAGCAGAACTTTGGCCGATCGGAGTTTAAGTTGACCTGTGGTTAATTGAAATCGCCATCAGTCCTACTGCTCAAACCAACCGCCAAAACGTAGCCGTATCTTACCTTTCAAGCCAACTTGCGAAACAATCATTTGTCGCCCGTATCGCTTATATTCTTCCTGAAGCAATGGCCATCGTCTTTCTTCGCCATTCTGGTCCTCCTCATGCTGGGTTTCTGCAATCGTTGCGGTCTCCGATCGCGCTGCTTGTTCGGCGTTTGCAAGGTCGCGTTTGAGCCCAGCAAGTTGTGCTTCTGCCACAATAATCTGGGCGCGCAAAGAAGCGCATACTTGGTCGGGAGATCCCATCGAGATTGTTAGCATCAACGCGTGCGAGAAAGAAATTGACGCGTGGGAAGGAAATCTCAAAGTTCCCCGCGGTATTTATTGTGGGGCTACCTGCGATGATGTCTTTTGTAGACCTCGAGAGGTATAAGAGCCTATATTGTATTCTTACGTCAAAATCCCCGTCAAATTATCGTATGAAATGTACATATTGGGTCCGAATTTATCCCAATAAGTGCGGGAGATGTATGGATTGTATCATCTAGCTCATCCTCATGCATAATTTGAACATTTCGCAAGTGCTCCACATAAAAACACCCCTAAATGTTTACAACATACAAGCCAATATCAAAAAAATAAAGAACTGGAGCCCCAACGGCCAGTTTTTTGATATGTAAAAGGATGCTATTCTAGGTTTTTGTACATAATATGGACTAGGTGATGAGCGAGTCAGTTGTTGGAAAGCCCTGCGTAAGAGAACATTTCTATTCACCCAAGCCCATCGGGCTAAGAATATATATATTAAAGCAATAAAAACATGATCAGCTATGCGGTCCTCCGACTATACATTGAGAGTCGTAGCTTGCATCAAGGCAAATTATCGAGTCGGGGAATAAGCGACAAAGAAGGAAACGAGAGAGTCAATAGCAATGGAAGTCACAGACAAAACCAAAGACGAGTGCTTCTGCCAAAGGATCCTCAGTAAAAGCCACTCCTCACAGGTTGAGATCGAGAGGTTGTATTCAATACACCGGTGGTAGTTCGGTCGTTTCATTTATATCCCCTGAAGTACCTTCCACTGTGATCGGAAAGCGTCGATCTGATAATAGCAGTTATCCATCTCCGCTTGATACGACAACGTCATATCACACAAATTCAATGCATAGCCACCACAAGACATCATATGTCGAATTATGCCCCAGAATGATGCACCAGTCCTGCATCATCGAGGGTCTTGTGTCATCATTTGATCCATCGGAGGGAGCAGTTTACCCTCATGAGCGATACCTGCGAGGACTTGGCACAGATTCATGTTCTCATATGTGTTTTGGTCCATGTCCCAATTTACCTTTACCTAAATTGGAGAAAGGCCTTCAATACATCTGTCCAAGGATAGAGAAGAGGAGCACTGCTGAGCCAACTTAAGATGGTTGGGTCTTGGTCTGGTCTTTGTCGGCATCCTGCTGTCGTATATGGTAGCCTTGTTTTCTGAGGAGGCGAAAAACTCAAGGGCTTTTTCCCAGGACTCCATATAGGAAATCTATGAAACATACCCCAAGATTGTCCAGTACCGATCGAATTTGTCGTCCAGCTTGTTCCTCCAAGACATTAGCTGGGGACGAGGATGAAAAATGTTGTCCAGCGGGATATCGAGCTCCAACATCGCGTTTAGTTCACCGCGGTATCTCCTTGTGCGGTGGAAGTTATGCAGATCACTGCTCATGGTGTACTCCTCAATATCCTTAGACACCTGAAGTAGATGCCATGCCATGATGTGTGTAATTCGCAAAGAAGCATCCTCTGACTCCTCGGGGAGTTGCGGCCAAACTTGGTAAGGATCTTCGATACAGGATAGTTCTTTGCCACCCTTGATGAGATGATTTATGTCCAATTTTAGCGAGATAGTCTGATTATGCGGTGCTCTGATCCATGCCTTAATAAAAGGCCAGGAAAAAGCGAATTGCCTGAGGTCGTGTTTATGCTGCAGTCCAAGATACACGGCAAGCTCTGCCTCATCATGAATCACGTACGAAATTTTTGAAGTTACCAAGGTCATCGAACGTGGGATAATTCATGGCAATTGCTTCAATTGGCCACGGTGACTTTTCTCTTCTATGTTAGCTGTTGCCGCGTGGGAAGAGTTTCTATTTTACCGTACCACCAATATTCACAGGGTTTGGATATTGAGATGAAATCCCCTTGGGACATGTGTCTACATAGTCCAGGAGATGATCCTCTTCCTGCTTCTCGGGGTGAATATGTGGTTCTCTGACAGCAGCGACTCCTCTCACCTTAAGTGAAACCTTCTTAGATGTTAGGTCTTGAGCGGGCGACTCGGGTCATTTTCTCTTTCCCTTCTCATCGGTTGGATGAACACCAGACGGGCCTGCTTCTGAACTCATAATTTCATCTCAAGGATCTGACACGATCGGACAAATAATGGTGATAGTCTGTGGAAAATATCTAGAGAAGTAAAGGGTCTCACATATGAGAATGGGTGTCATTGGGAAAAGTCAAGTTCTGTACAAGTTGCAGGTGCACATTGCAACTGCAGGAATGACGGAGAGGGCGATAGTAGTTTTTTGCAAGTGAAACCAACTCGAACGTATTATTGATTACTATTGATGCTTAACTCTTAAGTAGTTTATGTTTTTCGCATTTGAGCATCATCCATGCCATTCTCTCGTAACTGAACTGCCAATAGGCATCCCATTCAGTACCAGCCCCATCACGTAGACACAAACAAGCAAAACAGCGTTGAACAGCCCATCCCAACAGCTCAAATTTAACAGAACACACAGGTCGTCCACCACCGAGTTGAATGGAAATTGGTATAGCGAGAGCACAGAGTGTGTGATGAACTAATCACTCGTCGTTTCATAGGCCTCCTTTTCAGCTTTCCGTCTTAACATTCGTCGGTATGCAAAGAGTGCCAAGATTCCCATCACAACGAGGAAAACGATGCAGAAGACAAGGACTACCCCGCGATTCCTGTTCGCCCAGTTGCCCTTGTGGCCGCTTCTTTCGACAATCGAATGGAGAGAGAGGGATGCGGACTTGGTGTGATGGACTATTTTGGTTGGTGCCATAGTGTCGGTGGTAAGTTAGAAGTGGATTTCTGTTTTACATATCAGTTCCTGGTCAGACAATGGACCCATCGGCTGCCTCATTCAATGAACAGTCCACAATTGAAGCATGTATTCTTACTAGATATTGCGGCTTTGTGGCGATATCAATCGATGACTGACTATAGAGGACAGATTCAGCAACGGTTCACACCTCGTTGTATCAGAACTACATCAATGGAATGACCAAGGAGAGCTGAGGAAAGAAACGACCAAATAATATCAATAGCACGGGGGAGAAACCTACTGTCACACGAATGACAAAACTTCTGAAGACGAAGTGAGACCACAGTGGAATTCAGACTGCAATAGAAAGCTCGACGATTACTCCAGCAGATGACAGTGATCTTGTCGGGAGAATCCTGAGACAAGTGATCAGGCTCACCGGGATGATTTTCGATCATTAGAGGAACCTCCGGCAAGCGACGGACAAGGATCATTGCCAATCAATGATGCGAGTGCCCTGGTACCTACCTTTCATTGTGCTTAAATGACCTTCAAGTTAAGACAGGCTCCCGGTTTGATTGGATCCCTGTCGATTCTTTACCGTGGCTTTTGCAATTAGCAGAGTTAAGATGCCAGAAGGGAAGATCCGTAGAGCTCCGATGTCGAGGTACAAGCTTATACTACATCTATAGTCTCATGCTGAGCTGCAAGATCAATGTACTTAGACCAATTGCTATTTACAGATCTTGCGCATGTAAGGAGCTCGCATGCAAGTTTTCAAGTATGCTGAAAAATAACCACATGTGGCAGAGCAATAGCTACTCACAAAATAGCAAGTCTGGACACCCCCTGGGCCTTACCGGCACCGCTGCGTCACCTTTCAATCATACTCTACTCTCGGCTCGTCGGGTGCCTGATGACAACCGGACTAGGGAGAAAGGGGCCACGATGTCTATCATACGTATACATGAAGAAAATCAAATACTTGGCCTTCTAGTCGACTGCATGATTCTCGTCCCCAAGCTTGAGAGTAATGGTAATCAAGTATCGTTTCCAGCGATGACTTTGTGAGCATCATACCTTTGAAACTGTGTTTTGACGTCATATGCGGTAGCAAAAACCATCTGGGATATTTATTGACAACTTTCAATGTTAGTATGATCTTTAATTCATCTCCGGGGAAATTGCGGGAAAACTTTACACAAACATGTTGCTGTTGATTCGAACGTCCGAGTAATACCTCAGGCATTTGAGTCTTAGCTCGGAGCCTTCATCGAAGGGAAACATCTCATCCACTTATGGGTAAGTGATTTCAATTTTGATTCAATACTGTCATGAACATTGCTATATTGTATGCTTTTATACACCGAGAATATTTTGAAATGGTCTACCGTAGGACCCTAATAATACGCTCTATATCGATCGTCTATTTGCTGCTACTAGAACGGATTTGGATCATAATTTCCGAGGAGAAGCCCTATGGAGTTAAGTAAGTGGAAATTACTTAAACTTAGACATACTAGACCCTTGGCACCAAGCATTATCGGTCCGTGACTCTTGGCGACTGGGTGCGTTTTTCTTTTCTCTATTCATGATGCCCCGGGCCGTGAATGACCCAATATAGCGACAAACTCCTTATGTGTGGCCTTACAGATATGACCATTCATTATATTTGTCTTTTTCTACAATACAGCAGACAAACTGATAGTTTACAGTCTGAATTTTTCGCATGTTCTTCACCTCGTATTCGGCACATAGGGCACCAATCACCATTTTCCACGGACAAGATGGCTGCCCGCCGAGACTCTAGTCGCAGAATGTGAACAGAAATAGCTAAAAGCATTTGGATTTAGACTATGATTCTGACAGGCATGGTAGGAAGTACCAGCACAGGACTACTGTACCCCGTATTCTCGGGAATGGTCAGCCACCAAGTGTCAGATAAATATTTAGTCTCATGGTGTAGTATTCACGCTATATACCCGTTGTATGAAGGTCGTTAGTATAACTCGAGGTTAGAACGGTTTCAACCTGTTACTGTTATATTATGGCTTCCTGAGAAAGTAATTAGTTTGGTTCTTCTACGGCGCACGCGACTCATCCATACTCTTCCGGTCCGGCCTCCGATCCTGGAGATGCGCTAGAGACCGTGTTAATATGCATTGACTCCTCAGTCTTCACCCGTCTATTTCCCTCCTTAGTATAGATCGGCTGCTGCAGTCATCTCAGGGTCCAAAACCGGGGACTTTCACTGGATGCAGGGGTGGGCTAGAACTCCACGGACGAGGCTCATTTAAATACGAGGTTTATTCTTTTCAAATTCAAAGCAACCAGGGTCTATATATTACTGCTATGTTCCCCCTCCCGGACTTTTACCAGCTAGAAATTTAACCTCAACGAAATTCATTCCTTTCCTTAAATTCACTCTTCAAAAGACCCACGTCGCCGTCATGATACCATTATATGCACTTTTCCTAATTCCCCTGGTGAATGGATGGACCTTCCGCTACACCAACGCGACCAATGCCACTGAAATAGCCCGCGGCCAAGATTCACAGAACTGCACAAATTCCCCTATTGGTAAAGAAAAGCTTTTTACCTGGGATCCCGAGGGATCTGGCCTATGTGTCTCGATATACCGCGACCTCAAGTGTGACTCCAGGGCGGGATATGCATGCGAAATATGGAGAAAGAATGCCAGTGAAGCATTTGCGGCTTTTGATGTCCTGCCTGAGACGGAGATTGATGCCAAACACCAAACATCTACACTCGCGGTATCGACGTCTACATCCGCTACGACATCCGCATCTGCATCCATATCCACACCTTCATCTGTGTCTTCAGAATTGGTATCCGCAATCCCCACCGGGTCCACCGCAGTGTCTACAGCCAATTCTGACAGCGGCTTCTCTGATTCATCGCTCTCCGGTGGTGCTATTGCAGGCATCGTGGTTGGCGTCGTAGCTGCGGTTGCTATTATAGTCGCTTTCGTTGTCATTCTCATCAGAAAAAGGAACAAAAAGAACACCGCGGTTGCCAACCAGCATGGTGGTTATGAGCCCCATGAGGCGGATGCTACTGGATCATCGATAAGTGGTACTACCGCGGTTGTGGAGAAAGCAGCAGACTCGGCCGTGCGCCCATTCAGGCCTCCCCCTGGGTCCAAGATTATTGAGTTGGTTGGAGATGAAGGAAGTGCTGAACTGGGCAGCAGCCCCATAAGTGAGATGGATGGAAACAATATCAAGAAAGGTTTCAACCGGTTCTAATGTCTCATGAGCGGATATGTTGCTTTATTTTAGCTGATGTTGTTGCTTGTGTCGAGATGTGTTTGATCTAGTTCTGTTAGCAGGAAGCTTGTATTTGGGTCTTTTTCCCTTCATTGCCACTTGGTGTTGATATTGATATCCGGCCCCATCAAAAGAGGAAAGCATCATTCTCTCTCCCCTTCTTCTCGTCAATTCCTTCTGCACTACGCTCAGCAATCATGAAACGACTACGTCCACTATAATTATTTCTTCACTTATCCGCACTTCTCGCTTGTTCTTCCATTAGACTTGAAAGGTTCCCCTTCTCTTAAATCTCTCTACTCCTGCTAGTGTACAAATAACCTGCCTTCCACAAGATGAAATTGCATATATGAGAGACGAGCTGACTAGCAACCTGGTACACAGAGATCTCTCTTCGTGAAGTACCATGAGCGCGCCACGTGATTTTGTCATTGTTATGACTTCCATCTCCGAGTTTGAAGGCACATTCACCTGTCGGTACCTTCCTATTTAGGCAGTGTAGTTGGGATTCCAGATTTTGATGACCAAGTAATCATGTGTATAAAAGCAGCAATCAATTTCTATTCTTGGTAATTACCCCATGGTTTTCTCCTCTCTAGCATCCTACTACTCCCAGTGACAACTCTGGTCTCACGCCAGTTTTGCAGACAGGGCTGTCAGTGCTCCTACTTTCCCAGTTTCAGAGTCTCCTCTTCAATAGGTACTCTTCAGCCTTTTTAGTAAGCATTCACAGTTGCCCAAGTAAATAGTAAGCATAGGACATGAGTTTCGGCCGCCTATATATTGTAGCTAGGAGAATGGATAGATGCAAAGGAACAGCCTTAGCTGTATTAGGTATCTTTGGAGCTTGGAGTGACGTGTCATGAAAAATATAATCTATTAACTAGTGCTCTGGTATATATGATAAAAAAAAGACATAAAAACATGAAGTCTTTCATATAATGTCTCACCAAGCCAAGCTCAGATTGGGAGTCCTGAGAATGCCATTCTTGATCAGCTACAGCATACATTTCAATAATACAGCCTTTGCTTCACTGAACCAGCAGGAACATCTTGTGCCACGGTGGTTAACGCAAGACATCCAACGTCAGTTTCAGGCTGAACATCTCCAAGCCATAGTTTTGTGTCTCGCGTATTCTTGGACCATTCATCTGAAGACCATGTTGAAGATCCAACAATTCCTTCGATCTTATTTTGCAATAGGACAACAGAGATCGATCCTAGAAGATCGGGAGCGATCGTTATGAGGTGGAGATAGGCGCCCACCAGTGCAAAGCAGAAGATAACCACTGAAGAAACTATGAGAACGGCGAGCCAGGGACGGTCACATTTGACGATATTTTGCAGATGGGTGTTTTTGGCCATGAATTTGACGGGGGTATTCTTGATTTGGCTTCCTTTCTGTGTGATTTTCGTCATGTTAACAGAGCCCGTGAATGCCGAGGGGCTGACTCCGAGATAGAGCATGGAATTGAAGATCTGTGATAAACGCGTTCCAAAGACTTTCGGGGTTGTGGTCTTAGGCGACATGAGATTCTCGCCGAAGAAGTCCACGACGGGGTTATAAGGGTCGATAAAATATCCAATCAAGGGCTGTAGACCGCCATTCTGCTCGACATAGGGATACAGGGTAGTGAGGATATCCAACAATCCGTAGTTATAGCTTTTCGGTAGCTCGGGATCACCTGGCAAATTGAGATCGAAGACAGTCCAGTTTTTGTGGAAATGTGATTCATCCACCGACCGGCGAACGGAGGACAGGTTGCAAGTGTTTGTAGACTGAATTCCGCCTGAGCTCTCGCATGTCACGTTGGAATCGACATAGGTCGTCGTAATGTCGCATATGGCTCGTGTTATGGGGGATCTATCATCGATAGCACCTGCGTAACCGCGATCCCATGATTCCCATACCAGTTTACGGGCATTCCGAGTCCTTGTCATTGATGCGTTGAGTGAGTACGAACATGGCTCCGAGATGGCAATCATAAACTGGTATCCACCCCATGCGCTCGTCCAGCTACAATCGTCGCCATTACCGGGGGATGGAGCACTTGACCCGGTGAAATTGGTGAAATTCAAAGTGTGGATTGTGTCGAAGACAGGACAGGACACGGATAGATACGAGCCTGAGAGGGTAAATGATGTGTTGCCGGAGCCTGGTAAGCCAATCACCGGCATGCCGACAAGAGACGCGTACGTCAAGTTGTCGTTTTGGGGTGCATTCATCCAACCCGTACTGTTTGTCTCGAGATTCTCAATCACAGGAGGGCGGATGTTACCCCAGAGATCTTGGTTGCGGGTCGCAAGTATCCTACCCGCAGCCAAGGAGGCAGTCATGGGGTTAGCGACCGATGTTATGGCTTCCGTTGCCATTTGGTGGTAGCCGTACTGGTACGGAGTAAAAGTGCTTAAAGTGGTCAACTCGACCGGATTACCTGGGTAACTCGGGACAATTGAAATCACCCGGAGAGATGCTTGACTGCCCAGCGGAGACAGGCACCATAGTAGAATAGTAAAGACGGCGACAAAGTTTACCGCGCGCAGCCTGATCTGGGTGAGAATGGCTCCTGTGATATTCTGGCTGCCGAGACATTGCTCTACTAGCCCGATCGTCGCTCCTCCAGTGGTCTGGATGCGCCACGATGCAATACTTTTGATGCTGCTACCGGCAATAGCGGCGAAAAGGACTGGGAATACAGTGGGTGCCTTTGGGAGGAAATGCGGTGTCAGCTAGATTTGACGATCTTGAGGACGAGCGTAGGATTGGGGCAACTAACATATTGAGAGACTTCAAATAGTTTGGAGCCCATGGAGTCCGGGCCCGCCGGTTTTCCATCGATACAAGAAACCCATATACCGAACACCGTGAAGAGCAAGGCGACAATGGCAAGAGTCAAGTCCCATAATAGACGAGAAATTCTATCCAACTGAGAGACCTTGAGGGGTTGGGGTTGGGGTCGATATTTCTGGTCGTCGATCTCAGGGAGTTCGATTGCCGTATAAGATTGGAATTCTGATGTTCTCGAGTAATTTTCCTCGCCTGGTAAAGCTCCGTAGGGGGCGCTTTTCGATTGCCTCATCTCGGGGAGTTTGAGGGGGTTCTCAAGTCAAAAATCTCCTAGCAGCGATATGGCGGGGAGTTATTAATTTATGCGTTACGGGTTACAGAGTACACAGCCCCTCATGCAGGAGAAATAAGTGTTTGTTTTTAAAGCGGGCGTGAAGGATCTAGACTCTCGTGAGCGCAAAGCAATATTAGACGATTCGCAAATGGGCTCCGGAATCCTGTCTGAGTCATGCGAGGCTAAAATTGCCATTTGGCCATGATTGCCATTTACTGATCCTTCAGCGCTTAAATGTAGTTGATTGGGTATGAGCCTCATAACCAGCCCCTAAAACCGGGGCCTCAACTCGTCGATCCATTCAGCCCTTGTCACACAGTACAGTTACCCGGGCCTTGGCGCAAGGGAAATCAGGTATCGAGCATGACACTAGACAGGGGCTAACTGGATTTGTACAATATCACAATATGATGAGGGACAAGATCTCACTCTGTTCGTCAAAGCACGTACAGTAGAATTCAAGAACACCCAGGGTGGTTAGTCATCCAACTTGGCAGCGAAATTTACCCTGAATGTATCGCAACTTCTCATCGCAAACGCCTCCCTGCTCTCATCCGCTTTGCGTTCTAGGATGGATCTATCTCTGTTCTGCCAAAGTAACCTTCTTTATACACAAGAGTCATTGTCAAAATATCAGCCTGGGGGATACCATCCAGTCAACCTCGGAGATACATTTGAAAATGATCGTTAGAAGATACATCACAAGTTAGGATAGGGTGGCTTTTCCACAGTATGGCTTGCGAAAGACAGAGAGTCGGTTTATCCTGTAGCCGTCTTATGTGCCTCCCTGACAAGGTGGGATGATGGTATTACCGCCCCCATCCAGGTATGGGGCGGTAAGATGGGGCTAGCAACTGTATTCATTTCTAGCTAATCTCACGCCAGCCGAAATCAATGGGTCTCCTTGAAAATCATGACCGCAAATTCGTCGATATCGCGAGAGCTACACATTTTGAAATTTCTAGAGAGGCAATGTCGGAAAGGGCTTTCTGCAAACTATATTGTTCAGCTGCTTGATGCCTTTATACATATAGGCCCTAACGGGACCCACCAATGTCTTGTTTTTGAATTACTTGGCCTTCAGTTGGTAAGGTTCTCTCGGACTACCATCAGGCTCACGATAAACTCGACCCGGAAACTGTGCTCTGAATTTCTACGCAGCTTCCAAAAGCTATCAAATTCATTCACAGTGCCGGTATATGCCATCGAGGTAAGGGAGCTTTCTATAGTTGGCCTTTTTACTCATATACTATTAGATATCAGTAGTCAGAATATTGCATTTAGTTGTATTCATAAATTGAGCCGCTAAAACGTGTTAATAGCACACCTCTAGGTAATGAATTGCCGGCCCAACTGATCAAGGCAGCAGAATGGACTGAGTGGATAGACGAGGACGATGAAGATATTCGGCTCCTCAATTTCGGCGAGAGTTCTTATCAAGGATAGGAACAGAAGCTGGCCTAGCCGGCTTCATTGAGGGTACCCGAGACGATATTCACTGACCACTTTGATTATCGCGTCGACTTATAGCGCATAGGTTGCATGGTAAGTTAACATATCATTTCTTTGAAGGAAATATACTTACCGCGAATTGTAGATTTATTCCTTCTTCTTCACGACTTGGCCATTCTGGTATCTTGGCGAGGACGAAATTTTAATTTACCAGATGATTGGCTTCGTGGAGAAGTTGGTGGCTGAATGGAAGTCTAAGTGGGAATCAATGCTGAGGAATTCTAGACATAATCTGGAGCTAGAAGATGGTAAGTAAATTGATCCATATACAGAACTGTTGCTAATTTTGTTCGAAGATTACGGAACCTCGAAGCTTGAACGGGAGTTTGCTGGTTTACCCGATCCAACACTCAAACCTCTACTCCATATAATCCAAGGATTAATGCGATTTTTACCCTCTAGTCGTCTTATTGCAGAAGAGGCACTTGATTTGCTGGGTAATGTTCAAGATTGATGAACAAATCAAGCAAATAGATTTAATGTGACGTGCCAGGTCTTGCGAAGATAGAAGAGTGCATTCAATATAGAATAACTTGGAGAGAAAGAAGCCGCAAGTTGCAAAGTGGGAAGCTGCCTATTGATAGCTGCCCCTTTGCAAACATTGAATATCTCGCGTAGTTAACTAGCCAATAATCTCATGAAACAAACAGCAGATACTCGCCGATCCGTCAAGTCATAGGATAGACAATCATGCAGCTTCGTACTCAACTGTATATGATGCATCACATTTTTAGGGCAGTTCCAAGGGTAGATAGGCTTGCTTGGTGAGAGCTTGAAAAGAACAGGCAAGCTCCGCCCCACTCTAACCCTAGTGGAACTGAAAATCATTTCATCAGACATAAACCAGTTTCTTCTTATGCTATACGGAGTATAAGTTTTGTATTCGTTGTGTTTCTATTATAATTTCTTTTTCCAGCCCACATGTATTTGGAAGAAATTGTCCCTGCCTTGGGAGATAGCTGTTTCCTCTGCGATTCTTTTTTTAGAATTAAGGGTTCAGAGACTTGAACGAAAGCCGGGGTACGGAGTATCGGTACTACATGTAGTTGAAATAGCTGCCATGACAATTTCGAAACCGTCATCGCCATATTTATGTCAACCTGAAGCATTGATTGTCAACCCCCTTCATTCTATATTGTCGCTATCTAAGGCCCCGAGTTTACTCAAATCCTTTCATACCCGAAGATATATCCACACACATTCAAAGCTCGGACACTCGCAATGATCGCACAAAGCCCACAAATGTGAATGACCAGATACTACTCTGTACAAATGGGCACCTTTATTGTTGACTTCTTGGTGATGCTATACTTTAAGATCTGTACTAGTAGTAGGGTCGCTGTCGGTGGTTTCCCCGACCCTTCACTGACTCTCAGACTCTCCCAGTCTACTGCTAATAGTCCCGTCGGTATACAGTGGCTATTATGATACCCCATCTTGGATCTTGTTCCTAAGTGCCGAATAGACTTCCGATGTCTAGATCGTACCGTGGTTCGCGACCGGGGCTCGGAGCATATTGCCGTGTTGGGACTGATAGTACACCGCTCTGCAAACTGCCGTCGCACTTTGGACGGATCAACCGGGGAAGCTACACTCGATGACGCCGTCTGTTACCATCAAAGTGATGAAAATGGCCGTCCGATCCCTGGGAACCAGATGTTCCAAATCTTTAGCTTGGTCGATTCCCATATATATTATGCTCATTTCCTAGATAAAATTCGTCTCTAAAATCCAATTGCATTTTGTATCCTTCAGCATTTCAGCATGTCTCATCGGAGTCACAGCCCACATGATTCTATCAGTAGTGGAAGTGATGACCTCAGTACCATCCCGACGATTGATGATCGCCGTCTGTCGGAAGCTGGGCCCATGCCCTCAGGAGGCCTCACTCATCGCCAAAGCAATCCCAACGAAGTCGAGCTAGAGCGAATCAATACTTATCGACTCCAACAACGCTCAACTGTTGGCTCCGGCATAGGAATCACACCGCGTGACCAGTGGCTCCCCCTCGGAGCTGGGAAGCCTCATCCTCCATCACTCCCAGACCCGGAACAATACGTCGTCGAATTCAACGATGCAGACGATCCTATGCACCCCCAGAACTGGTCCCTCGCAAGCAAAATCGGTATATCAGTGACCCTAGCATATACAACATTCGTTTCGTCTTTCGCCAGTGCCATCTTCTCCTCCACGGTCGGACATGTCAGTGCTCACTTTCACATCAGCACGGAAGTCGCTGTGCTCGGTGTGACGCTATACGTTCTGGGATTTGCTTCGGGCCCAACGGTATGGGCACCGGCAAGTGAGCTCATCGGGAGACGATGGCCGATCTGCGTTGGTATGTTCGGGTACTCCATTTTCTCCATTGCGGCAGCGACCAGCAAGGACGTCCAGACTTTGATGATATCGCGATTCTTTGCTGGCTTTTTCTCTGCTAGCCCGATCGCTATTGTTCCGGCCGTGTACGCCGATATTTGGAATAACCAGACGCGTGGTGTCGCTATTGCTATGTTCGCCATGGCTGTGTTCGTGGGACCATTCGCGTCTCCATTCACTGGTGGCTTCATCACCATGTCTTATCTGGGATGGCGGTGGACGATGTACATCTCCTCCTTCATGGGATGGCTGGCCACTGGTCTTTGTCTTCTTTTCTTGAAAGAGACCTATGCACCCGCTGTCCTTGTGGAGAAAGCCGTCATCCTGCGACGGCAGACACACAATTGGGGAATCCGCGCGAGACAAGAAGAGATCGAGCTCGATTGGGGCGATCTGATCACGAACAATTTCAGTCGGCCATTCCGCATGCTTTTCACCGAGCCAATTGTTTTTCTGGTAAGTTGTGCGTGAATCTCTCAAGCCAGTCCAAACTAACCTTACCTCAGATCTCTCTCTGGATGAGCTTTGTATATGGCCTGATGTACGCGCTTCTCGGTGCGTACCCCGTTGTATTCCAAGGAATCCACGGAATGAATCTCGGTGTTGGAAGTCTTCCATTCATCGGATTGATTATTGGCGAGTTTCTAGCTGGGGCCTATCTCCTTTATGATCAGAGGGCATATACCAAAAAGTTGGCTGCCAACAATGACATGCCCATTCCGGAATGGAGACTTCCTCCTGCCATCCTTGGAGGTATTTGCTTTTGTATCGGGCTCTTCTGGTATGGCTGGACTGGATGGACAAAGTCAATCCATTGGATGGCTCCCACAGCCAGCGGAATCATGACTGGATTCGGCATTTATGTCATCTTCCTGCAATGCTTCAATTACTTGATTGACTCATATTTGACATTGTAAGCATGCTGGTTTTTTACTTTTTTTTTTTTTTTCGTGGAACAATGTACTGACTATGAAATAGTGCCGCATCTGTCTTTGCTGCGAATACTATCATTCGATCGGCGGTGGGAGCTGCATTCCCCCTGTTCTCGAAGCAGATGTTCATCAACTTGGGTGTGCAGTGGGCCGGCACACTTCTTGGGTGTCTGGCACTCATCATGATCCCGATTCCCTTGCTATTCATCAAATATGGACCTGCGTTGCGCAAGAGATCTAAGTTCGCTCCAGTCTTCGAGCGTCCTCTTCCATCAAGGTCGGAGAAAACAGAGTCTGTTTAGGCGCGACCTTTACGTTTGCATTTTCATACATAAAATTTCCCTGTTGCTAATAATGAAATCCATAGAATTTTAAAAATTGTAACCTTCAATTATTGAAGTGTCTCATGTGGGTCACTCCTTTGAATGGATGAAGTACTCCGTAGAAGGCCGGCCATAGGTTGCAATCCTGTGGGTTTGGTTGCATTGACCAAAGGAAAGTCGACAATTTCTCTGGATTGTCTACGCAAAATTCAGGCCGCAGTCTTTCATCCAAATAAACTGTGATATGGTCACTCTCACTCTGAACGAAGTTGAACATGAGAGGTCTCAAACCTCCGTTTAATTCGGTAGATATACACCCAGGCCAAAGAGTATTTCATTTGTGGCAAAGTGGAATAACTTGGCATACGTCAGTTGAGAATAGTAATCCAGAAAGTGTGGAGTAAGGAGACAATGTACCAAGTCCAAAGACCAGATATCGATTTTGACTCTAGGCCAAGTGACGGGATCAGAGGAATTGGGGCCATTTGGACGGCCATTGAGCGTCTTAGCCTTGGGAGTTTTATGTCTAAAAATAAATCCAGTACCTCCACCTAAATCATAAATCTTGAGAATCAATGCTGGAAGGTCGGCATCGTCTAGCAGGCCACGGGGGCTTTGAAACACCATCAGATACTCAGGAGCACTTGTCAGTCCAAGTCCAGGGAGCCAACAGACATGGCAGCATTCGGGAGGCGTGAATAGATTAAGAATCACGTCACACTCCACAGAGGATAGTATATTGGCAAGGTTGAAAAGATTGCGTGGTTCCATTTCCCAGTGGGTTGATACCGATGGTGGAACATGATGCATTGGACGATAGCCCTCGGCACGGTATGTTTCAACTTGTAAACGTCGTGCATCTTCTTTAGGCGGCGCATAATGGATGGCAAAGATGCTGCGATAGCTCTATGTAAGAGACTGCTCGAATAAATCCTAGTTGAGGCGACTTCATGATTACTTCCAGCACGTGCCCTGTGCGATAGCAACGGTGACGACGCGTGGATACTACGCGAAGATAATCTGTCTGCTGTGCACTGTCTATACGCCGTGCGCCGTCCTCCGCATGTATCCAAGAGATCAGCACGAGATATCCAGAAGAATTGACTTTCTGGTGCCTCGTGGTTCACGTGGCGGAGCGGATCGGTTTAGTCTGACGCAACCCCTTGTTTCTCCTGGCAGAGCACATCCGTGCCAGCAAATGCCAATCTGTATCCCGTACCGAGATGTAAATCAGATGGATGAAGGCTTATTCGTGCCAGACCGAACGCATCCGATATCTGCGGGTGAGATTCCGTGATGGCCCACGATCGGATATGGCCGCCGGATATCCCACAGCCAAGAGACTGGGGATATTGGATGGATGGTCCTTATTAAGGTCATCGGCTTCCTCCGTTATCGAGAACCCTGCATCTTTCCAAGTAACACGACACACAGAAAATCGATAAGATAGACAGCTCACGAGGGCTGAGCGCGCCGGCGTCTTGGCATTGCGGGCGTCTTGGCATTGCAGGAATGTTCATGTGCAACATTTGTGAAAGCACATGGAGATCGTTTTTGGATGTTCCAAGGGTTGATTCGGACATGTTGGATTTGCAGGGACTTGAAATAATGTCCGGACCCTTTTTTTCATCACCTGGTTGTCGAGTTCTTCGTTCACAGACAACCTTCGAAGGGTTGAACAAAACCCTGTCGGCAACGGTATAGCCAATGAGGACGGCCAGACGGCAGGTTACGGGTGAAACACGACCCCACCAAGGCATAAACCCCGGAGATAACTGTATTTGGAGGCGAAACTAATTTTTTTTGCTGACTTCTTATCAGCAGCTTGTGGTTGGCCAAGAGAGCACATTGAGATTTGCCCTATTTCTCCCTTGGACCCTATATCCTGCACACCTCCACTGCGGGAACATCTTTAAATACTGCGTCTTAAAGACGACAGCATCCCCGGAATTCGCTGTCTCCACCACACACGATCGTGATACTCTTTCACAATGGGCTTCGCTAACTGGGTTCACAAAACCAACGTGCGAGTTGCTCGCAGTCCCGTGGGGACATGGTTTCGTCTGGAGGGCTCTGGCCATGTAAGTGATACCGCATTCTATGTGATCGGCGATCGCAGTAATATTGAATGTGATATTAAACCATGCCTCAGCCTAGAGAAAGGAAGGGTAGTTACTTCTTCACTGAAATCCGCGCCGGCCTCGCCACATTTTTCGCCATGGCATACATCATCTCCGTCAACAGCAATATCACCTCTCTGACCGGTGGAACCTGCGTCTGCCCCGAGGAAGACATGAAAGATTTCTGCGCAACTAATGTCGAGTACGCTCTGTGCACGCAAGAAGTCAATCGCGACCTCATCACCGCCACCGCCGCCATCGCCTGTCTCTCGACTTTCTGCATGGGTTTCTTCGCCAACCTGCCTATTGCGCTCGCGCCTGGAATGGGTCTGAACGCTTACTTCGCTTACACCGTTGTTGGAGTCCGTGGTAGCGGCATGGTCCCGTACTCGACTGCCCTTCTCGCCGTCTTCGTGGAAGGATGGGTATTCTTGGGCTTGACGTTGATCGGTATGCGCCAGTGGCTGGCGCGCGCCCTGCCAAAGTCTATCAAACTCGCGACCGGTGTCGGCATCGGACTCTACCTCGCATTGATCGGTCTGACCTACAGTGCTGGTATTGGAATGGTTCAGGGTGGCACTGACACTCCCATTGAGTTGGCTGGATGTGCGGACTTCCCCGCCAATTACGACCCCGATACGGGCTTGTGTCTGAGCAGCACTAAGATGCGCAGTCCTACTATGTGGGTTGGCATCTTCTGCGGCGGTATTATGACGGTCATGCTCATGATGTACCGCATCAAGGGTGCTGTCATTATGGGTATCTTGTTGGTTTCTATCATCTCGTGGCCTCGCACTACGCCCGTCACTTACTTCCCCTACACTGAGCTCGGAACCAGCAGGTTTGATTTCTTCAAGCAAGTTGTCACTTTCCATCCTATCAAACGTATTCTTGTCGCTCAGGACTGGAACTTGGCCGGCAAGGGTGGCAAGTTTGGACTGGCTTTCATCACATTCTTGGTATGTCGCAAGCTCTATATACACGCAGAGGTTGAAGACTAACATCTCGGCAGTATGTCGATATTCTGGACACCACAGGAACAATGTACTCCATGGCCCGATTCGCTGGCGCAATCAACGAGGAGACCCAAGACTTCGAGGGCAGCGCCATTGCCTACATGGTCGACGCTATTTCCATCTCCATCGGATCCCTTCTCGGCAGTCCCCCCGTCACAGCATTCGTCGAGTCCGGCGCCGGTATTTCCGAGGGCGGCAAAACAGGTCTGACATCATGCGTCACCGGCATTGCGTTCTTCATCGCTATATTCTTCGCTCCGATTTTCGCTTCCATTCCACCTTGGGCCACGGGTTGTACGCTCGTGATTGTCGGTGCGATGATGGCCCAGTCTGCCGCCGATATCAACTGGCGCTACTACGGTGATGCGATCCCCGCCTTCCTCACCATCGCTATCATGCCGTTCACATACAGCATTGCCTACGGTCTGATCGCCGGTATCACCAGCTACATCACCCTGAACGGCATTGCCTGGTGTCTTGAGAAAGTCACCTTTGGTCGCATTGTCCCGCCTAACAAGGAAGAGTCCGATCCTTGGTCCTGGAAGCTCCAGGGTGGCTTCCTTCCACCCTGGGTTAACCGTGCCGTTCATGGAAAGAAGGACTTCTGGAAACCGGATGAGGAGTATGCGGCGCAGCGGGTTACTCCCGGTGAGGCTGTGTCTTTCTCTTCCGCGTCGGAGGAACGGGTGGCACTTGAGAAAGGTCATGAACCTACTGCTAAAGCAGCCTAAATATTTCGAGGATGAAGGAAGCCAGTTGCACTGTGGTTGGTTATATTTTTAATTCGCACGGCATTATACCAGATATGTTCATTTTGTATACCTTTTTCTATGTATTTATTGACTTCCTATCTACACCTGCTGTCTTTCGGTGGTGTTCTACATGCCACAAAATGAATGTATTGCTTAATACCACCCAAAGTCTTTCGTATGTGCAGTCGAGATTTACCATCCATATTGAAGACTTACCCCGAAAGGATCAGCGGCGCACCTGTAACCATGCATTAGCTGGAAAAACTCGCGAAATGACTGAGTTCCATCTCCATCACTTTCTCCTTTCGAGAACAAATTTTCATAGAGTTGGGGTATAAAACGGCCCTCGGGCATTCACCAATATACTAAGCGTATAGAGTAGGAGAAGTTGACGTTCATAATTATCGAAAAGAAAAGTTCAAAGCCTAGATAATATACCAGGCCTTGACAAGTGCTGCAGCACCTCGCAGAACCAAATTTAGTGCTAAGCGAGAGTTTGAAGTTTGCTTTGTTTGCATTGTTTGCAAAGGTCAACCATATAAGCAGGCCGCTTCCCACTTTGCAACTTGCTTCTTCTCTCTCTCTCTCTAAGTTATTTTGAATTGATGCACTCTTCTATCTTTGTAAGACCTGGCACGTCACAGCCATCGCGATCTCAGAAGAGAATTCACTGCTCAAGGGACGACTATAAATCATCAGCATTAGCACAACAAGATTGACCTGTCCTAATTAGATTAGACCACTGTGCCAATAGTGATGTCATCATCCCAGACGGTAAGTCCGCTTATGCCTTCTAGGTAGTCTTTTTGATACTCATAACCAAGCCAGAGGCTGGATCGAAAGTTGAACAGCTACGTACTACTTGAACCTACAGACAAAACAAAGGACTTCCTCGGTGACTTCCTCGAGATCCTTCCTCCTGGCGGAAAAGAAAATCTGGAGGTGGACATTTTAGAGTGTTCAAACGATGAGAAGCTTCGGCAACTAGTCCAAAGCATTAAAACCGGCTTATTGATTCCATTGAAAGAACAGGGTGGTAAAATACCCACTGAGGTCACTCTGTCTCCGCATTCTGGCGTTGAAGATTCAATTGAGGATCTTAGCTCTCAGTCGCAACTCTGGAACCGCTGTTTAGAAAGAGATGGTAATAAATGTCTTGCAACGGGGCTGTATAGTCACGCTCACGCCTATCCACGGAACGCAGTAACGACCTATCTTGAAGCGGCCTATATTATTCCATTTGCACTCGGATCTTTTCAAGCCAATCACCGACACAGAAATACAGCGATTTGGGTTAACCTAAGGCGCTACTTCCCAGTTCTTCGCAATATGTGCTTTACCTCGGAACAGATCAATTCGGAGAATAATATCATGATGCTAGATAACGACATTCATAAGGAATTCGGTCATTTCAGACTTATTTTCGAGGAAACTGGAACTCCTCAACGATATCGAATTAAGACCTTTCCGGATACCGTTATAAAGACAAGCCGTCTCTTACCTGAAAATCGGATTATTAATTTCGGAGTTCATAACGGAAGTTGGGAACTTCCAGATCCTAGACTTCTCCAAATCCACGCTTCCATTGGAAACTTTCTACATGTGAGTGGCCAGGCAGAGGTAATCGATAAGATCCTCGGAGATTTTGAAGACTGTGATGAACTTGCCCCGAGTAGAAGCACCAACGTGGAAGACCTTGCAATGACCAGCCTCGCCTACTAGATGGGAGGAGTCTTGTGTCTCTTCTCTTTGTTTTTCTTGCCACCGAGGACAGAGCATTCTACAATTTAGCACAAGGGTGATGGATCTTAAGGGCATTATACTCATATATATACAACCGTCACATTTCCTGGCCCATTCAAGGTCACCCTCAAGGTTTCCCAAAGATACCGCTGCGTTAGGTCGCGCAACACCAGGGCTTTCCATGGCTGCTGGGAGCTGCTTGCTGGTAATGTAGCTCTTCTCGACAATTATCCCAGCTTCCTTGTTCCCTTTTACAGCCTTGATATATGGCTTTCTCTCGCGGGTTTCCGTGATATATATAGTTGGTTCGGGTATGACGATATTCTGAAGTATTTGATAGTTAGAGATAATCAACAAAACCAACATGATTCACAAATATGGAATCAGCCTGTATTTATTCATCCTGGCGCTCTTAGAATCCAGAGCGGACCGTCCATATAATTACGTAGGTCGCATATGAAACTAGCCTGCCCACATAGTTAAGTGTGTAGCAAGGATACTTGAGCGACGTCACGTCAATTGTCCAAGCAGAAGCCAGAGATTATCCATATATTTGAAAGCAACTATACTCTCGATAAAAAAGTGGTTATTTGTACAGGAGGAGGTCTCTTATCAGGTACTGGTAATCATGGCCACATCCGGGGTAATCATCCGCCGGGCAAACATCCTGGATGACAAAGCAATGAAAATGGCCAAGCACTAACTAGCGATGCTGTTTCATAGTGTGATACGGAGAGGATCGCATGGTTTCTATTAGGTTGGGTGAGCCAACGACTAAGTACGATCTAGTACAGGAGTTGGGAGTACCCAAGTGTGTCACTGAGAGGCACTGTCGATGGGAAGCAGTATCTTGGACTAAAGACTATCGACCAGATGCTCCAGGAGCGGATTAGCGGTGTTCGATATGGTGTTGTACCTCAACATCAGATTTGGGCTTGGAGTCGCCCTGCCGGAGGTTATCACCTTTATCCCCGAAGGAAACATTTGCTTCTGGCGAGGTTTGGGTGGATCGATGATGGTCATGGATCTAGATCGCCGCATGACTATTGGTTATGCCATGAACAAAATGGGACCAGGGGCCATGGGCAACGCCAACGCCAAGGCTTACATCGACGCGATTTATGAAATCATGGCGGATAAGAAGCGGTCTGTGTCCTTGTGATGTATGAATGCTTGCACAAATTGAACGCCCTTGGACATAATTTCAGATGTGAATACAGAAAGACCTTGAGACCCTGAACGATGAGGCCAAATATGGTCGGGCTAAATTGATCAGTAATTCTCATCTAATATGAAGATTCCGGTGAGTGGGCAGACATGATAATAGGTAGGTGTTAAATAGTCAGAAATGGAGTGTTGAGAAAGTTGAGAAATTGAGATCACTGTATTTATTTTTTAAAAAAAGTGCAGTAATTTAGTATGAGTAGTAAAATACCATATTAAATACCATGTTGATCTATACGCTAGTAAATCCACTGTGGAAGTGGGTGAATCTTTCTAGGGTAGACTGTTGTACTTCGACCTCGAGAAGCTCAACGTGATACTAGCTCGGATCGTTAAGGAAAATGTACGTACTAGATCCCTGATAAATGGGATAGATTATAGGTCAATAGTGGTACAGTCCTTTGTAGAGCTATCTCAAAGAATACACGGAAAATCGAAGAAGAATATGGGGGAAGATGGGCAGGGAGCCCGATAGCAGACCATAACAGAATAGAGGCATCTGGGGACGATGGGCAGTGAGCCGAGAGCAAACTAGAACATATCAGAATAAGATTCTAGTGATTTCGAGGAAATCATTGACGTTGAGAAGGAGATCATGTTCTCCTGGTCCTGGAAGTCGGTCGTAAACAGCGACAAATGGAAGACATAAGGGGGCCCCGACAACATTGTTGCGCCGGACGTAGACCTCCTGCGCTGAGTATGCCTGCTGGGTGGGAGTCGGTTGGTTGGTAAGTGGAGGGATATTGACGAGCTGCGCGCGGAGTGAATCAAGATATGCTCGAGTGAGTGGGGATGGGGCACCGGGGGGGGCTAGCTGCCATTTTTCAAACGTGACTTCAGTCGCCTTAATCGAGATAAGAATGACAATGCGCACCAGACCCTGGGAAATTATGAACCATCTCTTAGCGTCTTCGCGGAGCCGAGGGAGAGATTCAGAAACTCCTGTCTCGATGACAAAGGTCGGCCATGACCCACTTGGAAGCCCATTGGGGCAGCGAATTGGTGGTAGGAATGCGTGATCTCCCTGTTTACCTACACCGACAGTAGGCTTGTATGTAGCTGTTCCAGTCCAGATCATCTCTGACCACCTTAGTCCCATTGCAGTAAGCTTCATGTCGATTGCTCGACCGAGTTGGTTTGTCACTGCATCATGGCGTTCTGACGGAACCACTTTAATCAGCCCTGTCGTCCCCTCCCATTGGAAACGATACTCAATGCCCCCCAGACTAGTCTGATGCTCTTCGTCGAGCTTTTTGATTGTTAGGGCCGATAGATTGAGGACAACGATGAACTGGTTTCCATCTCCCTTCTCTTGTAGAGACTTTAGTAACTGCTTAGCTTCAAGCCGTAGGCCCTTGAAGCGTGAAAAGTTCCGTATGATACAGTCCGTGGGAAGAGCAGACATGAGGGAAGTGAAGGACATGCTTGTCTCGGTCTTGCCTTTATCTGTCTGGGGTGGGAGAACGAAATCAGAATCATCGTGATCACTAACGACGGATGGCAGAGTCATGATGATGCAGCCAAACGGGAATGGTTCGTGTGACGTGATTGGATGAGACTTTCTGAGGTTGGGACAGGGGAAGGCGGAGTTATTTCCCGTCCTTCCGCCCCCAAATTACCTAATTTCCAATACCGCCTTCCTGATCTAGTACCACTCATAATTCTGCTACATTTCTGCCACATTTTATCTTTTCTGCCATGTATTCTGCCTACTTCTGGTTTACATAGTAAAAGATATACCTCTATGCTTACAGAAAAGTGCTTATCCTAGCTGATTCAATACTGTAAATCTTCTACTTAGAGAACCTCGCTGTCGCCATCCTCTAGAAAAGTGACTTGATATTGTTAAGGGTTCATATACAAATTGTAGGTACCTGCTGTACCCCATATTCTGCAAGTCAAATATTCGCCAGTTAAAAACGAGGGAGAACGAGCGGTATTACAAATTAGGAGGGCGGTGTAGTTAACTGGGAAGGCGGTAGCAGAATGGGTGCATTTCGCTGTCAAAATTCAGGCATGAGGGGTCCCATTAACAATCCCGAATTTCTACAAGTCAACTTCAGACGCTTGCATTAAACCAAACAAAATAAACTCAAATAAAACAAGACAAAGTTGGGTATCGTCCGCAAACTCCTGCTACCGTTCGCGTAATTCATGAAGCGGCGTCAATTCCGAAGATTCAAATCTTGGCATTGTTAGCATAAGAATATACAGAGAAGATTTATATACTCACCAACGCAAGAGGAATGCGGTGAGGAACCCGACCATTATGCAACAGCATAGCCACGGCCTTCTGTAGAGTAGCCTATAGCTTGCGGTAGGCCTCACGAATGTGCTGCTCAATGGGAGTACGCCCCTGGGTCGAATAGACCGGTCTCGCGCTTCCGCTTCTTGAGGTTCTTACCGGCCTCGGCCCCCCCGCGACGGTGCTTCTCGTTATCTTTATACTCCTTGACTTTAAGCGCCTCATCGGTTAGGGTCTAGACGATCTTAAATGTAAGAAATCCGAGGACCTTGATGTTGACAGATCCCGCCCACCAGCAACCGAGTATTATCTAGATACGAGGCAACTTCAGGCACAGCAGCATGGATGAGGCCATCAAAGTACGGCGTGTCAAGTGAAGTCCAAGCGGCTTGGGATGTTGCAGCAAGGAGTCATGGACATGCTCAGATATGTACAGAAGTCTTTCCCACCGATTCAAGGTTGTCTCCATGACAATTGAATTCTTGAAAGAGATTTAGCGGAAAGCAATAGTGTTGAAAGCAAAACCAAAGTTGATTATAAATCGGACAAACCATTTTAGGACGTAATTGTACTTGGAAACCTTATCATACATAACGACGTAAGACTTGAACTAGTCAAGGCTCCGATTGATGTGTAAATCACATTGATTGGAGGTGGTGTTTTCCTTGTAGCTAGGGTTTTTGGCAATATTGAGATGAGATTTGAGTTTGAACGAATCGCTGCGGAATTATAAGATCTACATAGCTTGCACTGGCTGATGACCGAACTATACTGTTTCTAGTTATCAGAAAACATGAAGGACTTGGCTATGTAGTCCACCCAGTCACTTTGCAAGCCCTATGTACACCCCCCAAGGCTATGCTTTTAGTCCCGCAAATAATCCCACATTACTAGCCCCAGGATTTTACATCACAGTGGGTGAAATAATCAAGAATCCTAAATCACCATGTGGCGCAGGAGGGTTCCCGGTCCTATAGAAAATTACCCCATGGCTTCCCAATCGGTTCGCCTTGATACCTCGTTTCAGCCGGTCTCATTAAATGTCTTATTTGTAGACTGGGAACCTTCCAAGGTTGGGTTCCTAGGCTTGAATTATGAGTGCTATATACTAACACAAATAGCTGGAATATAAGTCGAAGAGCCGTATGGGCAACCCATATCAAACGATTGCCTTCGAAGCGTCTCTAACATGCTAAGTTGTCGCAAGTTTGTACTGAGGGTATACGTGTATTTTATGAAGTAAATACACCCTTTGGTATTCATTTCACTGCCGGTATCAACATGACCAACAAGCAGGTTGGTCGTGTTCTCAATAACTTAACAGGGGGGTGCATTACCCCTCTTTGAAATACTCTCTCTATAGGCCACTGGGCAGCCCTTGGTTTCAATCGAGGCACTTAGCGCTTAGTGTATGTTGACTGTCCATCACATCACTCTCACTTGCCTATCATACCACTCACCGTATGCATGCACGCATATCGTGCGCTGGCATGAGCTAGGCAACAAGCCGACTCCTGGGCAGAGCCTCCCTTCCGTGTATAAAATATACATGATTTCTGGATCTTTCCTATCTCCTTACTCCTCCCAGCATTCTCCATCCCCCCCGAAACTTCCCTTATTTCCACATCTGAAGTTTTCTGTCCACACTTTTTACGATCCGCACTATCCACGTTACTAGTGCACATCTGCCTTCGTCCGCCAAGATGCCTCTTCGACCAAGCTCCGAGATTGCGGGTCTGTATGAGAACTATTCACTATATGTCTTGCTCAGCAGTCGAGGCGCTGCCCCGGGCTTCCACTGGGGGTTGTTCATCCCGACCAACACTCCAGTGGGAGATGTGTGACACGCGACCAATCGAAGCGGCGGCTGGAACGTCACGCCCCGATCGTCCAGTGACGTTCCCTTCTCCATGAGCCTTGTCCTGGCTTTTAAGCTCGCCTCCCTCAGCACTAGCGCATTCGAAGCCTGCAAAAGTATCCTAGACGCATTTCCCTTCGACTACTCTCACTCTCCAAACACCGGAGAGCCATTTTCCTGCCGAATCTGGGTGAAGGATGCACTTGTGGAGCTCCACAAGAATGGAATAATCGTACTTCCGCGTGATATCTCTGTGATCGAAGCCCAGTTACTCGAACGGGGCTATTCGCACAAGGATGAGGTAGAGGGAGGTGCGGACAATGCTGAGGTCGACAATAACGGATTGGATTGAATTCATTTTGGATATTTGATTCATCACTACTGGGTTGTCTTCATGAGAGGGCCGTTCAGTAACCGAGTCGAAAGATATTCCAAAGACGATGCAAATAAGATCAAAGAAGGCGAGAGCAAGAGGAGCCATGATACTGCCACATAGTGAACTTTACATACATCCCAAACATAAATGAAGTTCTGCTTTATCCTATCTAGAAAGCCTATATGATATAATTTGGGCTTAAAAGGGGCCTGATAAATCTGATAGCATATTCTCCACATGTAGCTCGTCCCGGTAGCCCTCAAATACTCGATCAACGACATCAACCAGCCATCGAGTCAAGCTGCGAACTGTGTAATGCATCTTAGTGTACTCCCAGTACTCTGGAAAAAAGCCCGCATTCTCCCAATCGACGATGCCGGTAATCTTGCCGTTCTCAGCGAGAATGTTCCTAGGATTTAGATCTCCATGCGTAAATACGATCGCGTGTGGGGTGGCATGCGATTTGGCCGCATGCCTTCGAGTATCTTCCGTCATAATTCTAGTCAGATAGTCGTGAAAGTCGGTCTCTGTTTGGAAGCGCAATTCCTCTGACTGGCTATCAGGGATGCGCCAGTCCAGGATCCCGCCACCTTGAGAGTTACAGATTTGAAATTTGCTGACTTCGTTAGGGATCGCTCGCAGCTGGGCGACGTACCGCTTTAGGTCGGTCACCACGTTTTCCACTTGCTTGTCCGTCATAGTATTGAGCAGCTGGCCGATCGGACGGCCTGGGACTTGGGTCATGAGCAAATATGAAGCATTAGGGGTTTCCAAGATATCAATTGCTCTTGGCGCAGGTATTTGAGTGAATTTCTCCACCATGCCAAGAGTATGAGCCTCTGCCCGGTATTGAACTGCCTGTTGCGGTCGTCCCTTGCGTAAATACAGCCCGAAAGGCAGCCGTTGGACTCTTGGAGAAAGGGATTGTCCATAGAGGTATAAGCCAACCGAATGGAGCTTTTCATACGCTCTATATCGAATAAAATATGGCAGGGTGGTCCATATTCGTCTGATGGTGCGAAATAACAGCGTAGGCAACAATGAGAACCGAAACATGTTTGCACCTGAAAGCTATTAGAAATGATCAGGAAAAGCGAGGTCCAAACCTACTGGGAGCATCCCGTTGTTCTATCATGTGCCTCCGTGTCTCCATCCATGCCAGTGACTTGGAAAATAGGGCATGAAGCTCAAAAAGAGCTTCGTGGGGGATAGGAGTTTTATCGGTGGTTTTATCATCAAGAAGCAACATCTTTGCTGATGGAGCAATGGACATTTCACTCCGAGTTTTGTACCTGTACAGGTTGGTGTTGATGCTATACTTAGTCTTAAATCAGCGTGCACTCGTATAAAGGGCTTGATGGCGATCTACACTCTTTCTGTAGGGTGAATTTTGCGGGTCCCAGCTCCGGATCTTAAGCCATACCTCGCCGGCCTCTACAAGCTCGAATGCGGAGACCGACAACAGCCAGAGATTATCAAGTCTCTCCATTGACGAGTTCAAGGGAAGGATCGACCGAAGCGACTGCATGGAATCATTGGACAGAAAAGCGTAAAGCATCTCAAATAGGCGAGCCTTGTGTGCTAGTGTCAACAAAGACCGCATGATATGGAATGAATATACTTACCCCCTCGACTAAATCCGGATGCATCAACACCCGTGGTGGAACGATGTGTACAAAGTGCAGGTCAGAATCCTCCGGTGACTTGAATTGTGTTTGTGTGAGGCAACAGCGCCCGCCGTCTCTTTCATACACCAGCCGCTGGGTCTCAGCGGACAGCCCTGTTGCTACAATAGGCCGAACTACACGATCGCAAGTCAGGAATAGAAGCAAGATAAACTTGTTTGGATATAGCTATGACATGCTTACACATGCTGACCAAATATTTCCAATCTGAGAGGAATTCCGAAATTGTCCTTGCTGGGACGGAGTGCGAGGTGCCATCGATTGCGGTCTCTCGTAAGAAGTAGCGGGCTGCTTCCTGGGGATTTCGTGCATCCATGAGAAAAGCGCCCACAATAGAACGATCTGGATGCGGCATCTCGGTGATAGCCAAAAGGGCTTGATATTGAGGACATTGTTGGTCTTGATAGAAGAGCTGGGAAGCCGAACCCCGGATATTGCATGGAACCGCCATGATTAGAAGATTGGGGAATCGCCTGGGACCTGGATAATCAAGTCCCGACAGACGTTCAGGGAAAAAAAACAAAAGCAGAAAAGGGGAATACGGGAAAAAGGAACAAAGGAGCCTAAGATGTCTGGCGCTGGGGTTGAGGTCACATGATGTGTATGCATACCACGAAGAGGTCTCCCAAGAGATTGATATTCTTGTGTCTCTTCTATCATCTCCTTTTTCCTTTTTCATGTGTTCTTTTTTTCCTTCTTTCTCTATTCCCTAAATAAATTAATAATGAACGGTTCCCGCTGGAAACCACTTCAATCACCGTTATTATTAACCTATTTTAAACGAGTCCCCTTGTTAGTGCAGAGTATTTGCAATGTAATTTCTCATCACCACGTACTATTGTGGTTTTTTTGGCTATACTAGTTGTCTGAAACCCGTTCACTGCCCGCACCCGAGCAGAAGCAAGGCCCGAGGATGGTATCGTGCGGTCAAAAAAATGTATTCCTAGGAGCAAATCCTTACATTGAAGATTATTCCAAATCAATAGGTCTAGTTTTGGTTTGTTACTTAGACATGGTGGTTGGGTCTGTTTGTAATAAGCAGAGTAAGTGTTTCATAACTATACAGGAGCTACTCCCTGGTGATACAATGTATGGAGACCACAGTACTTCAGACAAATTAGAGCTACTATAAAGCGATACAGGATTAATGCTGTCTCGGCATGCTACCTCATACTCTTTGCCAGAGCTTTAGACAGGTGATCGACCTAGTGACTCTTAGCCTCCAAAACCAAAATCCCTTAAGATAAACGAGAAATAACCGCAATATGACGGGAGATAGTCGTCATATCTATTCCATGCGTAGCTAGATCGAGTAGCTCCTCGCTTTTTCGTGCTCATGCGTTGTATACGTTGGATGTGGTTTGCAACTTGGATAGGAGCGAGACCACTAGGCTGAACGCGGGTCGCGTTAACGCTAGTCCACTTTTGGAATGTTTATGGGGAAGTCTTGCACGTGACACAACTAACGTCTTGTACTTTCCGCCAGGGGTCACCTGATACCTAGGGGCCATTGACCGCCCAACAAGCCAAACAAATTTCCCCACCATAGCTGTCCAGCGCACCTCACAGTTTAGAAAATCGTTCTTCTTTCAAATTTCAATCGAATGCTCGCAGCCTTCGTTGAATTAACTTGGCTTATGGGACTGGCACATGCCGTCCCGGTACCTCCGACAAGATGCTGAGGGATTCTGATATAGATTCCTTGAATGGGCATCTACTGTCCTTATCGCGAGAGCAGCAAAAGCAGCATGACAATCTGCAGGACTTGCTCAGCCAATTCAAGAGTCTGTTAGACGACTATAGCTCGCTCAAAAGTGACTATGAAGAGGTTAAAGAAGGCCGAGAGAAATACAAAAGACAGGCCAGAGGGCAGGTAGGAGGCAGGCTTACAGGATGCCATAGAGCTTGAAACTGACAATCAATCAGGATCGTAACCCTTTTGTCCTTGTCCTTGTAGATGGAGACGGATATCTGGTGAGACTGTCTTGCTTTCCTCGGTATCAAATCCATCGACTAACACATCTTCTAGTTCAAAGAACATTTCTTGAAGCATGGCAGCGAAGGTGGCATAAATGCTGCCCGCGAACTGAGCGACTCTATAAAAGAGCTTATGCATTCGACAATGGGAATGCAGGCCGAACAGTGTCGGATCATGGTTCGTGTCTATGCGAACGTTCTCGGTTTGTCGAAGGCGTTAGCTCGAGCTGGACTTATGGGCCACGAGGCTCGATCCATGTCACCATTTACTTCATCATTTACCCGTGCACAAGAGCTATTTGATTATGTCGATGCTGCAGAGAAGAAGGAAGGCAGTGATTTCAAGATCAGAGGTAATGAACAATCCGGCATGAACAATCTTGTTGTTGTACTGATGTGTGCTGTGAAATCAAGAAATGTTCCGTCTCTTCGTTGAACTCAACCAATGCCGCCATATCTATTTTGCTGGCTGCCACGACACTGGATACGGCTCCCTGCTGACGCCATATAGAGGCAGAGGTGACCGTATCACCCTCATCAAAGCCGCTGGTTTCCATCGTGAATTCGAGGACTTGGATCTCCCTATCAGAGAATTACCTTCGGTTTTCATGTCTACCCCTCTACTTAACAGCAAGCCACCTACAGGCCCGGCTGCGTCTCCGACTGTGGCCAAATTCAACGGTGAAAACAGTGCACACTACGTATCTAATGGCACAAATGGTGCTAATGGTGCAAATACCACCAAACCAATCTGCAAGCACTTCCAAAAGGTATTTTTCCTGATCACATGATGTCAGTCGCGAGTAAGTTCTTAATTGACATTTATCTAGGGTATCTGCAAGTTCGGCATCGGCTGCAATAAACAGCACGTTATGCCGAACCAGTCATTGAATCATCAGCCGTCGCCTAAACACTCAGGTGCAGGTGATTCACCTAAACAACTGTGGTCTTCCCCTACAGTTGTCGGGCGCTCCGAAGATTTCTTTAGGTCCATGCTCCCCTTGCCGAGTATCAAAACGGAAGAATTCATCCCAGTCAATAAAGACGGGGACCGTATCGACCCATACTATCCTCACCCGTCGCCTGAAGCCTTTGATCAGTACCACGCTCGAGCAAAAGAACACAAAGTTTGTAATAGCTACCATCTGTCGGGAGAGTGCGGTGACATGAGCTGTACCTATGACCACAGCGATGTCTCTGAAGTGATCATTGAGGTTCTGCGATACATGCTCCTCCAGCACCCCTGCACTCGGGGCGGCGCTTGCCGATCAATCAAATGCTACATGGGCCACCTATGCCAAAAGCCCGGATGCAAGGCCGTGAAGAGCTGGCAGTGCCGATTCAATCAAGCCGCTCACACTCTTGATCTTCAAACCGCTCGATGGGACGTACCAAGTGACCAGAGCGAAATTGATCAATGGTCTGTCAGCGACGGTTCTATCGGGAAACGATCGTCGCCTATCGGTTTTAGTGGTTTCGCTTTCTAATGGAGAATCCGCGAAGAAAATTTGCATTCCATACCTACAGACAATCTCTCCTACCTGGGATGTCTTTGTATGCGTGAAATGTCTGCGACTGCAAGGACGGTCGCTTGACAAAACAATGGGTCAATGGTTAGCACTAAACAGACAGATGTAAGAAAGAGATTTCAATGGGTTAGAAAGAAATTTGAATACAGTCATTTATCAATTGAAGTTTATTCCCTTGAAACCAGAAGCAGTCGGTGGTCTATTTTCGTAGACTGTAAACTCATACGGTAGATACGGCTAAGAGGCACCAAAGTCTTATTCTCACTGTTCCTGCCGTTAATCTCCTTAATCTGGTTAATTTCTCTTCGTGCCCAAACGGAAAGGTAGAACTTGGAAGGTTGGAATCATATAATTCTGACTCAGCAAGAATCTTTCCAACCTTGGATGTCTGTTGCTTAGGGAAGGTGCAAGGCACCTGGGCACTGTAGGAAGGCACGTGGGTTTGGGGTATAAAAGGACTCCTGCCTCTCATCCCCCTGGCCACCATCTCCCTATAGGCACCATGAGATAGCGTAAGAGGAGGGTCCCGTAGCACCTGCTAACTTACCTACCAGTGGCAGTGCATCAACATAAGAAGTTATTGAAGTCCTGTAGGTCTGTACCAAATAGCGAACCGGGCTTTCTCGTGAATGTTCCCGAAGTCGTGGTTCTCATAGTCACTTGACGAGTCCCATGGAATACATGGGGGTGGTTAATCATATCCTCTTTTGTTTCATAGCTATATAGTCGCAGTCACGGAATATATCATTCTAGGGGTGTATGTTTGAGTCTGTATTTTGACTGAAGTAATACGCTGTCCTGGCACGGAGGAAAATGAAAACATCACCCAAAAGACTTGAGAGCATGAACCCCATAGGAAGTTACAATGAGAATAAAAACATGGACACTTAATGGATTGCTGAGCCCATCTGTCTGGATTTGAGGTAGGGTAAGGCTAGATCTATGCTGGGTGGCACTGATGATTCTATAAATACGTAATTCCAACCAGCCAGGCTCGTACTCGAGGAAACACCAACTTTAATTACTTTTCAACTTGAAAGCATATTCTGCAAGTGATCTTCAAGATGGCCAACACAGTGGAACCGAGAGTTCACCCTTTCTTCGAGCCTAAGACTTGCTCTTGGCAGTATCTAGTAGCTTGTCCTGAAACAAAGGAAGCTGCCATCATCGACCCAGTCCTGGATTATGATACTGTGAACTTCGCTATTACCTCTGAATCTGCGGATCAAATCATTGATTATGCTATGAAAAATGAATACACTATCATGATGTTGCTAGAGACACATGCCCATGCAGACCACCTCTCAGCAGCCTACTATATCCAACAAATTCTCTGGTCCCGCGGGGAACCTCACGCACCGATCTGCATCGGTGAGAATGTCAAGATCGTCCAAAGTTTTTTCGCACGAAAATATGCAATCGCGAAAGCAGATATCGACAACGCCTTCGACCACCTCTTCCAGCCCGATGAAATATTCCAGATTGGCCAAGTCACCAGCAGCGCCCTCCATCTCCCGGGACATACTCCAGACCACGGCGGCTACAAATTCGGGAGCAATATTTTCACCGGAGACTGTATGTTCAATCCAGATGTTGGCAGTGGCCGATGTGACTTCCCAGGTGGCGATCCTCGGGAACTTTACCGCTCGATGAAACGCCTCCTTTCTTTCCCGCCGGAAACGAGATTATACACAGGCCATGATTATCCTCCTACCAACGAATATACTGCACGGGAGCCATTGCCGTATGTTACGGTTGGCGAGCAGGAGAAGAAAAACAAGCACATGAAGAAGCACACGACAGAGGATGAGTTTGTGAAGTGGAGAACTCAGCGGGACAGCCAGATGCCTGAGCCTAAGCTTGTACACCAGGCTATGCAGGTCAACGTACGTGGAGGCAAAATGCCAAGCAAGTCGCACAATGGAAAGGCATATTTGCTATATCTCCTTGATGTCCCAAAGGTTCTGGTGCCTGGAGTACAAAGGTAGGCAGCTATCGGACATTCAAAATTTGATATTTTGGATTCGTGATCAAAAATATATAGAGACAAAAATGTACAACATGATATTTACTTCATACTTGAGGTTTGTATTTGGATTTGTAATTTTTCATGACTACCTGATTCTAGTCCTAGTTAAGTCCTTCCCTGGTATGATCTCATTCACTTTTTACCTTGAACCTTGACGTATGCTTCCTGGACTTCTTCCCGTGTCGCCATAAGCCCCAGCCACTTCTTGATCAAAGGATAGTTGTCAAGTGAAAGGCCAGCGTAGGACGAGGCGCGTACCCAAGGCTCAAAATGATAATCAACGGCAGTGACCCGACTGGGTACAATGCTTTCACCGTGAGTCTTTTTCAACTGACCCTCAAGAACATCGTAGCAGCGATAGCTCTGCGCTGTATATCGCTGGAGTGCATCATCATTCTTTTGTGGGTTATAGTTTCTGAACAAATAAAGAGTAAGTATCAACCGGGGATTTCTTCCGAATTCACAGTCACTGACTTAAACCAGGTTGCCTGTCCTGTCATGGGGCCAAGCGTTGTCAACAAGAAATACTCCCACTTTTCAAAATCCACAAGATCTTGAGCCGAGTCGCCAGACGGACCAATCGTATTACCATTGTCATAAACACGGCGGACGTAGTTCATGCATGCCCCGGATTCCCACGAGACGACACCGGTGTTGGGATCTTCGATGGCAGGAACGCGCCCGTTCTCGTTGATTTTGAGAAATTCTGTGCCCTTCACGCCACTTTTCGGATTGTCGCTAAAGTCCCACAACTTCACTTCGAATGGGACATGGAGCGCCTCGAGTGCCATGGCTATTTTGACTGGGTTTGGGCCCGTGGCATGGGCGTGAAGGATGAGTGGCTTGATATGTGCGGCCATTGTTGGATCAAGAGTTTGGCACTTAGTATTCGGTAGAGGTGTCGAAGGGAAATCTCATCCCGAGTGGCTAGAAATGAGGCATAGGATAGGATGGCGAAATGAGCTCGCCATGATGTAATTTCCCCAGAAACTGATGTAATTTCCCCAGAAACTAACGTAATTCACATGCGAGCCGCCACCACAAGCGACCCGCCATCTCCAAAACACATAGTAAATATGATAAATTACAACCTGATATTTTAACAACGGTAGTCTATAAGAGGTTTTTCTTATAGCTCGATACTTCTTAGGTGATATCTAGTCTCTTTACTAAGTTTAGATAAGATTTATGACATTGTGATCGTGATATATATATTTCAAGATATTTCAAGCTCTAGGCAACGTAATTTTTGAAACCATAATAGTAGAGGTTTAGTTACCTTAATATTGAGATGCTGAGTTAAAGATTCTTATCGGTCGCTATCTAGGAATAATTAGATCAGGGAATAACACTGTTGTTAAGATATAAGGTTGTCAAATATGGTGTTTACTATATGTTTTGGAGATGGCGGGTCGTATGTGGTGGCGGCTTGTATGTGAATTACGTTAGGGTAATCTGGTTTAGCCTGATTTTCGGTAGGTGTCAGGAATATAGAGGGGATGATGTCTCGTACTTAGCATTGTCTACTCCGTAGTTTATGAAATGATCGACAGGTAGTAGTTTTACCGGTGCGCTGGTTAATTGGCGAAATATCCCTTCAATAGGATCAATGCTAGCAGTCTTCTTGCTGCGGAGTCGGTTTTGTTAATGCGGGGAAATAGATGCAAATTTCAAGCTTAGAAACATTTTGGAATTTCCGTTTGCCTTATTGTCTCGCTCGATTATCTTGCTCGCTGCCGGCTCATAGTTTGATTACCACCCCTGAAAGATGTTGTTCAAAACGTCACCATTGATAACTCTGCTTTCTGCAGTTGCATCATTGGTTTTAGCGTCTATTAAAAGCCATACTCCACCTCAAAAAAAAGGGGCTACAAGATCTAGTGAGAATAGTATCACCCTGATAGTATCATTTCACTAACGCATTAGGGATAGGTGGCGTGGGACCAACATTCTATAATAATACGCGGAGAGCGGCTCATGATCTTTCCTGGCGAATTTCACCCCTTCGACTCCCAGTCCCAGGTCTTTGGCTCGACGTGTCAAAAAACAAAGAGTATGGGCTTCACCGGGGTCTCATTCTACATTGATTGGAGCCTTGTAGAAGGGAATCCTGGACACGTTATCACCGACGGGATATGGAGCTTAGATGGGGTTTTGACGTAGCAAGCCAAGCTGGCTTATACCTCATCGCTCGACCGGGACCGTACATCAACGCAGAAACAACTGCTGGTGGAATACCTGGGTGGGTTCTACGAGAAAAGGGGGTTATTCCATCCGACGATCCTGAATACCTGAATGCAACAGCAAATTACATATCGATACTGGGCCGGATCATTGACAGGGGACAGATCACAAATGGTGGCCCAGTGATCATGGTTCAGCCAGAGAACAAGTACTCCACCTGGCTTGGAGTGACTGACTTCCCGACTGAGATGAATCGGAATTATATGGTATACGTTGAAGAGCAGCTGCTTGATGAAGGTCTTACTGTTCCTTCAATTGTGAATGATAACTTGGTTATGGGATACTTCGCGCCGGGGTCAGGGAAGGGCGCAGTCGATATCAACGCTATTGATGCGTACCCCTTGCGCTATAATTGTGAGCTTGTTTCCAACGTACCTCAATGTTATACGTGCTGTAAGGCTGACAGATTCCCCCCCTTAGGCGCAAATTTTACTGTTTTGCCTAATTACAAGTTTCCATATGACTGGCAAGTCACGCACAGACGGCAGAGTCCAACGACGCCTTTTCGATTGCTGAGTTCCAAGGAGGGTCTGATGAAGGATGGTAGGTCGATTCTTGCTTTTACCATATGAAAGGAACTAATGTAATTATAGGGGAGGGCTGGTCCAAGACATGTGCGGCCGGTTGGTAAACAAAGAGGCTGTCAGAGTTTTGTACAAGAACAACTACAGTTTTGGCGTGAAGATCTTCAACATTTACATGTTGGGTCCATACAACCTCTTGATTTTATATTGTAATGCCTATTGTGGAATTCTCCTCAGACTTTCGGGGGCACCAACTGGGGTAATCTCGGCTATATGGGCGGGCATACATCATATGACTACGGTGAAGCGATTACAGAAGAGAGGACGATCTGGCGCGAGAAATATAGTGAACAAAAACTCGAGGCTAACTTCCTCAAAGTTCCCCCGGATATTTGACGGCAACTCCTCATCTTGGAGTGAACGGTACTTACGGCGCACCCTCCTCAATAGCTGTGACTGCTCTACTTGGAAATAGGACGAGGACGAATCTTTACGTTGTCAGACATGCCGACTTCACTTCAGTCGATAACACATGGTATACTCTCACATTGTTGACAAGTATTGGGGACATCAAAATTCCTCAACTATGGAGGCCACCTGACGTTGAATAGACGTGATTCAAAATTTCACGTTACAGATTACGATGTCGGCGGGATCAATCTGATCTACTCTGCAGAAATATTCACATGGGCATGCGGGTCGGGATCGACACGTGTAGTAATTCTGTACGGAGGCGCGAGAGAAACACACAAATTTGGTCTGCCTAGTCATCTTGTAAAGCCAACCGTTATCGAAGGAGACAGCATCGAAATAAAACAACACGGATCTGCTTGGGTTGTAAGGTGGCATGTTACACCAGCACGACTCATCATTCGGGTAGCAGATCTTCAGGTATACCTGCTCTGGCGGAATGAGGCATACAACTACTGGGTGCTGGAGTTGCCCGTATCAGGTCCAATTGGAAATTACACATCGCCATCGAAGAGCCTGGTAGTTGTCGAGGCCGGATATCTTATCCGCACAGCTGATCTGATAAATAAGCAGTTGCGCCTGACAGGGGATGTGAATGCTACAACAATAATCGAGGTCATACCTAGTTCAGCTACAAAGCTGAAAGGCATCACCTTCAATGGGGAAGTACTATAGACTTCAAAAATGCCCAATGGGAACCTCCAGGGAACTGTCAGGTATAATCTTCCCATGTTGGACATTCCTGATTTGTCCAACCTGGAATGAAAGTTCATCAATTCTCTCCCTGAGATCCAGGTGTTGTACGATGACTCAGCTTGGACGCGCTGTACACGAAGCTCCACACACAGTCCACAACAGCTGGATACTCCGAGTAGTCTGTACTCCATGGACTACGGATATCACACAGGGTCTTTGCTATACCGTGGCCATTTTAACGCCAATGGCCAAGAATATAATTTTTGGTTGAATTGTCTAGTGGCGCAGGATTCGGACAGACTGTATGGTTGAATAATACATTCCTTGGCTCGTGGATCGGGTCGAGCGCCGACTCCACTGTTGTCCACAGCATGTCGCTGTCATCCCCTTTGTCGCAGGGAAGCCAATATGTGAACTCAGTGCTGGGTGATCATATGGGTCAAGATAAAGGGGCTCCTGGCACTGATTCACTCAAGTTCCCACGGGGTATTTTAAACTATGAGATTTCGGGTCACGCCCAATCCGATGTCTCGTGGAAATTGACAGGCAACCTTGGAGAAGAGCAGTATCAGGATCTAGCTCGTGGTCCTTTGAATGAAGATGACATGTATGCCGAGAGACAAGAATACCATTATCCTAATCCACCAAGCTCAAAATGGGAATTTTCAAACCCAGTCACAGATGGCTTATCGCACGCAGGTGTTAGGATCTATGCAGTATCCTTCGGGTTGAATATCCCCAGTGGATGGGATATTGCAATGAGCGTGGTGTTTAACAATTCGATTCAGGATATAACTAAGCAAAATACTCGAGGCAACAATTACAGATGCCAGCTGTTCGTCAACGGGTATCAATTCGGAAAATATAGTATGTGACCCTTTGGTTCATGGGACACGGTTCCATGGTTCTTCATCCGGAATCCACCAACTCTAATTTCTATCTAATTTAGTCAACCACGTTGGCCCCCAGACGGCTTTCCCGATTCCAGGGGGTATTATCAACCACGAGGCTTGACAGTGTGGTCACAGGACAGACAGGGTGAACACTGGGAAGGTTGGAATTAGTTCCCACATCCGTCATTCAGTCAGGATGCACGAGACCTCAGGCCGCCCCACAGCCTGACTGGACCAAGCGAGCACAGTCATACTAGAAAGCGAGAATAAAACAATTGAACCGTGAAAGCTGGTCTGATGTTTGGTATATATGTAGAACGAAGAATTATATACTTGAAAGAATAGCCGAAAGAAAATATTAAAAAAAAAAAAGAAATATCCATGGTTCTGGATTCCATCGCTAGGTACCCAACGCAGCAACAGCTGCGACCAGGGCATCGAGGGCCGAGCTGTGTGTGGATGCATCCACTACTGCCTCAATAGGACCAGCCCAGTTGACGCCGAACTGTCCTTGTTCATTGCGATCATTATTCCAAATGCTATTTGCACAGTTATCTATTACCTTCCGGTAAATATCATGTGGAGATGCTTTCTGCAACATCCGTAGATTGCGAATAAAAATTCCCTTGAATTGTGTGCCATCTGGAAGGCATTGTGGCTCACAGAATTCATGGATGATATTGTTCGAATCGGCCAATGTCTCAATGGCTGCATTTGCAATCTTGTTTGCAGATGGCAGGTATGTGTTATTGGGTGCCGCTATGTTCAATTCAACCAATCCACCGAGGACAACTCCTTGATTGTACGACCATCTGCAGCAGGTTAGCCAAAAATAAAGATAATCAGAGAACATGATGCCTACACAGTATCTCCGTTGTTCTGACAATTGTCCAAAAGGCCATCATTGATGGTACCGTTTGGACCAATGAAGGCCTGGGCCGTGAACCAGTCCCATTCCTTCTGAGCCCAGCGGACATAATACTGTTTTCTCTCGGCGACTCGGTTTGCAAGGTGTGCTGCGACAGAGAGAAATAGCTCATTCGTAATCGAATTCACGTATGTACTGGTAGGATTCCAAGGAATACCGCCACCACCACAGTTGGTGCCCCATGCGTCAGCCTAGAAAGAATCAACAAATGTCCAAGTACACACAGAATCTGACACTATACATACCAAGCTCTCAAAAATTCCCTCGGCCAATTCTAGGTACGTCCCCTCCTTGGTGACATCGTATGCTGCAATCCATGCAAGGGCCCACCATCCATCATCGTCGTAAGCTTGATCCAGCCACTGGCTAGCATTGACGGAAGTTTGTGGTTGGTTGTCACGAGTGTAAACAGTCTTATGCTCAGGTCCGGGATTCGGATTGGACACTGGCCCCACGTGGAATGTATTATTGAAGACATATGTCGCTGTATCCATCACCGATGGGTCAAGGGCAGCTAAATCTGCAACTGTATTCATGCAGCTGGCACCATCCCACCAGCCACAGGTATCCCAAATGCCACTTTGGGGGTTATACCAGCCCTGAAGGGTTTGGAGTGCATTCCGGGCTCTCGTTCCTGCGTCATCAGCGACAGTATTTCCTGCCAGAAGCAGCGAAACAACCAAAGGTGCCAGAAGACCGTTGCGAGAGAACAACATGGTTGGGAGATATTAAAAAAAAAAGAATGGGTCGGACCTTCTCGAGCGGAGATACTAATTGGCAACACATGTTAGCTTTAAATAAGACGGTTTCAATATTCAAGCCCGGCTCTTAGACATATTACAGCATATTCTAACAAGATATTTGTTGTACATTCTTGCGGCTGTGGTGCCTTGATTGGCGATCAAAATAAACCTGGTCCACTATAGTGGATCCCTAGACCCCTGATCTGCAATGATCGCCTCGTTGTGAGACTGAAACACGAAGATGTACGCAGGTGGACGGTAATCTAAGGAACTAGCCTTGCAGCAAAACTAGTCTGATCTCAGTCAATTTGGTAATCTTCCTATTCCACTCTATCAAGGGGGGTGGAGTATTTATTTATCAGGCGCTGCACGGAGTACAAGCCATGATATTGGCGCACTCCTTGCAATGTGACACTTCAATCAATTGAGGTTTTGATCAGTCGACCCGACCGAGTTTACCTGGACCTGACTGCAATGCAATGCGGATCGATCGGGGGCTAAATCGAGTTCAGCGGGTTGGCTCCGCTTGAGCGCGATTAGCCTCGAGATAGCTGTACGAGGCGCATTTTCTGGGCTACATACCATTTAAATCAGACTATGTAGTTATGCACTAACGTCAGCTGCTCCATTCCAAGGTTGTCATCCCCGTGGAAGACAGGTGTCCTGGCATATTTCTCATGTAAAACTACTTGCCTCGTCCAGAGATCGAATTCTATGTCCAGTCCTCGAAATGGTTTCGGGTGATACAGAGATAATATAGTACGATAACTTCAATGTCGACCTGCAGAGCAGCATCTCATTGGTCAACCTTAGAAAAACACGGCGTTGTCGATGTGAAATGACCGGTACCGAACATGATTGTAGATATAGATCGAGTGCTTCCTTCGCTGTGGTGAACCGTCCTTCCCAGCAGCCGAGTATCGAATATCCATGTTGACGGCCTGTAATATCTGTGGACTGCTGCTCATCGTTTTTTAATCTCAAAATCCACCGCCTCATGTTGCCGCCGTATCTGCGCCATGATAGGATCAAAATCATCCGATTCAATCGGATTTAGTTCGCCATTGCATTAAACTGCTAGGTCCATAACCACATAAGCCGTTGTAGTATTCTTCGCATGATGAAAGATGATGGATGCGGAGGCAGAAATCAATCTGACACAGCAATTATTGGCGAGAAAATACTGCACGTGATGTATCACATGGTTTATCTACGCTGCGTAGATAAGATAAGACATAATCACGTGACTTGATAGGATCGCGCGCACTTATCCAACTGATCCTATGTCACGCCGAGCTTTTATCATACAACCCGAATTAATTATATGAAGAATCTGAGAGTCTGGCGCCTCAAAAAGCCCATTCGCTCACTTATTTATCTAGTGAAACTACTAGCAATCCTAATATTTACGATCCCAGTACCAACTAGTGAGTTTCTACACAATTATTCTTAGACTGACTAGGCATATGATAGGCCGAGCATATCATGATCGACCCTTGGGCTAGGGCTAGAGAGACCTCCGAGCCACATTTATACGGCATTTCACTACACTAAAGATGAGCATAAACATTATCGTGGACGGGCGCTGACAAGCGCAAGAAAAACAAAAACGAGCAAAGTGACTGGAAGGGGGTTATGATGGAGGGTGCCTAATAATACGGAATACACCAATGGAAATCATTCCGTTATATTGTTGCTACATATTTGTTCGGTTATGCACGGACAAACAACAGTTGATGCTATTTTTGGAAAAGAAAGTGACATATTTTCCCTTCGTAGTAAACTTCCTGTCTGTTCAGAGTTCGAGCAATATTTTGATAGCGGAGAGATAGTCATTGTACCGGACGTTAACACCAGAATCACGAACAGGCTGTGATTCAACAGGTGAGAGGCTTTCTGAAATCATAAAATCTGGAGCTCGATGAGTACGTAGGCGACCAGTTGGCCTACATGAGCCTACGAATGTCAAACTTCTCGACTGGATCATCGGGAAAAAACACCAAATTTCTCTCCTTCGTGAAATATCGCCGAGAATACTTGCCAAATGCATATTCTTGAGCTGTTACTCTGAACTGTACGACGGGGAATCTTGACTTGATGACTGCATATATAGCATAGCGTAGTACAATCAACCGCCCATCACATGGCATCATATTCAACGTTGCCCAGAGCCTCAATTAATGAAACCATTTGCCACCCACCGGAGATTCCGGTAGGTTCATTCCGTTCAAAACAAGTGTTTGTTCCCTTGTGCGTTGACAATCCGCGAGCTCCTCGTGGTCTTGGGCCTTGTTTGCGTGATGTGCCACAATATTGGCTACTCATGTGTAAAGCATCGCATATTCCGACAATCAGAGCTCTTCCAATGCTCCAGAATTCGTGCCCAATATAGGCAGCTTGTATGACCTCGTGACATGCAAAACATAATGTTGGCCTTTTGCAGTTATAAACCTCTTCGATCTTTCCGATCTAAATAAAAATATTCTTGTTATCAGCGCGAAAAACTCCAGCTCATTACATCAAAATAACTCTCGCATTATGCCCAGCAACGAAGCCCACGAGATTGTCTTTCGTATGGAATATCCTACTCTCCTTAAACCATCAGGGCTGATATCATTTCTTTAGGGACTTCCATCGCGGCCTGTAATTCAGGCAGTGACCTACGGGTCTATATGCAAGATGTCCTGGGAAAGATCCGCGAGTCGAAGTACGATGACAAATGGAGCAACGGAACAGAGAAGAATATCGTTGCTTCGGCCAAGCCCTACTCGCCTCTAGCCTGCACCTCAAGTGACCTTGAAAATGTCAGTGTTCTCCGGGAAAAGCTATCAAGAGCACAATTAACAAAACCTGCATAGATCCGAGTCTACTACCTCTCCACCGAGAACACTATCAATGATGTTACTTATGACAAATCTAAAGGGTGGTATGAAGGTAGTCTTGGTAAAAAGTGTTTTATTACAGCACCGTGTTCAAAGCTGGCCGCTTGTCACCTCAATGGACCCGACGTGACCAACAGGGTCTATTGTCAGATGGCAAACAACACGATTCAGGAATACGGACTGAAAGGTAAGTCATCAACCCATTATTGCTATACCGCTGCTCACAGCGGAATAGATAATGGAAACTGGGAGACAATGTCGAACCTGGGCTCAGCAATGCCCGGCACAGACATAACGTGCACCGTGTTTAAGACTTCTGAACCAAATATCCGGTAATTGCTACTTTCGGGATTTCTTTCACGGGATAGTACTAAAGCTATTGATAGTGTGTATTTCCAGCATATGGAGCATGGCATCATCGAGAAGTGCTACGACAGCAAACGCGGCTGGTATGGTGGAGGCGCCAAGCTCCCAAAAGTCCAACCTCGGACGTCTATAGCTTGCACTAGTCATATGACCAGCTCGGAAACCGTCGGAATTCGGGTCTTTTACAATACTTCGAATACGATGTGTGAGATGGTGTACGACGGCAAGTCCTGGACCGAGGGACACTTCCACGCGGACTGTATCCCGGGAACGCAGATTGATTGCATCAGCTGGATGAATGGCCCGCGTCCGGAGGTTCGGGTGTATTTCCAGGCTGGTCATGAGATTTCGGCGATTACAGAGTATGTATGGACTCAGGGGCGTTGGTCGTCTGGGAAGCTTGCACTTCCCCCTGCGTGATTGTCAATTGTGATACATCATGTTTCTTCGAAGTATACATGTCGAATTGAAGGTCTTAGCTTAGCTCCGTCAAATTGGATTTATTCTGAGAATCATGTCTGGCTTGAGTAAAGAGTGCAATAAAGTTGTCGCTTGGCGGGGTAGTTCTGACTCACAACTCAAGGGAAAATATGTTGTGACTATTCTCCTCGCGAAACTCCCAAATAAAGTATTTTTAAACTGTTCACTCTGTATTTTCTCATCATGACCATAACTCTCAGCCCAAGGTCCCCATCGGACAGCAAGCTCGCACTTCACAAAGCAATAGTCGAAGACATACCAGCCATCAAAGAGATGGTTGATGCCGCCTATTCGAAATACATTGAACGCATTGGCAAACCACCAGCACCGATGACAGAAGACTGGGACCATGTGCTCCAAACGTATGAAGTTCTCGTTCTGAGAGATAATGAGCGGATCGTGGGGTCGATCACCTGCCACCAGGACGAGCAGACAAACTCGCTCAAAATCGACAACGTAGTAGTCGATCCAACAGCGCAAGGGCGAGGCTACGGATACTATATGATCAACCACGCGGAAGCGGAAGCTCAAAATCAGAGGCTTCCCAGTGTAACATTATTCACTAATGTGAAGATGTTTGAGAATATTGGGTTTTACGCGAAACTAGGGTTTATGGAAACAGATCGCAGAATGGAGGATGGGTTCGAACGTGTATATTTCTGTAAAAAGCTTTCTTGATGGGAATATCCTTCGACTGCTGAAACTCATTAGCGTTTTGGGATACCATTTTCAGTCACGATGGAATGGCTCTTGATGATGATTTAAATTATGTGGATATTCTTTCAATCAAAACCAAATCACGAGCCTTCAGATTCGAAATAATTAACTATCACATGCGAATCGCCATGGTTCACGTGGGGACGAACACGTTCTGTCCCTTTTCAAAATATACATACAAGGTTTCGTCATAAAAAAGGATTAGGATGAGAGTATACAGACATAGGAAGAGGAAGAAAACAGAGGAAGACGAGGGAGATAAAGAGAGACATGAAGCGGTAGTGAAAACAGCTTGAGGGAACGAATATTTGTGGTAGTGACAGGAAATGGGTATTGAGGGCATCATATCACAAAATGGATATAGGAATAGAAGTGAAGAAAGGTTCATCCCCGCCATCCTGATTGAGATGGACGGTCGGGGAAGTTCTCCTTGCTAGAGCGCTTACTGGATTCCTCGGTGGGATAAGCAGGCTCGTGTGTGATTACAATGGTGGTTTCTTGGTAGACCTGTCCGATCGGCATCATTTCCTGATCACGGGCGTGGTAGCCATGTGCGGTGGGTGAAACGATGTTATCCGTCGAGCCGTTGCGGTCAATCTCATCAATGTAAGTGCCGCCGACTGTGTGCTTGGGATCAGCCGTAACGGTAGTTAGGTTGTTCCCACCTCGTTTGCCTTTGCTGCCGTTGTAATTGTGATAGGAGCGGTCTTCGCTGGGTTCCGAGTCGATGATCAAGTTGCGGCGGGTGAGAGTGTACAGGATGACGTCGACCAGCCCGGAGCTGGTGATGATGGCCCCAGAACAGCAGAAGAATACAATGTTGGGTGTATCGCCGTGGCTTGTGGCCATGCGGCTTGCGGCGATGGGTAGCGATAGAACGAGGTAGATGATTGGGTAGATGGTCATGTAGCCCACGACGCGGCGTAGGCGCTTGAGACTCTCCAGCTGGCTGTTGTCGAGGATAGCGGAGGCGGAAATCTGTCGGCGCAGCTGGAAATACATCACAGCGTAGAGAATGATTGTGCCGAACTCGGCGAGGAAAATCCAGACGTAGTGAGTCCATAACCGCGCGATTTCGTAGTCATCGCTGATCCAGCACCAGGCCCCGGAAAGCACAAAGATACCAGGACCGTGTTGTGCTAATGGGATGATTAACATTAAAACAACAAATGCCCAAATGCCGACCACGAATGAGACGAAGAACTTGTGGGACATTTTACGTCCACAGACGACTAAAAGGAATGTGTGGAACGCGATAGCAAACACGAACAGGCCACTGCTGGGATCCCCAATTTGCAGCCACAGCCCTTGAAGAAAGCATGCGGCGGAACTAGACTCAATCTTGTTTGTCAAGATCCATTGTAGAGAAATAATAAATCCAAGTGACTGTAGAAAGTCCGCCAGAACAAGATTGTAGATAAGAATGATGTACTGGTTGTAACCGATGTAACGTGTATAACTGCTGCGCCAGAAAAAAAGTCGATAGGTAATGAAACCGAGGAGTATTGATGTTGCAATGAGAGAGAGGAAGGCCAAGACTGAAATTGCTATTAGACCTTCTCGATGTGATTCTGAAAGAGGGTCGATAGTAAGTTGAGCGGAGGTGGTCAAGCGAGCTGCCAACGAGTGCTTGTTTCCGGGTATCAAGCCCATGAGAATGACTGCCGACATGGTCGAATGTGTTTGCGGATGGTTTCGGTTCTAAGATTCTGCTATCATTGCCTGGTCGAAAGGTAGGCTGCAAAGCACGTTCTTGGGGTCACTGTCCAGGGCAACAAGAGGCGACATCCAAGGCCGACGCGAATGTGAATAGACGAGAGGTTGAATTTGGTAAATACTATATCTCCACCACGCGCTGCCTGCAGTGGAAGATTAAGAATAGCTCGTGGAGGGAAGAGGTGACAGACATGAAAGGTGAAATTCAGATTCAATGAGAGAGAAAGAAACAAACCCAGGCTACTAGGACTAATTGAACTTAGGCAAGGATAGGAGAATGAGACTTAAACCGGTTTAACCATTTTGTCGGTCAATGGCTGGGTTATCCACGGCAAGTTCGAGTCAGTGGAAAATATGGACACCTGGACGAAGGATTCCGATCTCCATAATAGTTCACGGCCCAGAGCTGTGAATCCCCGTATACAGCGTATTTGTACTCCACTTATCCTATTTAGGGCATACGTGCTCATGTGGGTAAAAGGACACAAGTTTGCCACGGGATGTCGAATGAAACGGCCGCAAAGTTTAGCTTAGTTGGTATTAAGTGCATACTAAAAAAGGGCATTGGCCGTTTAGAAACGGGTTCCATAGGAGACGCACCCCTGATTCTCAGAACCACTAATAAGGCGCAAAATCCATCCAAGGCCAAAGCGCCATATTGGGTAATTGACAGCGGGCTTGGACTTTTAATACCCTATATGTAGTATTCCATTTGGGGCCGAGGCTTCTGGAGTACTAGCTAGGGTGAATTGGGACAAGTGTATCTTAAATTCTTTGTACTCTACGATATTGAAAGTATCGCCATCTCTTTCTATAAAAGCCGCCAGCAGACTCTTTTCTGAACCGCTCAAAGGCATTTACGATCGTAAGATCGATCGGTAGGCTATATCATATTCAATACATCAAGTGAACAAAGAAAAAATAATACAAAGCACAATGTGGGCGAGTGGGCCAGGACCCCGGCATGAACATAATTTTATGTGAGATCCACCCCGCAATAGCCCGTGTTGTTTAACAAAAGGATTATGTATTTAGGGCATTTGGGGTCACTTGACCTCTTGGCTATGTGATTGGACCAGGTTACGGCAGTCTTTAACTACGGAGTAATAATTATTTCGTTCTCTACAAATTTATATTTCCTCTTTTTTATGCCTAACCCCCTTCTGATATATATACCTTTACAAATAGAAAGTATGCAGCCTTATAGAGATACAATCCCCTTTCTTATAAATAGATCCGTACTATAGACAGGAAAATCCGATATAGCACACTAGTTAGACACTGCCGTAAGCCGGGCTAAGCTTCGATCCGCTCCGACCACGAACATCGTCTGTCAAGTGGAGTAGACGGGACAGACACGAGTGTTCCGAGAAGCTGGATAAAGGAGGCTCCTTATGTCCGGTATGATTCCAGCTGGCTAGCACGGACTAGTGGAGGAGATCAACGGAGTAAATCGTCAAACTGGTGCTTACGCAAAAGAATGCCTCAATTTGGAAATGTCTCAGATATCCCGTCAGGGGTAATCGGGAACAGCCGAATTTATATTGGGTGCCGGCGATGAATTTGGGGTAAATCCCCAGCAACCTTTTCCAACTCATCCTTTTCTTTTCAGAACCTTAACCTTCCAGAAATCCAACTAGCTCAGTTTCAGACTGCATGCCCCTATGTTGTAAGCACTAAATCGACTATCCAATTGCCGAATCCCCACTCTTTGACCTTAAAGCATACATCTTCACTCGGGGCTCCTTTGCATTTTTAGATATCTATTGATCAAATACATCATGCAATTTAACCAAAATGTGCCTAAGACATCATTAATCAAATATTAAATAGTCCGCTTATAGAGCGCTCCATCCTCAGCCGTGTACACATAACACACAGCCTATCATAATTGAAGCTTCGATTGACGGGCCCGTTTTCCTATTTTAGTTAACTTATGATCTTAGCCTATCGATCTTTAGCACAACTAGTTTCTTCTTCCGAGGATCACCCAGATCATACCCTGAGACTCCGGTGATCAATACTTTGCAGTGCACTCCGCAAATGGTGTTCTTTGCGTCATTTAGCATACGCTTGTCAGTGCGGCTGGAGCGGCTGGTTTGGGGCCGTCCGCATCACAAACCGTTGGCCGTGTCGAGATTGGTTCATTTGATCCACCCAACAGGGATGATGTCGTAAGATATACCCGATGACGGCTTGCGATTCGTACATCGTACTTTTTTCCACGACGCGGTGCGGCTCGGCTCCTGTTGCCGCCGGGGGTGTTCTCCGGCTTCCTTTGCGGCAGCTGGAGTAGATGGCGGTGTGTGTTGATCGACAAGACATAAATTGCGTCAAATGTTGGGGGTTGATACTGAGCCTTTCTACTATTTGTTGGAATTAATTATCTAGTCCGTCCCGAGGGATCATTTCAATACCTAGATCCAATTCACTTGTATTGCACAGTACTAACAACTCAACCGCTGGGATATGCTCAATCAAACTTGTATCATAGCCTAAAGGCATGGCTAGTCGTTAGGGGGAGGGAAGCTCGTAGTATTCATAAATCATCAAAAGAGCAAAATATAAAAAGTAGCAGGAGGCCAAGCGTGGAGTTAAGCAAAAGAACAAGCGAGAAACGAAGAAGAAAAGCCAGGACAAGAAAGTAGGAGGGGGTATCATGAGTTCATCAAGCCCATTGCAACAGCAACAGTTACATCCATATCCAATGCTATCCAGCAAACAGTCCTCGGATAATTCCAACGCTGTACGTACTCCGTAGATCGAAAAGAATTATTCCCATTCAAATCCAGGTGCCGATCTATCTACGCCTCGAGGGACGCGTATCTCGACGGCCAAGACCATCATCTTCCTCGTCTTCCTCCTCGACAGGCGCAGGCGTGCGTCGCTCCGTGCGTCTCTTAGGCCGACGACGCCGGTTCGAGCTGATATTACTAGCCGAGTCATCGGGCGCAAGAGAGCACTCGTCGTCGAGGAAGTCGTCTTCACCACCGCTTTCCCACGTTCCGACACCCGAGAAGGGTGTGCCTAGGCGCGCTTCGACGAAGGAACCCCGGCGGCTTTGGCTTGCCACGGAGAGGCCGGCGCCGCGTTCGCGCAATGCACGTCGAACGACTTCAGCTTTGCAGTGGAGGGCTTCGAAAGCATCTTCAAGGGCTTCCATTCCGAGGAAAATGTCGCGCTCGACTTCTGCTAAGGCGGCGATTTCGGTTTCCTCGTCTAGAGCAATCGGCCCGCCGAACGAGGCGGGGGATGAGGGTGCGCCGTTAACTTGGCTTGAGGGTCGGAAGCTGCCGTCCATATAGTTGGGTGTCGGTCCTCGGGAGACACTGCCGCCTAAGGGTGTGTTGGAGCGACTTCCGCTCCAGCGAGCGCCGGTGGTGGGGCCTGGGTCTTCTGCGCCGCTGCGGAGGAATCCGTCGAAGCGGCCGGAGATGAGAATTTCCCACTCGTCATCGCTGATGGCGGAAAGGGTGGCGAGGACATGGTGGAGTGTAGGGTTATTCAACATGTACATAGCAGTTTCTGGATCGCGAGGGAGGGAGGGTAGTCGGTAAAGACGCTGGATGGCCGAGGCCGATGAGATAAGCGCCGAAGGCTTGTGCCGGGGCATCTCATCGTCAGACCGCGGGACAGGAGTAGAGGAATTGATGCCGAGCAAAGAGCATAACAACGACCGCTGGCGGGGTTCGAGATGCGTAAGCATGGCGAAGGTCAACGTTTCGTCGTCGACCTCGTTGGGAGCACTGGTGCCTGGATCTTTCTGCTCATAAAGCCATTTGTCGACAGCGACCTTCGTCTTTCGAGATTGCCGTATGAAGTGGTCCCGGTATTCCTCAGGAACGTCAACGTCAAGCTTCTGCATTGGAATATGCTCATCGCCTGGCACGCCGGTATCTACGGTGGTTGGTGCCATCGTGAAGGGAGGCCACATAGGAAGTTCCCTGCGGCCAGACACGAGCTCCAAAACCTCGCCCCAGCTCACCCCATCAGGTCGACCGTCTGCCTCCGTTCGATCGCATATCTGACAGCTACATGGCTCCGAAGAGATGTCGCGCGCGAACACGGCTTCGAGGCGATCCAATAAACGCCGGGCGACAGACCGATAGCCTGTTGCCACGGCCAGAGATCCATTCTTACTCATGACCTTTTGGTAGTCGTCTAGTAAACGGTGATATGGATCAAAGATTTTGCCGGCGTTAGCCTGGGACTGAGGTTGTCCTTGTGAAAATGGATCATTTTGCCCGAGGCTAGCCAGCAGTGCCCTCGAGACCTTGTTTTCCAGACCACCATTTTTCAGCAAATAATCGACTCGAGGGATAGTAGCAGGCATTTCAGGTGGAGGTGGGGGCGGCGGGGGTGCGCCGAACGAATTTGGATTCACTGGTTTCACAAAATCGATCGACTCGTCGCTAGCAGTGCGACGACGGGACATGGCCGATCGGTTCTGCGTGCGAGAGGGAGGCTTCGCGGGCGGGGTCATGGGTTTTCGTGGCGCCGAATGCTGCTGATTAGGGGCAATAGACGTTGCATCAGACCCGTTGACTGACTCTCCACCGTTATCACGAAGTGTGACGTTCGACTGTGAGGCAGACATTGTCGAGCGACTCGATCGTTTGGGCAGCGTTCTGTCATCGGAAACCTTCGTCTTAGACTTGTAACTCGATGATCGAGGCAAAGCTTCACCCTCATCCTTGGACGTTCTGTGTTTTGTAGGGGTCTCCGTTCGTGACGTCTTGCTGGACTTGGACTTGGTGGTATCATCTGGTTTCGACCGGAGACTCGATGAGGACCTGTTGACTTCGGAGGCTCTGATTTTGATACTTGTTCTCTTCTTGGGTTTGTCTGTCTCCTTCTCATCCTCGTTGATAATACTGCCTTTCCCAATACTGCCCTTCCTCGACTCTTGGTCGAGACCAGTCAGGGGCGGACTAGGAGGCGCATGGTGATCCTCGCGGTGACCGTTCTTCCCCTCGTCATGTGTCAAGTCGGTCGGGTCCGGGGTAGGAATACTCGCTCGGACGCCTTCCTTGCTGTGGGCCTTCGAGAAGGTAGGATACGGTAGACTAGTTCTCGACTCAAGGAACGAGGCTGCCTCCGACTTCTCGAGTCCAGGCATGGAGGACCTGCGTTGGGAAGTTGATGAGCGAGCCGTGGGAGGATCCTCGGGGTCCTTGGTTGAGGTCTTCCTGTTTGTCTTGTTTGTCTTGCTCTTCGTGCCCTTGATGGTCTTCGACTTCCTATCGTCGCGGTTTAGTCTAACAGGAAACATGGCGAAATCCGTAAAATCGAGTTGTGGACCGCGCGAAGGGTCAATCGTCCGTTACCTGTCTAGAGTCGCACTGCCACTGAGCGGAATGTGATCCTATTTTTGTCTCCAATTCTCCTGGCGCTTAGTTCGGGCTGCCGTCGTGACTTGTCGCTTAGGGTCGCAATGTGCGGGAACCAATCCGGCATTCCGAGTGTCTGGGGTCTGGGGGAAGAAAATGTGATCTCAAGTTGAAAAAAAGAAACGAATAACCTCATTCAGGTACGACGCATGAAATTGTTGGAAGTGGAAAGAAACGCACTATGCGATTATGCGGTGAACGATCTCGGCCCCGCTCTTTCAACTGACGTGGTTTTTGCTGCATGGAAGCCTGAAATCCGATGAGATATATACAAACGCCCTCTCAGCTGAAACCTGTCTGGGGGAACACAGATTCTACTGCCTAAGGCAACATATACAGGTAACTTCATCAGTGGATTTGAAACTTTTGGTATTCAGGATATCAATCCGATTCATGCAATCCATTTACTGCCTTGACAGGGGATGTCTCTAGTACCCAACTCCCCTCTTCTTCATGAGCGACCCCTCCATTCTGCGCAGCTCTCATCATCTTGTCGCTCGCGAGTGTCAAGTCACCCGTGTTGTAATCCCAAATCCATCCTTCCTTCAACCACATCCATGTAAGATAGGCACGTAGCTCCTTGTCCTGTGGTAGAACGCATTTCCATTCAGGCACAAACCCGACCTCTGTCGCATCCGTCCCTTTCCAATCGGAGGCTTTCCCCCGCAACTCATCGCGACAGAAAATCCTCCAGCTATCAAGGGAATATGCTCCAACTCCGGGTAGATGTGCAATCTCCCATGCGACTCGCAAATCATCTTCATCAATGCATTCTTCACGACCAACATTTCGACCGTCCAGTTTTCGTGGATAGTGGAGCTTGCGATATCTTCTTCTTTTGTCCGGGGGGTCTGATAGCCATGTTTGTGCCAATGTAATGCATTTCCTTGCACGCTGGTTTTGAAACCCCAAACAGTTTATCATCGAGACGAGTTCTGGTGAGTCTGCTTCTGCCATTGCCTCGATCGTAGGATATCGTTCAAAAACCTTGAACAAGACCGGTAGGGCAACACCACCGCGGGTTCGATTGAGAAAAATGGTTGCAATGAGTAAACGAAAGGGGTCGTGTGCAAGCTGTTCCTGGATGAGTCCGAAAGAAGACCCATCGATAGGGGGAAACGGGAGGCAAGATTCGGAATTAACTAGCACAGGTGGGAAATAAGGAGAATGCTTCGGGGCTTTGGCTTGAGGGGTTTTAACGCGTTCTGGATTAACGAGAGAGGTGCATTTCACCGGAGTTTTAGGCTCAGGGTTTGTACATTGGGGGACAAGACATGGGCTTTTAGGGGGGGATATATTGATATGAATATGCAACGGATGACCATCTAGATCATCCCAATCAGAATCAAAATCAAAATCACTCGGTGCATCACTCAAGGAAGAATCCGACGACAAGAAGTCCGAGGGCAGATTCAAATCTTTCAACAGCTTTCGGGTTTGAGGGGGGATAGACAAATTGTACAGCGAGGAAGCCGTTTCCCGCTTACGTTTCGAGCCAACTCTGGAGTTGTCGGCTCTTAAGAAATACTTAGACTGGACCTCATCACTTGGAGTCATACCTGGCAAATCACTGGCACTCAAAAATCCTCATCCCACAGATTTGGATCGGCGGGTAGCGGGGGCTGACTGGAGCTTCGTTTGCTTGCATTACTTCCATTAAAATTCTCAGAAGAGGTTTGCGGCGGAGTGGAAGGCGGAATTCGGTCTTTATATGCCCCATCGGCGGAATGGCCTTCAAGCTGCTTCTCTGCTCCACCAGCGGAGTCACCTTTCATGTAATGTTTGTTGCGCGACTTTCTCCGTTCGCGCTTGCGTCGGTTTCTTTCTATCTTTGATTCTTTGCTTGACTCACGACGCTTCGACGGCTTTATTTCGACCACTTTTTCAGGCGATCGGTTCTCATGAATATCCTCTTTCCGGGCGTCAAGTGACAAGCGACGTGTAAGAGTTTCTTCGTTGCTCTTGTCAAGATCTTTGAACTCCCCGATGTCATCAACACGTTCCTTTTGAAGCAAAACATCCTTGAATTGAGAGACAAACTTGCCATAGGGCGAAGAGTCGTCGGTTAAGTCGATAGGTGAACTGGGGCTACCCAGAACGAAGTTCGTGGGCATTTTGGGTAGATCCGGTGTGTTGTTCTTATGTTTCAGTTCATCCAGCTCAACATAACCCTTGTCCTGGATTTCAGTAGGGACACTTTCTAGAGCATCTGCCTCGAACGATTTCACTACCTTGGTTGGCTCATCATGCTGCAGAGCATCGTGGATGTGCGGTTTTGCCGGATCCGAGTGACGCCTCTTGTTTTTCTTACGCTCATCGTCCTCGGTGTGACCGGAGCTGCTTTTACGCCGTTTTCGGTGCGAGCGCTCGGTGTATGTGTCTTCCTCGCCGTCCACTTCATCCCCAAATGCAGAGCCGGCATATTTTGCTGCCACAATTCCAAGCTCCTCAAGGTAAACACCTCGAACGTGCTCAATCAAAGCATCGATAGCTGTGTCGCCCAGTCCAGCCTCTGCAGCGACACTGCGCAGTTGGCTATTGAATTTTCGTCTGTCCGAACGACGAACCGGTTGAACCGGTTTTATCATGAAAGGACGTGATGCGATGAACTTCAATACCTCAATCCGCTTTTCTAGACCCACTGAATCGAATATCGTGTCTTCGATCGTCCTTTCACTGTCATCAATCGGCATTGCGGGAGACTCAGTGATTCCGGGAAGTGTAGAAGGGTGATCACCGGCCTCGTGGATGGGACAGGACTGAACTTTTATGACTTCATTTTCGTGCTGAGGTCGTGTAACGTTTTCGGGATTCACGGGAGCTTCATCATTACTATTGTTATCTTCCATTGTCATATGCTTCGTTTTTCTCGAGGATTTTCTCGGCGTCGGTTTCTGTGCCTTGCTAGTTGCAGGCGAGGAGGTCGACGGTGTAGAAAATTGCGACAACCTGTCTTCGACCCTTTGGCTTCGACGAAATTTGGGCTTTGAGGAGTCCGACGTGCCATCATACCCGAAGGGGCTCGAGATGTCAATGTCGCCGTCCATCATCTCGTCTCGGGATCCTTCAATGCTCGCTTCCTCAGACAAGATGTCGTCAATAGCACGATCAAAGAAGTTTTCATCAAATTTCTTCAGGGGATTGATGTCAAAGGATGGAAGAGGAACGACGACGGAGATATTGCTGAGTCGAGCCATTGTCTAGGGTCGGAAGTTGGGGAAGTGAGAAGGGTTCGTAGACATAACGCGGTGGGTTGTTTTACGTCGAACTGTTCAGATAAAAAGTAGTCTGATTAATGCAAACTCAACGACAATCAAGGAGTAGAAAAAGCTACCTGCAAGTCTTCTGTGCAGTCAAATGCGTGCTCTTCTCGGGGAGATCACGACGAAGGCTAGCTCCCTTGAACGCAGGACAATTCACGTGTAAATTTGGTACGGCGACGCGATCTCGTGTCAATGAAACTAGTATATGAAACTCAAGAAAAAGACAAATGTATGTCGACTTTTCACGTCAGCGTAGACTTCTAATGGAGAAGACAAGGTCAAGTGAATTAGAGCTCTTTACATCAGAAAAAGGAATATCGAAAGCACGGACCACCCGATAAAGAAACGTCACTCTAGCAGGGATCTGCAATATACAACAAAGGGATGCATTGCGAAAGACTTGAACTTGCTAGACCGGTCTATCTATTCATAGCGATGCGATGTCTTCTATATTGATGCGCACTTGACAATGTATGTACTTCGGCATCTACACAATATATCCCATTTTATACAGAATACCCAGCGGAGTTGAGTTGTCTTGGCTCACCAGCAGCATCGAATGTTCCATTAGGCAAGACCCGAATCAGCTGGGCAGTACTCTGCCCCGGAGCAACCCAAGTAACATTATGACCGCGTGCCTTCATGGAGGCGACCGTTGCATTATCATAAGTGTATTCGAAGCTGACCTGGTTCGGAATCAGCTGATCATGTAGACGGGGTTTGGCCAACGCTTTGGCGGCAGAGAGTCCCTGATCAATGGAATGGATAATGTTCTGGACGGTCGCGGTGATGATACGGCTGCCTCCGGCGGATCCCGCAATCAGGAATAGCTTGCCATTGGGTCGCTCAACTATCGCGGGCGTGATAGAGGAAAGGGGGCGTTTTCCAGGGCGAACATAGTTAGATACAGAGGGGATGTATCCGAATGAGTTCGATGATCCAGGAATGGAGAAGTCTGTGAGATCTTTAGTTAATCCCGTGACCTAGAGTTGGCTTCATGGACATACCGTTCATCTCGTTGTTCATGATGATACCGGTTTCTGGCACCATGATATGGCTACCAAATAGTAGGTTGATTGTGGTGATTACGGAGATTGCAAGGCCAGTGTGGTCGGCTACTGCGATATGGGAAGTTCCAGGGCTGATATAGAATTAGCTTTATATGAAAGAATGATGCACCAAGCAGGACTTACGTGTCCAGGCTTTCCAGTCCGGCTGGATCATAAACAGATACGTTCTGAGTTCGCACATCTGAGATTTTAGATCGAATGTCGTCAATTGTAGACTGTTCCAAAATCTCCTTCTCATACTTGGCCATCCCGTCAACAAACAGGGGATCACCAAAGTTAGATCTCTGTAGTTCATGTAAGCGACCATTGAGCAGAGTCCACCCGTGAAATCAGAGTTAGGCATTCATACCTCGCCATATCCAAATCGCATCGCCTCGTCCAATCGGTGGGTACTCAAATTCACAGATTGTTCAGTCGTGAAGAAATCTTTGTATGTACCCAGGATCTTCAAAATACTCATGGCGATACTACCACTCGAGGGGGCCGACGTACTCGTGATCTTGTAGCCACGGTAGTTAATCTGAGAGATATCCCGAATGGCGACAGTGTAATTTTTAAGGTCTTCGAGCGTCATTGTCCCATTCTCGCTCTGTAGAGCATTGATCATAGTCTCCGCGATGGGGCCCGAGTAGAGTGCATCCGCGCCACGCTGCGCGATAGTCTCGAGAGTATCCGCATACCGTCGTCGGGTAATTGTATCGCCTAACCCAAGTCTAGTTCCATTCGGAGCAAAGTCAATTGCCCATGTGGGGTTCTTGGTCAGGAAGTCCTCTCCAGTGCCAACAGCAGATGCCATGTATTTGACAAGATCTTCTGTGACAGGGAACCCGTGCCGGGCTGTGTGGATAGCGGGTTGCACAACAGTCGACCATGGGAGAGAGCCGTATTTCTTATGGAGGTGCTCGAGACCTCGCACTTCGCCCGGTACTCCACTAGTATTGTTAGCCTGGTTCCGATCTGCTGCGCGTACTTGTCTTACCTTGCTAGTCCGCCGTATATTGAAGCATCCTCGTTGCCTTTGTACATATCTTCGAATGCTGCAGCTGGGGCCGTCTCTCGGAAATCAATAAACTCGTAATCACCCTTTGCTGATCTCACGAGCATAAAGCCACCTCCACCGATTCCACTGTGGTACATCCCTGTATCCGTTAGCAATGCTCAGATACGACTACTGAGCGGATTGATGTAGCCTCACCTACGACACCAATACAAAATTGTGTCGCGACCAACTATGTCATTATTAGTACCGAGGTTCACCCTTATCGCGAACGAACCCAGATAGAGATACTCACAGCGTCAGCAGCGTTTCCGCCCTTCTCCAGAATATCAGATCCATGGCGCGAGCAGATTGAGCTTTCGCTAGCAACAGCGCCCAGCTTTCCAGGACCAATCTTACCGTGCGACCCGTGGCCAGCATTCGTGTCTCGCTCGGAGAACTCCAAGGGGAAGGTGTTGGCAGTGGGTAGATGAATTGCGATCAACAGCAGCGATAGAATCGCTAAAACGCCTAATCTGATCGGTTGTAGCATGTTGACTAGAGTCTGCCTCCAATTTCTCTGCGGTACGCAATGCCCAAGAGTCGGTACAGGGGAAGAAGATGCTGGCAGGGCCAACTCAAGCTAAGACGCCATCCAATATTAATATTTTCAATCGGGCAAAAACAATAACCGAGAGGGGAACCTTGGAGAGATAGCTGTACCTGTTTCTCCACATCTTGGCTAGTTCGACAGGGGTGTTGCATGTCACGATTGGAGAACGTCCAGCTTCGCTTCGGACGCTTTGGTTCAGGATCGGCGGGCTCTAGGTTGCTCAGAAAATGCAACTGGCATCGAGGGACGAGGGATTGAAGGATAGGAATCAAGGATCAGATATCTTGACGGTGCGTGTCTTCCAATACCATTAAATCTACCTACTGCGTAGCGGTGTGTTAAGTGTAAAACCCCCGAAGCTTCGACCCCGCCGATAAGCCACCGGGTAGCTTCAGGGCCCAAATTGTCAAAGCGCGGGGGTTTTTCGGAGTCATTGGGTCAAATTCCATGCTCCAAATCGTCTAAATGTAACCTCTTGCTTCCGTGGATATGATTCGGTGATCAGTTGGACTTTCCTTTGTTGTCAATATTTAACCCCGAATGATCTGGTTATCATCCTTGTGACTAATCCTCCCTTGCAGCGGCTCGTCTTATCCACGACATGGTCTCCTCCCACTCCTGAGGGATTTTGTCCAGTGTTTCCAGTGTGGCCAATACTAGCCGACGACCCCAGTCGCGCACGTACCATCGATGGCGCAGGAGACGCATAGCTATACCATAATGCAGAAACAGAACTCGGGCAATCCAATCGCCATGTTGGAGCAGCGAGGAAAATTTGTCGGAGAGGAATAAGGGCCATGCAAGGGGGCCACCATGCGGTCCAATTTTTGGCCACGGCTCGATGGCCCGATGCAACTGCTGCCATGTGCCATAGTAGATCGGTTGATCCGATCCTTCCCTTGTGTCAATCATCGCACGAAGTCGAACTAACGACATCATTAAATCCCTGCCTCTATTATCAGCTTCGCAAGCCCTACACCGTCACTCTATACATCGCTGGAACATACGTGTGCAGGCTAAATAATACATGTGTGTTCTCGACTGGGTTGCCGCCACTGTTTCATGTTATTATTCAACCTTTCGCCGATGAGCCAGAGAGCAGGAGGTCCATACTGATCATGTTTCCCAGTTTCGAGGCTTTCTGGTGTGTCAGGAGTGCACAGCCATCCATCCAGCTGTGCGTCAACCCCGCCTTCAAGTATCCGGGAAAAAAGCATGGCGGGGCCGGACATCAATGTACGAGCCTCGAGAACAACCAAAAGCGGGTCCAGTGTTCGATTTTCAAGAGACAGTACTCGAGATCCCATGGCAAATAGCATTATGATGATGGACGAGACAAATGCTGGTTCATAATCTGGTGGTGAGATTTCTGGAAGAACCTTACTTAGTCCAGCGCATGCCTGGCTCTGATATCGCACGGCATGATTCAGCCATAAAGCTCGATTATCAGTTTCAACCGAGGCCAAGTGTAAGGCTGAGAATGCGTGGATGCTGTCAAGCAGGTAAGGGCAAGATGCGGCCATGCGAGGAATGGTCATGGAGAGATGGTGTCCTGACAGTCCATCCTGCGACAGCGTATGGTACGTTGAAGTCATATACTGGTGGAATAATCTCGTCTCAAGCAAGCGTGTTGCTTGTGTGGAATCCCTTGGTAGGGTCACAGTGCCACTCTCTGTTTCTTCCTGGGCACTAGATGATTCCATAGGGCTGTCCTCGTCTTCATTTGGAGGAGGATATCTGCACTCCATCTTTCGCTTCCTGCACAGAGTACATGTTGGGATGCCCTCGTCACACTGGCCTTTCCGTCAGAATTGGGTCTCGGCTGGTGGATCACCGCCGTCCGTAAAGGCTATTTGAGCCACGATTCAGGCACATTCCCGAACCACATCCACCGACGGGTTCAGGGGAGTAAAATTGTCACTCACCTTGACATGTCTCCTTTTACACTCCAAACACCCTTTCCTGGATTTCGTGTGACTCCGACGCGATGGCATTGATGGTTGCCATTCAGAATCGGATCTGGTATTAACAAAGAAACCAAGAAAAATGCAAGAGCCCTCCCAATTCCTATCTCGGACAAACGAGACCCGCGCCCCCGACCTCGGTACTTTCTGGGGGATCTGCACATGACACTTGCGTGATTGGCTCACAGTGGCCTGGCGGCCCCGGGACCTTCATTGTGGATTACATAATCTAACCGTCGAGCCGTGGACCGCGGGAACACGGCGGATGGTCCCGCGGGACCCTAGGTATACACCCCAGACCATACTAAACCCGATGCTATACATATATTGTCTGACAGAATAGCCACGGTAGACCGTTTGATCTAGGTACGAAATAGAAATCAACGAAAAAAATTCCAGTGCAATACGTGGAAGGGTTTAAGCGTGTTCACTGGTCTACTCTAACTTTGAATTCAATCTTTGAATATGCGAGAGAAAACAAGACTAAATCTTACCACACAGGGCTAGGTAAGAGATACGAAAATGCAATACAACCTTGTCCTAATAACAATCCGATTCTTTCGAGATTGGTCTACGATGGCGGTCCCGAAGAAGAATATTCAGAGTGCACCCACTAAACCCAAAGGGGCGACCGTGCTTAGTCAACATGCTAGCGCGATAAGTTAGCTAACTACTCCGTAACTAGCGGGGAGATAAGGCTGCCGTACCTGGCAGAGTATAGATCCTTCCGTCACTTCCGTTTGAAATCGTCACTTCCCTTTGAAATTAGGTTACTTAGTTCACTCTATCTCAGACAACATCATCTGCTACATCCTGTACTCAGAGTCCGGCTGAACGTCACATCACTGCCTTTTCCCCAAGTGTGTCAACACAAATACCTGTCTGTCTGAGCCCGTGTTCAGATCGATAGCCGAGGCCACATAGCCTATCGGGACGGTATGCAGCAACGACTATCTGCGGTGGAAACGCTGCGCTTCCAAATGCCATATGTCGCATTTGGATCAAGGCAACAGACTTACGAAACGCTGTTGCATTCCCACCCTGAAAGTACCGCTCCTCCAGAACAACCCACCGCTTCCCACCAGCCCAAGTTTTTTACTTGGGTAACTAACAATGGATACGGCGCCCGAAATGCTTCTGATCCAGCCCCGTTCTCTCTCTGGGATGATCATGTACACGATTTCCGCTTTCCTACACCTGAAGAAAGGAAGTGGATTGTCGATGCCTTCCGCGCGGAAAGTGTGACCTACAGCTGGCCAGACATCATCATTGAAACCCGTTTTCCCCCAAATCCAATCCCTTTGACTGTGGCATGTGTTGCAGCAACGTTTATCCCTGCCGGATCCAACTGGCCCTACTTGACAACGAACACCGATTACAGCAACCCGAGGCTACCTGATCCCCTCTCTCCGCATTTTCAACTACCGAAGTGGGAGAGACCATCCGAAAAGCAACGGGAAGCGGTTCTACGGGCCCTGGGTAGGCTTGTGACAGTGCAGGCTGTCAATTACATTGCTCCTATCATCATTGTTGAGATCGCGCTTGATGGAAGATCATACAGCACCCGATCTCTCCCAGGAAGAGTCGGTGGTCTCCTCACTGTATACCACCACAGTCATACGCCGTTTTGGCCTCTGACGTGCCAAAGCAGAGAACGCTGTATCACACCTGGAACGGTTCAGGATACGACTAACTATTTCCTGACTGACCTCCAAACTCTCTGCCCAGAAGTGCGAGTGGAGTGTGGCCTTACTAACAGAGACAGTGGTTACCTCGATGCCACCATGGCTTCAACTGCCGGCGTGAAACTTAGAAACACCGATTCAGGATATATCAGACTTACTGTCTCCAATCACGGATTTATCAACTCTGATGAGGTCTATCATCCGTCCTCTCAGAATGGGGGCGTTTGCATTGGTCACATTGACGAACGGTTCGATGCCCTTGACGTCGCTTTGGTGAAACTTTACCCGTCGACAACATTCACAAATGGGGAATATTTCCCAAGCCCAGCCTCCGAATCGCCTCATCCGTTCCACTGAAGTCCAAAATAATACATGGTGTTGTGCAGACGGTATGGCAAGCGGAGCAGTGTTTCTCGGGGTGGCTGGAGTTAAGGATCGAAGTCCACCACGACCTCCCGGTATCGTGGTCCCGTTCACTGAGTTCATTACGGAGAATATTTACCGTCTCTATGGGCCCACTACTAGTTCGATCCGGGAAGGAGTTTGTGGCGCGCCCATCGTTGTAGATGACAACGAAGATGGAAGTATCGTTGGGTTCTTTCAGCTTGGGGCAGAAGGCTCTGCCTGGGCCTTGTCACCCTACCTGGATGATTTGATTGACAGAGGATGGACGGTGCTTTGAAAATGCTTCTTATTCTCGTTGATATTCTTATTCTGTCCCAGGTTGCTCTTTATGTTAATGCTACTAATGTGCCCTTATAGCTTTTAGTGTGAAATTCATTCGCTGCACTTTTCAGGATTCTACTGAGAATACATGAAATAGACCACCTTAGATCGCTGCCGACATTTTGTTTAGGGCAAAAACTATCCTCAGCCAAGGGTAAAATTAAGTATAAGCTGTAACTAACTAATCCTGCCGTCGCAAGAGGCTACTAGAAAGCTACAGAGTGCGACCCCCAGGATGTCTTCTTTGTTGCAGCCGTGCATGGCGACTCCGAGACTCTCCGCGTCCTCTAGGAGGTATATGCTGCTGCCCCGGAAGTTGTCGAAAGGCAAAGAAAAAGAAAAAGAAAAAAAGATTATGAAGCGGCCTTGAGTGTTGAGCTCACATCCCTGGAAATGCACCGTGGTTATCAGTACACCCATTCAACGTATCGCTGGTAAACATATCAAAAAATCCCAGATCAAGGTCCAAATCTCGCATATCGATTGAGGCTAGAGAGTCTTGGCCATATACACCCCCAGCGACAGCAGTGGCAGTCTCCAGACTCCTGGCAATGCTCAGTAGAGGATGTGTAGGGTGGTTGACAACCGGCGACGAGAGGAGGACCTGAACTAGTCGCTGAAGGTAACTGGGAATACCCTCGGCTTGAAGGTCCTGAGCCCACGGTCTTTGCTCGACGGATATCTTTACCAAGCAGACACAGGCAAATGCCACCATAGTCCCGATATAGGTTGGTAATTTTCCCAGCCACGAGGATGATTTATTGTCATCCACAATGCACCTGATAATTGCCAGAGCACATCTCGCCGCGCCGTGTGCAAACTTGTCCGCGTCGGTATCAGATTCGGACCCAGAGTTGGAGAGTTTTGTATCCTGCGACGAGCCTCGAAAAATATGCGAGAAGAGATACAATTTCGCGGAATGGAAATAAAGATCGAAGACACGGCGTGAAAATGTGCTCGGTGCGTTCGTGAAGGAAAGCATGGCAAGCCATTCCTCCAGCCATATATCGTAGGCAGCACTCAGCTGCGTCAGCTTATTCGACCGCTGACTAGCGGCACTGTACTCAATATCAGCACCGAACATGTCAAAGACACGACTGCTGATAGACCACAGCTCGACCTGGCTGATTAGACTTAAGTCAGAAGCGTTGGTGAAATAGCTTTGCAGAAAATCTCGTGGCCTTCTTAATGAAAAGAAGTCTCGCGTAAGGGGAGGTCTTCCGTGGATGAGAGAGCAGTGATGATCGCAGAGGTATACCAGCCAGTATAACCGGGTACGGTCATAGCAGGCTCGTTTTGTGTGAGGCATTTTTGTGATGCACCTGTGCAAATCCAACTCTGTGGAAATGCGAACAGCTGAATAATTGTTAGTATACTGACAGGCAAGATCTGAGACCATTAGTGTCACTGTCGCTCACCTAAACTGTTCAGCGCGGTGGAAACTTCATTCAACCATAAAGCTCCAATACACAGCGCGCGGACGTCGTCGAATGTATGATTGCACGAAAATAACTTCGCGGAGACTTGGGTTGTGAAATGTTTTAGTAAGGGACTGTATTTATCGGAGCCAGTGCAAAAGGCAGACACTGTGCATATTGCAGTGATGAAGAGCGGAGAGCGTGTACGGATGGTACTGAAAGAGTCGTTCTCGCCGAGGGTATTGTGAATGCAAGGGTCCAAGTTTTGCTTGAAGAATACGAAGAGTTCCTCTGCTATCTCCTGTGAGATATATCCGCATGAAACTGGGTCGGGGTTTCGTCCTGGGGCTGCTCCAATGTTACCCAGCGTAAGATTGATGATAGACGATGCTGGAAATGCGCCAAGACTGCATGATAGATTTAAAGTGACAGTTTCAGGTGTCTCCAGAGGTAGGGAATTAGATAAACCGCCGGGAATGTCAGTTTCGACGCTGTTGAAACTAAGTGGCTGCGGCAGAGCGGCATTGCCCGAGGCAACCGCAGAAGGCTGAGTTGTGTTTTGTTCGATAGACTGTTCTAGCTTGCTCATTCGATCTTCCATCTGTTCCTTCCATCTAAACCTATGTATCAGCCAGAGTTATAAGTGAAACCACGGGCTATGGGGACAACATGCGAAGCATCATTCTCCAAGAGCATTTGGAGGCTCTTATTGACAGAACACGCAAGCCCACGCCCTTTACAGCGGCTGCAAGGGGGCTTATTATCAGTCATATGGCATTTTATCTGCATCGGTATTAGTATATAGCTCTCTTTTTAGAACCGTGTAGTCCTCACCTTGAGTTTGCGACACAAGACACATGCCGTAATCTTGCGCGAGATATCGGGGATCTTCCGATCGCCAAAGGAATTGCGTAAATTCATTGCCGCGGATGGAGGCATGGTGAAGGTAATTCAATATCTCACCTTGAGGGTGATGCCAATGGTTAGAAGGAAGAGAGGTGAAATTAAAGTCGACCTTTGGATGTATGAGTCTTGAACCAATCGCGGGTTGCGGTCAACCCCACCGCGGTCTTCTTGCCGTCGCCTCATTTTGGTAATTAATTCCAGTACTAAAGGATGTGATTCAGCATGGTTAGAATATGTGTACATGGGCCATAGAGGCAGGCGAAACGAAGAAAAAAATTCTTTGGTTCTAATAATTGCAAAATGACCAATCACCTTGGTGCCAATATAGACATTCACATCATCCACGCTCAACGAGATAATTATAATAAATTTACAAATGAAAGTAGCGGCCCTCTCTCTGCGCGGCAGAGAATTAAGCGCACCAAAAGAACACATAAACAATACATAAACAATACATAGACACCCGTGCAACGGAAACCCTTCTAGAAGATCATCTTACCCTTGTTCTGCTTCAGGTTAACGTCGTAGTTCTTCCAGACCAGAATGCAAGGAATGGTCAAAGCCAAGACGGCAGTAGAAGCAATGCAATTCAGACGCTGGGCATAGCCCCACGTATAGGCGACAGCTTCGCGAAGAGGGGTTCCCCATGGGTAGGTTGACTGCACAGTGATACCATTCAAGTAGATCTCGGTAGCATTAGACTTCAAGTCGTCGGGCAAGTGTTTCGCGAGGGTATTGACAAAGACATTGTTGTATATAGCGGCACCAACAGCCAGGCCAATCGCGCCGCCGATATTCGAGAACAATCCGATGAGGGCCAGCATCATCGGAGTTCCCTCGCGGCCACCTGCCGCCATAACAGCCATGTCTTCGCCAATGACGAGGGTGCCGCCGGCGAAGGCGATGAATATCTGACACATAACAACGTAGCCAATGCCGTGGTCTGCGCCACGGAAGTAAATCATCAGGCCGGAGCCGAGGATCATGAGCGGGGCTCCGAAGAACAGGCAGATGTATTTGAAGCGTGCAGTGGCCCAGATTATAGCTCCGATGACGGGAGAGAAGAAGCAAGAGCCGACGTTGTAAATCTGGATCATATAATTTGCATGGACTGCGGAAATATCGTAGGATATCAAGACGTAGTTGTAGAAGTACTGATCCCAGAGTTCGAAACTGAAAAACAGCACGGCAGCCAGTATACATGCGCCTAGAATGGTCGGCCGCTTGATCAACTCGTAGCGGATAAAGTGGGTTCGTGCGCCCCATTTCTCCCATGCTGCAAAGACGAACAGCATGAAGACACCGACGATGATGAGAGCAATAAACTTTGCGCTCGCATACGTAGAGCGGCCATATTGCGCCAAACTGAATGACAGGAGGAACATTACCCAACCACTCATTAGCAAGAAAGCGCCAATGACTAGTAATAGAATGTTAGTGTGAATATCCCGAGCTTTGGTTTGAGTATCCTTACCATCAAATTCATGGATATAGTGAATGATAGACTGTCCAACCGTGCGACCACTGGGCTGTCGTCGGAAGATGCCGTTTTTCTGTGCCTTTTTCTCAAAGTACTTGAAAGCCATGGCGAGGGGCAAGAACACAAACGGCATCACGATGCAGAAGATGCCATAACCCCAGCGCCACCCGAAATTGGCGTATATCGAGTTTGCTGCAATGCTGCCCGTGAATGCAGTACAGATAAATGGAGTCTGCATAAAGCCGAAGGCGAACGCTCGGTTCTTTAGACCCGAGGTATCGGCGACGAAAACATTCAAGATCAGGTATAGGCAGTAGTAACCAATCCAATACAGCACGTAGCCGGCAGCATATCCATTGGGACCATTGCATGCAGTGAGGATGATCATACCAAGAAGGTAAATGCTGGTCGAGACCACCAGAGCCTCAGCACGACCCCACAAGTTCAAGGTCTTACCAAGCGGCAGCTTAAGAACGCCGCCCACGATATTCGCGAGGATATAGGATGTTGAGACCTGCGGTGCGGACTTGAACCCTCCCTGAATGTAGTTGATTAGGAAGCCGCTTATATTCGAGTGGAACGCCAACATAAATGTGCAGATCCAGATCCTGCAAGTTCGGTCATTGTCAGAAAATTGGTTTCATCGCAAGAGCGCCGGAACGAATGAGCCACGATCTACTCACCAAGCATATATTCCAACCAAAGCTGGCCAGCTCCATGCGAGCGCTGCTGCTTCCGCCTTCTGCTGACCTAACTCGGCACCCTCCGTGATCATGTCGGGGTGCAGTTCCAATTCCTTCTCATCGTCGAGCATGTCGCCCCCATGGGAGCCGTCCAATCTGGGAGGTGATTCAGGATCATATGATGACCCGTCGCCATTGTCCTCGCGTGTCTCCGATTTCTCATTTTGCGAGCTGTGTGATTCCTCCCCGATTATAGTTCGGTCGATAATTTTGCCGTCATCGCGACCTTCAGCGGTCGCGGGGAGACCCATTACTGTGTATCCCTTTCGTCCGATCAGGAAATCAAACCGGATGCCAGATCCCCAGGTGCTTCCGGGACTGTGTGAGGATATACAAGGATTGAGTATTGGGCGGAATGGGAGGATGGGAAGGAGAAAGGAAAGATCTGCGACGCTAGAGGGGTTCTTTTTTCTATTAATTCGGACGAACAGAGGCCCGAGAGCTTCCAGACCAGAAAGTCCCGCAGTCGTCCAAGACATCTCCATTTTTTTCCCCTCCTCGGTCTCGAACGGAGGCTCCGATGCGACGATCAGATAATCTCGGGGTGAGCGGACAGGGTCCAGTTGATCTGATATTGGGCCCAATCAGGGGCTGCCGTGACGGCGATCATCCCCAATAAGCCCCTAGATGGTGTGGGGGCCGCAGCCCCGATTGGCCGAGATTCGAGTCTCCCTCCTATTCTGGACTAGCGCTTCCCCGCCCAAAGTCTCTTTTCAGGGCTGCTACCTGCTTGATGCGGCCATCCCGTTTGCGTCCACCACTTACGCCAAACCACTTGAAGGGCTGGCCGGATATCACGAAGACCGTTTTATTCGAGTCATGCCATCATCTGTCTCACTATGTTCCTTTTTCCCCTTACTGCCCTCTAGGAAAGGCTACCCGGTCCCTTGCGTTTCCACGCGGTGTACAGTGTAAGGTTCGCGAGAAGCTTAACACAAAGGAAAGATCAAGGTCGTTTCCAGCCCCCAATTAGTGCCCAAAACAGCAAGCATTTATTGACCTCGTGCATGAATCATCATCTTCTCGGGGCCTTTGAAGTCGCCATATGAACTCAATTGAGCATTGTGGAACGAGATCTTCTTCGGGTCCTCCGCGAAATTTGACTTTCACGCCCTCTTGTCTGGTTTTTGACTTATCTGATTCCGATCAGATACGCGGAACCGGGGTTTATGGCGATGGTAACCCAAGCTTCTATCTGTCCAGGCAAGGTCTACATGCGGGATGGGTCTCGGGGCTAGATCGCATTGTCTCGAAGCGTTCGAGGCGCCTCGCGGTACTACTCTACTTCGTATGGAATACTATTTGTTATTATCAGTACTCTGTACGGATCATGTTTCTTGCCCACACCCTTCAACGGTCGCGTGCGAGAGCAAAAACTTTATATTGGCTGTGACCGAGGAATTCCTTGAGCAAACCAAAAATCCTTTTGGTCTCCAGGAACTTAGATTAATCAATCAAATCAATCGTGCCATGTCATCTAATCTGATCTTGAATTATCCACACCCATTCATCCATGATCCCCTCCCTACGTGAATGATGTTGACCTCCCTTGCCACCATGTGGAGTTCGCTGCGCCCACGAACCCGTCGGAATCCCCGTTTGATCATCCTTTTATGAAACCTGTAAGAAAGCAGTCTGTTAGTTTGTGCACACCATATGTAGAACAAATCTAATTGTAAGCTGTTCCACTACATCCATTGGAATATATGAACTGGTTAGCAGCCATGACAAAGTTGACTTTCGGTAAAGGAAAGCAATTTGCAGCTCCTTTAACAAACTTGACACGGCTAATGGGCAAGCGGGCAAATTGTTAGTGTTTCTTTTTTGTACGATCAGATCACCGTCAATTTAATGTCTAATCGTAGCCTGATGCGCGGGACCATTTCCGCAATGGGAGGTCGGTAATGTGATGGAGTTTGTCCACCATGGCGACCTAGAGTATGTCTGTAAATGAAAGTCCCAATCACTGCAAGCGATTTAACTCGGCCCATGACGATAAAGAATATAGACTGTACTTTCGCTTGTTTAATTGCGCAGGCAGGGGGGTCTCAATAAACGAAGCTATGACAATGACGAAGAAAGATAGAAAGAAATAAAGAAAGAAAGAAAAAGGAAATGTAGAGGAGGCGAGTCATTGCTATGAGGAGGAGGAGGTGCCTTCCCGATAAGGCAATCAAGTCACAAACGGCAGGCACCCCCCATGCAATCAAACAAGCAAAAATATTCCTCATCGACATGGGCCGAGTTGAATTGCTTGCAATGATTGGAACCTGGTCTGCTCCTGCGATTTCCCCCAGTTATATCCTTCAAGTACCAATGCATTGGGCTATTCCAACTAACAACACAGCAAGAAGAGCGATTTCGCTATTGTTCTACGTATAAGCACCAGTCGGATACCCCAAAGCGAGTCATCAAGCTTCGATATGTCTGATTTTGAATAAATCGGATGTTACGATAATACATTTCCTCCTCTTGAGAGCGCATCCGAGCAATTGGCCTGTGTGGAGTCATTTTCAAATTGCTGTCAGGGATCAACCTTTTCATGTTCTGCCAAGTTGACTTCGAATTCGTGGTCATTGTGACACCTCCACCGATCATCGTCTGGGCTTAGTCCTGGTCCTAAGTCGAGCCACCGGGTGAACACAAGGCACACTTCTTTCTGTCCCATACTCCGTATCTCGATTTGCCATGAGGCATTGCTTTTATCACAACGCCCTTGATCTCGGGGTTTTGTTGTCGGGTCATAGCTATATTTATTAGTAAGTCTGTGAACGACAGAGATTAATTTAAAGCCACGGTTAATATGCATACAGACGTGCATAAACTCGTTTTTAGGATCTGGAAATAACAATGATAGGTATTGTCGTCTTACTACCGCAAGCTCTTGCGTTCGTAAGTAAAGGCTCGGAGGGTTCGAGCAGATTCGAACATCAATAGACAGTAAAGTTGTCATATGACTACATTGAAATTTCTCTTCGTCGTACGGTTTGGTGAGTTTCAGTGCTTTTTTCGTGATAGGATTAGTCCCAGCCTCTGTATAGAGCAATGACGGAACGGGTATTCCAAATTGAGCTCCACGGTAAAACCTTCGCATGGAAAGTTGAAGATGAACACAATGGAATTTGTAGTACGCGTGGCTTGGGTAATGCATAACGTAAAGAGGCAATTTGAGGCGATGTACCTTTCGATCGAGGGACTCTACGCAGGCTGGGACTTTGAATTTGGGACCTGGTAGAGCCACATTTTGCCAAATATGGAGTCGTAGGCAAGCGTGGCAGAGATAATACTGTGGCAAGTCACGGGCAAAGCGTGTCAGAAAATCGATACGCCGCCCATCCTCAGGGCACCCAGTGCGGCCCTTTGGCAGGCTGTGACTGACATGCAGATCCCAAGCAAAAAAAACAATTGGTCGCTGCATAACGCGAGACAGGCAATGTCGACAGTGCTCGGATATCATGAGCAACAGCTCAAGAGGAAGACCGGGCAGGTTTATTGGCATTTTCTTGTTCATCTTGGAAGTATCAATCCATGAAAGCTTGGTGGTTGTAGTCTGGTGTACTGAGATGCAGTAGATTCCCGTGCAGATGGCATAAGGGATGACAAGATGAAGTGTAGGTTCTATTTTCGTGAATGATAAAAGTGACGAAGAAATGATAATGTCAAGTGGCCAGAGAGTGGATCACATGATCTATATTTATCAAATATTCGTTGTTTGACCAGAGTCTCAACCTTGGAAAGAGGCTGTACTTATAAAGAGACTCAACTCTACGGCTATAATTTGAAGTCAATACCTTAGGATGATTCGAAAGGGCCTTGTTTCGCTTTCATCTGGCAATGCGGAACTGCAAAACATGCTTCAGTACATTGTTGACTTGGGGATACACTAACCCCGCACTCAAAGGTCTCCGTAACTCCAACACTAACACTATTTAGGCCGTCGATCGCATGAACAATGCGACGTTGCAACACAGCGATATGAAAAACCACCCCTTGCAGAAGGGACTCGGTCTCTCTTCCCATCTTCTGCGTCTATCGTGTTATTGACAGCCCAAATCCGCAAACCCAACGCGCTATTACGTATGTTCCAAGCTTCACATTCCAGAGCGTCATGGCAATTTTGCAGAGAAATAAGTTGTGCAGCCTCCTACTCCTCCAATGCGTCCTAGGCACTGTAGCAACCCAAGATGATCTCCACTATGTCAATCCCCTGATCGGATCAACCAATGGCGGTAATGTCTTTGCAGGTGCAAGCATCCCGTATGGCATGGCGAAACCCGTCGCCGATGTCGATGGCCAGAATACCGGAGGTTTTTCGACTGATGGGAGCAATGTCACTGGCTTTTCGCATATGCATGACAGTGGCACAGGCGGGAACCCGTCTATGGGAAACTTTCCTCTGTTCCCACAGTACTGCAAAGACAATATCTTGGATAATTGCAAGTTCCCTAAAGCTGCTCGCGCGGTTCACTACAAGAATGATTCTGTGGTTGCGCAACCTGGCTACTTTGCCCTGACACTCGAGAATGGCATTAAGGCTGAGATGACTGCGGCGCGGCGCACAGCATTGTATCGATTTACCTTCCCAAAGGGAAAGTTGGCGGATGGAACCGATCTCAATCCGTTGATCTCGGTGGATTTAACTGATCTGTGGGATAGTCGACAGAATGCTTCCATCAGCCTTGACGCCGACAAAGGTCAAATTAAAGGCAATGGTACTTTCTTGCCGAGTTTCGGGGCTGGCTCTTACAAGTCATATTTCTGTGCTGATTTTGGTGACGCTGAGGTCGATGAGGCCGGGATCTGGGTCAATGACCGAGCTGGATCAGTGCAGGAGTTGTTTGTCACTCGCGGCTTCAACAACTTCTACCTTCAAGCCGGAGGCTATATGTCATTTGGTCGTCCAAAGAATGGAATTGTGACTGTGAGGGTGGGCATCAGCTTTGTCAGCTCGGATCAAGCCTGTAAAAATGCCGAAGCGGAAGTGCCTGAACCGGAGGATGCGTTTGATCATCTACGTAAGAGTGCAGAGGCTGCATGGAAGGAAAAGCTCAGTCCTATCAAGGTCACGTCGGGTGGCGTCAGTAAAGACATGATCAGCAGTTTCTGGAGTGGTATCTACCGTACCATGTTATCACCTCAAGATCTGACCGGGGAAAATCCACTATGGAAAAGCGACGAGCCATACTTTGACTCTTTCTACTGCCTGTGGGACGCTTTCCGAGCACAGCACCCGTTCCTTACAATCATTGACCCAAAATCACAGTCAAAGATGGTCCGTAGCTTGCTGGACACCTTCAAGCACGAAGGATGGCTGCCCGATTGCCGCATGAGTCTCTGCAAAGGCTGGACGCAGGGAGGTTCCAATGCCGATATTGTTCTCGCAGATGCCTATGTGAAGAACCTGACGGGTATTGACTGGGAACTTGCCTACAAAGCTATGGTCAACGATGCAGAGAATGAGCCACTCGAATGGTCATATGAAGGGCGAGGGGGTCTGCAGAGCTGGAAGCACCTCAACTATATTCCATATCTGGACTTCGACTATATTGGATTTGGGACTAATTCACGGAGTATCTCCCGAACCCTGGAGTACGCGTACAATGACTACGGTCTGTCCGTTGTAGCCAAGGGCCTCGGCAAAAATGATTACACCACTTATTTATCTCGGTCTGGCAACTGGCAGAACTTGTACAAAGAAGACCAGAAATCGTTCCTAGGGAATGGAACAGACACTGGCTTTACTGGGTTCTTTCAGCCAAAGTACATCAACGGAACCTGGGGCTATCAGGATCCTATTGCCTGTAGTGCTCTGGCGTCGTGGTGCTCTCTCACCTCGAATCCTTCCGAGACATTCGAGTCCAGCATCTGGGAGTATCTATTGTGCGTGTACTCTTTCTTCCCAGTCAGCTTCTAACGCTAATCCAATATAGTTTTGTCCCACATGACATGGCAAAGTTGATCAAGATAGTCGGCGGCCCAGAATCCTTCGTGTCTCGATTAGACTATTTCCACACCTCTGGCTTGGCAGACATGGGCAATGAACCTGTCTTCTTGACCGTGTATGATTATCACTACGCGGGACGCCCTGGTCTGTCCGCCAGCCGAGCCCACGCTTACATCCCATCTTCATTCAACGCCACGCATAGCGGGCTACCAGGCAACGACGACTCGGGAGCCATGGGCTCATTCCTGGCATGGAGCATGATGGGCCTGTTCCCGAATCCCGGTCAGAATGTGTACCTGATAATTCCTCCGTTCTTCAAGGCCGTCGCAATCACCCACCCTGAAACCAATCAGACTGCGACCATTCGGAATGTCAACTTTGACAAAACCTACAAGAATATATATATCCAGAGTGCCAAGCTCAATGGAAAGCCCTACACCAAGAACTGGATTGGACATGAATTCTTTACTCGAGGTATGATGCTGGAGCTGACACTTGGGAACAAGGAGAGCGACTGGGGTACACGCAAGGAGGACTTACCTCCAAGTTTGAGCGACTCGATTTCAGTAGGTGGAACTCATGATGGGATGTAGATATATATGTTTGGCATCCATGAGCACAGTAATGTATTACTACTAGTAGGGTACGCATCCACTTCAGAAGTCGAAACCCGGAGCACATCCGATGTGGGTCTCTATGGGCTGAGTCTATGATTCGGAGAGCAATGCTCACCTAGTATGAATAGAGTCTCTGAATGTTATTGTTTCATACGGATCAATCGTATGACAGACACTTTAGGAATCTTCTAGGGCTCGCACTTGTGGCCCCGGCGAACCCATGACTAAGCTGTGGCGTGCCTCCCCGGAGCCCAAGCGTGGAATCCCCTTCGTTCAAAGCCCTTTAGCACTCATTTCTCAGATCCTCAGCTGAAATCTTCTATCTCGTATTCCGCGTGGGACTATTCCCTGCTCACAAGTTCCAGGTGCTCCCGCGACCGGACGCTTCGCGACATTGCTTTTCCCCAACGATCACCACCCGCCCCAAACATGGCGAATCGACAAATCACACGGCGCATTATCAGCAGCACAGCGATCGCACTATGCCTCATATTCTTCCTCTTCATTCGACCTCAGGGGCCACCGAGTCCCGCCGTCCGCGCTCCAGGCCACATCGACCACTCGGCACCGGCAGCCGCGCCGGGGATAACCATCCAAGATAACACACTGAAGGGCGACGTGGTGATGCCGAAGCTAGGCAATGAGACAGTCAAGTAAGGTGCTCCGGGGAGGGACACATTGGGCAATGCACGAGCGCAATTGGACAAATTGCTGATTACAGAATTGGTGGCTTTTCCAGAGCTGAATTAGGTCGTGCGACTTGGAAGTACTTCCACACTGTCATGGCGCGGTTCCCCGAGACGCCCACGGAAGACCAAAAGGAGGCTCTGCGCTCTTATATCTACCTTTTTGCTCGGTTATATCCTTGGTAATGAGATTCCTAGCCTACGTGCTCTGTGCCAGATCGGAGACTAACGATTGATGACATCAGTGGAGAATGTGCTGAGCATTTCATGCAGCATTTGAGCAAGTATCCGCCTCAGGTTTCGTCGCGCAATGCGGCTTCTGGCTGGGCTTGCTTCGTTCATAATGAGGTCAATGCGATGCTTGATAAGCCTGAGTTTGACTGCACCAATCTGGGGGAATTCTATGATTGCGGCTGCAGTGAGGACGATAAGGTGGGTGAGGGCAAGGAGGGGTCAGCTACTTCTCGGTCTGATTCTGGGAAGGAGACTACGGGGCAGCATGATGGTCCTGCAGTGGAGATCTCGAAAGAAGAGTTAGTGACTTCTTGTTGTGCCGCGTGGTTATGGCTGTTTGGTTGCTAATGTGTGGTTTAGGACGACCCGTGGTTGACGGGATGACTTTTCAACTATTCTTTCGACTATTCTTTCGATTACATGGGGCTCGTCCTGTCTGGTTTATACCCAGCGCTTGGATGCTTCTTAGACACCTTGTTGCACACGCTTATGGAGCTGGTCTCCCTTGTACAATTATAAATCGTAGGTTGACTATGTCAATATCAATCAATATACCCTTGTTGTGTTATGCATGTGGCTTTGGCATAAAAAGAGGTCTGTCTCGAGGTATCGAAAGTTCTTATCATTAGTTTCTAGCTCTTTTTCCCGAGCATATCTGTTGGGGGTTTTGCTCATTTACACATGTCAGAAAATAAAGATACTTGGAGAGCCTACCTCAATCCTATAAAAGTACAAATGATAGCGAGCTACAAGCCGGTCAACGACTAGTAGTAGTATACATGTCCCGCATCCTCTAGATTGCCGATCCCTACAAAGTGCATGACCCGAGCAATCTACGCGCAAAGATCATCCTACCTGGTGACCAAGTGTAGAAGATGGCGCGCATGACCAAAGAGGCCTAGACAGTATCCCTAAACCGCAGAGCAGACGAAAAGGCGCATTCCGTCATACCGAGCTTGTCTTAGCACAAAGCACCGATCAAACTTTCTTCACTATCAGCAACAGCAATGATGTCGTCAGGTCGTACCCTCGCGATACCAACCCTCCAACAGATCAACTAATTTCGCGTAGCATGATGGAAACCTCAAAAAGGGCGGTATATCACGGATCTTAGCATATGTCGGTATAGTCCGGTAAGAGTGTTTGAGTTGGGGCCAAAAATAGCATACAGCCGTCGAGATGGGATGTTTCAAGGGTGGCCAGTCGGCCAGTCTGACTTCTCGTATCCTGGGAAGAAGCGAATGAAAGCATGGGGTCTCCTGACAGGCCAGCCATCCATGTCCGCATGGGATCTGCGCCTTTCCAGTTACCCTGAAACATGTGCCGAGTCAAGAGATGATAAATCAGGGGTTTCTCCCATTCTTTGCATTCTTTTATACGACGAATGTTCCCAAAATAGTTGGAAGGAGTACACTTTGGTCTCCCTCGACGCGCCCAGGCTGTTCATATTACCCAAAATAGCCTAGCCCGGCTCCCGATCGAGACTAGTGTGGACTTGCGCGCCAATTTTCGACGCGAAAAGAAAAAGAAAAAAAAGAGAGGAAAAGCCGAGATATCGCAGTTTGTATCAAAGCAAATCCCCCGCTTAGACGTTTTGTGCTGGACTTCTCAAGGGATACAACCCCCCTCTTGAAAAATCCCGCCCTCAAAATCTTCTTTGCGCACCTGATAGGGTGATCTTTAGTGTCAACAATGGTCTCCTTCTCTTGCGAGGTAAGTCCTATATGATGTCTGAGGCGTGTGCCGCGCTCGAACCGCTGCTAACAATCACTGTGGTAGGCATGTGGTGATGTTCTCACTAAGAAAAAGCTCGATCCTCATCGCGGCCAATGTCGCGGCGCTTCCTTCACCTGTATCGATTGTATGGTGCATTTCTACGGATTGGAATATAGAGCTCATACGGTACGTCGGATCCGCGTCGCATTTTCGCATAATGGTCGTGGGGCTACTCCACTAGGGTCCTAATTATTGAATCAACAAGGGAGTCATCCGCTAACGAGACCGGCCACCACAGTCATGCATGACCGAGGCGCAAAAGTATCAGGGTGCTCTATATAAAGAGAAGCCCCAGAAAGGAAAGAAAGGACAAAACAACAAGCAGAATCCCAACCAGAATCCCAACGGCCGTCACCAGCAACCCCGTGTGGACGACGGTTCAGACGGCGAGGCCCTGAAGAACGCTCCTCCTCCCCCTGCTCCCACTCCCCCTCCTGTCGGTGATGTGAGGGCCCCTGCTCCTCCCCCGGCCAACAATGACAAGGCCGTCAATGTGTTCGATTACCTCGTCGCCGATGAGACTCCGAACGCATCCAAGGTCACCCTTGCCGCACCCAAGGAACAGATGAAGATGAACCCCAATGCCAAATCGCTCTTCGAGCCCAGCCAGTCCCTTACTCGCGTCGAAACAAACCCCAACACGGATGACGAGGGTAAAAATTACGATATCGCATTCGAGGAGAATGGCTTTTCATACGGTGCCGGCAACATCCCGCACTCAGCATCGCCCCCGAATGCGTCAACAGAGTTCGTCACGCCCGCACCTAAGAAGAAGAAGGACCGCCGTCGCGAGGAGAAAGCCCCCGGCACTGTCAGCGAGAAGAAGCGCAAGCGCGGTCAAGCAGAGGTTCTCAGCACCCCGGGTGAAGCAGTCGACACCTCAATGATGGATGCTCCGTCCAGCATCATCAACAATGCCGGCACACCCATGCTGAACCATTCCGGCCTGACCGGCGGCCTGAATCGGATGATGCGCTCCCCATCCGCCGACGGCGACGACAGCCCCGAAACCAGCCGCCGTGCCTACCAAGATACCTCGTCCCCGATCAAGCGCAGCCGCCGCAACGGCAAAGAAGCCAACGGCAACGGTGATCCAGGTCTCGGCATCTCAATGAAGAACCGCGCTGGCCGCCTCGTCTCCTCCATGTTCGGCGGTTCAGCTGTCTCGAGCACCAACGGCTCCAACACAGATTCCGCCCCCAAAGCTCTTGTCCACGCCCGCCGCGGTAGTTTCTCCAGCGGCGACGGCCAGCTCGAGGTCCGCAAGAACAAGAAATCGCACCGCGCGCGCGCAGACGACTACGATGACTCCCGTAAATCTAAGCGCAAGAGCTCAAACCCCACCGATGGCGACAGACCCTCCCGCCGTCTTAAGCAAGTCGACGAGCGCCGTGTCTCCATTGACTCCTCGAACGGCCACCAAGTGGCTGTCTACAGGCAGTCGCGGCCGCCGGCGCGCTCGGACGAGGACCTGCAGCGCGATCTGGCCTATCACTTCCTCTCGCTGGTCCCAAAGGATAGCCAGCGTGGCTGCTCCCTTAACAAGGCGCTTAAGCGCTTCCACCGTGAGCTCTCGGAGGAGTATGATGCTGATCATGGTCATGATAATGGGCGCGGCTGGGTGGACCGGGATCGCAGGGCTGATGATGAGAAGGATCTTTTCCGCGCGTTACGGCTAAGACGTAACGATCGTGGTGAGATTGTTGTGTTCATTTAGAGCCTATTCTCGATGTGTGTATGATTTCAATCAAACGATGTTCTTTGTTACGAGGTGAATGGGCTGGTTATTTTGCATAGCGCCATGTTTTTTTGATGCGCTAGGTTCGATATTTGTAGTTTTGTCTACATTAATTCAGCATTAGGACTAAATTGCATTGATAATGTGTTTGGCTGTCTTTTCTAGTGTCCTTCGTTTGTAGTAGGCATGGAAGCGAAGGAGTTAGCTCCTCTCATTAATATCGAGCACATAACGAAGGCCCGATTGATTATTCTGTGATATGCAGCAAGATGCTGTTTTATAGATATAAGCCTCGTTCACTAGGTCTTTGTTTGATGTCTTGGCATAAAGTGGAGTCCAACACCCCTCTTCTCCCTCTCACTTTGTGATTGCATGCATCAACCAAGCCCAAATAAATTACACCGGCTCATATCATCCCTCAGATACGAAGCATGACTCGAATTTATACATTGCCGGCCCACATTACCACCGGGGCACAGGCACAATGAGTCATGTGATGTAATTCCTGACTCACACCTGAGCGGCTTGCCACTGTGTCACCGCCTCCTGCACCGCCCAATTCTGCCAGGAGAGCTTTTATCGCCTTCATGGATAATTTGTTGTGCCACACTTTCTCTCTTCATTCTATAAGCGGGCTTTTGCCTTTGATTTTCCTCCTCGTTGCCTTATTCAGTGTATAGCTTCCGCTCATTTCACTCTCAGTACTTTTCTAGTCTACGTTATACCAACACACTCAGTCGACTACCAATTACCCTCTTCAAGCCAAGCGCAAGTGAGAAAGACTACCGGAAGCATATGAGCACGCTAGGAGTCTCCAGTCAGACATCCGCTGCATTTTCAGCTATGGCAACAGCACAGCCAGAGACTTCAATCCCAACTGGGCCACGACCCCCACGTTCTTCCAGGCCATCTAGACGCAGAGGGCGGGGTTCTGCGAAGCCGGACGGTCAGCAAAAAACCCCTGCGATTGAACCTCAAAATCAGGCTACACCGCAAGCACAGCCTACACAGTCTCAACCACAGCCGAATACGATACCCCAGCCCAATCAACAAGATGGACCGTCCAATTCGCGAAGAGGCGGAAACAGAGAAGGAAGGGGCCGCAGACAAAGAAATAATGGACCTCGTCAGAATGGAGGACTTGAGAGCCAAGAGACAGGACCAGAGGCGCGAACCCGTGGGATGAGAGCGCGTGGCTTCGAAGCCAAGTTGACAAGACCAGACCAGGCCAAAAATGGCCCTCTATTGGATGGTGCGGAGCATTCACATGATAACACATTAAGACCCGAAGTGCCGGATTTTGTACCGGGCGCCCCGTCATTCCAGCAAGGACGAGCTTCTGAAGCAACGCCATCCTTGAAAGGGAAGGGGAAAGCCAAGCAGCCTAGGGCGCCGCCACCTAAAGTCACAGCGAAGTCCACAGCCGACGATCTGGCTACCCGCATCCACGAAGACATATCGCATAACCTGTACGAGTGCCCTATCTGCTGCAGCGAGCTAGGTCGCAGGTCTCGGGTCTGGTCTTGTGAGCTGTGCTGGACTGTTTTCCATCTGAGCTGTGTGAAGAAATGGTCCACGAATGAAGGTGCAGCCGCACAGAGAACTTCTGCTCAAGAGGACGGGCAGAAAATTACCACTCCTCGCGCTTGGCGTTGTCCGGGCTGTAACCTTTATCAGCAAAACTTTCCCTCGAGCTACTCTTGCTGGTGTGAGAAAGAGGTCGATCCTCGACCACTTCCCGGTTTACCTCCGCACTCGTGTGGTCAGACTTGTTCACGGCCTCGCAAGGGTTGCCCCCATCCTTGTGACACGACTTGTCATGCTGGTCCTTGTACACCTTGTACTGCTATGGGTCCGATACAAGATTGTTTCTGTGGCCGTAATTCGTCGCAGAAGCGTTGTCGGGATACCGATTATGAGAATGGATGGAGCTGTGGCGAAATCTGTGGTGAGTTGTTGCCGTGCGGGGAACATACATGTCCACTTCCGTGTCATGAGGGATTGTGTGGTGGGTGCGAGGTTAGCATTGATGCACGTTGCTACTGTGGAAAACTGCAGACGGAGATGATGTGTAAGTCTAAGGACGATGAGGAGGACAGTCGAATCATTCGCGACGATGGCTCGGAAGATGAGTGGACTGGCTGCTTTGCTTGTGGAGAGACTTGTAACCGTCCATTTGATTGTGGCATACATTCATGCCAGAAGAACTGTCATCCGCAAGACCCTCATCCTGCACACTGTCCACAGTCACCAGATGTCATCCTCAATTGCGCCTGTGGCAAGACACCGTTATCTGAGACCCCGGGATATACACCTCGAACATCCTGCGAAGACCCTATCTTGAATTGTCAAAAGCCTTGTGGGAAAACATTACCATGTGGCCATCCTTGCGAGAAGCTGTGTCATGTTGGATCCTGCGGTGCTTGTTTGCGCAATGTCTACATCAAGTGCAACTGCGGTCGTACTAATAACCTGACAATCTGTCATCAGGGCAAGAATGAGCCTCCCCAGTGCCCACGCATGTGCAAGGCGACTCTACACTGTGGTCGACACACATGCACTGAAAGGTGTTGTCCGGGAGAGCAAAGGGCCAACGAGCGCCAGGCTGCGCGTCGTAAACTCAGGTCTCATCTCCGCCCTGCTGATGAGGACATCGAAGCGGAGCATATCTGCACTCGCGTATGTGGCCGGATGCTGAAATGCGGAAGGCACACATGTCCGGAGGTTTGCCATAAGGGTGCTTGCAATACCTGCCGGGAGGCAGTGTTCGAAGAGATTCCGTGTAATTGCGGAAGATCTGTTCTGTATCCGCCGCAGCCGTGTGGTGCAAAGCCACCTGCTTGCAACTTCCCCTGTGAGCGTCCAAAGCGATGCGGCCATCCTCAAGCCGCACATACCTGCCACACAGACGAGGAGAACTGTCCGAAGTGTCCATTCTTGACCGAGAAGGCGTGTCTGTGCGGAAAGCGGGTGTTGAAAAATGTGCCCTGCTGGCTGACAGATGCGCGCTGCGGTCAAGTATGCGGGCAGCTGCTCAAGTGTGGCTCTCATTTCTGCCGGAAGGACTGTCATCGCCCGGAGGATTGCGAAGATGCAACCAAACCTTGCAGCCAACCCTGTGGAAAGAACAAGACGGTGTGCGGCCATCCTTGCACAGAGCAATGCCACGCGCCATACGCGTGTCCAGAGAAGACACCGTGTTCGTCCAAGATCGCAGTGACATGTAGCTGTGGGCGACTGCGACAAGACAGACGCTGTAATGCCGCCAAGGCTGTAACCTCCAAGGGCCAGGTGCAGACGCCCCAGCGGCAGCCAGAGTTGACCCCGTTGGCCTGCGACGACGAATGCACGCGTCTAGAGCGGAACCGCTCCCTAGCAGGTGCTCTCGGCATCGACATCAACCAGACAACCACGCTTCAAACCATCACAGCCGAGAACCTCCCCTACTCGGAAGAGACTCTGAACCAATATGTCCAGCTCGCATGCTCGGTACCTTTATCAACTCTCCAAACCTACGAGTCCAATCTCCACACCCTGGCAGCAGCAGACAAACCCACCCGCTCATTCCGCTTCCAGCCGGCGAAATCCACTCTCCGCGCATTTGCGCACTCCCTCGCCGCAGACTGGGGCTTCGTGACAGAAAGCCACGACCCAGAACCTCATCGTCACGTCTTCGTCCTAAAACCGGTTGTTTGGACACCTCCTCTCTTCGGTATGGGCAGCGGCTCGACCATCGGTATCGGCGGCATGAGCGTCCGCGAGTGCGTCAAGCTCCGCGAGCGGGAGCGCAGCAAAGAACAAGAAGCGCGTCGTGTCGCCGCGCTCGAGGCTAAGGCGACCCGTGAAGCCGCTAAGGTACAGGCTAGTACTGGAGACGGTGGTTGGGCTCAGGTTGCTTCGAAGAGTAAGGGTGGGAGCGGGGCTAGTTCGAGAGCTGGAACTCCTGCTCAGAACCCGTGGGTGAGCAAGTCAATTTATGCAGCTCTCGATAGTGACGGGGCGAAGAAGGAACGCTTGGTTTTAAGATCTGGCGTTGGGGTTGGGAAGTCCTGGCGTGCGAAGGCCCCTGCGACTGCGGTTGTTGATGATTGGGAAGAGGCCGAGGAGAAGGAAGAGAAAGAGGAAGCGGGGGACCAGGACCAGGAAATAGTTGTCCGTGAGGACCCTGAGGGAAAATCTGAACTTGCACCTGAGACCGAGACTTCTGCGGAAGATAGCCCCACTCAGGCTGAGGCAACTCAGGTTGAAGCATTTGTTACAGATGTGCTGGTCTAACCTTCGGATTCGGACAGGATCTGATGATTGATGACCTGAGAAACAAAATGAAAAATGTTTCAAAAGCGTTGGACATGTCCCTTTCTTTGCGAAATCATTTGCATTAACTTGGAGTTTGGAGTCTCATCATACACGATAGAATATTGTATCAAAAGGACCTCGGAACTCTGAATAGCTTCATTATTACCTAACTGAGAAGAACAAGATCCAGCCAATCAAATCCCTAGAAAGATTTTAAAAAGGTTCTGTTATGACCAGACCGACTAGTTATTTCACCCCAAGCCCCACTTGGCTCAGTTGTATCTGACCGTCGGTGCAGTCTCTGGGCCCAAGGCTGTACACCTTCCGTTAACCGCAAGAATCCGGAGATCGTGTTCAAGCCAGGGCGAGATCTCTCAGAACATAGGAATCCTAACAGGTATTGGCCCGTCTGGTCCCTTCGTTTGGGTAGGACCGATTGAGATTCGCTAACAACACACGTGCATAGAACCCGTTACGCGGCTAGTTTAAACGAGTAGATCACCCAAATTGGGGGAGGCCACCATTTTTTTTCTTTCTTAGAGAAGAAAATGAAGTTGTATTAATTCTATCGTGATTCGAACCACAGACCCGCTTCCCCGGATTTTGTTAACTCCTTGCATAAAGTTCTCGAGTTGTTCATTCCTTAATGTGTCATATTTGGCATAGCCTGCAGCAAAAAGAAAGAAAAAAACAACTAGCCAGAGACACTCTAACACAACTCCAAAAAAAAGGCCAAATCATCAATACCCAAATCTCATATAGCCAAAGATGTAGCCATTAATGTCCGTAGACCCCAGCTACACACTCAAAATCCAAGCCTCCAAACCCTACTTCTTCGCCGGCACGACCTTAACAAACTGTAGGCATCCATCCTTCGTCGCCCGATATGGCCCATGCTTCATCCCAGGCTCACGGTAAGCATAGGCACCAATACTCCACGTCTGTCCGAGCGACAGATCTTCCAGCCCGCCGCGCAGAGTGCAGACCTCTTCGATGTAGGTGTGTGTTATTGGCTCTGTCTGTGCAGAGACAGTATTTGGCTCCCACCACTGTAGCACAGCCTTGTGCTCTCCGTCGCCATTTAGCAGAAATTCCCATACCCCCGGCGCGATGGAGTACCAGGGTAGTGCGGACGGGGAGTCCTTGGGCGTGCCCACTGGTGGATGGGGTGGTGGGGTGGAGAATTCTTTTTGATGGATTGGCATTTTTTTTAGGTTATTTGTTTCCCTTTTCTGAGATGGGGAAGATTGGGATGTCGAAAAGATGAGGATATTGGTAGATGAGGGGTTTGCTTCTGAGGAGCTGGATTTAGGTAGATGACGGTGCCTTTAAAGTTATAGTTCAGGGCCCATTCCACATGAGCAGCCTTGGTTGGGCAATGATGTGCTGACTAATGGGCACAGGTGGGTCCATGTACAGGTGTATAGTTATGAGTTATGGATGTATGGAGATGTGAATTGGTAGGAAAGACTTTTGCAATCATTAGGTGGCACTTAGGTTTTCTGTTGAACATCAATCAATCTATTTCCTCAGAAACATGCAAGGATATACCGTAGAAACAGAGATCGTATATTGGAGCTAACAGAGGTAGGTACAGATGGTATGTTGACGGTTTTTTGCTTTAAGAGTCAAGTCAGTTACTTCGAACAGTGAAAGAAGAAACAAAAATATCCTTGTGACTATTTGCAGATCAAAGGATCAAGAGGTGTAACTTGGAAAGCTCAACATAGAGATTTGGAGAATTGATACCGTGCTAGAAAAGCTAGACGTGTCTTGTTTCGATTTCTTTTACCGTATATCAATACTTACCTTCTTGGTAGTCCTTTGTTGCATGTTATGGCTACCTACTCTGAAGCCCGAGGGGTAAAAAAAAAAAGAATCCTCTTGATGCTGTGTTGAACGGTGCATCGGTCTCTCCGATACGGCCCAATATGGCAATTCTGCTCACCACCGCCCCAGGCTCGCAGAAGCATAGTAGCTAACGGTTGGTCTACCCAGTGAGGATTCTTGAAATACTTACTCTTCAGTAAAATATAAGGAAGCCACATGTCCTAATGAGGTAATATTGATGCCTAGTTTATTTCACTTTGTGCCTTAATAATATGGCAACAAATAATATGCTTATGTCAGTAATTATGTCATCTGATAACTAGTCCGGCCCGGCATTTCGAGATTCGGAGCTTCATTTTATTTACTCTTTAGACTCAAAATGCCATCATTCCGACTACAAGGATTCCAATCGGTGGTCCGTGGCAACTCCCACTTGCTGCGTCATCAGCAGCGCCGGTGGGCGCAAGTCCACGACGTCCGCTTCCTCGCCTCACACCACGATCCCAAGTATGTCTTCGAAAAGTATCGGTCCAAGCTGGACCAGAAGGCCAAAGAGTGAGCAAACTTTCCTGAACAATTCCTCCTGCATATTGCTAAGTATTTTATCCAGGGAGGGACATGACTCAGTCGAGTCTTTGAAGGAAGCCTATACCGAAAAAATCAAAGAACTCCGCCGCAAAGCATCCACCCCAGCTACCCCAGAGCCTGGAGCTCCTACATCCACCACCACCGTCCCAGGCACACCCCCAGCATTCAAAGCACCCCCTCCCCCACAGGAATCGCGCATCGCCAAGGCTGCACGCGCTGTCTCCAGCGACTCGAGCCCCGTCAAGGCCCTCAGCTCCTACCTGGATATCGAGAAGGTCCGCGAGCTCCCAGTCAAGGAGATCGAAGCGCTCTGGCGTCTCCGCTTTGCAGAGAACCCGTATGCCATCACCGCGGTGATCCCTCTCGACACATACAATCGCATTATGCATGCCGGACGCGAGAACCCGCAGTTCATCTTGCCCCTCCCGCGTCCGCAGACTGCCGAAGAGGCAGAGCAATCGCCCGAGGGAGCCGTTGGCACGGTTGCCGATATTCACTTCCTCCAATGGGCTTTCCACCCGCCTGCTGAGGGATCGACTCTGTCGCCTTCGAATAGCCACACCTCTACTGTTATCTTCACGAATCTGGCTGCTTACAAGATGCATGGCTCGTTTGCCCAGCCTCACACTACTCTTACTCACCACCTCGATCTAGCGGATGAGAAGGGTCTTGTTCTTATGCATGGCCAGATTATGCCCGAGGGCGGTGTTTCGGCCCCACAGGCAACATGGCTTGTCAGCTGTCTGCAGCGCTTCTATGACTTTGAGGGACAGGCTGCTGGTCGGAAGAGTGAGCTTGTTCGCATGTTCACCCGGGGTGATGTTCAGAACTTCAAGGTTGAGGAACTGGTGGAAGAGGCCGAGAAACTTCCGTAGTTTGTTTCTCTTGTACTAAAACCTTGTGGCGTGTATTATATGTATCTCCCCATTCCATTTGTCTGATGTTTTATATATCTTTGGGACTTTAAACTCTCGTGGTTTCAATAATAGACATGGGTATTTCCAAAGAATTGGCCACTGATTCTAAAACAGATTTCTAGTAAATCGCCATCCTAATCGCCAGTCTTACATGCATGTATGTGTTTTCAATAAATAAAGAAGTGACACGAACGTGCTTGTGGATTATCATGCATGGGTTCGTTCAAAGAATAATCGTATCAGTCAGGAGTCGGTGATATATATCATGGTACAGCAACCGAACATTATTTTATTTCAACTTGCCTCAGATTCAAAGAATGCACTCGCTGGCAAATATCTCTATTCTAATATATTCAAGCACCAATACCAAAACACAAATTATATCTGTTTATTATCATCGCCAATCCCCGGACCTCTCACCCAAAGTCGCCGCAGTTCTATGCACCTCCACAACCCGACGCCAAATATCCTTGATCGTCTGATCAATATTCCGATACATAAAGTGCCGATGGCCGGTGCCCATTGGCTGATAGTTACCGAGTCTGTGGCCACCCAAGGGGATAATGGGCTTCTTGTTTAGTGACCTCGCTCTTTAGATCCCGGGGGTTCCGCTTCCCCTCTACCTTGCAAGTAAGCTCAAGAGTCTTTAGAACGACCGGACAATGCCAACGTAGCCCGTCGTTGGTAGGGATCTAGGACTGCACAGCGAAAGAATCATGAATAAGATTATTACATTCGTACCCGATTTCAAAGGGTTCTCTTGGTTTAGTATTTGCACAAGAAGGAAATTTGCCGGAGCTGATAAGCAAGGCGAAAGGCAAGGGTTCGCCGAAAAATGAAGCAGAGAAAAGAAACACGCCCAGCGCCCGATATTCTTGTAAGCACCGCGAGTATGATAATAGTCAGCAAGGAGGAAACAAGAAGGAAACAAGAATCGAATGTAAATCACAAGGTGAGATAGAAAGAAGAAAAGAGCCATTCTCAAATGGGAGGTATGGCGTTTCACCCCGAGGACTCGGGGATAATAAAGGAATTCATCAGGGCCATGTATGGGCCGTGATCGTTTGAACGGATGCAAAGTGAGATTCGTGTCTTGGTTGCGCGGCAGGGGTATCAAGGTCATAATCAACGGTTCCTGTCAATTGAGTCTTATGTTGTAAGGGCCTAACCAGACGTTTAGATTGGCCATCGGAAAGCGAGATAGCCAAGCAATTGCAGCAAAGCTTGAAGTCTTTGCACTTCTTGGCGGGAAATAAAACCCGGGAAGGGAGGTCCTAGGCAAAGGGTTCGCTAGGGATTCGAGAAGCCCAAGCAAATAAGTAAGTCAGGTCGGTTTACTGTTTATTAGGTAGAACTTCTTCCGTAATGAAGGAAAGAATGTGCTCAAAGTAGCCTGGCTCAGCAACGGAGTCATTGTGACCGCCATTTGGGAGTGTCCGCCAGATCTTGCATTCGGAGTTACAAACGGCAAATAATTGTGTCATATTCGACGGACTAAGGAATATTAGTAAAGAAAGCGTGACGCTTGGCGTAGGCAAACTCACGGAACCAGCTCGTCCTTGAGTCCACTCAGGAAAAGAACTGGAGTTTTGGTGATCTTAGGCAGCACATCTTCACTGGTCCAATATTGGTGGCAGAAACGTGCCAAATACCGTGCTGGGGGGAAGACACTGGTTTGAAGTCAGTATTATCGCACGGGAATCTTTCTGATAATTCGAAAACATACTTTGGGATCAACTTGCGGATGCTCAGGAAAGTGTTCTCCAAGATCAGTCCTCCGATATCACCTTCCTCCTCGTTGGTGGCAACCAGGTTAATAGCAACGGCACCACCTAAACTTTGTCCGTAGACAACAATCTCGGTATCCCTTGTCTCTGGGCGCTGTCGTAGGTAATCAAGGCCGGTTTGGGCATCGATCTTAAGGCCGGCTTCATCCGGTGTGCCTGTAGACATCCCGTATCCGCGATACTCTAGCAAGAAAACATTGCATTGAAGTGTATCTTGTAAAGCTTTGGCGATGGGGACGCGGTGGCCGATATTGCCTGCATTCCCGTGGAACATTAGAACTGTCACATTGCGCGAGAAGCGGCCTGGCCGTTGCCGAAGAAAAAGGGCGTTCAAGGACTCCCCGTCGGGAGTGGGGATCTGGAGGTCTTCAAAGTCGGTGATACCAAATTGGCGAGGACTGGGAACATTTGTGCGGGCATCCACGGGGACATTGCGGGGATAAATTAGTTCACTGGGGAAAGCGATTAGCTTCGTAAACAAATGGCCTAGATGCTAATAGCGTACTTTTGCTTGAAGTAGAGGAGCCCACTTGCAACAACAGCCAGACCGGATGATGCAAGAACCGGCAATCGCATGAATTGTGCAGCACTGTTGGCCATGTTGCTGATGCTCCAGGACGGAGGCGGAGGGGATTCGGACATGGTGCTGGCACTTTAAGAGTGGGGACCAGATAGAGGACGCGAGAAAACGAGGTATGGGGACTCTGGTATTGCCAATTTATCGACTAGAAGAGATCTTGAATGCGACGGGAGATGAATACGGTAAGTTAATAGGGATAACCACAGAAGAAAAGGGAATTTGAGCTTCAGGAGTCTCGCGGGGAATATGATAAGTCAATCGCAGGGGCTGGGGCCTCACCGCCCGAGCTGCCGCGTTGTGAGCTTCTGCCTGTGTTCATGATAGCATCACCTCTACTTCTTCCCTGGACCTCCCTCTTCTCCTTGCTCTTTTATCAGGTCTATTGAAGTCATCTATCTACTTTCTCCACTTTCTCCTGAACACAGCACAAAATGGTCGCCACTCATGGAACATCAAGAATGCTCGGTGAAGGTGAGGAGAGCTATCGTCATCCGCCGACAGCAACCAGCTAATATCTCTAGATGGTATTCACATCGACATGAACCACCTGAAGTCCGGCGAGGTCAAGTAAGTTAAACCCAGGATGAGATTATCAACCATGGAGCTTCACAGCATATACTAACCCATCGTTCTTCGTTCAGCTTGGGAACCTCGATGTGAGTTGAGCTGGAGCTCTTGAACCTTACCATCTAGAAACATTTCCATTAACGTTCCAACAGCATGGCTATCAACTTCAAAGACGGAGTCATCCTGGGTGCAGACAGTCGAACAACCACCGGTGCCTACATTGCCAACCGAGTCACCGACAAATTGACACAGGTGCACGATACCATCTGGTGCTGCCGATCAGGTTCCGCCGCAGACACCCAAGCCGTGGCCGACATTGTCTCTTACCATCTCAATATGTACGGCGTAACGAACACCGAGGCCCCTACCACACAGGTTGCCGCATCACTCTTCCAGGAATTGTGTTATGAGAACAAGGACGCGCTGAGGTCTGTACCCGAGTCTTTGGATCATCGGCATTTGTTCCAAATCCAATGCTAATGAATCATAGTGCGGGTATCATTCTTGCCGGATGGGATGCACGACACGGAGGTCAGGTGTACTCGATACCGCTAGGAGGATCCCTTCACAAGCAGTCGTTCGCTATCGGCGGTTCGGGCTCGACCTACATCTACGGTTATACCGATGCCCACTGGCGGGAACAGATGACGGAGGAAGAGGGCATCGATTTCGTGCGAAGTGCTTTGCAGGAGGCGATCAAATGGGACGGCAGCTCCGGTGGTGTCATTCGTCTCGTGGTCCTGACCAAGGCCGGTGCCGTGAGACATCTCTACCTGCCAGACAACGGCTACACTGGGCCGGGAGTGACGAATTAATAAGTGATCTAATATTGTGTCAATCTCCAATGAAATGGTTTCATGATCCCAGTTCTCCGGTTTTCGCATTTAGCTATGCGCCCCCACCGGGGATATACTGTGTCTGAGAGCCAATATGACAAGTCTGACACTAGTCCACGGGTACGGGTGCTGCTATACCCCCCACCTTTATCGGGCTATGTAGGGAGAAAAGGACCGAGCAGCTCAAGGACTCGATCGGAAGTGCTCGGCCAGCTGGCTATTGGGTCATAACTGCCGAGTGGTATAGTTACTTGAATAGACCGGGGAGAACCCCAGATTTATATATCTTGGCCTATTACCAAATCGCATGAGTGATCTGGTACTGTAATACTCTGTAGAACAGTACTGCCCAGACTTTGGGAGATCCATAGGCAGAACAGGTCACATCCCACATGCAGACAAACTGTCATGCTCCTATGTAATGCAAGTCTATGGCCGGACAAAGGGAGATGTACAACATATGGTCTATACGGGAAATATCCACATTCATATAGATTCCTTCTCGTATTACCCTTCCGGCGAGGGTAAATAGGGCTAAGACATTTCCGATGTCTGAATCACCACTTGTCCACGGGGATGCAGATCCTTCTATCATTCGTCAATATACAGCCTATAGCTCTACATCATTGTACACCGTCTTTTATATGTTTGATGAGTACGGCGATAATCTCTTTGAAGACTCTTAAGAGTCTTTGTAGTGAAAGGTGTGTAACAGTCTTGAGAAGAGTCTTTATATCATATTTAGTCTAAACAGCAATTATAAAGCCCATGTTCAATGTCTTAATCCTGTTTCATATGTCTCCGGGGGACCACACTGACCTCACTGATCTCACCTTGACCCAAACTCCCTCCACTTCCCCAACTTCCCATATTACTTACGCGTTAGTTTCCCCTGTTATTCCTGTTAGTATTCCTGCTATTCCTGTTCTTCTCTTCGCTTTCGCCTGTTACCTTTTTATTTTATTTTCAATGGATTCGATCGGCTGTCGCTGATCTCCCACCTCCCTCTCTCTCTCGTCTTGAACCGGGGATTTTTCCCTGATCTGTGGTCTAGCCCTTGTGGTAGTCGAAAGTGTATTCAACCCCCTCTCTTTATCTCTCCATTCCTTGGTATTGCCATATATCATTTTCGATTCTTCCCATCTGATCTCCCATCGGTTTATAGTGGCAACACAGCCCGAGCTGCGACCGCCTTGCTGACCCGTGTTCCCGCAGAAAAACAGACCACGATAGCCTTGACATGGGCTCCGTCGTCGTCAACCACGTGCCGTCGGATCATATCGACACGTTGGGAGGCGCAATCAATTCGGATTCAGTTTATTCTTTCGCCCAGCCAATGGACACTCACTCGACTTCCTCCTCCACCCCCACCTCTACTGCCCCACCGTCCATAGGCTCTGCTCGGCTTCCTGTGCATGCGAATGATGTGCCGGCTTACATCGACCCATACACACCTTCTCAAGCTTCCCGCGCTTCTTCCGATACTCCTATCTTCATACCACGACCGCCCTCGATGACGTCTCATCCGAGCCATGCATTTCCTCCGGACTCTCACTCAACACGTACCCCACCAACCCAGACTGGGAGCAACTCATACTCTTCTAATCGGTCAGCGCCGGATTCACCGCGTCTCCAACCCACCTACCAGTCCATGCAGTCTGTGCCAGGTTCCGAAGCCAGTTCGCCGAGTCGCATTCGCGTCCAAAGCTTATCCCATATTCAGAGTCTCGCTAGTGAGGACCTGATGAGATCACGGAGCTCACACACTCCCGGAACTGGATCGCACCACCGACAATATGAGATTAGCTCCATGCCGGTCACGGAGATTATCGAGATGGTCGCTGGGCTTCTGACCAAGATCACGACTACAAACGATATGCATCATGAACATGTACATCGCCATATCCCGCCGCCCGAGGGCACATCCAACCTTAGCCCACAGGCTACCAGCGTACTCGCATTTCACGGCAAGAATGTCCCGACCATCACCATCTTGAGTTACTTGACTCGCATCCACAAATATTGCCCTACTACCTACGAAGTCTTTCTAAGCTTGCTGGTCTACTTCGACCGCATGACCGAGCTGGTCAACCGTGATCAGATCGACCAGCTGCACCACCGTTGGAATTCTGCCGAAGAATCAGGATCTTCGTCCGCATCTACTGAATCTCCTGGGGTCCATCAGGCGCAGGATTCTTTAATGGCGACCCCCCCGCCCTCATCAACAGGCTTTACTGCGCAGGACCCGCAAGGGTCGAATCCTACAATTTCACCTACCCTTTCACCTCAGTCGGATGCCGAGGCACTTTCACATTTCTTTGTCGTTGATAGTTTTAATATCCATCGACTGGTCATTGCTGCCGTGACCTGTGCCAGCAAGTTCTTCTCTGATGTTTTCTACACCAATTCGCGATATGCAAAGGTATTTGATTCTTATATCTGAGTCGTGGATCACAATTAATCATGATCGGATATACAGGTTGGCGGTCTTCCACTGGTGGAGCTCAACCACTTGGAACTACAATTCCTCCTTCTGAATGACTTCCGACTCGCCATCACCGTCGAAGAACTAGAGTCGTATGGGACAATGCTGGTGGAGTTCTACGCACGAGAGGTTGTGACCCAACAACAGCAACAGCACAGGAGTCTTCCCCGCGCGATCGATTCTCCGGCGGCCGACGCGGCCTCCGATGCCATGTATATGCGATCCCGCAATAAGCCTCACGACCACGCAGAGTTCGGCCAAACCCCTACACCACCGTAGTCCATTCGTCGGATATCTGAGTTTGTCATTCTGCATGGCATATTTCTCTTTTCCCCCCAGTCCATGATCCACCCACCCATCCTAAATCTTCATCTTTCTTGCTATCCTTCGATCCGTTGAGCGTTTGATTATCTCATATCTCGCACTGGAGCTTGTATCCATTCCGGTTTCTGGCGTCTCATACCCTCCCCCCGTAACCTCACGCACACACACCCTTTACACCTCTCTGGATCTGTTTCAGCGCATTTACACGTCACGACTTGTATAGAGTTCTTTCTCAGCTGGCCGGGCTTTGCGGGTTGTCTCATTACAACTATTCCCCTTCTTGCAACATACATAAACATCTACTTGATCTTGTTAGTGGTATTGCGAGTTCGTGCCGTCTTCTCTTATTGTTGTCATGGGTTGGTGTTATGATGGCGCTTTCTTGCATCACGAGTTTGTTACAGATTAAATTTTCGCCTTAGTGGTAGTCTCGAATATTCTTCTAATATGCTTTGCTTTCATTCCTTGCATTCTTTTCTTTCTGATGTAGCTGTAGTCCCGTATGTCAATCCTCGACATTCGAGTCTCGAGAGCTGAAGAGGACCATCGGCTAATAATATTGATATTGATAAAAATATCCGCTTCCATCCCGGCAATAGCAAAAAGCTAACTTATAAGTCTGCATGTAGACTAATGTCGCCCGCAAAAGACAAACGCAACATGACATGGCAGATTTCGGGTCTCGGAATCGGCTTTGTGACAATTAGCCCTAAGTGATAAGCTTCCCCGAAATACCGATCATGCTATTTGTATGAGCACGTGGAATACATTATAACTGAACAAAATCCGATATACGCTTTTAAAAAAAATCTCATTCTCTTCTCGACCAATTCTTCGTCCCGGGGGTATACATGATTTTCATCCCAATTCCTTTTCGTACAGGCCCCGCGGCTGTGACTCCTTTTTTTCTGCCGTGGCTCATGGCTATGGTAGCTTCAATATGCTTAGACTTAACAACATCGATCACCAGCTCTTACTTGCATCCTGACCCCTGGCATACCGATTGAGGATCTTGTTTATATTCCACCATCATCATCAGTTACTTATCAGAGGGTTCGCCATGAGCGCTAAAGAATTCCTCGTTGACGTCGAAGGCGGCGTGGTGCCGGTGGACTGCCACGAGAAAGTGCTGCGGATAGCATTCATCTATATGGAAGAGGAGCTGTGGCTCGACAGTGGCGTCTTTGATGTTGTCGAGAAGCTGCACGCGCGTGGATGGTCGTTCGGCGCGGGCGAGTTGAGGTTTAATCGGTAAGTTTCAAGGATATGAACTATACTACAAGTACAAAGACTGATAAATCACAGCACCCTGGATATATTCTACCTCGCCCAGCTCGCAGCGGCCATCTACCGCTCCACCAACCAACTTGAGGGTGACTTCCCCTCCCCTGATGATTTCCAGTCTTTCTACACCACACACCACGCCCTCCTCCACTCCTCCGCATGGCGCTCTTATTACTCCACTGCCTTCCTTACCCAGCGCACCACAGCGCGCTTCTACCGCCTACCTGACCTCCAAGACTTACCTGACTCTGACTCCCCGCTGGGGCTGCCGCGCCAGCGAGCCCCCGCACACGCCACGAAACTACCCCGCTGGGCCCACAGTGTCGTGTGCACGCACCGCAGGCAGCTGTCCCTCCCGCTCGCGACTCTCACTGGATTAGCCCTCAGCACACTCGAGACGACCATCACGCGCCTGCGCACGGTCTACACTAGCGTGCCGCCCTACTCGGAGACGCAAGCGCGCTTCTGGCTTGAGTATATGGGGCTCGGTTCCCCTGGCCGGTCTGGCTCAGCCAAGGCAGTTTCCCGGGAAGTGTGGGGCCCGAATATCTTCGGCATACTGGTCGCGCAGGGAGCGTATGATTTGTATGCGTGGGAAGCAAAGTACTCAGCGCAGCTGTGGGAGGCGAGTGCGGCGAGGAGGGAGGTTGCTGAGCCGGATGTGGATGGCGTGTGGGAGAGTGAGGTGATGTGGTGTGGGTTGCCGGATGGTGGGGTGGGGTCGTACGCATGGTGTAGGGGGTGGGAGGGAGAGGTTGGGAGTGAGGAGGAGGTAAAGTTTTTAGCTGCTGTTGCAGTGGAGGAGACGATGGGCGTGAAGGCGGAGGTGGGTGAGTTGGACTTTGCAGTGCGGTCGTATATGTTTCTTGGGGTGATGCGGGCTGCGGTTGAGAGGCGAGAGAGGGATATTTTTCTGGAGGAACTAGAGCGGGGGATGGTGCTGGCTGGGAGGATTGAGGAGGGGAGGGCATGGAGGTGGCTAAGGGAGGTCTTTGGGGTCGTGGAGCCATATGTGATGGTATGGGAGGGTGTATGGCCTGCTACAGAGGTGGAGAGGGGGGAGGTGCTACGGCAGATCTTGGTGGAGAATGGGCAGCTCTTTGCAAGGTGGAAGCGTTCGCCGGTTTTGAAGGAGTTCAGTTTTGTGCTGGGTCCGAGGGAGTAGGAGTGGCAGGCATGCGTTAGAGTTGGTAGTGATACCAGTTTCAAGATATTCTGTACAGCAGGGCTGGAAAGATTGGCTAATTGATGCATTTCATGATACCCTCGCACCCCCCAGGTCTCTGACAAGAAATGATTTCAGCCTGCTCGCAAGAATCACCCCCGCTTCATATTCCGAGCCCTCGCGCAATACCGGACTCCTATGGTTCACTAGTACTGTATAACGAAAAAAAGGACCCTAAAGGCCAAAGCATGAAGTCCATTGTGACTCCAAGTGATCACGCATAATACATTCTAGGATTGTACTTGATACACGCACAGACTGTTTGAACATACGTATGTACTCGGCTTCTACTTCATTTTTTTCTTCTCCATACCCCTCGCACTGCGAGAACACATGGTGAAAAAAGAAGGAAAAAAGGAAAGAGGTAGAAGGACACCATCGGGCACTACTAAGTCAGTTAGCACAACCACAGAAATCCATGGGCAGAGGTATAAAACATACTCCTTTCGCCCTTTTTGGCGAGCCACCACACGTTATGCTGCCTTTCGCACGTTCACAGACAGAGACGTTCGCCAGTATCCACCCTAGAAGACGTGGTGTTAGCATAAGATAGAAGACAGGAGGAGTGGGATCATATTTACCCTTGAAGAAAAACGACGAAGCCACCACACGCTCTGCTGCCTTCCGCACGTTCACAGACAGAGATGTCCCCGAAGCCCTCCCTAGGAAAATATGCGGTTAGTATGTAGTCAAAACGAAGAGCGACGAGGTGGAAACATATTCACCTTGGAAGAAAAAAGACAAAGCCACCATACGTCCTGTTGCCTTCCGCATGTTCACAGACAGAGACGTTTGACCGAGCTATAAGATGTCAGCACACGAAGCAGGAAGACTTTGCAGTTCAACCATGCTGTTTCTGAAAGTAGTGGGGTAAAGGGGGGGAAGCAAGTCAGCACACGCTCTGCTGCTCTCCGTAGACAGAGACGTTCGGTCGATGGCAATGCCCATTAACCACCTGAAATTGATCGTGATGTTAGCTCTTGAATACACCAGATGTTTGACAAGGGCTGACCATAGTTGCCATCCAATTGAGCCACCACACGCTCTGCTGCCTTCCGCACGTTCACAGACAGAGACGTTCGCCAGTATCCTCCCTGGAAGACGTGGTGTTAGAATAATATAAAAGACAGGAGGAGTGGGATCATTTACCTTGAAAGACAAAAGATGAAGCCACCACACGCTCTGCTGCCTTCCTCGCGATCACAGACAGAGACGTCGCCCCCATGTCTCCAAGTCCTTACCTCAAAACAAGAAAAGGAATTCAAAAACACCAACGCCAACAACGCCAACGAACAGACACAGAAAGCAATCTTTTTGGGGGTTTTTTATTTTCGCAAAATCAAACGGCAAAAGCCTCAACAGAAAAAAACAAAACGCCAAGAAAGCAGACCCAGAAAGCAACAATAACAAAAAGGAGAAGGAAGAGGAAGGAAGAGGAAGCCAAGCCCGCCGAGCGCTCTGAGGACATGAGTGCAGACCGTCAGCATCAAAAGAAGCACGTCCCATAGATAAAGAGGAGCACAAGCGCAGCATAAAATGCTGGGGCAAGGCATGGGAAGAACGAGCCCAACAAAACCATGAGCCCACAAAGGTTGATGAAACAGGTGGCAGAGAACGGGCCAACCTGGACGACGCGGGTCTGAACCACACGCGCATGAACCTTTGGAGCTAGCTTGCGAGACTCGCGAGAGTGGGTCGCAGCCATGGACTTGGGGGCACGTGCAAGGGACGATGCAACAGAGGGAGCATCAAAGTCGGGGAGTGCACGCATCAGGGAGGACATGTCAGAGGTAACCCCATCTGGTGAACCGGGGGGGGGAACCTTAGGCAGGGCATCCATCAGCGAAGCCATATTGAAGGCACTCTTGTCAGGCAGGCTATCGGCCAAAGAGGACATGTCGAAAGTCACGTCAGGATCAGGCAGCGCATGACTCACGGAGGACATGTCGAAGGAAGACTCATGCAGTGAGCTACTGGGGGTAGGCTCAAGCAGGGCATCCTCCAGTGAAGACATATCAAAGGAAGACTCGTGCGCTGAAACATCTCCATCGGAGGAAGGTGTGGACTGCGGAGCACGTGGGGCAGACGAATACCTCGCAGCGAGGTAACGGGCACGTACAACGCTGACCCATGGGGACTGCGTGGCGTACTGAGGCCCACTACCTCCAGGATGCTTGGAGAGGAACCTCTGGTTGGAGCCCAGAGGATTCGAAGTGTACATGATGAATGACTTCGTCTCCGCGAGCCGGCCACTTTTGAAGAGTTCCTTCTTGTTCCGATTTGGTCGACACGGGATTTCCCTGACCCGTTCGAGGAAGCACTTGTCGTCGGGGAAGTGTACTGTCTTCCGGACGCAAGGCTCTCCAGAGGGGGGGGAGTCCCGATCAGAGTCCGCTGCGGCAAGGCATGACTTCAGAGGAGGAGGGCGGTTTTTAGAAAGCAGGATGCGAGAAGAGGGAACCCGTTTACCAAAGGTAGAGGGGTGCATTTTGAATAGCTTTGAAAGCAATAAGAAATGGTTTTGGTAATCAAGAGCAAGTGCAAATGAAAAATAGCCAGTGGCATGGGGAGAGGAGAAAGAGAAAAGAAAAACAGCGGAGGGAGCAAATATATAACATTTGGGGGATTCCCTAGCAACAGACAATAGCAACAGGAAGGTACGATGAGGTTGGTAAACAGAAGCTGAAGTTTTACAGGAAGGTACGATCGTGGATGGTGGCTATGGAAACCAGCTGGGCAAGCAATCTAGAAACTCACCAACCTCACCAAGGCAGGAGCATCCATGATATCACGACTACATACTACTAGTGCAATACCACATCACATGTATATGCCAGATCAATTTGTACCTCAGGATCATACACGTGTACACCTAACTCGGGTCTATCAAATTGGCGAGAGTTAGGGCTAGGTTATACATGGGACTGAACCATCCTCCTTTCAATGGAAAAGTATACTCGTCTACGGCTGTTTTGTGTCTGTCACACTCTCTATGATAGCTAAGAGATGGAAAAAACCCCAATCAAAAAAGACATCCAACAAGATAGCACAGAAGACACTAGAAAAGACTGGCGAATGCACCCTACAAATGTATCAAAGTTGCAGTTGCGTGGTTGTTATACTTATATGGATATTATGATATTATTTTCTCCGATTTCTAATCTCGTCGATCATATACAGTAAGACTCGAATATACTCTATGGAATTGTCCCCTTAGATCAGTAACCGAGACAGGCCCCCTCAAATATCGGATTGTTTCATGAATCTTATAGAGACCAATGGTCCCAAAGAACTATCGTCATGACCTTTGGAGATGCGCCCAAAGCTTCATTGCGAGATTCTGGGTGTGGATTTTCTAGGTACGCCCCCACGGATAGCTTCTCCGTCTGGGAAACATAGCCGCTCGACCCAGAACTCGAGTGCTGACTTTGTTACTTTGCAAGAGCGAACATAGCACTCATTCCTACGAAAGATAGCCATCATAAGGCCGAGATATCGAAATGGGCGGACGTCTTACACATGACGAATTAGATGTGATGCAAATGAATTCAAGGTAAAATCGCTCAACCTGGGAACCGCCTGCACTCCACCGGGTCATAATGATACATGCATTTCTTCTCAATTCCCTAGTGAGCATCAGTGGACAAAGGCTCATGAGAACAACGCTGGTCGGGCGATATGTTGGACTTCCTGGTCCTCGAACTACACTCAGTCAGTCACATGATCCCGGATTCGACCCAATAGATTGCAAAAAATGAAAAGAAGAGAAAACATACCTCTATGAAATCTGTGGCAGTAACAAGAGCCATGAAAGTCTTAACTAATTCACATAGAGTCTCGTGGTGGGCGGTTGATGTATTTCCGATCTTGGCAGATCGTTTGAAGATACCCACCATGCATGGCCGATTTTCAGCCAAAAAAATGCGGGTCTGCTCTTTAATTTGTTCGTTGTGGATACCTCGAGAGAAAACCGCATACACGATGACCTGAAGGACTGAAAGGAGAAGATCGTAATACCTCTGGAGGGCGTCGGGATTTTCAATGTCTGAGGGGGTTAGCAAGGTACAATTGGGCCAGGATATGATTGACTAACCAATGCCGATGTCTGGATCGGCAGCGAAAAGTCGTGATTCGTGCACGGCTTGGAAAAGACCAGAGTTGAGCACACAATTTGCTCCACCCTTAGTTTGAGACAGCCGCTGAAGTAATGATAAAAGCGACTCATAGTATGCCAGTAGTGCCGGGGTGTCTTGAGTTTTGATTAGTTGTAATAATATGACTGTTTCGAAGGGGGTATGACTGACCGCTTCCCTGAGCATTGTGAAGTTCGAGGGGAAGAGAACGCAAGGCATCCAGGAATAGACTCAAATAGTTCGACCTCGAGATGAACTCAGCCAAAACACAGTCAGTTTGGCGATCCAGAACAGCTAAACTGTTCAATAGCACAAGAGCGGATGCACGGCACGACTCTTGACCAGTATATGCGTCATCGCACATAGTCTCAATCAGGCTAGAACCGGCTGCTTTGATGACATGTTGGCTAAGACGTCGTAGGTTTTCATGGCCCTTGTCCGACGATGTGATGCGTGTTATGTAGTGGGAACAAATACTGTAAAGCGTTTCCCTCAACAACACATTTCCTGTCGCCAGGTTGGTACCCCGGATGCAGAGTTGAAAGAGCTGGTGGAGCTTTTCGTCGATGACATCCCCGCTTCGAGACGCATCTGTTGCAGATGGCTCGGACGCAAGTCTACCGATCAACAATTCAGCCAGTCGTGCCAGTTCAAGTGCTTCGGGAAGATCCGCCTCGATTGCCGTTGTGAGCTTAGGTAGAATCAATTGGATTGAATGTAGAATGAAAGCCGGCCTGCTTCCTTCGTCGATAGAAGAGCAAGTGATCATCGTAGCAACGAGCTCTACCCATGAACGGAGGGCGTGATAGCGATTGATTTGAATCAGGCTGTTTTGCTTCGTTGCAAGGATGAACAACTTCAGGTCATTAGCCTCAGCTAGCAACTGCTCCTCATCATGTGGGCGGAGCGGTCCATTGGCCGTGAGTTCTGCTTTCCGCATTTGTATCATCTCCTCTACCCCTTCCATACTGTACACGCCCTCCTCCCGCTTGCTTTCTAATTGGAGAGCAACATCACCGAGCAAGTAAAGCTGGGGCATGTTGAACTCGCGCCCAACATCAAGGTCTGCGAAATCGAAAAGATCGAACACGGAAGGACTAGATAACGGTTCACCGTTATCCGCAAGCGTATTTCCAAGCAACACTGAAAGAATTTGGGCATGTAGAGCTGGTGATCTAGCCTTTGCTGTCGAGCGAACCTCGGTTGCGGCATATGTGAAGAGATGACTCCGGTAAAGCAGGAATTCTGCTAAGGCAGTGGCAGCGTCTGTGAGCCAAAATTCATCTGAATCAATGGGGAATCCATTCCAGGCAGTGCTCGGGCCAATGATCGGTTGGTAGGCAAACATCTCACGCAGGAATGCCTGAGCACGCATTTCACCAAGGGTGTAGTAACTTGCCAGCTTCGATGACCATAGATGCTTCAGCACTTCAAAAGCCATACGTTTGAGGTGCACTACCCAAGATATAATGCCACCATCGAGGATCTCCGGATAAGCCTTCAGGAAATTCACAATGGCATGCAGCAAGGAACTTTGATTCGCGAATAGCCCTTCCGATGACACATCGAGGATGTTGCCCACGCAGTCGAAGCCCAGCAGCAGATGGGCTACCGTTGGGCGGTCTGTGATCGTTCCCAGGCAGGTGTTCAACAGAGCAAGAAGGCTTTCCCGAATGACATAGCCAGCAGCATTCGGGCCGAAATCAAGCTCTCTAATATCTGGTTCCATTTGTAACACAAGAGGCAGCGATATGCTGTCCACATCGACCTCGGATGCAAGCACCTCTACAATCTTGTTCGAAGATTGCCACTTGACGAGTTCTGGCGAAGTCATCTTGTTGAGCTTTCTGGAACTAGTAAGCTTTTCCAGCAAAGCCATGGAAATGACGGTGAGTTGTTCATGCGCTGTGCCGCAATAGAGACAGAGTGACGGGATGAGTGTCAGATTGTTCAGCACGGTGTCCTCAAATGAAGCTAGCGAGGAGTTTGCCACGATGGTCCGGGAAGGTACGGGCTGGGAATGCACCAGAGGTTTGACAATGTTAAAGTATGTCGATTGCAGGTCCACGAGTAAGTTCATAACCTCCAGACTCCGGTGCAAAGTTAGAACCAGAACAGAGTCGGGCGACGCGGTAGCAACGTCCGAAACGTCTTGTTTAGACGTTGCAAACAAAGATTTGAGTACATCTTCGTTAAAAAGCCAGTCTACCACGCGTGCAAACGGGTGCAAACGAACGTAGGTGAGCAGCGATGAAGTCTGCGTCGGGGAATCGGACATGGATGGCTGACTCAGAAGTAACACTAGGTCTTCATTGAAGGATTTTAAGCTTGCCACAACGAAGTCTAGACAGTTGAAGTTCAACAGGCGGGACTGATATTCATTAAGCTCTTGAATCTTCCGCGAAAAGGCATGCCCCAAGATGAAATCGATGTAAGGCTCAATCCCGGACATGCGATAAGTTCCACCTAGGGTCTCCGGGAAAGGCAACGACATTGGGTCGTCAATTGAGTCGGACGAAGGAGCAGTAAGTGCATTGATAAGAACAACAAATGCATTCGTCTGGTCAAAGCTCTCCCCGATCTTTTGCAAGGCTTGTTGCTGGTGCCAAACGGCAGGGTTGGAAACCAAAGGAACTTTGCCAATTCCGGACGCACCTGTTCCTCCCGATAGCCACCCATCGAGACGGGCCCACGTTTCCTTTCCAACGGGGGAGCATTTGTCAGTCATCAATGCTGAGAGAGTTAAAAAGGTAGTTGCTCGAAGATGCGATGGAATCGGCCCACTGCACAGGTCTAGCAGTGTGCTAACTACATTGAAGGATTCATTTTGCAGCATCCACTCTCGGATAGGTCGACTCTGCTTACACAAGTGGCCTATCAGCCGAAGGTAACATGTCAGCATCACTGGGCTTTCAGGCTCGTTCATTTCCACGGGCTCTGGTTTCCGTGGACGAAAGATCCCTGGCGCCCCTTGGGGGCTTGTAGTAGTGGAAGGCTTCTCAGTGACCCGAGACGCGTAAAGCTTCAGTTCAGCGAACATTTGCGACCAGTTCATGGTTGTGGATCGCTTGAACTTGGAAGACATAAACTTATCTTCCTCCGACAGAAATCGATGTGCCGCAGCTGCATTTTCTTCTCCTTCGGATATCGAACACAGCATTTCGCAAAAAGCACTGACCCGAGGAACAGTCTGTCGTTTAGACGCCCACTGAAGGAAGCCATAGAGATTCCCATCAGGATCAGCCCAAAACTCTTGGGCGGCTTCTTGTCGGTGCTCAAATGCAAATGAAATGATCATAAGAAGGGATTCAAGGTGAGTCCGCACCTCTACCAAGCCACGGTGGAGGTTAGAGGTGAGGCCATCTCTGAGTGCGGTGATCTGGTCTAGTCGTTGTGAGTCCTCCTCCGACTTCAGTCGTCGCACCGCGTCGGGCATATTTGCAACGCATGATTCCACGAAAACCTCAAGGTTTTCCATTAAAAGCTCCTTCATAAAGCTAGAGCATGGTTCGGGATCAGGCAATGATACCACACTTTCCCTGAGCAGTAATGTCACTAATTCGCTCCGCGCGGGGTCCGCCCATTCCTCGGTGTTGACACTGGAGCAGATTGCGAGCATAAAATCAAGGGCGCCATCGTCGAGAGAAGACATGAACAGCTTCGTACGCTCTTCGGATTCTTTCTCTGCGTCGACTGATGGAGATGGAAGACCATCAAAGTACCATCCACTGTAGACTGACAGCCACAGAGCAACAAGGGCAGCGTGGAAATTTGATAGCTTCCAGCCTTGGCCATCCTTGGATGTAGTGATTAATTTATGCAGGTCTCGTGCCTCTTTCTCAGATCCAGAGCCCTCGGGAGAACCGTGCTGTACAAAAGACACAATTGTGACTGGAATGTAGTGAAACAAGAGTCCGTCGAAGCGATCAATTTTTTTTAACTGACTCACAAGTATGCGGAAGTCTTCGCAGCTTGTGTATGTCCCCTTGAACATATAGAATAGGATCGCTCCGAGTGACTCATGCTGCTGTTGCAGACTTGTGCGTTGGAATTCAATGGCTTCCATGATATCGCGGTCATTTTCCTGGCCAACGACTGAGGCCTTTTGAACTTGATCTCCAAGAAGCGACAGCCATTTCTGGATGTCGGCCATAGAACTCAAGGCTTTCCGCGCGAAGAGGGAGGCATTCCGCAAAGGGCTGTTTTTAATTTCCAGAACGTGGGCCAGTGTTTCGTGCATGATAGGGTGGGTCGCTTCATGTTCAATTTCGCGCGATTCTCGGAAGATGAGACGTAGACACTCGAGGGTAAAAAGGCGACGCTCGTGGAAGCTTATTATCGCAGCGATCAACGGGGGCCTGTCCAACACTTGTGAATTTTCCTGAGCGGTCAGAAACATAACTGCTGCCTCGAGTTCATCGATGTTGAGCGCATCTGCAAGTTGCAGTGCGCCTTGTTGGAAATCCTGGTTCACCGAGTATTCGACGTCGGCAACAGTGATCTTCCCTAGGATATCGCGTTCGACGTTAGTAACTTGTCAAAACAGACGAATAAAGGGTTGCGAGGTAGCCAAGATACCAAGTGGCTACTTACCTGAGAGAACAGCTTGGCGGCTGGCATTGTTCTTTGCTGGCTTGTCTAGGAGTTTGCGGAAGTCTTGAATATGGGTCTCCAATTCGAAACACAAGCGATCGACGTTGGGGAGTTGAGAGTTCGAAAGAGCCGAGAGATCCTGATACAGACCACGGAGGCCATTCCGGGTATCTTGGAGCTCTGCCATGACGGCGGGGTGAAGTTGAGAAGTGAAGCTCGAGCTCTATGTTTGTTCCAGAGTCTAGAAAGGCGGAACGCGACAAAAATCGGGCGGTAGACAGCTTTCGCAAATACTGCCACTCCACTTTCCACTAAACACAATCACTTCGCTTATCGACTCGATCATTAGCTCGCAGACTGGCTGATTGATCTGATATGTCTTTTCTTGTCAGGTGCGAGAAGATTTGTTGAGACTCAAGGCTTTGATGTGTTTTATGTCGAGAAAAGACCCCGAAAAAAGACGCGATGGGGGAGATCTTTCTCGACAAAACGATTAGCCTGCTCTCATCAGACAAACAGAAGGCCCGCTCGGATGGTTTGGCAGGTTGCTTTATATCTTATCTCATCTCAGAAATAACTGGCGCTAACTCAATTGACAGACTTGAAGCACATATTACAGCAGAACAAGAAGAGCTCCAAGCTGTAAGTAGTCAACTACCCCAAATGAACACTTCAGGCTATTAAAGTAACTAACCAATCTTCCACACCTAGACAAACACTCAATGACAAAGCTTGCCACAAGATCTTTGAATCGCTATTCCGTTTTGTCGCAGCAGAGAGGTCAATATACAATCGAGCCCAAAAGCCCACAAAAACTCCTTCTGCGTCGCGGCTCTCGACATGTGCTTCCGTACTCCGAATGGCTGTTGGCCTCTTTTTGAAAAATTTGCGAATCAGAACCGTCCGCGCTATTGTGGACCACATTACTGAGACTCTACCGGTCCCTGGGGAAGGTCTGTGGGAACCCCTAAGCCTAGACTATACCAAATGTTTAGCATCCCTTCTACGTTACCGCCCTCATGCCGAGCATCTTGACGAAGAAGACTGGAAAGCCCTTATGAGCTTTTGCCTTGCCAGTATTAGTCCCCGGGAGAATGAAGAGAGTCAATTGAGTATTCGAAGCGGTTATCGTTTCGTTCCCGAAGACCAAGATGCCAGTGACAGCCGTTCTACCCCCTCAAGAATGACCGTCGCGCCCGTCTCAGTCAGCAGGGAAAGGCACAGTGGCAATAGAAATGTCATTGAAGAAGTTGTGATCTGTATTCAACTGTTGACAACAAGCACAAACCCTCCTCTTCACACTACGGCTCAAAGCATACTTCACGGACTTTCGGAGTTTGTTGAGTCATCTGTGGCTGGGAATACACACCAGCTCGCGTTCAATAGCATAAATGCAGTCGTTACAAAAGTCATGTTTGATCAATCCGAACTTGTCCGTTTGGTCCTGTCAGGCCTGGTTCCAGTAATTCGACGCCTATGGGCCACTAAGGTACAGATTCTCAAAGAAGAGTTACTTGCCACTTTGATGCTGTCAATGATCGTCTTCGTGGACACTGCTCGAAAAGACCCGTCGGAATCTCTGGCACATGATATCGAGGGATTAGCCAGTACACTCCATTCCGAATACGTGAGACGGGCAGAAAAGGAGATCATGCAAATTGATGAAACGACACTTTATCACAATGAAGCATGCCGGACCAGACCAGTATATGGACCTTGCTTCGGAACTGCTAGATCAGAGCATGACTGGACAGTCCTCTGGTTGATTGCAGAGCTATTAAAGCTCTCGGAGTGTATTCACACCCGAGTCAAGTCTGGGTCAGCACGCGAAGCCTCAAGCAAAAGGCAGCGCTTCAGTTCTGAGATCCAGGACGTATTTCGAGATTCGGTCTCAGCCACAGGCACAAAAAGAATATGTGCATTGCAACTCATCCCATTCCTCGAATCTGAGGTTGACATCGAGACGAAGGAGCCCTTCTTCAAGCAGCTTGTCCTGAACATCTCTGGCGGTAATGGTGCTGTATCATCCTGGACAATGGTTGCTCTGACAAGGTACGTAAATTCGGAAATGCATCTAGAAAGGATAGGAAGAAAGGCCCTAAATTGACTATGACAATAGTATTGCGAACGGGGCTACTGCCAAATCACCTAGAATTAGGGTCCACTGGCCACGAGTAGTCGAATTTACTACGCGTGCATTCTCATCTCCGGTGACATCTCGAGCTGCGTGTAACCTAGTGAGTATGATTTTGCAGTCAGACTTATTGGATTACTCAGTAGCTATGGAGACAACGCGGTCACTTTTGACATCTGTCAATGGACCATCTGCTATCTCAGACACGTCTTTAAGGCTATGGGCCTCAATTGCACGAATGAGGACACAGCTTGATCCCAGGTCGGCCCAGCAGGCCTCGATACAGATATGTAGCTGGCTAAGAGAAGTTTGGGCCGGTACGAGGCCCTAAAATTTTCCTTTCGCGGTTTCTGGCTGACAGTCACTTTGCAGGTTCGGTAACTGATCGAATCCAGACAGCTCGAGTTGCTGCGTATGCTCGTCCTTTGGACTTACTGGACCTTTTTCTGTCGTGCACTAATCGATCCTTCGCCATTCCTCGTTATCAAGTCACAGGACCAACGGGGCATATAGGTCGCACTTGGCTCTTTTTCCACGAGAACCGCAAATTGTTGGGGTACATTTTTGATACGAATTTTGCTCCAGCAAACCCCTGGAGTCTGCAGGAAACATGGTCCTTGGAGCAATTCTCTAGGCAAGACCCTGATGATATAGCGATCTTAGATCTGTTTCGAGTGAGATCTGACTCGTTTTTACAAACGTGGCACGCTATGAATGAAGAAAAATCACATATCACTCCGGATAACTTCCAGATTCTGGCGTCCTTTTGTGTTGTGGTTTCCCTCTTCATGGCATGTCTTCCTCCATCATTGCAATCTCAACCTCGATCACAAGATCTGCACCAGAACTGTCGGAGTCTGTGGAACGCTATATGCGATTTTCTGGCAGCTCATACACACGAATCCGCTTTCATGCAATCTTGCTTAGACTTGTTGTCACCGCTCCTCGATCCTTTAACGAGTTCTGACACCCCCGCTGCCATCCAGACTAGTCTTAAAGAACTTGTCACTCCACTTGCAAAAACGCTCGAGTATTTCCGCCAGAACTCAAAAAGTCCATCTGCAGCCGAAGATTTTATGGATGTGGATGACCGATTCATGGCCGAACCCCCAATAGCCATTGATGACACTATTCTTACCTTGAACCGAAATTCTCTGTCTATCTTCCTTGACCCCGTCACATACCAACGCTGTCTAACCATCCAACTCTCGGTATTCCTTAGAACCCAAGCAGATTCTGACTCGTCCTCTGTCGTTGAATACCTGGCAGGCTTAGATGAAGCCGATATCTTGGCGGCCCAAGCTATCTTACCTGAAATCTTCAAACTCTGCTCGGAATCGGAGCCCTCAAAACTGCTCTGCATCCTGGAAAATTTAGGTGAAAATTGTCTACAGTCTTATGAAATGGAGCGGTGTGAGGCTTCACATTGCGTTTGCATCCGCATGATGACCAGCTTTGTCGGCTCCTGGACGAAAGGCCTTGACGATACCTTGAAAGAATCGGCTATGGACTTGTACAATTGGTTTATGGAAGTGCTTCTGGCCCGGAAAAGAGCTACACCAAAGGTCTACATCGCCTTAGCCGAGCTCATCCAGGGGGTGATTGGTACATGCCCCTCATATGGCAATGAGCAGTCTCTTCCGTCGCCACGAACAAGTTTATTCACAATCCTTCGAGAAGGTGATGTTCAAGTCAAATTCAGCGTTGCGAAATTTATCCCTGCTTTATTTGAGCGGTTCCTTCTCAAAGACCACGATGCCATCTTTGATGATGTATTGGAGAGCTTGCCACGAGACCCTGGATGGATCGAAGGAATTGCAGTCCGCCTTTTTGTGCTTTCTCGGTTGGCTTCTAGATGGCATACTTTGCTGCGGAGAAGTATCTACCATCTATTTGAAACCCCAGCTCAAGTTCCAATGTCACTGTGGTATGCCGAGAGATGTATGGTCTCCGTTTCGCAGACCCTCGGTCTGCAAGACGCGAAACAACTTTTTCGGCTTTTCTCGTCGCAAATACTCTACACATGGACAGAGACACAGAGTATCATGTCTATGCCATTTAGTATATTTCGGTATGACAGCCTTCAGGATATGTTGATGGACGTCAAAGATGAAATCGTTGGGCAAATGATGATGCGTGCCAAGGAACAGGAAACAATTGAGCTTGCAAAATACCTCCAGATTCCACATCTCGAGCTCTTGGTGACCTCTTTCTACAAAGCTGAGGCATACAGCATTGCACGAGATATCAGTACTCCTCCGGGGCAAGGTAGCCAGCCCAAGGGGGTTGAAATCCGTCTGCGAAAACTTCTCGGGGCAGACCAGTTCATGACACAAATTGAGAGTCAATTCCCCCTAATCATTGCGACTTTTTTCAACTCTCTCGACTACTATGACCAGATCGAACGAGCATTCTCAAAGCGTGAAAACTTCGGTTATGCGCTCGACATTCAGACACAAATAATCAACAAGAGTGCATCTCAAAATGCACTCCCAGCAAATCAACAACCCTCCTTTCGGACACGCTATCTCCTGGATGAAATTGAGTTTCTTTGCAGACGCACTGGATTTGAATTTGAATCAATATGGACGCCATCACTTGCGTCTTTTGTCTGCCGCTCGCTGCTTGAATCCATACATCCCGCCCTCGGTTCGCTTCATGCTTGTTCTGTGATCCGCAAAATAAGAATCTTAATCTGTGTGGCTGGTCCCGTCATACTTCAAGATTATCCTCTAGAGATGACACTCAGCTCCTTGCGGCCTTTCCTTAGCGACATTCATTGTTCTGAGGATGCTCTTGGGGTTTTCTGGTATCTACTCGAGGCAGGGAAAGGATACCTCTTATCTGCACCCGATTTCTCTGCAGGTATCGCTGTCTCGACAATGGTTACTCTCCGCGGAATATTTTCGTCGTTACCTGAGAACACGACTCAGGAGAGTCAGTACAGAACAGTGCAGTCAAATGCAAAAAGATTCCACCAATGGCTGGTTGAGTTTATTAAGGAGGTCCGTTCCGATCATCTTTTCCATGAAGTGCCAAAAATATCATTTGATCGGCTTGTTTCACAAGCTGAGAAATTCTCAACTTGTGAGGACTCTTTGGTCGGACAGGTTGGGAAGGACTTGGTCTTTGCAATTCTCAAAGACCTCGACTCTAAAGGGGCTGCGCTGTTGAGCAAGCCTCTGGCAGATCTTATTCTGTCGCTCCTATGTCCCCAATTCGAGCAGGCATCCGACACTGGGAATTGGGTGTCAAATGAAGGCGTGGATCCCGCTTCCCATGTTGTATCTTTATGGCACACACTTCAAAACTCCAATGGAGGCCCTCAATATCGACTTTGGGCCGCTCAGGTCATTGGAAGATCCTTTGCTGCCACTGGGAAAATCGATCAATTGCTCCTGCGAGAACAGGATCTCTCACTATTTGAATGGAACGAGTCTTATCCATTGCCTAAGGATATTTTCTGTCATTCTAAGGCCCGAATTCTCATGGTACTTTGCGAAATGCTGGACGTGCAAAAGCATTTTGAAGCTGGCCTGATTGAGCGTACTTTGCGGCTGATCGTAAGCAAGGTCGATGATTATCCAGATTACGAAGGTTGTAGCAGGGTGATTCCCATATCTCTGCTTGGTGCCCTCGTCTGGGACCCATACACATGTCCCACCATTTTGCTTTCAAACTCGGAGCAGGAGAGATGTGAAAATGCAGCAACCAGCGTCTCCGGGCTGTCGGTTGCTGACTGGGCTCGCAATGTTTCCCTGTTCTTATCTAATGCTGCTCCAGAAGACCCAGTCATTGGCTCTCTTCGCGAAATTCTCAACGTGACTCCTGGCTTAGCAGCGCAGTTGTTGCCATACGTGGTTCACGATGTTTTGCAGTCAGAGAAGGATGATAAAGACAAAAATGGGAAGGTCCGAGAAGACATATCTGCTACTTTTCGGCGGGTACTCTGTGAGATTGGCGAGGAAACATTACCTCACGCTCAGCTTGTGATCGACTGCATTCTCTACCTTCGAAACCAACCCGTGCCAGATGAATCAACTATAGTCCAGCGGGACAAATGGCTTGATATTGACTTCAGAGAGGCATCTTTAGCTGCACATCGCTGCGGTTTGCATAAGACTTCGCTTCTTTTCCTGGAAATACAAACATCCCAGGTTGTTTCCACATCTCGTCGCTCATCTGTCGTTAGATACGAGCCACCGCCTGCTTTTCTGCATGATGTTTTCAAAAACATCGATGATCCGGACTTGTTCTATGGCATTCAGCAGAGCTCATCTTTGAGCAGTGTCATGGAACGGCTAGAGTACGAAAGCTCCGGGTTCAAAAATCTCTTATTCCAGAGTGCAAAATATGACAGTGAAATTCAGATGTCTGACAATGCAGAATCATATGGCGTGTTGAAGGCTTTAAATGCTACCAACCTCCAGGGCATTGCCAATACGATGCTCTCTGCGTCCGGCAGTGCAAACGACGCCCCTGTTGCCTTTGACAGCATGTTGCAAGCTGCAACTAATCTTCAAAAATGGGATATTCCAGTATCGCCTTCGGATTCTTCCCCATCTGCGACTGTATTCCGTACATTCCAAAGTCTCAATACCTCGGGTTCTCTGCTCGAGGTCAATGGCTCAATTGAAAGTGGTCTGTTGACAACACTGGGTTCTCTTCTCAAGACCAGTGGGTCTGCTATTCAGTTGCGAAGCTCAATGCGCGCGTTGGGAATTATAACTGAAATCAGCGACACTTTGCACTCCGCGTTTTCCGAGAATGTGGAGGAAGAGTGGCAAAATATCATGGCGAGAAGCAATTGGTTGAAAACCGAGAGGTGCGTGTTTCCCTTGGCAAAACCATTTACAAGATATGTACTGACTAGAGCAGCTATCATGAAGTTGGAGAAATCTTGTCTTGGCATGAGGCGTTGTTCTCCTCAGTCAGGAAAAATGACATCCTCAAATCACGGGCAAATCTGAGTCTCGGAAATTCGCGACTTCTAGAAGCGAAAGTCATTCGACAATCCTTGGAAATCACAAGAACTCATGGTATCTCCCAGGCATCGCTCAAATCTGCAATGAGCCTTTCGAAGCTTGCCGAACCGTGCGCAGCGTTAGGAATGAACATTGACGGAGCTGCAAAATTCGATCTTGCCAACGTTCTGTGGGATCAAGGAGAGATGACCGCGTCCATTCGCATGCTCCAGCAACTGAAGGGCCAGAATGACCTTCATAAACAGTCAATCCCCCTCAGTCGGGCTGAACTTCTAGTGACTTTGGTAAGTTGGTCTTAGAAGAGTCCTTGAAAGACTCCTAAAGGGAGTCTTTCCAAAAAGTCCTTTCTATCCGAAGTGCTAATATCATGTTTAGGGTCACCACGTTGCCGAGGCGCGCTTGGAAAAGCCCGACTCAATTCTACAAGAGTACCTATATCCCGCGGTCAAGGAATTGAAAGGAAACTCCGACGGAGAAGAAGCTGGACGTGTCTATCACGGCTTTGCAACATTTTGTGATCAACAACTACTAAACCCTGATGGATTCGAAGATTTCAAGAGAGTGGAACAACTGCGTGACCGCAAGGAGAAAGAAGTCCTTGGCCTGGAAGACATGATGAAGAATGCCACAGGCAAGGAGAGAGAATACTTGAAGAATTATCGGGCCAAGGCAAAGCAATGGTTCGACCTTGACGACCGCGAATATCAACGTTTGTTGCAAAGTCGGGAGGCTTTCCTACAGCAGTGCCTCGAAAATTACCTTCTCAGTTTGAGGGAAAGCGATACTTACAACAATGATGCTCTACGTTTCTGTGCACTCTGGCTTGATGAATCAGATAATGAGACTGCAAATTCAGCTGTCTCTCGGTATCTGGACGGAGTTCCTAGCCGAAAATTTGCACCATTGATGAATCAGCTATCATCTCGCCTACTCGATGTCTCCGATGATTTCCAAGCATTACTCACTCAATTGGTATACAGGATATGTGTTGAGCATCCTTTCCATGGCATGTACCAAATTTTCGCTAGCAGCAAGTCCAAGGGAGGGAAAGATCAGTCGTCTCACTCGCGTTTCCGTGCCGCAAATCAGCTTGTGGATCGTCTAAAGAACGATAGTCACATTGGTCAGACTTGGATTGCTGTGCACAATGTGAACATCAGCTATGTGCGATTTGCAATCGATAAATTAGACGGCAAATACAAAAGTGGTGCTAAGGTCCCACTGGGAAGCTTGACTACTGGCCAACGCCTTGGACAAGATGCGGTCACTTACAAACTACCACCACCGACAATGAAAATCAGCCTCCGTGCAGATTGCGATTATAGTCACGTTCCTACAATCACAAGATTCTACTCAGAGTTCACGATTGCTTCCGGCGTTAGCGCACCAAAAATTTTGTCCGCCTCTGCATCCGACGGCAAGTGCTACAAGCAATTAGTAAGCTTTCTATTTTTTTGAAGTCCGTCGACGTTCTTAAACTAACAAAGCAATAGTTCAAGGGAGGAAATGATGACCTGCGGCAAGATGCCATCATGGAGCAAGTATTTGAGCAAGTCAGCAGTCTTTTGAAAGACCATCAACCTACACGCCAGCGGAGCCTAGGCATCCGAACATACAAGGTTCTTCCATTGACACCCAGTGCAGGAATCATTGAGTTCGTTCCGAACACTATTCCTCTGCACGACTACCTGATGCCAGCACATCAGAAATACTTCCCGAAGGACATGAAACCCAACTCTTGCCGGAAACACATTGCCGATGTACAGACTAAATCTTTTGAGCAACGCATCAGAACCTACCGACAGGTGACTGACCACTTCCACCCAGTCTTGAAGTATTTCTTCATGGAGAAGTTCAACAATCCAGACGACTGGTTTAGCAAGCGGTTAGCCTACACACGAAGCACCGCTGCAATCTCTATCCTCGGTCATGTTCTCGGACTCGGCGATCGTCACGGACATAATATTCTACTAGATGAGAAGACCGGGGAAGTAGTGCACATTGATCTCGGTGTAGCGTTCGAACAAGGACGTGTGCTTCCTGTTCCTGAAGTTGTACCGTTCCGGTTGACGCGCGACGTAGTCGATGGATTCGGTATCACCAAGACTGAGGGCGTTTTCCGGCGTTGTTGTGAATTTACCCTTGAAGCACTTCGGCAAGAATCGTACAGCATAATGACGATCCTCGATGTATTACGGTATGACCCGTTGTATAGCTGGACTGTCTCCCCATTTCGGGTGAAGAAAATGCAAATGCAGGACAAACAAGCCAGTGATGGGCCTGCAGCTCTGCCTGGGGCAGCTGATGGTCTCGTCTCAAAGAGTGGGAACGAGAATGAACCTAGTGAAGCTGACCGTGCGTTGACAGTGGTGGCGAAAAAACTGAGCAAAACCCTCAGTGTCACGGCTACTGTCAATGAATTGGTTCAGCAGGCAAGTGATGAGAAGAACCTTGCTGTGTTGTATTGCGGTATGTATACTCTTTCCTTTGCGCCAATTTCACCATCGCGCTTTACTAATTTTAAATAGGCTGGGCATCCTATGCGTGAACTTGGCATTTTGTGGCTTTTTTGCGATAAAATTGATTTCTTCTCATGTGCATATAAGAGAATCAGTGTTAACAACTTAGATCAATGGACATAATATCCCCAAGCATACGATATAGGTGACTCTATCTGCCGGGTGGGAAAGGAGTTTTGAACCCTGAGCGCTATGGGTCTTCGTAGGGTGGGGCTTTCCTATTTTAGCTGCCGCCGCTTTTATGGGGGAATAGCAGATTATACAGAAGTATGTCGTCGTTTCCTGATTGGGTCTAGAGTACTTAGGGCTACACCCTACTTGTAACAGGCACGAGATGTCACTCTTGGGCTCTTTGAAATAGCAGTCGGAAATCATCAAATGGCGGCCTCTATTCTCACCATCCCTACAGAGCTGTTGCGCCTCGTATTTGCAACTTTATCGCGCAGCGATCTCTACGCACTATCTCTTACGCATAGGGACTTGCGCGCGGTTGCTGAGTCATTTCTCTACAATCGCGTCGAATTGACATGGACAAAATCTCAAACCCCTCCGATCGCTCAGTTTTTGCATAATATCGTGCGAAGGCCCGAGCTCGCAAGTTCTATTCATGTTCTAATCCTTAGTGGGGATAGCTTCGATGAATACTTCTATGACTACAAGATAAGTAGTCCGAAACTTCCACTTGGTGAAGTTCCTTTGGATGGGCTCGTGAACTGTATCGAAAATCTCTCCGTTTCATTTGCCAGTGAATGGATCCAAGAGTTACGCGCCGGAACAGTGGACGCGTTCATGTCACTCTTATTATCACAGCTCCGATGTCTGAAATCTCTCCAGCTCAGCCAAAACTTCACCCGAGAGAGTCGCCTTATGGGTATGATGCTTCGTTCGGCCCTCTGTGAGAAAAATAGTCATCTCAATTCCTTTTCATATCTCCAAGATGTCGAGGCTATATTTCCCGGCGTTGGCTTCTTCATACGCAAGTATACAGACGCTAGAAATACTGCAGATGTCCTCCCTCTCTTCTACCTACCGTCTGTTGAACGGATAAGGGTCTTGGTTGATAACCCGCCAACTTTCAAATGGCCCGGGAAAACCCTACCAAACGCATCCAAACTCGTATCGCTCGATTTGACAATGCTACGTGAGGGGCCTCTCGCCCAAGTACTATCAATCACCCCAAACCTTCGAAAATTGAAATGGGATTGGTACTTTCGGCGAGATCTTCAAGATGAATATGTCACCGATATCATTGATTTGGATCAATTAGCCGCGGGTCTATCCCACGTTCAAAATTCTTTAACAGATTTGACTATTACGGCAGGGACATCCCTCTCAGAATCAGCCCCCGAATACCCGGAGGTTCGGTTTAGGGGGTCGTTCAAAACTTTTAGCGAACTCCATATGCTGCAAAATCTAGAGGTTCCAATTGCCTTTCTGTTTGGATTTTCCTCGTCCACGCCTAATGTGGCTCGCCTACAGGAATGCCTTCCAAGAAACCTTGAATGGCTGACTGTCACAGACGGACTATGTTTTCAACAAGAATGGGAATGGGAATGGGAGACTACATACTTGCTAGAGGCTATCCGACCATGGCTACAAGAATGGAAGACATTCACTCCTCGTCTGCAAGGGTTTTGTCTGTTAGGGATTGATTTGAGGGTTTGGGGACCTGAGATGATACAGAGTCTCGAAGACATAGGTCACCAGTCGGGAATTCAGGTTCGAATAACTGAAGCAGAACCAGTCAGGGACTCAGGTCTGTGTTGAAATCCAGGCTTGGCCTTCCAAACGTCTTGGCGTCAATGGCGCCATCAAACAATTGGGGGTTCACATCTCTGCAGAAAAAATACTTTCACTTGTCCTGGATGAAATCTATGCTTGCTTTGTTGTTGTGCGTTCCCAACATTATTGGGGTCCCCAACACAGAAGCGAGATTCCCTGTTTTGTATGTAAAAGCCTGCAATTTATTAGATTATAGATCTTGAGACTTTTTTACCTTCCAAATTGCACATCACATCTTACTTTTGGAACTACCATACGACTACCCTTCTTACAATACTGGTTAAATGCAGTACTACACCTCACACTTGTAATACTTCAACATCATATAATGATAGCTCCATATATGATACAAATCCTTCTGTCAACAATATCCCTTCGGGCCTGCCCATCTTTTCTACGGAAAGAATACTCTAGGGTCACCCCCGCATGACTGAATTTGCTCCTGACGGGTCAGGCCTCCAGCAAGGCTGGCCAACGTGTAAGGCTCCGGTGCTGTTTGAGTATCCATTACCCTCATTCCCTCCCCCTGGACGAAAAGATTGCACCCCCAAATGTCCTATACATTTGTCAGTTGATCTTCATGAAGCATAAGCTTCTCTAAGGACACTAATTACTTACCGCATCACCAGTTCCACATGGATCTATCTGTTTCCAAGCTTTTCCCGCGACCCAGGTGCCAACTCTCGGGTTTTGTCCTTTCAGTTCAACTTCGTTTTGTCTGTGGTATAAGAAGGCCGCGAATTCCTCTGCGCAATTACCATTGTTCTTATGGGTAGTCGACCAGTCTCCCCCCCAGAGCATCTGGCACATCTCTAGTCTTCTGCCGACCGGGTTGTCACCTCCAAGAAAGTCATAGGAGAAAGAACCTGCTCCCTTCATAGAAGACGCAAGTATGATCTCATTGCCCCAGGCCAGAATTCCCATGGCGTTAGGTTGTGCCATGGGCCCGATGAGATATTGGCTTCGGTCAGCAATCATCTCATCAACCGCATCTCGTGCTATTTGCCAGAGCTGCCCGTCCGATATTTCATCAACGGAATTCGCGAACACCATGTGGGTGCTAAATTGCCAATTGCGCTTGACCTTTGGCCCATTGAGATCCAGCGGCGTCGGCCAAGTTGTTGCGAGGCTATAGTCTAGGGTAACTTTGAGCGGGCCAAGCGGCATTTTGGCTTCCGTCAGGTCGTAACTACCTAGCTTGGGCTGTTTTGCTCCAAGTGCAGGGTTGACCACGACCAAGGCCCCAAAGGCCAAAAGACCGATCTTTCGGACGAGTGGGAAGAGCATCGTTGAAGCGAGCACTCAATTTGAGTGTGACCGACGGGGATCTAGAAATTTCAAATACATTAGCCACCATGTCAAGCTCCAGTTGAAGGAAGGCGTTAATTACACCGCGACAATGGAAATGGACAACGGCTCGGAGTATGATTTCTTGACTTGAAAGCTAGGCTTTTCATATACTCATGCACAGTGAACTATGAAACTCCAAGAAGTACCTGTTGTCCCCAGAAACATATCTCTGAGCGGCAGAGGTCGGTCTATCCTTATAAAGGGTTGTCTGGCCGATGTACAATAGTTCTAATTTCAATTACAAATGAGTCTAACTAGTGAAAATAATGGCTTCAATTTGTCGCTTAGAAAATCCGAATATCTTCCTTTCGGATCAGCCAAGACTCGGACCTCTCAATCTAGGACAAGATTTAAATTGCGCAAATAACTATATATTATTATACGAAGCGGCGTATATGCTAGACGCTAGGGCCAAAGCCAAATGTCTCGGAACGCTACATTTGCATTTCTGTACTCCGTACTTAGGCCATATGGTACATTCCTTATCAAGTTGAAAATAGCTAGTATCCAAGCCACCAAGAGTGAAAGGTGGGATTATTGATTCCAATAAAGTGTACGACTGACTATTATGAGGTCCAGCAAGTCTTCGAAGCATCGCCGCTTTGGACTGTGCTGTGCCTGCTAGTCTCTTTTTTCTCTGTTTGAAGGACCAGTCCCACTATACACTAGTGGTGGAATAGCACTAGTATTACTGCTATACGACTCTATACTAGACTGTATTCCGATGAGAATGTCTCGGGTGGTTACATCTCATTTTCTGTGCTATGGTCCATATGAATTTTTCTTCGATAAACACAGCCTGAATTCGAGCTAACATGCGAGGCTAGTCCTGAAATGAAGGCGAGGGAGGTTCTTTCTTGGCCCACTGAAAGGGTCCGAGTGTTGCATTGCCGGAAGATTGCCGGAAGGGTTCCAGCGGCAAGATAGAGTATTACCATTTGTAGCAAGAGCTCCAATATCCAAAGTAATGTCGACAAGCCGATGGATCACGCCTTAAAATGCTAATATGGACAAACTAACGAATAGTTCCGTATAGAGGAAGCACATCGATCAGCTGATGGAGCTACAGGGTCCAGTATTGATACTACTTGTGATCGTTCGGAGATTGGCACCATGTCGGAAACCCGCGCCAAGAATGCTTTTATGAGCTTGAGACGGACTTATTGCTTCATGCGTATCGACATTGGGGCCGCTTCTTCCAGGAAAAAGTCAAAGTTGGAGCGCTAGGGAAAAGTCTGAGCGCTAAGGTTGTGGATACAGTACGGAGTAGCGACGGAGGCATTTAATGCTAATCTAACTAGCACTAGCGCGTTATGGCGCCGTCAGGGGCTAACCTGCACGTGTTGATACCTGTGAGAGTCAAGTTCAAGAAAAGATCAAAGATCAAAGATGGAAGGAGAAGGATAAGACCAACATGATAGACTATTACGAAGTACACGAATAATGAAAGAGAGAAAACAAAAACGGTAGGAAGCTTGGTAGTTATGTATATCGGCTTTTACGCGAGTATCCACTAAACGGGCCTATCCGGGCCTATCCGCGTGCCTTATGCGCCAAGTATTTGAACCATATTTGCCGCGGTTTGCGTGCCGATTTGGGATGCCATAGTGATAGTGAGGACAGAACTAGTAATAACTTTGAGATTGGGTGGCGAAGCCGTGAGGGCGTATGATACCACACTAAAAAGCATGGGTATAAGAAGTCTCTTACAGCGCTTGAAGCTTCTAGTGGCTTTGAGTCTTCGCAATATCCTGTTTCCTTTTCCTATTTCTCATTGTCTTTCTGCCCATTTTCATCATCTTCTCTCCATTTCTCATCGGCTTCTGGCCTTCTAAGTTCGACATGCTCAAACCATCATGGCATAGCCTGGTGGCTATTGCTACCCTAGGAAGTTATACTCTCGCAAACCCTCTTGGGTACCGGGAAGTACTAGGGAATGCAAGCCTGAACACTGAACATTTGTTTGGGAGAGATACTACTGATGAATTCGACCCGGCAGACCTTTCCTTCATCACAAAAATGGCCGCCATCGGCGATTCCTACTCGGCTGGAATTGGCGCTGGTGGCCGGCTTGGATCTTACGGTGGTATTGATCTCTCCCTGGCTTAGGATTGAAGGACATTTACTGACAGATATTCTTTCCCGGTGAAAAGACTGGGCATGCAGTCGTTATGATAATGCGTATCCTTATCTCATCCATACCGATGAACGGCTGGGAGATCAAGCAGCACGCACTTTTCAATTTGAGTCATGCTCTGGGGCAGTCACATCCGATGTCCTCGAAAAGCAAATTCCGGCACTCAACGCGGACCAACAGGTTATATTGCTATCAGCCGGTAAATATATCACCCAAGTCTACCTCATGAACTGTACTAACAGGAGTGATGACCTAGGTGGCAATGATGTTGAGCTCTCGAATATCCTGAACCATTGTATCTTCCGATGGGCTTCATTTACCCCAGACGAAGTGGATGTGGCACGTCTGGCCGCCAATGAGACGACCTTTTTTTGGAAGGATTCCTTCAACTGGGAAAATTTGGCTCTGGGCTGCGCTGGGCAATTGGCCCGTACACAAGAAATGATTGCCGACGATGCCTTCGGCAAGAGCTTGGACACTGTCATCACGGCGGCAAAGTTGAAGCTAGCTTCAGAGTCAGTAAAAATGCTCCATATTTCAGGTTTCAAGGCTAACTGAAGATAGTGGGATGATCTACTACACTGGGTAAGTGTCATGACATTTGCTTCGTTTTGCATTGCTGACAGTATTAAAGTTACGCCAAATTCTTCGCCGAAGATCTAACATCCGCGTGTGATGATGTTAGCTGGTCAATTTGGACTCGGGTGAGTAGCATCATAAATCCACGTTTGGCATGGCACTAATCGTCAGCCAGGATTCGGGGAAACTCACCACCGATCATCGAAAAGTCATGAATGAACTTGTCGATGATGTCAACGCACAGATTGTTGGTCTTGATGCCCCTACCTTTTTCTGGTCTAGGTTTGACTAACTTCAGTTGTTCTACAGGCGGCTGCAGTAGAGAGAGCAGGTTCCCAAGTCAAGTTTGTCAACTACGATTCCTACGTGGGCCATTTCAATGGCCGCTTTTGTGAAGATGGCGTCGACGAATCAACGGTTGAAAGCACCACAAGGTGAGTTCTTGCCTACCACTTGTATAGTATACCATTGACGACTAGAAAAGAACCGGTCTCATGTTCTACGAGCTCAATACTTTTGACCTCGGGGGCTCTAATCCCTGGAAACGAAGCGTGGATGAAGTTGAGGATGGAACCTTTGAGGGTTCTGTCAACGAGCTCGCGCAGATTACACTTTGGTTAGATCCCAACGCCAAGTTGTCAGATCAATCTATGATCTCCGACGAAACTGTTGCTTCAATCAAGTCTCTTGCCGTCTCCAAGGTGGCACCAAGTGCCACAGATTCTGAAAAAAGAGAGATCCCAAACCTCCTACCGGACGGGTAAGAAATTGATCCAGCTTGGCGAAAGGGGCTAGAATATTTCACTGACAAATGATTGATAAATAGGTATGGCCGGGTGTTCCATCCCCAGCCCTTACTTCATCAGATCATTGCCTCACTGGTCATTTATGAAATGGCCAATAAGAACGAGCAGGACAATGGGCTTCCGGAAATACCGGAGAAGTTCTCCTACAACTCATGTTCTTACTCCGGCTCGAGTGGATCAAACGACTCGAATGCTCCAAACCGCCGTACGTACAATTGGCTTGCTACTTCAAATAAAACAAAACTAATACGGTGTACGTGCGTTTAGAACAAATCGCGGTGGCGTCGTATATCAACCCCCTAGGAGACCCGGCTTCGTGGGAACGAATCTTCGCATACGACACTCAGAAACTCAGCATATTGGTTGCCAATGTTTTGAACGGTCCAGATTATGTGGTCGATGAAGCCTGGAAATCGGTGATTGATCAAGCTGCGAGTCAAGGCAAAAAGATCCTTGGTTATGTTCGGACTGGCTATCTTGGCGTGAGTCAACAACAATTTACCACTCGACTAGGCTCGAAAGACCTCGCAGACTGGGCTTCGCAAATCGAACAAGATGTCGACAAGTGGTTCGAGCTCTATGGGACCAGTCTCGGCGGTATCTTTTTTGATGAAGGCTGGCCAGAATGCGGTCCCAACAATATCTACGCCGATCTGTACGCATACATCAACAAATATACGAAGAACAAATACCCCGGCGCATTCACAGTACTCAACCCGGGCTCTCCAATAGCTCAATGTTTTGAAAACACTATGGATACGCTGTTGACGTTCGAGAGCAGCTACGAGACTTATATAAGCTCGTATGTGCCTAATGATTGGACGCCAAAGGATCCCCGAAAGCTATGGCACATCATCTACAAAGTTCCACAGGATCAGGTTGCGACTGTTGCTGCTCTTGCCTCGAGCCGCCATGCAGGCTTACTGGAAATTACCGATGATGACCAACCCAACCCTTACGACAATCTACCCAGCGAGGCTTATATGCAAGCACTCATCGGCGCCGTACCAGGTGGCACGCCTCTCATTGGTAACCCAGCTAAAGCTACTAGCTCCCACGTTGCTGGTCTTCCAAGTGATGTCGCCATCTCCTCTTCGGACTATAGCTCCGTCACACTCACCTGGTCATCAGTTTCGAATGCTCTTGGCTACGCAGTATATAAGGACGGTGCACTGGTACTGGAACTGCCAGCCTCATTGACCCGAGCTACGGTCGGCATGCTCGACCCTGGATCCTCTGGTATCTCCTTCGAGGTACGGACGGTCTTAGCTTCAGGTAGTGGCGGTGGCTCCTCCCGGACGATCTCGGCGAGCACGAAAAGCCTACCGTCCGACGGTCCAATCACCAATGTTAGCTATACACAGAATGGTGACACCGTTGTCTACAAAGCCGACGTCCTGGTACCATACGCATTTGTGCGGCTATTCATCGGCATCAACCAAGATGATCAATACTCATTTAACCCAACACCCGTCCACGGGTGGCCGATGGACAAGCCAGGCTTGGACAGTCTAGGTACCCAGTTGCACCAGATCGTCAACTACCTTGTCGAAGGCAATGCCTTTTACTCTGGGTTTTACGAATATACTGGCACTTGGAATTCTAAATCCAAATCTAATGCGGAGTGGTCGTGGTCCTCTATCGGTGTCGCGCCTCAATCTCAGAGTGGTTACACGTATACGTGGAACGTCCCGCTCGCTGGCACCGATGCTGTAGCCAGCGAATACCTAATCCAGGGTCAAGGATACGCCCCGATAAACAATCTTTGTATGGGAACCCTTTTTATGTGGTCTGTGCTTTAATATAACAGTTTCGGCCCTTCTGCCTGATGTACAAACACGAGTTAGCAATCCAAGCCTCTTTGATCCCTCTTACCAATGTGTACTGGGTCCACAATATAAATTACACAAGGCAGGGTAAATAGGCTTTGCGAGGCGCCATTAAATATGGGGCGTTGATGTACAGTTTTCAGGTTCAGAATAGATACAAAGGATGGTTGCTGCTACTTTCAGGCCAAGCACTTTATAAAAATATCATCACCATTTTAGCCAATAAAAATACTTAGTCCACATGTATTGTTCATAATTTGAGTGCAATCACTTCTCCAAGATAAACCGAAAAGAGGTATAGCACGTTTCTATGTTATCAAATGGATGAGGACCTTGGGGATTCTCCAATGTATATAAACTCCCAACATTCCACGTCTTGGATCTCTCTACAATCCACTCCTCTGACTTTATTGTTCATTCCAGCAATGGATGCAGATGTATGCAGCTTATGGAACCGAGGTCCTTCCATGGCTCCGCGTTTCACCCCTCACTTCATCCCAGCACAAAGAAACACTATCATAATGACTGCCTGGATAGCCAGCTTCCTCGGCATGCACAGCCAGCGTGTGCCTTTGATCCGTCGATCCAAAAGTCTCCAACCCCGCTATTCGATCACAGGACCCTCTCCGCTAATTCTCCTCTTTTTCTACTTGACCATCTGAGATAATCTATTTAAGATCCATTCCAGCATTCAATGAAGTATTCTCTCTATAGACATCTCTCCGGCTATCTGACCTCCTTTCAACCTGTATCACTCATTATGGCCGCTCCTGAAATCCCCACCAATCAGAAGGCCATTATTTACGACCAGCCTGGGACGGTTTCGACAAAGATTGTGGAACTAGATGTCCCAGAGCCTGGTACGGGCGAGGTTCTCATTAATTTGTACTTGTTATATTGATTTCAATGCTAGAACAGTACTAACGATGATAGAACACATTCCGGCGTGTGCCACTCGGACTTTAGTATCATGACCAACAGAGTATGCACATATCCTAGTTACCCTCTCTGTCTCATGTATTTACTAATACCGCCCAGTGGAGCGCGTTCCCACACCCAACTCAGCCAGGCCAAGTGGGCGGCCACGAAGGTGTCGGCAAGGTAGTCAAACTCGGTGCAGACACCGAATCCTCAAACCTAAAGATCGGCGATCGAGTCGGTGTCAAATGGGTTTCCAGTGCATGTGGGCACTGCCGTACGTATGCCATTTACTTTCCTCAACAACCCAAATATACACCTCGAACTTAACAACCCCCCATCCAGAACCCTGCCAAGCCAGCTCCGACGGACTGTGCTTCAACTAGAAAGTCTCCGGCTACTACACCCCAGGAACATTCCAGCAATACACACTAGGACCCGCAAACTACATAACCCCTATCCCAGACGGTCTCGACTCCGCCTCGGCAGCACCACTGCTCTGCGCCGGCGTAACAGTATACTCCGCACTGAAACGCAGCAACGCGCGGCCCGGACAGTGGGTGATAATCTCCGGTGCCGGCGGCGGGCTAGGCCACCTCGCAGTACAGCTCGCGAGCCGGGGAATAGGCCTGCGCGTAATCAGCATCGACTACGGCAGCAAAGAGGGACTCGTCAAGGAATCTGGGGCAGAGCATTTCGTGGATATCACGCAGTTCCCGAGGGACGATGATGGGGCCGCGCTGACGAAGCACGTTCATTCGCTGGCAGATGGACTGGGCGCTCACGCGGCGATTGTCTGTACGGCTGTGAATGCGGCGTATGCGCAGGCGCTGTCGTTGTTGCGTTTCAATGGTACGCTGGTCTGCGTGGGCATTCCGGAACATGACCCGCAGGCTATTGCGACGGCGTTCCCGTCTGCGATGGTTGGCCAGCAGTGGACTATTACCGGGTCGGCGGTTGGGAGTCGGAAGGAGGCGATTGAGACTATGGAGTTTGCTGCCAGGGGTGTCATTAAGGTGCATTATCGGATAGAGAAGATGGATGCTTTGACTGGGGTGTTCAAGGAGCTCGAGGAGGGGAAGATGCAGGGTCGGGTTGTGTTGGATCTTTCTGGATGAATGCTGTATATATGAATCTGGTTTCATCTTGTTATAGGAACCTTTCGTTCGTTCCTAGTAAAGTTGGTTTGTTGACTGGTGTTATGGCTAGGATATATAACGGCTAACCGCTATATTCGATAATTGATATTTTGCACCAATTGAGTGAGTTTTTTTCGCCAAAAATGCCGAGAACAATTTATATTCACTCTATAATATTTTGCACATCAAAAATTGGAAAAGAAAGGTCAAAACGAGAGACGAATAAAAAGAAATGGGCAAAAAAAGAAGTGACCGACGCAGGGATCGAACCTGCAATCTCTTGATTCGTAGTCAAGCGCCTTGCCATTGGGCCAGCCGGCCTTGTTGATGAAAGAGAAAAAGTGTGCTTTATAAGCAAAATGGCAGTCTGGCCAGTTAAATTTGGGACAAATGGACCTTTTAAAGAAGAATATCAAGACATAGAGAAAGAATAGTTAATTGGAGACGAAGAGACGATGGATCGGAACAACTTCGTTGATATACATGACCATCTGGCGACTATGCAATGATCTACACTGGAGATTTCAAAGAACGCCCAGGCCAAGGCCAATAGTATGAATGACGCGCATTTTGATACTGGAGTTCATGTTGTTGACATACAGTGGATGCCTCGATAGAATGCTGAATGTCATCTGCAAAATTGAAAGCGTACGAAGAGCAAAAAACTGTTATCATATAACAGAAGTAGGGAGAGAGAAAAAAAAAGTATAAAAAAAGTGGACAAACGAACCCAGATCCGTGAGTGCGTAATTCTCGACATGACCTAGAGGGTAGTTTAGAGCAGGTACTGTTCGATAGAGTTACCAACTAGGCCACTGGGTATCCTTTCTCGTGCCCCACTGACTTTGATACTTAACCAACGGATACTTATTGGTTTTTTATCATCTATCCAATCACCATTCTCGCCTTCCACTATGTACCCAGGTACATACCTGTTCAGACGATGCATCATGCGTCTCATAATCACTCTTGAGTAATATCATGGCCAAGTCAAGCAACCTTGAGAAGGTAGCAAAGCCATGCAAACTCTCAAGAGCTGACTTCCTATCGAAGACACATGCGTTCAAAAATCAAAGCCATCCGCATAAAATATTGTCTATCATCTATCCCAATTATTCTAGCGGCGTTTCGCGGCTATATTTGTAACAGTCTTCACTACCCTGACCTCGAGGCGAACGCTCATTCAGCACCTCGTAGTAAGACCCTCTTGCCTGGGGCTTCTACTTGAACGGGACGCAGATTTTCAGATTTTCAGATCTTCAGAAGATCCCCACGAAGATCATTTGGATACTTTGAAGGGATTAATACTCAGATTATTGAAGAGGGACTCCTCGGATTAGTCTTGTGCAAATGATTGATACTACAGGGAGTTTTTCATACTCTCAGTGATTTACTACAATAATATTTCCCAAACCCGATTGCTCAAAGATAAATCGGCCAAGAAAACGATCTTACACCTTCTCATGGCCGACATTGTATCGTGATACAGATATGTAGATCCGGCATACAATACCATTGTCAAGTTATACAACATCCCTGTAGGTCCACCCCAAAGCTAAACACAGCCCTAAGCACTAGCCCCCAAACCGTGTGCACGGGCCCAAAAATTGGCATCCACGGTCTAAACACCTCCTAGCCGGTCCTAGTCGCACACCTGGGCATCAATCCCTGTCGAAAACATCGACATGGCATGATTGCGGAGCGAAGCGAAGCAAGTATAAATCAGAAGATCTTACGTACGTGTCACGTGTCCATGGTTTCTCCTAATGGGGCTGAAATAATAGCGTTTTAATGCAGCGTCAGGTGACCGGGCAAGGTCACGTGGACAAGTTTCGGCTGAATTATGACAAAAGCAGAGGAGTTGTAGCTGAGGGGTTGCTGTGAAGCCAATAAGCCAGTAAGAGGGGCTTTGCGCAGCATTAGAAGTTAGAATCAGTCGCTTTGCTCTGCAACGACTATATCACTCGTAATATCCACTTCTGAGTGCCTAATAAACCCTCACCGCCAAATATCGCATGGGCATGTATGCCTAATCGTACGATGAGCATAGAGGACACCGCATTTTCGAGACACGTTATTGGTGAGTGTTATCGAAATTAACTGGTGCATTGGGCGTTGGATTGAGGGGCACATTGAGATTGAATTGAAATTGAAATTGAAATTGAGTGGTCCCCGTAGTGATATCCAATATCCGTCCCCCAAAATGTACGCGTAGATGTGCGAAGCGATCGAACGGATCTGGATCTCAGATCTACGTTTCCATGGATGCGTTCCGATCTTGATCTCGGTATTTGCAAGGTTTATTTCGGTCTTTGCGCTGATTCGCGTGCTTTTGCTGGGCGCCCGAAGAAGAAAATTGAGAGTTTTTCAAAGTGTGGGCGACCCACACGCTACCGAGAGTTGTACCATGGTTCGGCATTGGAAATCGGGCTAACTAATCCCTGCCCGTGGCAGCGGTGACACCCGGCTCACGGTAGACGTGGGGTCCCAAGGCCGTGCTGACTGGGAATGACGACATCTTTCTCATGAGACTTGCATTTTGCATTTTGCATTTTACATGGTTATAGACATTGGTAGCTCTGGTGGATTGGAAACTTTGTCTGCGCTGTCTGTGAGGGTCATTGTATATGCCAATGGCTATAGCAATGCTAGCAGCTCTTATGATCGTATATTAGATAGTAGACATCAAACACGTAAATGATTGCCATGACCGAGAAGCAAAATAGACCTGAAGCGATCCGTCGCTGATGAAACGCAAAGACACGATGCAGCGGGGTATCGCAATGAATGAACACGATGGCCTCCCAGAACAATATAACAAACATATGTATAAAAAAAGATTGAGAACGAATCAGCGGGTTCGTTTTGAACCCCCAGAATTCCCATTCCCAGCCGCCGGTCGCTTTTGTCCAGATCCCATCGCAGTGGTGGCGGCTGATTCGCCGGTACGGATCAACGAGCCTAGATGGAGAAGATATGGCTTCGGAGCACGGTTGACTTCGATCTTGCGGAGGATATCGCGCAGGCGGTTGGCGCACTGGTGGAGGTCCACCGGCGGCAGGGCATCAAGCGCGTGAAGGACAAAGTGCCGCGCGTCTGTTTCGGAGTCTGTTTCGACCGACCCGATGAGCAAGTGATACAGATTGCGCTGGTCCTCGTCCTCGCCGTGGAAAGACCGGCGACCCTGGGGATTGCCTTCGAGGGGATCATTATTGCGAGCCACGACTGACTCTAGAAGAGACACCAGGGCTTCGGCCGCGCTTTCAGAGCCGTGAGGGGCGCGTGCGGTGATGTTGGCTGCAATGCGGGACACAGAACGCTGGAGATGGGTTACAACGTCGTTGACCTCTACACCCAGACCTGGGACCACGGGGTTCGCCGGCAACTCACCGGTTGCACAGTATCGGTCGAAGTCGCTCAGTAGTCGGCGTGACTGCTCTTGTATTTTGTCGAAGTAGATGGCCGCACACGCGCCGGCGGGCATCGCCTTGCATAGGCTGTTGAAAACCCCGTCATCGTGCACTGCGAGTCGGAACATGGTCGCTTCGAAATCCCCTTGCACCACGCACTGCTCTGCGGTTCGTGCTTGCTCGGTTGTCTCTGTCAAGTCCCGGCGAGTGTCTTCTGGGAGAGTCCGGTTGCTGAACGCAGAGAAAATGTCCCGGACCTTTTCTGTCCGCGTCATGCCGTCCTCCTCGTCCCGTTGGTACGGCCATTTGAGCTGCGTTGCAACCGACATCAGATTCCCCTGCAAAAGGTCCTCAATGCGAGGGAGACGGTCCGGACGTCCATCTGGAGTCAGTGCCACCTCCGTAGACCGAGGCGTGGGGAGGAAGCAGCCGTGCAGTTGATCGACGAGCCACTGTTCAGGGGATGGGGATTAGTATCGGCAGTTCAAGCCCTTCAAGTTTTAAGCTTCTTTTCCCAAAAAGGCACACTCACAAAGATGTGCTGGCACGCGCCGTCCGGTCGATCCTGGAAGGCCGCGCAAGTGCAGGTAGACGAGTCCGCGCCGATGTGCACCTGTGGCCGATCCGACAGCTGGAAGTCATACCCGGCGGGGGTAGAGCGACAGTTGACAACATCGAAATGGCCGGTCAAGCCCACAAAGGCCCTGGCTTCAGCCTCGGAATCTAGTTGACTGAGATCATAGGTGATGCCGGATGTTGCGAGGACGGAGGCGCTGTTCGATTCGGACGGTTCGTCACCGCTGCTTTCTTCGCCCTCACCCTCGTCCCCTTCTTCTCCATCGCTAGAGCTCTCCGAAGAGCTATCGGCCTCTCCATGATCACTTTCGTCGCTGGAAGAGTCCGACCGCCCCGTGCGGGCCGTTCTAGTAGGCAAGGCCGTATCTGGCATATTTCGACCAATGGACAGCCTGTGGAATTGGCCCGTTGGAGCGGACATGGCGAAAAGAAAAGAGAGAAGACAGGCGTCCCCTCCAGAAATCAAAAGAGGGGCTACGGAATTCGAAGAGCAGCGTATTTTCCCACACGGTGGACTTTGGTAGACTCACAGAGTTCTCCCGACCCATGGACGGAAGCGGGTACACTGAACCATGGAACTGGCTTCCCTGGCGCCCGCTTTAAATAATCAGGGGCCATTGAAGAGACACAATGCTTTTCATGTCTTTGTCCTCATTTCGACTGCGCAAAATAATTGTATCTCCGACCTTTCCGGCTGGAAATCGATCTTTGGATTTGCCAGGTTTTTTTTTTTCCCACCCAACAGCGCTTAGTGAAAGGTGAGTGCTCAGATCGCAAAGAGGGGGGGGGATTTGGAGCCTCAATGGGAGGTGCCGCAGGAGGAAAAGGAAGGGGTGATGTCTCGACAAGGCCGCGCCGTTTAATCCTAGTACCGTCTCATAGGATCAGCATCATCGCACAGCGCACAGACATCCACTAATGGGGGATCTTGTGGTAAGATCTGGGGTTTAGTGGTTGGCACCCGAAAACAAATTCTGACCTCGGGCATGGCTACGGCGGTCTCCGGGGAACACAGGGCCATGTCTCGTAAAGATGCTGCGCTCTTTTGTCCGAGAGCAATGCATGCAACTGAAAAGAATGTGACTGGAATCGACTGAAAGTTAAAAATCATGGTATGTTGTCTGTTGATGCCCGAGAGCCGCACAGTGGCTGATTCTACAGTTGGCCAATGCAAAGCTTGCATCTCGTATTTGCATGTAGACGCTGTTGGCGGCATAGATATTGACCCCGACGCAGGGAAAAAGGGCAGAGAAAAGGGCAGGCACGAGATAACGGGAATAGTACTTCCCGTGCTTCCCGTACACTCCAAAGGTCAAACCACAAAGGCACAAGCTGCGATCGCCGCCCGAGAAACCGAAAAGGAATTGGAAATTGTTTCCAAGCTCCAGAGCAGCCTCACTTGGGTCCACCATTCAGATAAGTTCCTTTTCTGTGGCCAGGATTGCACCTTGGTATTTTCCATAGTGGAGAATTATTAGGATGCTGGCTCTCGGATAGGTCACCCGATGCTTTCTTTGTCCAGGTGCCACGCAACAACCCTCAAAGAGAAAAACAAAGAAAGCGCAGTATCCCTGTCCATCAACGTGGTCGAATGTGACAGACTATCCCAAACGAGGATGGTCATTGGCTCGGAAGACATGGAGACACTCCCATGAGAATTCTGAGGCTCTTGACTCCCAAGGCCGGCGAGCACAGCCGAGGATAAGCAAGCCCATACGCCGCAAAGTCCTCAGACACTATTCGAGGTCTCCAGGATCATAGATGTGTTGGTGATAGCAGGGGTCTGCCTTGCATATCGCGCAGACAAATCACCAAAGAGTGGATCACCGAGCTGTAACCGAAGTCGACATGTCAAGTGGTCCAAAAATCCTGCGCAGGAGACTATGCTGTAGCGGCGTGTCCGGGATGGTGACGATATCCATTGTATAGTGCGAAAGCGTAGCGAATCCGAGCGCGGCACGCAGGGAACTGTGCGGCACAGCAAGACCCGCCATATTGGGTATTGGGTTTAGAGGTAATCCTCCATCCCTGCAAGTTAATGCGGGGCAGCTTGAGACAAGGACCGGTCGAGCTGCGGCAGCCACTTTTGACTGCGCAACAGCGTTGATCGGCAGAAATTGGCGTTTAGCTCTCTGGCTCGGCTTTATCGTCTGCCAATCGCCATCCCTCGGCGCCTAGAAATGGTCAGATTCACACAAGCCCTAGGTGATGGCTAACTTTCTTGGGTTTGGCTCGCTGAGGGTTCGGAGATATCGTCTGTGCGCCGTTCTTTTTTGTCCTGCACGTTGGATCACTTGACAGAATTCCTCCTGTACGTGACGCAGCCACAGTGGCGCGAAGGGAGGAGAAAGCAAAATCAGCATGGCCGTCAAACTGTATCGCAATCTTACGGGTCTTCTGAAGGGGGAAAGAATGTATGATGTCAACCACTGGTTCAATTACCAAAGTCGTCCTGCGAACTCTGGAGGTGGTTAAGACATAATGCTATGGTGCTGATGTTTATAGCCAACAATACAATGCAAAAGGTTCTTTGTGTAACATCGGGAAAAAGACTCCGTCAAATTTTGTGCTGTTGACCCGAACAAGGCGTATACTTCGACAAACATACAATCTTAGAATATTATAAACTCGAATACAGTTAGAAGAAAGCAGACAATAACCGGGGTTCACACAGCAGGAATTGGCTATAAACTAATTGCACGAGACAAAATAATCAAAATAGACAATTTACCCCCTAAACAGAAACCATTTGTGCTGGGACGGCCGAAACTGGCACTTCCTGACGCTGAAAATGGCCCTCCACCAGCAATATTCGGACGCACCTGCCCGGTCGCAACCACGCACCATTCCTTCGAGGCTCCAAATTCTTTATTAAGGATCAAAAGCCAAGGTCACATCATTGGAGGGTCCGATTTGCAAGCCGGGAGCTCAAGGCTTTATTAGCAGATTGAGGGTTATCTGCAGCTGTCTATGGTCCACTGTATTTCTTGAACTATGCTCTGTGGTTGTAAAAGCTGCACATTGTGACTGCAATGCAGACGAACAGATCTGCTGAGACGAGAAAGCCTCAAAAGATCTCTTTGCCAGTCCTCATTCATCTCGCGCCATCTATCGAGACATTTTCGAAACAGAGCTCGTTCTTGTTCGGTTCCATTGCCTGCGGCCACTCCAAAGTCATACATTTTCTGGAAATCTTTAGGTGTATCCGCAATGATGACACTGACCGGATAATCCTTGAGAAGTAGCTTTTCAAGTTGATTCTTGTGGGCCAATGCCCGTCTGTTATTCGGCACCGCCTGCAACTCAGCAGCCTCGGTAGGTCCATGTCGGGGATTAGCCTGCTGGTCTCTGACGGCTTTCCACTCCTCCTCGGATAGGACATGGGACGTTGCAAGACCGGTGGTTTCAACAAAGTCTTGGTCACCGAGGACTGGACCGAAAACGTCCCAACCCCACGCACCACTGTCAAATAAACGTTCAGTATTGCAATCCACGAACACCATGCCCACGACATCATTGGGCCTGAGTTCCAGAAACTCGCGAGAAGTGTAGCCTCCCCATGAGTGGGCGACAATGATAAACGGAGGCTCAATACTGGCGTTTCTTAGAAGTGTATCAAGATCTGCTGCGACTGATGCTGCAGATATGCTTGGTGGTGTTTGGTTGGGACCTTCACTCCTACCCAACCCTGAACGATCATAGTTCAACCAACGAGCAAATGGAACCACAAGCTTTCGCACTGCAATCCACTCATCGACCGTGCTGCCAAGGCCTTGCATGAGAACAACGATAGGCTCTCCAGGCTTGCGATCTGGCCCCGAAACGGACAGGTAGAGGTTATGGGAACCGACAGTGACAAGCCCATCATTATCACCTTTGTCCCAGTCAACTCTAGAAATTGGTTGCATTGTGAACTGGATGTGGATTCAATTTGAGCAAGCAATGAAGTCAACTGGTTGAGTTTTTGGATAACGGGAAAGTGAATATTTTGAAAGATGCCCAAGCCCCCGCTTCAAATGTTCAATGTTTGTAAACTCGCCCCTCCCTAGGTAGAGTTACATCACGAAAACAATGTAGGACTTTCCTTGACTGAATGAAGTTTAGCGCAATCTGGCAACGATTTGAAAGAAAGCATGAATGTCTCAAGGGTAATCTGTTTTCGAATTCTACTAATCCTAATAGGCGAACGAGGTCGAGGATTGGAGTAAGCGGAACCAATCTTGGATACAGAGGTTGATTGATTAGAGAAAGAACGAATGAATGTCATGGGGCAGTCTTCATTTAACTAGTTGCATAAAGTGGGTATCAACCAAAAATGCGTGACAGCAGAAACACAACATTTGAAGGACAGGACAAGGAAACAGATAAAATGGTATGCTAGAAACGCAAGGAAATTCATCACAATTCGTCGCGTCGTGGATGTTCCATTCGGCCCCCCAACTCGGTCAATGGCCCCTGGCAGCGTTGCGCTGCTTGGCTGCCTCTAATGCTCTGCGAAGCCTCTGTTTATGTTCCAAGTCTTCATCCGTAGTTTGGCTCACGGGCGCGGGACTGGGAGATGGACCCGGGCTAGTAGTCGAAGGGCGAAGACTTGGAGGATGTAGAGGCACTTCCCCAGATGGGCTCGTTGAGGAGAAGCCTTGAACTGGAGAGACAGGGGCAGCGGCTTGTGGGTCGTTGTGCAAGCCAAGGAGAAGACGTTGAATGGTGGCCTCGATCTGCACAGGCCCCTCTTGAATGCTCTGCAACTTTGAATTCATTTCACCCTGGATCTTCTCATCCTCTTTTATCTTCTCAGCCCCCAGCCGATGGAAAATCTCCGGATCTGAGTTGGCATAACGCGCTTCAGCGACGGAGACTCCATAGTCGGCGTCGTTTAGGATCATGTCTGCAACCCCAGCGCTGCGGATGATGGCCTCCGAATCAGCTCCGAGCGACGCCGCAAAGGTTGCCGCGGATTTGAGAATCTGCCCAATTTCAGAGCGCGGTAGACCGGAGGCTCGGAAGGTGGCGGTATCTAGTCGGGCTGTTCTCGACGCAACCTCGTCCAGGAGGCTCTGATTTAAACCTAGCCCGTGCAAGATTGCGTCGTCGAAGGAATCCATGAGTCGGTTGGCTCGATCATCACGATCCTTGCACGCTTCCAGAATGTTTCGCCGTTCCATTTGGTCAAACTCTCCGTCTAGTTTTTGTAGACCCGATATATCACCCATGACCACAAGTGGTCGCCGCTCAGCCCTCTTCCGTCGTTGCTCACAGTCAAGGGCTATATCAAGACGTTTCTGGAATCGGATCTCAAGCTTTTTGTGAAGGTCGTTGACAATTTTCATGGTCACGGATGGGCTGCCTCGCTCGCTTGGTGAACCTTTGCTCTGTTGATCAAGGTCGAGTTGATTGAGAGCAGAGTCATAGGACTTGCGAAGTGCCGAAATCTCATTTTTTAGGCCTTCATCTAAAGGATTGAACACATGTGTCATGAAATCGTCTACTTCGTGTCGTTCCTCCTCTAATTGGACCCGAGCTTCGCTTTGCCGAAATTCTTCTTCCAAGGTATTGATGTCTGCATACCCGATCTCTTTCCCATTGAAAAGATCATCGATGTGCCGCTCAGATTCATCCTGACGAGCCATGCGCTCGTGTTCCAGATTTTGCCGTCTGGCTCGTGCTGTTTCCTCCCATTGATCAACGGTCCGTCGGATGTACGAAAAATCATCAGGAAATTTTTCAAGTTCTTCCCGAGTCGTGATGTGCCATGAGCTTTCAGACCGTTTGTCCAAGGGTGTCCGTAATATGGTGCGTAATTCTTCCACGAGGCCCCTCGACCGGCCTTGACGAAGAGTTTCTGGCAGCAATGGAACCGGTGGAGAGTTTCGCTCAGCCGGTTTAGAATAAGCGACGCTCTTGTGACGAATTAGACCCAAAAAGGTCTCGTCGGGATCTTTCTGCGCGGAAGAAGCAAGTGCAGTATTTGAGTTCGATCGAGATGTAGGTGCTGGTGCTGGTGCATTTGACATGACTCGCCCACTGACAGCTGCTTGCCGCAGGTCAGAATAGCCTTGATATGCTGGGCGAGCAAAGGTGAGGTTGTCCGAGCCTCGCTGGGGACCCTCTGTATACTGGAATGGCGTGTATATAGGCCGCGGGGGGTTCGTAGTCAAGGGTTCCAAGACTTGCTTCTGCGTATCCATCGATATGATCGATAAGGGTCTTGAGGGATTCGACTCTGCGCCCGAGGGCGCAGTAGGTAAGCCCAGAACAGCCTGCGAGCCTCCTTGCGCTTTCTTAACGAGCAGAGGACGACCACCTGAACTGTACTCACTGCCAACATCATCGAGATCTTCATCCTCTGTTGCCGTTGCCGCCGAGGGAGGAATTTCTTCTGACGCAACGGGTATCAGTCCCGACTCAACAGCTGGTTCGCCTTTATTGGAAGTTGGTAGCGGCTGAGGAGGGGCAGGATTAGGAGCTTGCAGAGTCAGCGATTTACTTTCAGGCTCAGGCTCAATATTATAGAGAATCTGCCGGAGCTTAGTCTCTTTGGCCATAAAAGCCGTGAAGATTTTATATCGTTCTTCATCTAAGTCAGCCACTGCCTCCTTACGTAGCATGGCGACATATCTTTCCAACGATGATTTGGCCCAGGGGTCCAGATCTTCGAAGGGGTCTTGGTTTACTGGCGTAGCCACCCTTCTGGGTCCTTCGACCACTTGCGCAGAACCATTCGAGCCCGACTGCAAATGGTCGAAAAATGACGAGCTGTTTTGCGTTGACTGCGGGCGCTCTACTGGGCTAGTCTGGTAGAACGCGCCGGGGAGGCCTTGATGTTCCGGTTGAACTGGTTTATGCGCAGGCGATAATGGGCGAACCCATGCATTTATTACATCATCGATGCTTTCTGAACGTCCACCTGTAGACAAGGCAGAGCTGGTGGTATCCGTGCGGACCAGTTGGGGCGGTGTTGGTATTCCATGTGTTGTGCATGGACTGACGGGCGAATTTGAGCCACCCTGTCCCGACTGTGTGACCCCAGAGACAATACTTGGAAGCGTTTGATTTGTATCTGTTCTCGGGCGAGCAACAATGTCCGACTCGTCTTCCACAGACACGTTGGGAACATTGTCCGGAAGCTTTGATGGTGGTTGAGACCCTTCGTGATGCAGAGAGGGCGTCCTGCGAGGTGGGAACCACGCTGCATCATCAAAGTGCCCAGGGGTTGGGCCAAAATGCTCCCAATCCGATGGAGTTCCAGGGCCCAGAGCCGATGCGCTGACAGATGTAGTATTTGTATTGAGGGTAGGCGCAGGGCGGAATTCGTAAGACCCAGACATCGCAGCCGCTCCTGCGCCCTGGGCGAGCAGTGGAGCTCGCCCCGTCTGATCGCCTTGTTGGCCCGCTACATGTTGAGTGCCTTGTGGGATTTTTGGCGGCGGTTGTGGAACACCAGATGGTGGTGGTGGTAGTGTTGTATATGAAGGTGGGGGGGGAGAGGGTTGGATTCCGTGAAAAGGAGTTGCGACAGATGGATACGACTGAGATTGCGCATAGGCGTACCGTTGCTCATTTGTACTGGAAGGTCGAGGCTATGCGACTGTTAGTTATGCGACTTTGAAATTCTAACGTTCGACTTACCGGCAATGGGGGGCCGGAGCTCTGGTTGAACCGCACTCCCCACGTGGTTGTATCCGCACCCGCACTCGGTGATGGCAGTCTCTGTGGATTTGAAATCGGTCCATAGTTGGCTGGCGAATATGGAGCAGCCGGCGAATATTGAACAGCTGGTGCATATGAAGCAACCGGGGGACGTGGAGGCGGAGGAGGCCCTGGTTGCGACGGCGAGGAGAGACGCGGAGGAAGTCGCCATTCTGGCTGTGAGGGAGGACCAGACTGTCCGTGCATGGTAAGATGAATCAGAGCACTTTAGAAAGACAAGACATGAGAATATTTCAAGAGTCCGGTCTTTTCAAGGTGCCGAAGGATTCCTCCAGGGCTGTGTTGATCCTCGTGTTGGGTTGGGGTTGGGGTCAGCACGGGGTCGTCACCCCCACGAGACTTCCAGTGCAACTTCTTAACTACGACCGCGCACTGCCCGTTGGGCATATATACATGTATATATTGGAATGCATCCAAGGGCTTGGAGGCCTAGGATTACAAGCCTTCCAGAAAATCCCATAGTCGCATCTCATCCTTTGTTTTGCTATCTCTAGTACGGAGTATACTTGGCGGTTTTCCCGCTAAAAGTAGAGTGGATTTCAAGTACCTCCGAGGCATATTGGTGATATGAAGTTATTCAAGGGACCTGTTATCTTCCTTTGTTGCGAAAGCAAGTTTATTCCAAAAGAACACGTGTTTTTCACTGTTCTTTGTTGAAATATACCCTCAATCGGCGTTCTCTCCAAAAATAAACCATCCTCTTTCTTTGTCTCCCGACCCTTTGATATGGGGATTCCTTCAGCCATGATCTGCGGCAAGTATGATACTAATCTGACATTCATACTCCCATGGCAACTACATGGTCTGTGTTGGACTCACAGTCTCATGTGGCCCAAGGAAATCGAAATCCTGAGACCTGCCATACTCTTTCCACGTTCACATACCCATCCCTAGAACGATTGTCTATTCTGGATCCACCAAGGTATCAAGATGGATCCGAGGAAACGATTATACGAGGTCTACCCAGGTGGAGACATTGTCCATCCACCCTCGTTTCCAAAGCGGCCGGATCTTTTCAATCGAGCGCCGCTAGCCCCGGCGTTGACTGAAGACAACGCGTTTCTTGCCCGTCGATTTTGGCAGCAGCCAGATGAATCCCTCGGACGTGCATGGAAGGCACATGCGAATCGACCTTATACACGAGCAACCGAAGAAGAAGAATCGGTAATGCATGCGTTGGCTCACAATGTCTATGAACACCTGATGAGCAATCCAATTCTGCCGATCTCGCGTGATGATGCACGAGCCCGGTTCACCGCGGAGGGCTTAGATGAGACCTACAACGGCGTGCAGGGGCTAGATGCATTGGAGCAAAGGGCTTTTGTACACGGGCTGAACGTCAGAGATCCGGGTCTTTGGACGAAAGATACACTCACCGATGAACTGACATTAAGGGGTCTAAGCACAGATGGGAGAAAGACAGACCTACAACGCCGTCTATGGGAATACGAATGTGATGAGCGCTTTGGGGTCTTGAGACAAAGCAACCTGAGTCATTGGGGTATCTATCGTGAGCCAAGAGCTGTAGTGAGCCCTGCCACGAGAACAGATATGTCTGCACTCGAAATGTACACAGCAGCAATTAAACTCAGCCCGTACAATCCAACTTACTGGAACAGCCGTGCTTATTGTCATTATCTGCTGGGCTATTTCGATCTCGCCATTGGAGACGCCTATCGCGGAGAGCTTCTCTGCGAAGTGTTGACGACAGCAACCCAAAGGAACAAGCGGCCAGGAATGTATACCCGTGTTTGGGACGCCATCCAGCAGCACCTGATGGTAGAATTGAAGATCAAGGGAGTCCCAATGACAAGGGAGGTCCTGCAAATGAGGAAGGCAAACGGTATCAACTATTTCATCCCAACTCTGAGGAACGCCCTTCACAGCATCACCAGTCTCAGCCTCGCAGCACTGAATTGCTGGGATGATTTCGAAGACCATATGAAGGGTCAACTCCAAAGACCCCTGTCATACCGCGATATGTCAGTTCCTAAGAAAAGGATGACAGTGAGCGCTCCTGTGAGAGCGGGGATCGAGCACAGAAGAGATAATCCGTCAGCGCTTCATCCATCCCTTTATGGACATGAGTGGAGCCGCGGATGGATTTCAGGCGCCGATAGATATCCATACGACCAAGCAGACGTGAGACGCGAGGCACCATATTTTATCAATGCACTCAATGCAAATATCTTCACGGTCAGTGGCAATGCGGGGAAGTCTTTCCAACGGACATGCCAGGTGCAGCCCACCCTCAGAGAGGACAATTCCTTCAATGGTTTAGGGGTCTTTGCCACTGCAAACATCAAAGCAGGAACCATGATTCACTACGAGGAACCAGTTATTCGCGGAAATCTCATCCCCAACAGGCTGCTTGACGATGAAAGTGAAGACCCTCTCCATGCCCCACGATGTGACAACTGTCAAGCCGTGATTAACCCTGACTTGGTTCGGCATATCGAGCACAACTGGAACTCCATTCGTAACCCGGCACCTCTTTCCGGACGGAAACACCCGGATGATTGCGCGTGCCTTGACATAATATGTAAATGTGTGGATGTAGGTTACTCCAGAGCTACTAGGGGCGGTCTGCTGTTCTGTTTTCCCAATGATGCAATATCAGACGGAGTGGCTCCTCATTGCTTGGATATTGCGCGCGAAACATACCATTTCAAAGAATTCTGCGGTCTCGATTGGGGATGGTTGCACGATGCCATGCGACCAAATAAAGTGGCATGGGGCGGATCGCAGTATTTCACCCACACCAATGAACGCCACGGGACTATTTTGAGTCTACTCTTGAAGAGTGTGCTTGAACTTACGCTCCATCGCCGCCAAGAGGACCCTAATCTTCTCGCGCATGAGATCAACGAACTCCTCGTTCTCGAGGCAGGTACCGATACGAACGAGCCCTGGAGGGACAGCTGGTTCCCTTTTACTCTGGCCGGGAATATCCAGGTACCTTTTGATATCCTCTCCAACCTTGGAGTGGACATATTCAGCGACCTCTCCTTCGATACTTGGGTTATTCAGACGGTGCTGCGGAAGTTGCTAGTCAATGCTGTACCCTGGGAACATACGCGACGAGGTGCAAACCCAACGTTCAAGGACCGTGATGGTCCCAAACCTGTACTGCACCCAACTCTACAGAGTAGAATGAGAGAGAAAAAAGAAGACATCTCGGCAATGGAGCCATCGTTTGGAAACTTCTACCTCTTTCCCGGGTTAAGCATGTTCAATCATTCCTGTCGCCCTTTCGAGAACGCACTGTGGGGATACGATGACAAGGTCCCCAACCGCGTAGTGATCTGGGCGAACAAGGATATCAAAGCCGGGGAAGAAATCAGAATTCCCTATCAACGTTATAGGATCGCTGATCCCGTCGGCGAAAACCTCGATCTCAATATGCATGCCGTGCAGCTTTTTGGAAAGAACTGCGAGTGCCCTCGATGCCAAGGCAGGGGGGTTGCTCCTTCTATTGATAAGGGGAAGGCTAGATCTGTGTCTGTTGACGATGCTACTCAGGATAATAGGAATGCTGATTGGACACCAGGTCCAGTGGTGATTCCCCCAAAGCAGGAAACTTGGGGTGGTGTTCTCGGAGAGGGCGATTCAGAACTTGATGACTATTTGATGGAGTACCGAGAGATTGTGGATGATATATATGACCAATTCTACGATCTCGATGACCCGGAATCCGAGACTGACGAGGCGACTGAGGAGGCGACTGAGGAGGAGTATTCTGAAGATGGGACAGGGATAGCCCCGTATATAGTGTCCAGTTGAAGTTCTACGGGATCTGAGCTATAAATAGAACGAGGGCTTATTTCATTACTTCAACATGCGAGAGAGTAAACAAGTAGCATTTATTGCATAAAACCGGAGTTAACCCTAAATCCCCCCCCCCCTTCCCCCCAAATCCTGCTTTGGCCGGACTTAGGAATTAAAGGCATCATGCTACACCTCGATGCAACCACCGGATTATTAGCACATTCAACCCCGCATATAATGACTTCGGCTACAAAGGAAAGAGATTCTCCTGAGTCTCTTGATCTTCAATCCTTAATTCTATACTAAATTACCCTGAATCCCCCTTTCCATCATGTTTGCCCCAGCTGCCACCCCAAAGTCCCATCTCGGCCGCTACCGGCTGTTAGCGCCCACTGCCGGCGTCAAAGTAAGCCCACTATGCCTGGGAGCGATGAACTTCGGCGATGGCTGGTACGTAGAATACCTACCTTATATATCCAAACACAATATAACTTACACTAAAACAGGAAAGAACGCCTCGGCGAATGCAACAAAGAGACCTCTTTCAAGATCCTGGATACATACTACGAGAACGGAGGTAACTTCATCGACACGTATGCATATTACCAATCAATCTGTCTTGAATATTCCCAAAGGATCTAATCACTAACAAAATCCAAAGAGCCAACAACTACCAAGCCGAAGAATCCGAAAAATGGCTCGGTGAGTGGATGGAAGCCCGCGGCGTGCGCGACCAAATCGTCCTCGCGACAAAGTATACCTCGCCCTACCGCACGCACAACAAGTCTGAGATCCAGGCGAACTTCGTCGGCAATAATGCCAAGAGTCTGAAGCTGTCTGTCGAAGCGAGTCTGAAGAAATTGCGGACGGAGTATATCGATCTAGTACGTGGCTGCTCGCTTCTTCCGGCTTACTTACTCACCGAGACTATACTAACCAACAACTTCCGTATATATAGCTCTACGTCCACTGGTGGGATTTCAGCACTTCCATCGAGGAGGTCATGACCTCCCTCAACCAGCTGGTCTTAGCCGGGAAGGTTCTATACTTGGGTATCAGCGATACCCCCGCATGGATCGTGAGCAAGGCGAATCAATGTAAGTTTTACATTACAGCTGGCTATTACCACTACTCCTCCAAACCAAGTCCAAGGCCAAATTAACCAAAACCAAAACCACAGACGCACGCGATCACGGCCTCCGCCCCTTCTCCGTCTACCAGGGTAAGTGGAACGCCGCAACGCGCGATTTCGAGCGAGACATTATCCCCATGGCCGCGTCCGAAGGCATGGGCCTCGCACCCTGGGCCTCTCTCGGCGGCGGCGCATTCAAAACAACCGCGCAGCGGGAAGAGATCGCCCGCAGCGGGAACCCCGGACGACAGAATCCAGTGACGGAGCAGGATGTTGCGGTGTCGAAGGTGTTGGAGGCTGTTGCGGGTCGGCGTGGAACTGCTTTGACCAGCGTTGCGTTGGCGTATGTGATGCGCAAGGCGCCGTACGTGGTGCCGATTGTGGGCGGGCGTACGGTTGAGCATTTGTTGGGTAATATTGAGGGGCTTGGGGTTGATTTGTCGGATGAGGATTTGGCGGAGATTGAGGGGGCTTATGAGTTTGATGTTGGCTTCCCGATGAACTTTTTGTGTCGTGGGGATGATGTGCGTAAGGAGGCGCACCCGGCTAATTCGTCTTTCCTGAATGTGGCGGCTAAGTTTGATTATCCTGATTTGGTACGTGCGCCTAGGCCGAAGAAGTTGGATGCGTGAGGTGTTGCTGGATTGGATGTGAACTAGAGGATCGATTCAACGTCGAGTCTCTACTGTTCGGATTAGTCTTTCGTTATCGTGTAGGTGCAAGAGACGAAGAATATAAAACTTTTCCAAAACAAATCCATTATATGCATACAGACACAAGCGGACCAAGTGAGATTTGTAAAATACATGGGCAAAGAACACACAAGGAAAACCCCAGGATCCGATATACAGTTGTAAACGTGAAACACAAATCTGAAAGCCGGAGATAAGACAAGAGAAAGAAATGCAAGATAGAAACCTTATTTCGAGACAGAAGCAGTGGCGCGAACACGACGGCCGAACTTCTCCAGCTCGCCGATGATACCGCCGCCAGACAAGCTCCACTTCTCGCTCACCCACTGGTCATTGATGATCTCACGCAGCAGGCCGCTGCGGGCAAAGTACTCCATGAAACCACGAGCCTCGTCGCGAGTGAGGCCGCCCAGCGTCTGCAACTCGAGTGGGCTGACAGCCTTCTCTGCGGGGTGGAAGAAGTCCACGACGCGAGGATCGGCATCGCTGTAGGCTGGTAGTTGCGGGAATTCCGGCGAGGAGGCACTGATACCGGCCTGACGGGCGGCCAAGCGGTCCAGAGCAATTTTGAGACCCTCGGGGTTGGGGTTGTTCGAGCATGAGGTGGCGTAAAGGAGGAGACCGCCATTCTTCAGGGATTCACCCTCCTTCAGCAATGAGAGGAAGTGGTGGACGAAAATGAGGTCGTGCGCATGGATCGGCTTGTGTTCAGCGGAGCGGTAGGCACTCTCGGTCATCCAGTGGGCCAAACCATCCACGGTAACAAGCATAGGAGGACGGGGCTGGAAGTCCTTCTCCAATCCTGCGGCGGGGGCAGTAGCAGTAAGCTCAGTCCAAAGGGCCTGGAAGACCCGCCAGGCGACAGCAGGATCAGTGAATCCAAGCTTGGCGAGGTCTTCAAGGGTCGAGGAAGGCTTCAGCATCTTCAGACTCGGGTGTTTCTGGGAAACCTTCAGGCTAGCCAAGAGCTCCCGGTTGGCATCGACGGTGCGAGTCAACAGAGCCGAGGTTGCAGTAGGCTGGACATACTTCAGCGGGTTGCTATCTTCGATAGCGGCGTAGGCGAATTCACCGGACACAAGATCTCGGGCTGCAAGAGTGACAGGTCAGCAGCTGCAAAATTGAATATACACAGCAAATACACATACCATCGGGAATAGTGATAACAGCCCACTTCTTCAAGAAGCCCATGGCCATAGCCTGCAGCAAGTGCACGGTCTTGCCAGATCCCTTCATACCAGTAACAATTTTCTTGACAACCTTGCCCTTCTGGGCCTCATCGGCATCCCCAGAAATCTGCTCAAACAAACGACCCATCTCAATGGTATCACGTCGAAGGACTGTTCCAGGCCGGCGGAATATCGACCAGCCCTGTTTGGGCTTGAAGGCTTGCACTGCTCTCAATTGATCGATCATCGGCACAGGCAATCCCAGGACGGTACCACGGAGACGGGAATCAACCATAGTCTCCGGGGACAGCTCCAGCATGCCCTCAATCTCAAGGGCATTGGGGTTGCTCAGGACAATGCGTTTCCGCAAGGCCTTGCGCTCACCCACGGCTGGGGGGCGTCCGCCGCGGTCAGCGACCTTCTTCTTCTTCCTTCTCAAGCTGGTTGACTGTCTGTGCTTCATGGAGGTCAAGCTAGCTCCCTTCTTCTTGGCCGGCAGGGCATAGTGCACGGCAGTGGAGTGGAAGGAGGCGCTCGAAATCCGGGGCGTTGCGGACGGCGGGAGGAGTGCTCGCGGTGTCGGGCGAAGCCTCGAGAGGCAATTCCAGCACCACGAGGAGGCCATTGTTGTCAGTCACACCGGCGCAGCCAGTGAGGGGACAACCGGTGCTGAGATGGAGAAGTGGGTGGGAATTGAGTTGAGAGAACAACAGCAGTTAACACTTCGGTCAATAATTTGATGCGAAATCCGCCCGCCCTGAGAAGGAAAGGCGGTCGGGAAGCCTTAGTCATGGCAGAAAAGCAAAAGCGGCTGTATCTGATAACCAACTTTTTTTTTCTTCGGGCTGATACCAACCTTTGAACATCAACAGTCTACCAATACTACAGTATTGCTATGTCTGATATCGAGATGGCGAACTCCGCGCCCAAGTCTGCGGCTGGTTCCAAGACCGAGAGACTGTAAGAACTCCTTCCGAACCGCATACACGACCAAAAAGCCAAGAAGAGAAAACGAAGAAAAATATAGAAACTAACGTCCATGCCCAGGCCAATCACCGTCTCAAAGCCCACCCCCTACACATTCGACCTGGGCCACCTGCTCGTCAATGACCCCAACCCATTGGAGCTCCCCGCAGACCAAACCCTGAACGACTCGCTGAAAGCAACAGCCCGCGACGGCGTCCAAGTCCTGCTCAACCAGCTCCTGACAACTTGCGAGATCAAGACCTCCGTCTCCGACGGCGTTCTTCTCACCCTGCCAGCGCCGAACATCCACCTCCCTCGCCACAAGCCGGTGCCCGTCCCCAAGGCACCCACGAAATGGGAGCTGTTCGCCCGCAAGAAGGGCATCGGCAAGTACAGCCAGCAGCCCGGTGCTGCGGGCCAGGACAAGGAGCGCCGCAAGAAGCTGCAATACGACGAGGCTTCGGGCGAGTGGGTGCCGCGCTGGGGTTACAAGGGCAAGAACAAGGACGACGAGAACCAATGGCTTGTTGAGGTTGATATGAAGAAGTGGAAGAAAGAGGGCGAGGCTAATGCCGAGGGAAGTAACATTCGCGGTATGTCGCGGACTGAGCGCAAGGACCGTATTAAGCGTAATGAGCGCAAGCAGCGGTCGAATGAGAAGAGGTCGAACCCTGCTCGTGCGAAGTGAGAGGGTGTCATTGATTGAGCTGGTTATATCGGGTTCTTCCGTGCTCTTTTCTTTTCTTTTTCACGCTTATTTTATGGCCTCTGGCTATCCTGTCTTGATTCGTTTTACATCTCTGGCGTTGGGGTTGGGAGTCGAATGGGATTCTTCATATATTGTGGACCTACCGTGATTCACCAAAAGCACTCTTATTGCATCTGTCGATATTTGCGATGGCCTTTACTAGATAGCTCAATATTTTTGATTATCTGTGTGAGGCTATGGGGATTATTGTACCAGAAATGATCTTGCTCGAACCGAACAGTGAGCCTTCCCGCTTTCTCTATTGTACAATCCTCGAAAGGAAACGCTAGATACATAATTTAAACAAAAATGAGCAAAATGTAAATGTAGACCCCATTTCAAAACGAAGCAAACGGGCATGGAGCAAATAGCGATGATGGAAATCAATGTCAACCGCAGAGGGGAATCTGGAGATGTTGCAATATCAAGCAAAGCATGGAATGAGATTTGCTGCGCTTCCAAATAGACAAGAGACAGCAAAAAAGGAGGGAGAAACAATGCGAGTCAAGCAGTATAGCACGAGTAAACGAAACGGCCGGCCATTCGCCAATTTCAGAGAAAATGCCAAGAGAGCAAAAGATGTACACATCAAAGGGGAATATTGTAGAACATCTGATCCCTATATGAGACCAAATGGGAATGGGGATATCCATCAATCATACGGTTAGTAGGCGATGGAGGTATTGTATCGGAAGTATGGGGAGAGGGAAAAGTGGTGGTGGAAGGTAGTTCCATTCTGAAACAACTTGTCCAATCCTATCTGGTCCTGCAGATAGAAAGGAAAATGGGCCAGCCAAATTGGAAGCAGGTCATAAAAGGTAGATAACGACGTGAAGCTGTTTTCATCTGAGACATATCTATGCCAAGAAAGACGTCTTTCGCATTTAAATTTTGATAGGAGAGAGCGGCGGGCCAAGCTCGGGAAGCTGGGAGATGCTCCGGGTGTGTCCCGTCTCGATATTCTTCGGCGGGGCCTTTCGGGTGCGAGCAGTGGATGGGCGAACAATTTCTGGGCGAGCCATTGCTGGGCGAGCGGTTTCGGGGCGAGCAGTTTCTGGGCGGGGTGGCTCACGAGATGGTTCACGGGATGTTTCACGAGCAGGCTGGCGCAAGGGCTGACGAAGAGGCTGACGAGCTTCTTCCCCAGCGCTGCTGCTGGAAGACGAGACTGCGCGTTCGTGGCTGCCAGAGGCCCGCTCCTTCGCCTTGGCGGCCTCCTGCTCTTCTGAGACTCGCAGGTCGCGCTCGTCCATCTTTTTCTCAAGTTCAAGGTATTCCTTCTCGGTCCAGCAACCCTGCCAGCAGTTCTTCCAGTCACATACTAAGAATTGGAAACAGAATGCGTCGATCTTCATGCAGGGCTGGAAGCAGATGCACAAGTTGCGGTAGTCCATTTTGTTCTGGTCCACGTACGAGTGAAGGAGGTTGAGGTGGCAGGTGATGGCGAAGAGGAGATAGTAATGGTAAGGCGGTAACTTGGAGAGCTCGTCTTTGAGTAGCTGTGGTGCGGTCTTGGCACCTTCGCACTTCATAGCAATCATCGTTTGCGTTGACTTGGGGAAAAGCTCATCTGGAAGCTCACGAAGCCAAGCTTTGAAGAGGGATCCGACCGTATTAATGTCATATAGATTAGGGGCTTCGAAGAGATCGATGTCGAGTTCTGTGTCAAATCTTCTTTGCCAGTGCTTGACCTCCCTGCCACTACCGGGAACACGGTAAAGGCCCTCTTCCTCGCAACCCTTGAAGTTTAGATAATCAATTGAGCGGTATGGCAAGGCAGGCATCCAGAACTCGGTCTTGTCTCGGCAGTCTTCGAGCTTCTTCGCAATGCGAGTCTTTCTCGCCTGCTCAATGAGCGGTAGGTTGATCACTGAGCACGTGTACGAATCATCGGTGATCATATCTCTCTCATTCGTGCTGCCGCTACGGGTGATCTTGCTAAAGAATCCTTTCCCGGCCTTGCCAATACGATCTGCAGTGCCGCTTGATGAAGACTTCAGATTGTTGAAAATGGCAGCCGAGGCGCCGGAAACTTGACTCAACGAACCCGACGCGACCATATTACCGTGGCTACGCTCTTTTCGCAAAGAGGTGGTGTCGGCTTGGCGCTCGGGAGGCTGCAAGCCTCCACGTTCGGGTCGCGCAGTCGCGCAACGGGGTGGATTCGCGGTCGTCGTTGCGCCTTGACTGAACTCTTCGAGTTTCGCAAGACCAGTAGAGGGGCGCCGGCGGGGTGGTCTGGGTCCGGAGGAGTCGTCAACTCGAATAGAGCGAGATCGGGTCAAAAGGTTTGCAAATCGTTGTTTGTTTTTCTTCGGCGCGGTGGACTCTAAATCCGTACCGACTTTCTTGGCGCCTGTTTGCTGCGAATCATTTTGGCCTGAGAGTCCGTCTGTAATCTTTTGTTAGATATGATCTACACATAAGTCGCGAGGGGAACTCACTAGTCCTTTCGGTTCCATTCGTACGGGCAGGTGCCCCTAGAAGGTCAGGCGTTGACTCGTACTGTTTGGAAGCCATTGGCATCTTCCGTTCTCTGGAGCTGCCTCTACTCTTGGGATGTTCGGTGGAGTTCTCCGAGCTATCTGAATGTTGTGACTTGTGGGATGGTTTCGGTGCTTTGAGGTTGCCGAAAAATGATTTCGAGGCATCGCGCGTATGCCTTGAGTCTTTGGGAGAAGGGAAATGTTGAGGAATCGCTGTGAATCCGGGTGTCGGAGGCTCTATGCCAGGAGTATGTGGGAGAATAGGGCTGGTTGCCTTATTGTCGGAGTCCTGCGCGACAGGGCGAATTGTTGCGCCTTTGAAGAGTGGAGAGCTCGATGTAGACTTGGGCGAACGCGGTGTTAAGGGGCTTGGTCCGTCTGAACTACGGTCACATGGCGTCACAGGCGATGAGGCTTTATCCTTCTTCGAGTCGGTCTTGCACGAGCTCAGATCGAGGTTGGGCACTGTGGACATTCGCTTCGACATGTTGGGCGGCAATTAGACCCGATCCAGGATGGTGAAGGCTTGGGGGTCAAGAATTGGTGGAGCTTCAGATGAATTGATCCTTGGGCTGCTAGATGTGTACTTGGCCAGCTTTAAAGCCGACGTCAGGCATGCGACTGAGAGATTTGTACGGGGATCAATGATCGAGGTCTGGCCGTGTAGTGGGGGGCGCGAAGGGGATTCCAAGCTGAGGAGTACTAGGAGATAGGCAATGTTGTCTACCTGAACGTCCAGTGTAATGACGAAAGTAGTATGGGATTAAACGAAGTATCGAGGATGCGGGATCTGGAGCGCCAGTTATAGGGTCAGCGCAAAATCAGAGACAAGTGAGAGGAAACAGAAGAGTCAAAAAAGAAGACAAGAGGTGAGACCGCAGGTGACATATGCAGGCAAAGCCCGAGTTAAAAGAAGCCACACCTCGACCCTTTGTTGACAGCCAAGGCTAGGAAGGAGATGGTAGAAACAATGGACGGGTCCTGATTGTCCGTTGATCACTCACCAAAAGCCTCATATTATGGGTTCGATTATTCCCACCGATATCTCCACGTTTTGAGAGACGGGGGCTTGTTCAGTGCGAGTTCACGTTTTCCCCCTCTTTTTGGGCGCTTCGAAGTTCAAGGGATCGGCAGGGAAGGGGCGAGATAGGAGTCGTGTGGATCAAAGTCAAAAGAAACAATTAGTGATCCCAGGGTATGATGTATGTATTATGTAGGAGTTGTCGAAGTCGGAGATGTGAAAGGTGAGGAATTGCAGAATTGTAAACAAAAAAAAGTCGCCAAAGTCCAAGTTTCTCCTAATAGACTTAGCGGTACACTAGTCCGAGCAGAGACTATCAGACCAGCCGCGCTAGTATTATAGAAGTCATAATTATTAGATCATATCAGAGATAGTTATTAGGTATTAGTATAAGAATTAGTTATGATTTGAGAATTAAAATTGGAATTATCACAATTATATTGACTTGAAACATTTCCATATAATCTTCTTACTGCAACATCTACAACATACAACAAACAATTCTATGAAAAAAAGAGGGGAATATTAATTCCTATCTGATCCCCCCTGAAGGGCGAAACGTCACTTAGACCCAACACCTTGCGATGATCCGAGTGTGACGGTGGATAAGCATCATAAATATCTTAACTTCCATGAATAATAATTACTCAATTGACATTCGCGTCACCTCCAAACCCAAGACACTGGAGCTTTACGGCATGAGATTCTATTTGCTTAGTTCGAATGTACTCGATACGATAGTGGGCTGTACTCCATCCAGAGTACACGAATGATCAGAGCTCTCCACTTTTGTAGGTCAGAGCCACGGAATGTGTTGCCTTACGTTACAGTGGATGTGGCCTGTCATTGGTAAATCGGCGAGCCAGTTACAGTGCAATAAAACAGTACCTGATTTTCCTTGCCGGAATATCCACGGTTGGGATTGGGGTTGTTTATGGTTACTATAGAAGCGTACAAATATACATACAGGGCCAAATAGTCTATCTATAGCATTCAAGGTAATCAGCCATTAATACTCTATATCTATTTCACAACCCCGTTGTATATCAGGGGTAAGAGCTAAATTAATGCACAAACGTGTCCGTGTCCGAAGTGCCGCGTCCACTTTTATAAATTAATATAGTAGCCTGGGTCTCGGGTCGAACCTTGGAACCCATATTCCCGCTTACCGATGAAGACTCAGGCCATGGCTCAATTCCTGTTTTAGAGACATTTTTAGAAACAGAGAGGTTTCCCGAGGTCCGTCTGCGTTGTTCACCAAACTTTGTATAACATGGGAAGACTCGGAGCTACAACGCTGATAATACTCCGGGGCGCTAGAGAGAAAAAATAGATTGTGTTTGATATTAATCTGCATGCAATAACTATACCCGCACAATTTCCATTAGTTATACTTCGACACCCTTGGATACAATTCCTATTACCTATTCCTGGCTCACAAGGTTCTCTGACACACCGCCCTCGCTTTCGCATTCCTCTCATTTGAGGTTCCATCCAATCTGAAACATGGCTGGAGATGTCAAACTAGCGCCTCGGGGATGACAGTGCTTTGAGCGTGGTGCACAGGGCATGCTGAGTGGATATGATTGGGTTTCTACCAATCAGTGTTGATTATATAGTGGCAGAATGTACAACATAACAACCTTTTAGGGCTTGTCAGGAGTAGTTATACAATCGATAAGATAGTTATTATTAACCGAGACCCATCGCACGTGACTTTCACGTGAGCGGTCACGGGCCAAGTATTCCAAAAATAATCTTTGAATCCCACTAACCGCTTTCTTCTTCTTCCATCAAAAAGTCAAGCCACGTTTTGTGCACAGTGTCGTGCATAAAGGATCTAGCTGACAACTTCACCGCCTTCTACTAAGAACATTAATAATTTCACAAGCTCTCAGATCCTTCGATCTACTAACCTGCACATCCACTATCCAATCAGTGTCCCCCCTCTAATCAGCCACCTCCATCATTCCAAGACATGGCCCTAGTATCGGGCCCTGGTAGAGCCGGGGTCAGCCCCGCAGACTCTGAACTACACACCTCAAAGCATGTTACTTACATCAAGAACCTGGACACTGTGCGTGCTCCTTGAAAGAAAATGTTGGGTGAATGGTGATGATTGACCGACACAGCGGAAAGATGAGCTGGAATATTGGCTGACCGAGCACCTACGACTAAACGGTGTATATTGGGGTCTTACAGCCCTGCATATCCTAGGTCATCCGGATACCTTACCTCGAGATGAGACCATCGACTTTGTCCTTTCATGCCAAAATGAGAATGGAGGCTTCGGTGCTGCCCCGGGTCATGATGCCCATATGTTATATACTGTCTCTGCCGTTCAGATCCTCGTAACCATTGATGCTGTGGATGAACTTGAGAAGCGGGGTCGAGGCGGCAAGGAGAAAGTTGGGTCTTGTACAGAATTCCCTTATACTTACTGATATCAAGGATGGTTTACTAAACTATTACTTACAGTCATTGCAAACCTACAAAATGCAGATGGCTCCTTCATGGGAGACCAGTGGGGCGAAACAGATACCCGATTCTTATATGGTGCCCTCAATGCCTTGTCACTGTTGCGTCTGATGGACCTAGTCGATGTCCCCAAAGCCGTTGCTCACATTCAAAGTTGTGAGAACTTGGATGGAGCTTATGGCATTCGCCCCGGTGCCGAGTCCCACGCTGGTCAGGTATTCACCTGCATTGGCGCGTTGGCCATCGCTGGTCGCTTAGACTTGGTGAATAAGGATCGACTCGGAGCTTGGCTCAGTGAGCGCCAGATCGAAAGCGGTGGTTTCAATGGTCGACCAGAGAAGCTTGCAGATGCCTGCTATAGCTGGTGGGTAGGATCAAGCCTTGCCATGATCGACCGTCTGCACTGGATCGATGGCGATAAGCTTGCCGCATTTGTCCTACAATGCCAGGTTGGTTAATTGCCTATTGTGTCTTGTAGTCTCTTGCTAACCATTACGTAGGACCCCGATGCTGGTGGCTTTGCTGATCGACCGGGAAATATGGTGGATGTGTATCATACGCATTTCAGCCTTGCAGGGCTGAGTTTATTGAAATTCGATGGCCTCGAAGAAATAGATGCTGTTTAGTGAGCTATGGAGTATCTAATATTCTATCGTATGATTTGCTAACTTGAATCAACAGTTGCATGCCTAAGTCAATCACCACCAAATGCCTTGCCGGGTAGTTCATCAGTTGATTGATAGATGGATCAATGATCGATCCATATTGAAACCTCCCGCAATCTAATAACCCATCGTTCTTTGCCCTATGGACTTTGGGATACAATGCGGGGGGAGAATAATGACCACGTTGACTTATTCCGCTTCATACCCCCCTACAATGGCCCAAGAGCTGTTAAGACATCGTGGCACATACCCATTGTGTACCTTAAGATAATGATGACAAGATGAATGAAAGTTGTTTTGAGGTATCAATGACGTCCCGTGACTTACCCGCGACCCAACAATACGCACCTTCCTCGAATATCAATAGCTTATTGATAATGAAGACAGGCACGACCGTCCGCCTTGTGCACGTGCTTATAACGGTCTCTCGTCCTCTTCCATCGCTCCTTCGCCAGCTTCATTCACACCTGCTTTGGCTTCGACAGTTTGGTTGTTTTTGCCCTTTCCAGTTGCATCTCGTTCTATCTGTTTAGTTGTTGCCTCCTTCGGGGCCTTGGATCATGGCTGAGACTATCCTCATGTGTAGCATCTGTCCTGGGCAGCCCCATTTCAGCGATGTCTCTCACTTGTTGACCCATGCTGCCTCCAAGGCTCATCTGGCCAGCCACTTCAAACTCAAGCTTCGCACCGACGATCCTAACGCGATCGAGCTTCTCAAGCAATACGACGATTGGTTTGACGCCAATGGCTACGCGAAGCAGCTGTCTGCTCGCATGGCCAGCAAAGAAGTTCGGAAAAAAAGAAAGTCGGACGACGCATTGGCTTCCGCCGCTAAACATACAAGTAACCGAGCACCCAATGTCGAGTCTGAGGGCTCCAGTACTACTACAATCACAACTACCCCAGTTTCCGATTGCCTCGACCCTCGCTTGGCTGATTCTCACAATGACAAACAGCAACATGCGGAGACAACCATCCCGCCCATTACGCCAACCCCTTTGCCTATGGCAAACAGCAATGTGAAATCTCGAACGGGTCCCATCCTCCGCTCGATGCGATCCTCGAATGGCACAAAGTCAGACGGGTTGCAGCCGGTCGATGCTTCTGGACCAGCTGATGAAAATCGATCATTGGCTTTGCCCGTGACACCGATACAGCGCCGATACAAACCGGACCCCTTGGAGAGAACATGGGTTGCTAGCAAAGATACCCCTGATCCTTTTATCGATTCTGGTGATCAAATACAGGCATCGGGCAACCCTGAGATGGACAAGACTCGGGCCGAAGAAATCGCAAGACTCAAGGGAGTTCTGTGGCCAGGTATGGATCTTTTTGATTCCGCCACGCTGCAGATGCGTCGCCGACGCAACCAGAAGAAGGATGGTGCTGTCTTGAAGATGATGGAACGTACTTCTTCGCTCGTGGAGCCAACCGAACAGGTCTTTTCCCCACACGGAGGTCTGTTGAAGGAGCGTATTATCACGGGTAACGTGGAGGAATACAGCCCACTGAAGGGAGAGACTCCAGTTCCCAGACGAGGCATCGCTCGTACCAGGAGTACTCGTCTAACCAAAGCCGACCCCAACGTGCCCCGTGCTGTGGACAGAAAAAGACAGAAAGCCGACAAAGGCCGCAAGAACATGGAAGGGGAGGCCAAAGAAGAACAAAGCTTTCTCCGTCGCTCGCGCCGTGCAGCGGACCGTACTCACTCTTATGTTGGCGATGATGAAGAGTTTGGTCTTACTGTCAACACCTTTGGCAAGCGGCCCAAAGGTGGCTTCGGCATTTTTGTTGATCAGGAAAAGGAAGAAGAGGATAGCAAATCATCCTACCCGGACCCGGGATTCAGAACGCAGTTTGACACCTTGACCCCCACTCGCCTTGTTTTGAACGGAAAGACGAACACCGGTAGTCATGCCTTGAGAATTGGACACACCTCCGTTGACAAAGAGAACATTGAGCCTATTCCGAACCCCCAAGGCCGAATTGGCCCCCACAGTTGGCACTCCCCATTTGCTAAACGCAATTTCCTTGATGACTTTGGATTCGACCCACCATGCCTTCCTGATCTTGGTGAATACGACGGCTTTGACAAGGCTGCGTATCGCTCCAACCCCCTGCAAGCCCCCTCGAAGCACCCTTTCTATGACAGCCAGTATGAAGAGGAGCATACTGCTCAGAATGGCTGGCTTTCAATTGACCAGACAGTTCCATCCGAAGAAACCATCCCAGAAGACGGGCACCTCTTTTCTGGATACTATTTGACTACCGATGCGAACTAAATGTCATGATCTCATGACCCTGTTGATCTATCCCAGATGCAATCTGCTGGTCAACCCTGCGATACAGTGATGATATGAAATGCTCCGAAATGACCGAAGATGTGACCGAAACCCCAGACAGTGACAATGGTAGCTTGACCATGATTTGCGCTTGCCCGACGACCCGGACTTATTGACACCCAGCCTAATTGCTATTTCCAAACAATTGTGATTATCCATGGGTGTCCATTTGTATTTCCCATCCTTGATGGGCCGTTTGATATGCTGTACAATGTTATGATTAGCCAGTATCAATATGAAATGTCTATCAAAAACGTTTTTCGTACCATGTAGCATGTATAGATCTCGACAATTCTTCTTAGGTGTCCTCTTCGTAAAGTCCTAGAGCTGCCCGAACGACTTTTTCTGTACCTCCATGTACAGACAGGCCTTTCCAAGCTTACCGACACATCTATGATGAACACTCGCCAACTCCATGTTCTCATTATTCATAATGATCATGCATAACTACTGGACTCAAGCTCAATATAGTCGAGTCTTTGAAAACCTAGATGTCGTCGAAGCGTGTAACCCTGGAATCGGGCGAAGACTTTGAAATAGCAAGCAGGCTATGGTATAACCTTGCTGCAAATCGATTACTCCATCGCCGCTCCAGCAACATCTGTTTGACGAGGGCAATGGTATACAGATCATTCAAATCATCTGCAACAAGCAGCAGCTGAAAACAACCGATCCACTACCAGTGTTTCATCACTTCTGACGTCTCTACCTTTGGAGATATCCGTTTGATATGTTCTTCGAGTACATCTACGTCTCGTGTTTCCTACATACAGTACCCTCTATCATCTAGGTGCATTTTAATATGTTGCTCTTCTTGTACTTTAATACGGGAAACGAACGAGTGCTGGGAAGGTATGATAATGTGGCCCATTATGGCCAGGTCTAGCAAATTAAATCTACTTTACCCACATCTGATACGAGCTGCCCCGGCTATTCCTCGCCTCTGAATGACGGCTCGCTGAGAACAAGTGGAGCTGGCCTTCAGCTTCTCTCCATTGCTTGTTGTGATGACTGGAACCAAACACGTCTACAGCGACCAATCGCATTTTGTCGCCCTGGTATCTCGTCACTTGCACTGTCTGTCACCACACTCCCTGGTCAGAAGACGAAAGGAGAAAGTGGTCGCAACTTGACTCGATTAGACTAACAACAGCTATTGTACGTGAAAGCTGTACCAATACCATCCTTTCCTTATAGACATATTCCTCTGTAAAGACTATATGTATTATTCTTGTTCTGGATCTAGGGGATGTAGCCATGTTAAGTGAACATGAACGTGAACGTGAACATCGCTCACTCGGCAAAACCAGTGACAGCTAGTAGTTGAGTCTTAAACCCTGCGTTGAGTTACCTTACTGTTTCTCAGAGGCTACGAGGAGATAGGTGGATCACCTGGGTAAGTTGATCAGGCTTGATGGTAATGTGTCAGCTTCGGGGACCATAGATGGGGAGAGGGATGAGAGATCTTGAGAGACTGAGGGTGATGATAATGGGCTTTATGGCTGGAGGAGTGGGCTTCTCTATGATTATACGGATACTGGAGTGAATATCAGTGTGCAGGTCGCCTGAAAGAGCAATGGGAAGATAGAGAAAGGAGCTACCATTGATGCTATACAGTCTGAAGTGATGAAAGGGTCCAGAGACCGCTGCCTGGAGCTGCCTAGTCAGGTACCTGGTCAGGTGCCTTCCCTTTTGGTCAAAAATCGTCACCAACCCCATTACCCCGTTGCCTTAAGCCATTGGGAAGGTATAAATACCCCCTCCCCCCCTTTATCTCTCTTCTTCTTTCTTTCTTCTTCACTCGTTCTGTCTCCCGTCGATCTTTGCTGCGGCCTGGGTTAGGCCGAAAACTAGGTTCGAGCTCCGCTCATCTAAGGGCACGAAGCATGTTGTGGCCCGGCCCCCTGCAACCTCTGTGGACACCGACCGTACTTCCCCAGGTTCTCCATTGACGTATGTGGAGCTGAACAACGTGCTCCTGGAGACGGCCTCTGGCCCTCTCTGGAAGCCAATTTTTGGAACCTTTTCACAGAGATAGCCCTCTGTTGCCCAGTGAAGAATTCTCTGAGGGTTTGTTTCTTTCTTGAAGGTTCCTTCCTTCATGGTCCCTTTGTGACTGTGCTTTGTCTTACCTTTTGTCTCCTGCCTTGTGTCTCTTGCCTTGTGTCTCTTGCCTTGTGTCTCTTGCCCCGTGTCTCTTACCCTGGGTCGCTTACCTGTTTTGCCTGATTGATGGTTTTGTTTGCTCATGCAGTTTGTGATATTTGTTTCTTTGTGCACATGAACTTGATAGTCCACCAATTTATCACACTCTCTCCCTATCAGAGTTGTAGATGTCTATACTCAACATCACTCATGCAAACCTCAAATCATATACACCTACTCCTTGTAGACATTCATAGACATAGGCTTTCTTTGTCACACAAAATTGACTCAAGTTGTTCTCAGTAAAATACAAAATAGCAATTCACCTGGGCTGGGCAGGATTGGGGGTGATGAGTCAGCAACCAATTAACTCCACGGGTGGATGCCCAGGGCTAGCGCGTTCTGTACGCGTCGAGCTCCGAGATGCGGAGAACTCACATGGGACATTATTTGGAGCATACCTAATTTGAGATCAAGCTGAGATTAAATACCTCAGTATTGAATTCCATTGAAGTCGCTCTCCTATTATCAACCTGTAACTCCACTGCCACTCCACATACTTGCGGTGAGAGCATTGGTATCCTTCGTCAAGATGGCACCTCATTCTTCGCAATCCTCTGCACCCTCTCCATCATTGAAACGAAAGCAAGCGAGCATCTCTAGCTTCTTCACCCAGAAACCCGCATCAACCCCGGCCAATGCACCCAAGAAAAAACAAGCATCGCCAGCCGACAAACCCGAGCCGAAGCAAGACAATACCCCGGAAGCTGATGATGACGATGATGATGATGATATCGTGGTGCCAGCACCAAAGCGAGCCAAAACCACGGGCACAGTCGCGGAGGCGCCAATACGAGTAGCGACAAGCGTGCACTTCGAGCACACCTCTCAGGCAAGCAGCAGCAGCCAGCGTACCGATATCTTCAAATTCCAGAGCTCCCCTGCCGCTCCGTCAGCTGCGGTAGAGGAGGAAGACCCAGAGCGGAAACAGCGGAAGAAAGAGAAGGAGAAACTACACCAGCAATTCGTGCGGAAGCTCGGTGGGTCAGATTGCCAGGTTGGCATTGGGAGATTAGCAGTGAATGATGCAGCTAGCGCAGAGGTGGAAGCTGCAGAGGCCGAGGAAGAGGACGAGCCTGCTCCACCACCCTCGGTCAAAGGAAAGGGTGCGAAGAAGGCCGGGAGCAAGCTCACACCCATGGAGAAACAGGTCATTGAGATCAAGCGTCAGAACATGAACACAGTGCTGGTCATTGAAGTGGGATACAAGTTCCGCTTCTTTGGGGAGGATGCGCGCATTGCGGCCAAGGAGCTGGGAATCGTGTGCATCCCCGGGAAGTTCAGATTCGACGAACGTAAGTATCTTCTCTATTATTGCCGAAAGCATACTAATGTTAGGACCTACCGCAGATCCATCCGAGGCACACATTGGCCGGTTTGCATCGGCTAGTATCCCGGTGCACCGACTACACGTGCATGTGAAGCGACTCGTTACAGCCGGCCACAAGGTCGGCGTGGTGCGACAGATCGAGACCGCTGCGCTCAAGGCTGCGGGTGATAATCGCAATGCGCCATTTGTTCGCAAATTAACCAACCTCTACACGAAAGGAACCTATATTGATGACGCCGAAGGTCTGCAGGGCCCTGCACCGGCAGCGGGAGGTGCCTCTCCTGCCACTGGGTACATGCTCTGTATGACGGAGACCAATGCCAAGGGCCCGGGGAACGACGAACGAGTTCATGTGGGGATTGTCGCTGTCCAGCCGGCTACGGGTGACGTTATCTACGATGACTTTGAGGATGGCTTCATGCGGAGCGAGATCGAGACACGACTATTACACATCGCCCCCTGTGAGATCTTGATTGTTGGAGAGATGTCCCGAGCTAGCGAAAAACTCGTGCAGCATTTATCTGGAAGCAAGATGAATGTCTTTGGGGACGCCGTGCGCCTCGAACGGGCCCAGAAGAAGAAAACCTCCGCCGCCGAGGCACATAGCCATGTATCTGAGTTTTATGCAGGAAAGATGAAGGCTACCAGTACCGAGGAGGATACCCAAGCTGCGAAGTTGCTTCAAAACGTCCTTAGTCTCCCGGAGCAGGTGACTATCTGTCTGTCTGCTATGATCGAACATATGACCGAGTATGGGCTGGAACATGTGTTTGACCTCACAAAATATTTCCAGCCCTTCTCGGCTCGTTCGCATATGCTTCTGAACGGAAACACGCTGGTCAGTCTAGAAATTTACCAAAACCAGACGGATCACTCGACAAAGGGTAGTTTATTCTGGACCTTAGATCGGACGCAAACGCGATTCGGACAACGCATGCTGCGGCAATGGGTTGGAAGACCTTTGCTAGACAAAGTGCGCCTCGAGGAGCGGACGAATGCTGTCGAGGAGCTTATTGATCCTGCGCGAGCGGTTCCGGTGGAGAGAGTACGAGGGTTGCTACGCAAAGTCAAGAGTGATCTTGAGAAGAGTTTAATCCGGATTTACTATGGAAAGGTAGGTAACACTTCTGCAATGATGACCACATCTATACTAATGTTGAGCCAAGTGTGAGCGACCCGAACTTCTCACTGTATTGCAAGCTATGCAGATGATTGCAATGGAGTTTGCAGATATCAAATCACCTGCCCAGACGGGGTTCCAATCATCGCTAGTGGGTGAGGCCATCGCCTCTCTGCCTACGATCCGAGCGTCAGTCGTCAAGTATCTAGATAAGATCAACATGCACGCTGCACGAACCAATGACAAATATACCTTCTTTCGCGAAGCGGAGGAGACAGAGGAGATCGGCGAACTTAAGCTCCAAATTGGAAGCACTGAACACGGATTGTTAGAACATCGCAAAGAGGCAGCGTCAACAATTGGAAGAGGCAAAGTCGAATACTCCACAGTATCCGGCATTGAGTACTTGATCGAGATCGAAAACAACTCCCCGGCACTCAAGCGCGTGCCCGCATCGTGGGTCAAAGTCAGCGGCACAAAAAGAGTGTCTCGCTTCCACACGCCAGAAGTCATCCAGCTCATCCGCGAGCGTGATCAGTACAAGGAGGCCCTAGCAGCAGCCTGCGACCAGGCATACAAAACCCTCCTGGCTGATATCGCAGCACAGTATCAGTCCTTCCGGGATTCTATACAATCCCTCGCGACACTCGACTGCTTATTATCACTTGCAGACATAGCCCAGCAACCGGGCTATGTCAAGCCAGAATACACAGAAGAAGCAGGCCTCCACATCGAGCAGGGCCGACACCCAATGGTCGAGCAACTCCTCACAGACACATACGTACCCAATGACACAAATCTATCGCACGACGGCACGCGCGCCCTCCTCGTCACCGGCCCGAACATGGGCGGTAAATCCAGCTACGTGCGACAGGTAGCACTGGTCGCAATCATGGGCCAGATCGGATCCTACGTCCCAGCCGCTTCCGCCCGACTCGGTCTCCTGGATGCGGTCTTTACGCGCATGGGCGCCTTCGACAACATGCTGGCTGGCGAATCAACCTTCATGGTCGAACTCTCCGAAACAGCAGATATCCTCAAGCAAGCAACGCCTCGATCCTTGGTTATCCTCGACGAGCTGGGCCGCGGCACATCGACGCACGACGGTGTCGCTATCGCGCAGGCGGTGCTTGACTATATGGTGCGCTCGATCCAATCACTCACCCTTTTCATCACGCATTACCAGCATCTCTCGCGCATGGTGCATTCCTTCCCGGATCATGCTCTCCGTAATGTCCATATGCGGTTCACGGAGACGGGTAGCAAGGACAAGGACGGCGATGGGGAGATTACGTTCCTCTACGAGGTTACTGAGGGAGTTGCGCACCGCAGTTACGGGTTGAATGTTGCGCGTCTGGCGAACTTGCCCTCCGATGTTATTGACGTCGCCCGTCAGAAGAGTGCTGAGCTAGAGGAATCTATCCGGCGGAAGCGGTTGGCTGGGCTTCTGGGGGCGGTTGGTCGGGTCCTTGATGAGAGTGGTCTCGACGGAGAGTCTGCTGATGACGGCCTTCTTAGTAGGCTCATGGCCAGTGCGGAGCAGCTGTAGCTCACTAGGACCATGTATGTCGGAGAACGAATCTTGCGATTGTCTGTGATGGAGTAATATACATTAGTAGAATATAGTAGAATAAGTATGGCATTTGTTGAAGCTTTATAGCAAAAGCCAAATATCACATTATTGGCTTATGCGGCCTTGTGTCTTTATGTCCTTCCCACTTCTCGGTTTTATATCTTGAAAGACAAAAAGGCGACAAAACGCATCAGATACAGACCTTCCAATTTAGAAGGGACGAAGGTTTGACATAGCACAGCTACCGTCTACACCAATGTACTTGGTAGACTAGAAACTCACAAGACTACACTGGCAGATTCTACTAACGCTTTCAGACCTCGACCTCGACAAGGCTGAACCGGAAATTTTCAAACTTTTTTTGGATTCCATTGTTCTTTTTGTCGATCGGGGCTTGGTTCGAGTCGGCGTTTTCTTTTCTAAGTACCAGTAATGGGGGAAGCTGGTACGAGGAAGAGAAGAGAGGAAACAACATAACAACCTCGTTTGTCGCATTGAGCCCATGCAATCACGCCTAAATGGACGTGTGTATGTAGTAAAACACCAAGATCGAAACCAGACCAGACCGTGCCACAAGTCCACAAACCAGCCCTCGCGCAAGAACCTGATTTCGTTTTCTCGTATCAATAAAAAAAAAGGCTTTCTATTATCTTTTTTGCGCTCTCTGCTCCTCTCTCTCACGATCGTTTCTCCATAATCGACCTTCCGGGACTTTCGTTTAAAATAAAAAAACCAAAAGTCAATCCACCCAAACTGTCACCTCCAGTCGAAACGTCGGAAATCGTAGAAACGGCCCCTTGAGAGTCGGCAGGTGGGGATGATTGGGCAGCGCGGCGGTTTAGGGCTGAGGATAGGAGGTTGAAGGTACGGCAAGAAAGAAAAGCGGGGGACTCGATTTTGGCCGAAGAGTAATCATGAAAAACCGGTCGTAAGGGATATGCGAGAGAAGAAGAGAGACAAAATAGACGAAGCAAGCGAAATTTCGTTTTGGTGAATTTTAACGGAGACGGCGGGCCTCGCGCTCGGACTCGAGCAAGCAGAGGATGTCGTCAACGCGGACTGGTGCGGAGGAATATGTTAGCGATGCGGTTCGGCAAAGTTTTTCTTGTCTTTTGGGTCGATCTTCAAAATTCCATATTTCAACATGGGGCTCTTTCCACAGAATGAATCGATAGACCCCATGTTTCTTTCTCCCTCCTCTTGTGATCCCAAAAGACAGATGCAAAGAAATCAATATCGCGTACCTGGGCCCTTGACGTTACGGATGATGGAACGCGAGGTGTCGTCCATGAACTCGACGCGGACCTGGGTGACACCACCACGGGATCCTAAATAGACCAAAATTAGCGATTGCTATTCCTCCAAGTGTCTGGTTTTCATCGGTTTGTTTCGGGCGATCCGGGGCGCAATGGTTGCACCCCGCGAATATCGAATATCGAATTATGGGTTTGGAGCTTCAAAAATGCTGGGAAAGCACATACCGGTGCGGCCGAGGACACGGGTCACCTTGACGAGCTTAACGGGCTGCTTGCTGGAATCCATCTTGGAGGGAAGGAGAGGGCGTTGAGCTCGAGGGTTGGAATTGGTTGGACTGTAGGTAAGAGAGTGTAAAGTGGAATTTGGCCTGTGTGGGTTCGTGCAAATTACGCGAGGGCTCAGGGCTGGACACCTGAGCCGTCAGGCAGTGGATGAGTCAGCGGATGGAATTGACACCTGATGGGTCAGGCATATTCAGGCAGAACATATTTTCTTCGGACTCCGATATCGTTCAGCACCACTTTTAGACAACTTCGGCCTGTACAGCCAATTATCCTATTCAATCGATTAGAAACTCATTCTAGACTCTACCATGTATATCCTATAGACACTTCAAATAGCCATACACCACAGAATCCCATCACGTGGGCTCGTACTGCGCAGCGAACACGGTACATACTCCCCCGGTCCCGTAACTAACCCACCGGTGTAATCTGCCCCTCCAATTTCTGCCGCAAGAAGCTCCGGTCTCTCTCCCCGACTCCTCCGGACTATATCAATCGTTCTATCTTGTCTTTGAGTTATATTCACGGTCTCTGAATTGCAATTGACTTGACTACTTCGTCAATCGATCCCCGATCACCTTATTCCCCCCACCGAAAATCTGTAAAAAGCCCCGCGCCGCACCGCTCTATCACCATGGATCTCGTCAACCAGTGAGTCAATTTCAATTACAAACCGCATGGGGATTTCTGCTAATATAACGATTCTAAACAGCCTCGAAGGCCGTCTCCTCTTCGCCGTGCCCAAAAGCAAGTGCTCTCCCAAATCGTGACTCATAGATGCGAGCAGCGATACCCACATGAACAAGAAACAAACACAAAGAAACCAAGACTGACGGCGCAAACTCCACTATACAGAAGGACGTCTGCAACAAGCAACCCTCGACCTCCTCGCCGGCTGTGACGTCCAGTTCCGCCGCGAAACCCGCCTCGATATCGCACTGGTCAAGAATTTGCCCATTGCGCTGATCTTCCTGCCCGCTGCCGATATCCCGACATTCGTCGGCGAAGGCCGCGTTGATTTGGGAATCACCGGCCGCGACCAGGTCGCCGAGCACGATGCCACCCTGCCCACCGGCGAGGCCTCCAACGTCGAGGAGATCCTCGACCTGGGCTTCGGCGCCTGCAAGCTGCAAGTGCAGGTGCCTGAGAAGGGCGATATCAAAGAGGCCAAGGATCTCGTTGGCCGCAACGTCGTGACCAGCTTCACTGCCCTCACTGAATCTTTCTTCCGTAACCTCGAGGGCGCCGAAGTTGGCCAGAAACTCTCCACGAATATCAAGTATGTTGGCGGTAGTGTTGAGGCTGCCTGCGCTCTCGGCGTTGCGGATGGTATTGTTGATCTTGTTGGTATGTTGTGATATGCCAGTCTACTGAAATACTGTCCTGTGGAATACGGAACAGGGAACCGGAACCCGTTGCTAACACTCAAATCTGTTCAGAGTCTGGTGAGACTATGAAGGCCGCTGGCCTGAAGGCAATTGACACTGTTGTCTCCAGCACCGCTGTGCTGGTCAAGTCCCGCAAGACCAACTCCGAAATGCTCACTATACTCAGCTCCCGTCTGCGTGGTGTCATCACCGCCCAGAAGTTCGTCCTGTGCCAATACAACATCCCGCGTGAGCAGCTGGCAATCGCGTCCAAGATCACCCCCGGCAAGCGTGCGCCTACTATCACCGCGCTCGAGGAGGAGGGCTGGGTTGCTGTCAGCTCCATGGTGGAGAAGAAGCACATTGCCACGGTAATGGATGAGCTGATTAAGGTCGGCGCGAGTGATATCTTGGTCATGAACATTGCCAACTCGCGCACGGATTAAAGACTTGATGATACTTTGTTTTCTTTTTGTTGGGTTTTTATAGCATCCTTCTTCATGATCTTTTTTTTACTTTCATATACTGTGATGCTTTCATATACTGTGATGGAATTCCGGGATACTGTTTCCTTTTCTTCTGTTGTCTTGATAGACGGTCTCTATTCCAATTGGTATTGGACGAGGACAAAAAGTACATGCATAGAATGGCATAGGGTTACATAGCGTGTGTGCAAGATCTATCCATATCCGTATATTGAGCTCTGCTCCAACTTTCTTCTCTATCTTTCTATTTCTATGTAAATAGTCTCATCCTCCCCTGCTATAGAAACGCCAATATGCCAGACTCAATGCAATATGACACAGTCACATCTAAATATACCATATCCACAAACAGAAAAAAAAAACATAACCCAAATCATCAAACATATGGCAATGGTATCATCAAAGATCATCAAGAAAAAGACCAACACCAGAAAATAACACGAACGCACATCGAACCCTTATATGTTCTTCTCCCCCAATCCAACTCCCTCCTTCCTACCCCGATGAATAGCCTTGAGACACTGCCCAACGCCCTCAAGATCACCAAGTAATCCAACATGGCCCCGTTCACTCTTCACCAGACCATCTTTAATAATCCTATATCCAGGCGGCAACATAGCAGCCGAAGCAAGACAAACACCATCACCAGCCGCAAACGCAAGATCATCGTACGCATCGACCTGCTTGATAGTCTCACGCGACACGACTCGCGCTCCGTACACAGTCGGCAGCGTCTTGCCGTACAGCACAGCGGCAGGCGGGTACCTGTTCTCCGAGTGGAGTGTCGGCCGGAACGCCAGGTTCTCCTTGAACCGCTTTGTCTCTGCCAGCGTGCGCTCTAGGTACTCCCTCGCGGCGGCGTGCGGGATGGTGCACGTCGTGGCGATTTTGGAGGTTGTGGTGGTGCTGCTGCGCGGGTGTGCGCCTGGTCCGACTAAGCCGTCGGCTGGGTCGTGGGCTTTTTCAGATGCGTATGCGGCGTATGCGGCCGCGCTGTGTGGTGAGTTGTTGTTACGGGCGGAGACGTCTTTATCTACTGCGGCAGTAGAGTGGTGTCCGTCTTGTGTGACATGGTGTGGGTCTTGGGTGATGGATTCGTCGGAGTCATCGCGAGGACCCATGGAGAAGCGCTTGCCGATTATGGGGATGTCTTTGAAGCCGAGGGTGGTGGGTGTTGGGGGTACGGGGAGAGCTGGAGCCATGCAAGGAGAGAGACGGTAATCTTCCCAGGTTTGAGCGTTGAAGAAGTCGATGCGGAATTCCTTTTTGCTTTGTTTGTCGATGAAACAGTGCCCGTCTTCGGGGAGGAGGGCGAAACTTGTGCGGAAGGTGAAGTTTACTTGGGCTGTTAGCACGCGGGAGCTGATGAGGACGTCGTCGCCATTGCGGAGTGGTCCGAGGATGTTCACGCAGTGCTGTGGTACGCCTGCGTATACGACTCCGGCGAAGAGATCTGGTCGCTCGTTGACCGCGTGTCGGGTGATGAGACCGCCTAGGCTGTGCGCGATGACGATAGCGCCGCGTCGGGGCTCCCCCGGCGAAGGCTCCTGATTGCATGGCAGGCTCTCTAGGAAGGCGATGAGCCTGCGCGAGAGCAGCTCGGGGCTTAGACGCCAGTCATATCCATAATCGTGGACGCGCATTTCACCACGCTGGGCATTCTCGCTCCTGCGTAACCGCTTCATCAATCGTCGACAGACGTCCACCGGGCCCACGTGGGACAGAACCCCGGATGGAATGATGGTCTCCTCCATGTGTTCCTCGTCCTCCGGTTTCAGGCCGACCTCCAAGTCCACTTTGCGCAGATTCAGACCAACCTTCATCGGCACCCAAAGTTGACGATGGGGTGGCTTAGCAGACCGCAAAATTGATCCCCGGTAACCTCCTAGGATCACAACATCGCCCGTGAGCTCTTCCATTGCTTCTTCCAAGACTGGATGTGATGAGTTAGGATTATGCCGCGGAGTTGGCGGTGGGCTTTCAGCCCGCGGTGATTGTTCCTCTTTGGAAGTACTACTAGCACCGTTGTTGTTACCGTTTCCAAGCTCTGGCAGGAATTGACCCCACTCATTGCGGATATCCTGCAGATGGAGATTCGGCATGCTGAGCAGCCTATTACTCGAGTCTTGGAAACTATCTTTGATTGCCTTGAACCGGCTATTTACCTGAGAATGTACATTCTCGTATAATGGTCGCTGTTCAAGGGACGATGCCGTGGAAGACGCACGCAGATACAGCGATTGATCCGACGAGGACCTCCGCAAACTTGGCGGTCGACCGGGCATGACTGAACTAGGCCGCCGTGTAAAGGAATGTTTCGCGGCCGAGGTCCCATCTGGCGAGCGCAGCTCAGGTATCGACTGAGCGGCTTCTCCTTCATCCTCGATGCTTGAACCGCTCGGTGCAAGAGGTGACCGTTGCGGGTGCAGGACCAGCGATGATGTTCTTTTCGGCTGGCTCAAGGGTTTTTTAGCTGCAGGGGCTACCGTCTGGCTGCGAATTCGATTTTGGCCATTGTGGGCACGGAACGCGAGAGAAGGCCGTTTCCTCAAAGAGGTCAGGTCAGGTAGGAATTTCTTCAACTCGTTGGACCAGGCACGTGGCCGGCGAGGTAATGAATTCTTCAACAAGGCCCCGACAAAACCAGACCGCTGGCTCCCGGCTGCATCTTTCGACCCGGTTTTCTCATGAGCCGAGGCAAATAGATCGCTGCGAGGGCCATGCGCAAGCTTGCCTGGTTCAGGCTCATCATACTGTGCGGAGGAGTATGACGGCCTAGGTTTATGTTCGCGCCTCTCCCCGCCCGTTGCTGGTCTTGGTGCCGATGTTGGTGCTCGTTTTGGTTTTGGTGCTGGTGCTTTTTCAACCTTGGGCTCCACCGTTTCAGGCTCGGCCGTGAGTTCCGACGCAAACAGACCATCCTCGCCTATAGTATCCGGTATAGTCGAAAAATATGATCCCTGGTGTTCCAGCACGCGATTCTTCTCTTCCACGGGGGTTGCTCGGGCCTTCATGCGGCTCTGCTCGCGTCCGATGCTAACCCCCACCACGTCGCCGGCGGCATCTTCATCGGTGACCTCGGTCGAGTGCGGGATGGGTTCGTCGCTCAGTGGTTCGTCGCTATCGGAGCTGGAGAAGGACGAATATTGGGAGGGAGAGTCTGACCCGAGCAGATTCGAGGATGCCGTCTCCGAGGAGTACAATGCCTGTTGGTGCGAGTTTGTTGGGGCGGCCGTCGCAGCGCTTTCCGACGCCGGTTGGTCGGCGGAAATTGAGACCATGACGATATATGCCGAGAAAGAAAGCTTATCAACCAGTTTCAAAGCATGAGGTCGTACGAGTGTGCAACTGTCTCCAAACCTGGCATTGGCTATATGCACAAATGTGGGCCAGGATCAAAATGCGGAGTAAAGGATTATAGGAATGCCTTTGTAGAATATACTTGAAGGAAGAATGTTGTGTCGAGTGCGTTCATAACCGGAAACAGGTGGGTTCCACCAGCACAGCCTTCTCGGGTCGGTCGGATGGTCTCTGGAACTTACGTTGTATAAAAGTTAAAAAATTCTAAGAACGTTTAAGAACTTTTAAGAATGTCTTAGCAAAGGGGAGATGCTTGGCTGATGGATACAGGTTTATGGAGTATATCGTATCGATCTCCTTCTACCATGATGTATGATCGGCGTTGGATCCGGGCCCTAACCTTCGACGGCATAACATACATATTCAATAGCTATGTTCTTATTTAATATCCCAGATTCCTAATTACATTCCCAATATCACACATTATGTTCTATGGTCCCTGTGCCCCACAAACTGACCAGTCCGAAACTCCTCCTCGCCTCTATTCGCAATCTCTTGATTCCGCTCAGCACCATCCTCAGACCCAAAAGCCCGATCAACAGCGGTGGTCAAGTTTCCACGCAATGATTCTCCAGCGCCCTATAGCAAATTCAGTTTCTCATTTCCCAAGAGCAGAAAGATTCCAACTTACATGAACCGACGCGAAAGCTTCCTTCACTCTTTCCCCGAACTTCTCACCAGACCGTCCATGAGACCCATGAGTCCCATGAGCCGAACGATCACCCATTTCCGCGCGCTGCGCTGTACTGGCCGTGTACGGGAGCGGCGCATCCCCTACAATCCGGTCATCGCTGCGAGGCGACGGTGAGAGCGGTCGCTGGTGGGTCTGGGTCGGTCCTCCTGCCGATGCTCGCGAGTAACTGGCTCCTGTGGCAGAGTTGTAGCCCTTGGATTCATCGTAATCGGATCGTGTGTCGTGGAGGCCTGTTGGGATGCCTTGGGCGCCAGTTGAGGAGCCGCCACCCACTTCGCCGCGGGCAGTATGGATTGGGTCGGCGTGTTCATAGCCTTGGTAGGGTGGTTGCGACATGATTGAATATGGAGATTGTATTTATTTTTCTTGTCTCGGTGTTATTAGAAGAATGTGGCAGTCCTCGTAGTCTTGCAGTCCCTGCTTTTATACTTCTTTGTCAATGACGTCAGGATGAGTGCAGACCCTAGATCACCCGTTCGAGATATATAAATATCTTGTTGCGGTCATTGAGGGCCCTTCTGGGATGGATGACATAGACATCCTATTGTGTCCTAGTAAAAAAATAATGCATCTGCAAGAAGCTGATTATTCAACACTTCGACTTTGGCCCGGGGACAAGCCGAGGCCCAAGGAGCAGTTTTCCTAATCTGGAGTGTCTCCGATCCTACATATGTTGTAGATATTTCCACCTTCTCCTCTTCCTTTTCGACAACGAACGTTCTCTCTTCACTCAGAATCCCCTCAAGCATCCTTCAAAATGTCCAACAAACAAATCATCTACAGCAAGCCTCCCGCGCCGGCCATCGACCCCTCTCTCAGCAATGGCACCTTCCGTCTAAACACCATCCCCATCCCCAAGGATGTACCTACAGACAAGCTGCTCGTCCGCGTGCACTACCTCTCTCTCGACCCGGCCATGCGCCAATGGCTCACCGCCAAGCGCTCCTACATTGCCCCCGTCGAGCAAGGCGCCGTGATGCGCGGCCAGAGCATCGCTCAGGTCCTCATCGTCGGCAGCGGTCTGACGTCCAAGTATAGCAAGGGCGACTGGGTCGTCGCCGGCTCCGGCTGGCAGGAGTATGCCGTGGTCGGCGCGAAAGAGGCGGAAAAGATACACGTTCCGGCAGGCGGACGGCCCACAGACGCGATGTCCGTGCTTGGCATGACCGGGCTGACGGCATACTTTGGCATGATCGAGATCGCGCAGGTGAAGAAGGGGGACACGGTTGTTGTGTCCGGTGCTGCGGGCGCGACGGGCATGGTGGCTGGCCAGATTGCGCGCATCAAGGGCGCCAAGCGTGTTGTGGGGTTGGCGGGGACTAAGGAGAAGTGTGATTTCTTGGTCAAGGAGCTTGGTTTCGATGCTGCGGTCAATTATAAGGATGCGGATTGGAGGCAGCAGCTTAAGATCGCTACGCCTGAGTATATTGATGTCTTCTTTGATAATACCGGCGGTGATATCCTCGATGCTTGCTTGGCGAGAGCGGCTACTGGCTCGCGCTTTGCTATCTGTGGCGCTATCAGTCAGTATAATGCTGCTAAGCCGCAGGGTCCGGCCAGTTTTATGAGTGTGATTGTGAGTTCTCTTGGTTTTGGGTGTGTCTTTTATGGGGACTTCGGCTAATTGATGACAGTCGCAACGGATCACCCTGAAGGGTTTCATTGTCTTCGATCATGCGAAGCAATTCCCGGCTGCACTCAAGGATCTCGGGACTTGGTTGTCCGAGGGTAAGCTCAAGCGCAAAGAGTACATTGTGCCTGGTGGCTTGGAGGCTGCGCCTCAAGGTCTCATTGACCTCTATGCTGGTGCCAACACCGGTAAGATGATGGTTGAGGTGGCGCCGGTCAGCGAGGCGTTGGCTGTAAAGGCCAAGCTGTGAATGTATGACAGATGATAGGATTCTGATGAAGGCCACGCAGGCCATGCTAAATATTGCCTGTTATCTCAGGTAGTAAATATATTTCCAGCATGAGGATTCTCAAAAATGTAACCAAAGTCACTTCTACAATAATTAGTAGATACCTCTTACATGGCAGTTGGTTTCATTTTCTTTATTACTCTGCTTTTTCTGTGCTTGCTGTCCGTTTGAGTCTTTCTGCTCTGTTCACATAATTTAAGTGACGTCATTCTGATACACTTCGGTTTACTTATGTAGGGATTGGATGCTGACAAGATAGTTGATTGAAGCAACTGCCGACCTACAATTGATTCATGGCCGCAACATGCGAAGTATGACTAGAAGAGGTTCGAGCTTTGTCCTAAAGACTTGCCCCCATTTTACCTCGTCTACATATACAGCCATGCCGCGATTATACACAACAGTCCTCAGCAAAAAACAAACAATTCGAAGGTCAATTCTATTAATCCGACCCAAGCTATGTTCTCTCCTACCATCTCGTCAATTTGGAATAAATTCCACTAGAAAAGCCCCCGTTTCAGACAAGACCAAAATAGCAGCCAGTGAAAGCAACCAAAGCCTCAAGCTAGAAAAGCTGTTCAACGTGAAAGACAAAGGTGAGCAATATATAAACCCCAGTGCAACAACCCTGTTCTAACAACCTCAGTGGCCCTAATCACAGGCGGCGGCTCAGGAATAGGCCTAATGGCAGCGCAAGCCTTAGCCGTGAACGGCGCCAAAGTATACATAACCGGACGCACCGCAAACAAACTCGAGCGCGTAGCCTCTCTCTACGGCAACAACATAAGCGGCAAAATAATCCCGCTCGCCGCCGACGTAACCGAAAAAGACGAGATCAGAAGACTAGTCTCGGAGATCTCCACGCGCGAAGGCTACCTCTCAATCCTAATGAACAACGCCGGAATATCCAGCCAGACGCAAGACACTGAGCGCAAAGATGCATCCGAGCTCCGCGAAACTCTGTTCGATGACCCGGCTGCGACGTTCGACGAGTGGGACGAGGTCTTCCGCGAGAATGTCTCACATATCTTCTTCATGACAACGGCGTTCCTGCCGCTGCTGCAGCGCGGATCGGAGGTTGGAGATGGTTGGTCTAGCACTGTGCTCAACACGACTTCCATGTCTGGGATTGTGAAGATGGCGCAGCACCATTTTGCGTATAATGCTTCCAAGGCGGCGGCGATTCATTTGACCAAGTTGCTTGCGCAGCAGGTTAGTTCGTCGAAGCTGCGGGTTAGGGTTAATAATATTGCGCCGGGGCCTTTTCCTAGTGAGATGACTACTGGGGAGAGTGATGAGAAGCAGAAGAGTTTTATTCCGGATGAGAAGTATCGGGTGAAAGTTCCTGTTGCTAGGCCTGGGAGAGATGAGGATATGGCTGGTGCTGTGCTTTTTGCGGTTTGTAATCAGTATTTTAATGGGCAGACTGTTGTTATTGATGGGGGATATGTTCTTGCTGCTGGCTCTGCATGATGGGGGTTCCTTAAGAAACATTTATCAGTCAGTTCCTCCAATACCAACCATGCTCCCCAGCTATGCAATGCAGTATATTTCTCAGTGAACATAGTGGAATGACTGCAAAAGACCTGAATTGCTTGTAATACCACTAACAAGTACGTATCAACGATGAAAAACAGCGATGCATCAAGGCATGAAAGTCGGGGTGGCTAAAAATACAAGATGAAGTAGTGGGAAAACCAGGAAGAAGTGAAAAAGACCAATCAATGAGCTAAGAATATTGGGGTTCCTGGGTGGAAAGAAAAACAAAAAATATAACGAGAAGAAAGAAACGAGTGGTTCTCATGCAGTCAGTTCAAGATACATAGAATAGACAAAACGGCTGTGCAACGAGTGACATGTGTATACGGGTAGATAGTAGATAGGAAGGCAAGCAGACACGTTGGCCAGGCTGTGATGCCATGCTATGCGCTATCTGGAATGATGAGGGTACGGTAAGGAGGAAAAAGGAAAACGAAGAAGAACGAAAGGCTGAAGTAAAGGTGAGAACCTGACAGACCAGAGCACACATATTGCGAAGGCACGTATTATATCCAAGCCTATTGAATTGGCTGGCGCACCTTTCCAGCCTCGCGGACGGCATTCATGAAGTCATCCTCGTCGCCCGAAGCACCAAGAACCCAATAATCGGCAATGCCGGGGTTCTCGATCTGCCCACCGCCAAAGCCAGCTGCGGCAGGGGCGCTATGCCGCTCTTTGGGTTTCTGGGTGTTGGCTCCATGACTGCGGGGACCCCAGCCCAACACGTCGCGCACAGCTAGACGGGACTGCTCATCACTCTGGTGGAAGGAGAACAGTTGCGATTGGAGACAGCCCAGAATGGCGACGGCGGAGCGGATCATAATGCGATCACCCTCGAAGACCCAGCAGTCCCAGACGCGGGAGATGCGCTCGAGGTCAAGGCCGTTTGTCAGCAGCGAGCGGAATATGGGCTCCCAAATCTCTGCCTCGGAAAGGTTGAGGGTGTCGGTCAGGTGAGTGTGTAGACGGGTGAACTTGTAGCGCAAGGTGTCTGAGGCTAGAGTGTAGGACCGGGCCATGGCGCCGCGGTCCCAAGTGAGGAACGCGACGGGCAAAGGACGGTTGAGGGCGTTGGCCATGGCAAGGAAGGCGGAAGCGGGGGTGGGGAATTGCAAGACGAGGAGGGCGGCGATGGTGTGCAGACCGTGGATATATCCTACGTCGCTGCGGTACATGCAGTATGCTTGCAGGACGTCAATGAGGGTTTGCCGTAGTGGACCGCATCCTTGGAAGAGGTTCATATCTGGGAAGGCCTTGGGCACGTCCGTTTCGATTGCCTCAAAGCAGTCCAGTAGTCGTTTGCTGTTCTCGCTTTCTACATCTTTCTTGCCTTGGAGATCCTTTGCTCGGAGCAACGCTTTAGTGAAGGTTTCCTCGGTTAATGCTAGTTCGTTGCCAATGGCTCGTTTCCATATGGTGCCCCGGTTGCGAGGCGGAATTCCGCGCCACCATAACTCGCGAATTCGGGGCTCGCGGAGAGCGCGGTCCCAATTCGGATACACATATTCATCCCAGATGTTCTGCAGTGTAGCTCGAGTGTTATCCTTTTCACACTGTGCATTTGCCTCCCTGGCAGCTTTGCGTTTCTCTGAAATACCAATTAGAAGCCCGACAATACTTTACGGATCTTGTCTTGCACATACCAATTTCTCGAGACTGGGCCATCATTTGCTGATACTGCTTTAGATGTTTTCTCTCCTCCTTCTGGTCCTTAGGCGGAAGCCAGCTGGGGCGTGTCCGCGTGAGGACCCTTTCTTTCTCCTTGCTAATTGGCAGCGGATCGATCATGATATTTGATTTCTGCAGAGGCGGTAAAGCGACAGCATCACGAGATGCGCGATGCGAGTCCTCGCTGGACTTCCGCAGAGCACCGGTTTGAATATGCTCCTCCCGCTTGCGATCTCTATCATCAGCATGCAGCTCCAGAGCTTCAGTGATGATCTTAGCTTCCTCCGACAAGTCAGATAGGAAACTGTTATATGAGTAGGTACGAGGGTTGCGTGGCGACAGTTGTCCACGCTCCGGTCCTGCGGAGCTCGATCGGGGTATACGCTTCATGCGGGATGCCCTGGCCGTATTTTCGGACGCTTGCTTATCGCTCCCGGGTATGACGTGCTGGATAGGCAGTGGTCGCCGCCCGGGGCTGCGCCCATTTGGACTGGCAGACCGTGATGGAGCCCGATCCTGAACTGGGCGCGGAGAAATAGGGATGTTCCACAGACTTGCATCGTCCGGTAGTTCATCGTCCGAGTCATGGTATTCTTCCTCCAAATCTTTGACCGACTTGCGATTCGGTTGCCAAGTTTGTTTCTGGATGGGCACTCGTGCAGATAGCGGAGAGAGACCCAGGCTGGTGCTCGAGGCGGAGCGACTGGATGTCGGCCGTAGTGGTGAGACAGACCGTGACCGGCGAGCTTGCGATGGTGTCAAACCGGGTGAATGCAATGTGTTGCCTGGATCCTTTCGGGCTGCAGTTCTCGCAGTGAGGGAGCCTGCCGACACATTGGTCGATCCGCTGTGGAGCGGGGGCAGGGGGCTTCGCTTGCGAGGCTTGGGGACCGCGGTCAAGTCGCGAGTTGAGGCCGCAGGGACTTTGCTTGATATTCTGGCGGCGGGCGACCGTGCCATCACCCCAGAGCGGGCGTAGGAGCCTCGAGGATCGGCGTATGTCAAATCGGTATCATCTTCCAAGCCAATGTCTTCAAAATTCGAGATGTCCGTAAAGATACTCTCCGCACCGTCCAGGTGGGAGGAGGAATGAAACGAGGAGGATTTGGAGGATTTGGACCCGGAGAGCTCGGGGGGCGAATTGGGTGTCGGGAAAACGGTGGTCATGATCTCATGTAATTATTCAGATGTATTGATCCCCGCAATTATGATCGACCTGAAAAAGTACACAGGGTGGGAGGAAATTGGCGGATGTCCGGAAGGGGTCAACAACGGACGTGAAGATCGGTGTTTTTGAATGAGAATGGTCAGGCGTTTCCAGACAGGAAAGAATAATACCGCAATAGAAGTCAATTAATGTAGAAATGAATTGCAGGCACAGCCGCAGCCTGATGAGATCCAGATCAGGTGTAGTCGTGTAAAGAGGGATCAGGAGAGAAGATTACGGGGTGACCATTGAGGGCCAGGGGGGTTGTAGAGGGTAAGCAAAAAACAGTAGGAAAAGAGTGTGGGGGTGGAAGTAAGCAGAAAAGAAGTAAAAGATTCAAACGAGAGACGAAGACAGTGAGAATCCAAAAGAGAGTGAGAAGAAGAAACCGTGATGCTCAAGATTGCAAGCGGAGAGCCTCAGGCCGTTATGCCGCACTCGGTCTGGCTGAGAACAGGGGGTACCTCGGCGCTACCTTGTTTCACTAGGGTAAAAAGGGGCTATGAAGAAGTAGCGATAAAGTATTCAACACATTCTATGTTGTATGTGGTAGACGGTAGATGGAAACTGATCTCTACCCAGATGGGAAGGGATAACCTACATAGCCTTGAAAGTCCCTGAACACAGATCAAAGATATCTTGATTTGAACCCCTGAACCCTGATCTGTTTCAATCGGATTTAGCCGGATTTGTGCCCAATGATGCTGGCGGGCTGAATAGATTGTGGCACTGTATGCACTATTTAATTGGCCCCAGGGAGATGAGCGTACAATTGTGCAATTATACTAGTCGAGGGCAATTGATCGTACAATTACACCGATTATTACTTGATTTTGCAGACATTCCGGCACTAACTATTCTAGAACCGCCATTCCTCGAACATGGCATTTCCCTTCTTCACTACCTGTGCTATTCTCGAAGCCTCGGAATCTGATGTGGGTCGAGAATCTTTACTCAGCGAGTCTAGCCAGCGCAGCACCACCGCATACCGTGTTTGCTTGCGCTTCAAAACAAACCGAAATGCCGCAGAAGCCAGATACTGTAAATGGGATCGCTGAACGAAACACGAGAATGGGGACTCCGAATTACCAGCACGCCGGGCCTGGATATAACGGTTCGTCTGCCGAATCAGATCGCGGATAGTCTGTGTTATGATGGCAGGGCCGGGATGCGCACGACCCCGAAGCGACTTCATATAGCGGTACATCCTCATGGCAGCAGTGATGAAGCTGCAGTAGAGGTTGGCTAGCACAACTGCGCGCGAATTGTGTCCGTCATCAATGTACATGGAATATAGCTGCAGACGGAATGAGGAGAGCATTTTGCGGTGAAAGGTACGGCCGGGTAGGCGGGCGGCTTCAACGGTCAAGGCATCGGAGAGAGTAGCAGCAGCCGACTCGCCGCCCTGAAGGATGCGGTCTTGATCGCGGTGAAATTCCAGCGTGTGAGTGTCGATGAGACTACCGCAATACGGAAATAATGTGCTTCCCTCTAATCTGGGAAGTAAAATCCCGTCAACCGCTGCGCTGAAATTGGCCATGCTTTTCGCTGGATTGACCTGTACACCGTACGATGGTTGGCCCCTGATCATTACTTCCAGAAACTGCATTGCCACAGCTACATCCGGGGTGACCAGAAGGAAATCGTCCACGAGTCGCAGGAGAAGAGAATCCTCGGGTTTGATGAAATTCAGTACCTTTCGCTCAAGCTCGGCATAGAAGAAATTGCAAAGGAGGCTTGATAGCACGGAGCCTTGAGGAATGCCGTTGCGTTGGCGGAAAAATCTCTTGCCTATCTTCACGAGGTTGTTCTGGACATGTTCACTGAGAAGTTCCAGAAGACTATCAGCATCATTTTCTTTTTGACCACACTCAACAAAAACGGTGTTGGCCTTTCGGGTCGTGCTTTCGCTATTGACGTAGTCTGGTAGGTGTTGCGGTTTCATAGCAGGAGTAGCGCGACTCAGAAACCTTCGTATGGGCTTTCCTTGTTTCGCAGTAGAAGTGGGCGGGTGGATCTCGGTGTGCTTTGCGATGCAGTAGCTCTCTTCAGAGACCAGCTCTTCGATAAGATTAAGCAGCTTTTTCTGGGGGATAGTATCAAAACAAGCTTTGATATCAACCTTGACAAAGTACATCGGTGGGAGCTTGGATTGCCAAGGTCTAGAAGCCGAGGGCAGTCGTTGGGACAATTGTTCTTTGTACGCCTTCAATCGGCGGTGCATATCTGCAACGGAGAGTATCGACGAGCCCAATTTGGCAGGAGCTTGCTCACGCTCATAGGTCAACATGTTATAAATAGGCGTAATACTTGAATTGATGCTGATGCCAAGGTACGTTTCCCGTTTCCCCCATGACCGTGTCTTCAAATCTCGTTTGCGAAGGTTCAAGATGGGCCGGATGCCTGTAGACTTGGGAAGCAAACGGAGAGCACCGAAACCAAAGGACCGCCGCGCCAGCACACGTTGGGCTTGATCTGACTCAAGCTCCTCGAACATCATTGCCTTCAAGTCACCGAAAGGTTGCTGGGTCAACTGCTGCCACACATCATGGCGGAAATAGAAAAGGCGGTTTCGGTGCACTTGAGACTCGGTGACATAGAAATGCGAACGAATGAGAGGAATAAGGAGTGAATCGAAAATCCAAAACATGAATTCATGGAGTAGCTCGGTGCGTTTGTGCAAGTCAGACAGGGCGATCTTCGATCTTGTCTCAGATGGCAGACTAGTCTGGACCTGGGGTGGCGCCAGCCAAGGAATGCTTGTTATCTAGCGTGCGGATCAGTACGGCTTTGTCTCAGACGATCAGTTCAGTGCAAGCAATGACCAACCTTGACACCTTTGCAGACTTCGTGCAGACTTAGACTTTCGAATCGGCGCAATTTGATAAATCGGTCAACATGCCTGAGAACCAGCTTGAAGTTCGAAATACCATCTGGACCAACCCCCCAAAACTGCCGTGGGATCAATTTCTGGATTACCGCTCGACAAAATGCCGAGACAGAAGATGGCGGAGTCGCATGATCAGTTAGACTGACTTGAGTCTTTCGGATCACCGGTTTCTCGGCATCGTTTCCACAAGATGTGTCGACAGCTATGTGCGGCTCTGATCTCGCGCCATCACATGAGGTCTGCGAACTATCACTTGGCGACGGGTAGTTCACCTGTGTTACAAAATTTGACTCGAGAGAGGAGATAGGCTCGCTTTTTTTAGCATCAGTTGTGGAGACAGATGCGCCAAGGAGTCTGGGTTCGGTTTGCTGCCAAAGGTCAGCTACACAATCCTAGCCAATGTAAACAAAAGTGTCTCACTTCGGTTGGACAATAGTATCGCAGCAACTCTCCGTAGGAGCATTGTGCGTTGCGGTTCCGGAGCTTCCGGACAAGCTCTATAGTAATTCCACGAAGCCTCTTAGGTACCTTGACACTTTTCACGCCACCACAACCTGCATCTGCTGATTCACTCCCAGTCTGAGGCCCCTGTGGTCGTTTCTGTTCTTCCAAAAGAGATATCTCACTCTCACGAGACATGAAACCATTCGAGTCATTCATCTGCTTGCGTTGATCCGAGTCCAGCGTAAATACATTCAGCAGGCCGAATTGACGGGGAAATATGTACTTCATAACATGGACTGTTTGCGCCATCGAATCAAGCGTTGAGAAGCGGCCAAGAACATCTAATGGGAATTAGCATAAACCTAAAATCCATTATTCAAACGGCGAAGCACGTACGTTTCTGTCCTAGTCCAGAGGCTACTCCCTTTTTAGACTCGACACGCCCATAGAGGATACGTCGCCGCATAAACACAATGTTGTTTGGGCTTTGGAGCATCTCGGAACTCTGTTTGTATTCAGCTTTCTCTTTGGGATGTCTTTGACCAGCGGTAGGCATTGAGTCTTGTGCTGTGGCAGTAGAGCCGTTGGCTTCCGCAGATGCGTCGCTCAAAGGCTCGAGATCCGAGAGTGGGATACCTATAAAAATATCAGCAAACCGGGATCAACTCTCTCCCTACATCTTGACCGAATCATACCGCTAAGTTGGTAGTAGATGCCATTTTCAGCGTCGATCGGGGCAAAAACTCCGCAATCAAAAAGGAGCTGCATCATAATCTCCTCCCCATTACTACCAAGCAAGCCCAGGACCTCTGCCCATGCACCCTTCTTGAGAACCTGAACATTCTGATTCGGAAACTGAGACACGATGCCTGGAATACCAGTGTGTTGAGCATGGTGCATAGACATGCGTTTGAAGCCATGCGTCAGCAGATGCTTGGCCTCTTTAGAGTAGCCATTGCTACGATTGAAGATTTTCCAGATCACAAAGTCAACCACCTGCGACAAGGATCAGCAATCTGACACCTGTAAATGATTCGGCCGTCATGGGCTCACCTCCGATTGGGGACAAGTCGGCCCGGTATCGGTGCTGACGAGAATTGACCGCGATTGAGACTCATTAAAAGAGGAGTATTGCTTTTGTCGTTCGTAATTAAGGGTCGGAGACGATTCCTTCAGCACACCCACCAGTGTGGAGTCTAGCAGCTCCGCCAATGTCTCAGACGTTTGAAGTTGTGCATTGGTCCCTTGGTCTTCCCGCGAGCCCAATGTCAGGATGCGGCGCCGACGCGACTTGGAGGTCACGGGAAGTTTATGGAGCAGGTACTCCCGCAAGGGTACGACATTTCGGTAGTACAGCGAGATAACGGGATGGCTTGTTTTTGTTCCCAGGGGAATTGGCGCATGGGGAGGCCTGAAACGGCGGGGAGACGTGGTGATACCCGTGTGAGACGAGGACGTGGACCCGCGGTCCTTGATGGGTCTTTTCCTCTTTTTGCCCATGAGAGGCGATTCTCAGGTTAAATGTGTAATTCCTTTTTCGGATCCCTGTGAGTTTGGTTCATTGCGTATACAACATAAGTTTTGATGGGTTCGCGCGACGCGTCAAGTGTGCGCGGCAAACAAAGTTCGGATACGCGAATGCTCTCGAACTCGACACCTTCCTAGTATCAGTAATCTTGAACCATGGATGAGCCGTTGAAGTCTCTGAAGTCTCCGAAGTATATAGATGTCAACATACAATAAGAGACTTCCGTGGAAAAGTAAGTGAAATCAGGAAATCAGGAACCAATCAAAGCTACCAATTAAACATCGGAGCGAACCATGGAACGGGGCGGTCTAGATACTCCAGGGCTGGCCATTGCGTCTCCACTGCGTCATCCATGGGGGTCTCCGGGAGATTAATCTTGTTCCCGGGGGATGTCGAGGTACAATACGGAGGTATACGCCTGTCAGTTGCGGTATTGCTGGTGTGATGGATGTGTAGTCGAGGTATTTGCGATGTATAGAAAAGGTACAAGCCGAGGAAATGATATATAGGATTCCTCCACGTACAGTACAACATCCAGCTGAACAATGAACAAAGACAAAGAAATCCACAACATCCGCCAAATCCACTCCCAAATTCAGTTTCACTTTAAACATATCATCCACTAGTCCCGATTGATTTCTTCCCTCTTCTCTTCTTCCTCGAGTCTTCTTCCTCGAACTCGTCACAATTCTTTCTTTCCACCCATCACAAAATATTGTTCAAAGATCGACACTGTAACTTCAACACCTCTTTGTCACTAGTGCAGGTCAGCCTGTCAACACGGATTGGCCCGGAGAGCTAGCAATCTGGCCCACAGTCAGGATTCGCTTTGAAACCCCTCAACTACCAGGTTCCAACACCTATCAGCAGCCACGGCTGGTAAACAAAACATCCGTCTGGAGCTCGATCCTCCTATCCGTTCTCTCTCTCACGACAGTTTAATTTCGGCAACTGGCCGATCCTCGATCTCACCACTCTACTCTTCCCCGATCCCCCCGATTCGAACTCCATCCAACAATCTTACCTTTCGAGCTTTGACCGGGGAAATATCCCCTCGATATCGAATTTTTTTTGTTTGGCGAGTTGTCTCAAATATGAATGCTGAATGGGTGTGCGCCACCCAGGAGGATTGCTTTGTAGCCTGAATCGACTCACCTGCGACATTCCCGTTGGGCGACCATCCCGGAACAACGCACCAACGCAACCCGCCCAGAACCGAAAGGCCGCGACCAGTCCACGTCGACCTGTCGGCCTGAAGCATGCAAGATGTCTGGCGGTGACGAGCAGGGTTTTGATGTCCGGTATCGCCACCCACCTCCGTTTGGGCGACAATTGTCGGCTCCGGCATTTGGCCAATCTGCCAATGGTCACACTACCACTTCTTTAGGTGACTCGCCGACCGTCTCCTTCTCTCCCCAGGCACAACCATCGACCACGTATGCTCCACTATCGTCGGGCTTCATACGACCCCATAATTCCTCTACTTCCGCGAATCACCTCTCGTCGGGCGATCAATTGCAAGATTGTAGAGGACGGGAGTCTCCAGACCCCGCTGATTATTATCGCCAGCGTGGATCCCTGCCAGGCACTTCATCCAATGTAAGAGAGGGGTTTGGTGATGTAAGAATGGGCATGGCCGCGGCCGACTATCCTTCAGTCGATGACAAAGTATCACCCCTGCCAACAACCATGTTGGAGTCATCGCGCACTAGACGTCAACCATACCGTTCAACCTCGGATTCGCCAACGCTAGGAGCTCCCTCGGTCAACATACCCCCGTTGCATGTGAACCCAAGGTCACGACAGCCGTCGTTCAAAGATCTTGTCAACAAGTTCAACAAAACCACGGATCAGGTCCTCCCTTTGCCATCTGTTTCGCGTCCAACCTCAAGAGCACCGAGTCCTTCCGGAAGTGTTGACGGAGAGCGAAATCGGGTGTTGCCACGGCGTCGTCAGTATCGTGATTCGCTACCGGAGTCGATCACCAGCAATTCTCGAGCGCCAGCGGATTCGAACCCGTCGTCGCCAGAGATAGACAGAATCGGTCCGGCCCTAGATACAAATAGTGCTATTCCACCCCCTCTGTTTCAACGGATTACAGAATCGCATACTCGCCGGCCATTGTTTGGTGAACTGTCGCCTATCAACACACAGGTTAACAACGGTGCCATATCGCGTTTACAACAACGCCGTGGGTCGGATGGAAGTATTCCAAGCCCGAACCCAGCCTTCCGTGAGCGTCTCGATCAATATCCTGCAAAATCACCACTCACGCCCACTGCATGGTATCTTGGACACACAACTTCTTTGGAGGCAGTCCAGGCCGGGATAAATAGCACCGGCAAACATCGCCGAGTCCTAAGTGATTTGGATAGAACAAGAGAGCCCCTTGCAGATCCGTGGAATCCTGAAATGGCGGTACCTGCGCCCTTGCGGCAGACTAAACCCGGCCATGGGTCGCCCCCGGGCAGTCCAAATTCCAAGTCGCGCATTCCTGTCTGCTCGCACCGTTTCGTCACTTCCGGTTCCGAAAGCTTATCCCCATCCTCCAATCCAACATTCAGCAGCCGATCCGCTGCCATTACCTCGCCGCCCAGGGGCGGCAGCCGCCTTCCTATTCCGTCACCTAAACAAAGTTCTCCCCGCATACCAGCAGATGATCCCGCTTCGTTCGCGACGAACCCGCGTGGTAGGCGGGATCTAACAATCGGCCGAACACGCAATCAGTTATCTGAATCCAGTCGGCGACTTGAAGCTTACATCGCTGAGCCGCCACCTAAAAAGTCGCCTCCGTTGCGCAGTTCACGACCTCGACAACCCGTCTCACATGGTGCTGCGGTCTCCCCACGCTCCAAAATCGGGGATAGAGTTTTGAATTTACAAAAACACGCTACTTACAACAACTCGCGGTCTCGTCCTGAACGCAAATTACCTGAATTGGTCAAGGTTGATTTTGATGCTCGTCGCCGGCACATTCAACAGGCACTCTACCGACACTCGGATGTTCAAGAGAATCAGAATGACAGAGGACCGAACAAATCAACTGCTGGAAAGCTTCGACGTCACGCTTCGGTGCGAGAACAGGAGACGAATGAAGATCTCAAGCAATCGATGGATGAACCTACAATTACCCCTAACCCGCCTGTGATCCACGCCCCGTCATCCGACGAGATGGCTACGATGGTTAAAGACTCGACCGGCTCGGTTGAGTATGACGAAAATGGGGTTCAAGCCGTTCCTAGGCTGCACCTCAACACTGCCCTGCCGGCATCGGATACGGCAGCGCCCCACACAACGATGGACTCTCCCACTCTTGGCCTCCCACAGGGTGTAGATTCAACAACTTCAGGTGAAGGACAGCCTACCGTTGATGACCCGACAGATTCGGGTGCCACATCAGACTCTGGTGATACCCATGTCACTACTTTTGATCCGGAGCCCCAGTCCGGGCTGCTGCAGCGCAATCCCAGCGTTTCTCAAACTCTTCTGGATCATATAATGCAAATCCGCGGGTCCAACCGGAGCGACGACTCATGCGACGAACCTGATTGCAGTCTTTCAGAGAATGACGACAGAGAGTCCATCCAGATTATGCTTGGAGATACGCCTTACTACAATTCCTCTAGTAGTAATGATACTCAAGAGCCTGAGCGTGCGTCAATGCACCAGGCTCAAAATGAAACTGATCTTCACAACCGATGGAGTATGAGTTCCTGGTCATCTGGGCAACACCAAGATTCCACCTGTGACGAGCATTGTGACGAGAGTGGTGATGATTCTCTGCTACGAGGCCGTGAAACGGAACCACCAACTGAAACTTGTTCGGCTGTTTCAACAAGGCCAGCTTCAATGGTAGACGATGAATCACCAGCTTCAATTCAGGATCACGGCGTAATGGGTCCGAGCACACTTCAAGGATCTGAACAGTTTCGATCCAATGCCTTTTCTGATCCACCAAGCTTAGCTAGATTGGGCAGATGGGATTCGAAGCGTGCCACTCAGCTCTATCTGGAGGAGTTGACGCGAGGCAGGAGTCACCACCTTGGCCCAGCAGTTTACCCCTCGTCCGAGCCTCGATCTCATCCTGCAGATACACGTGCAGATGGGCGACCCGATAGCCTAACTGAGGATCCGGTAGTCGTGCCGGGGTTCAAAGATTTCCATGACTCAGAGACACTCTCACACACAGCTAGTTTGGTTGGACGTGATGATTGGGAACATGCGTCTCCGTCCATCATGGACTGGATGCAGATCGCAGCCGAAGATGATGCTGTAACCCCCGACACCGAAACCGATGGCATGCGCACTGAAGGGGTACTCACCCCCCGCCTAGTGCCTTCGGCAAACCAAGATGCTGGCGCATCCAACAAAAACAATGGCCTGGGAGTCTCGGTTGATGCTCAAGCTTCCAACGACCAGACTCTGCCTCATGCATTTACTTCGGGATTCCTCTCGCCCTCAACGATGCACTCTACTGATAATGAACCTCTTGGAGGTCAAAATTCGCTTAATTCATCGAGCCACATTGGACTCAGTCGCAGTACCCAGGCTGCTCCTAGAGCCGCGGGACATAGCCCGGGCAGCAGCCATGACTCTTCTTTCCGAACTTTGGAGTCTATTCAGTCTCCCGAGGCCGCTGACTCCTCCGCTACTTCACTTGTTCCATCCACCGAGCAAACCATTCGGGTTGAGCCGAAGGATTCGCCTTCTCCGGAACAGCGACGTCTCAAGAAGCGACGTCACATAATCAAAGAACTTGTTGATACGGAGCACACCTTTGGTCATGATATGATAATCATTGAGGACATCTACAAGAGGACCTCGCTCACGGTATTGGATCCCGAGGATGTCAAGGTTCTCTTCGGCAATTCCGACCAAGTCGCGGCCTTCTCCGACAAGTTCTTGTCTGATCTCAAACAAGCAGCTCAAAGTATCTACGTCATACCAAAGGCTCTGAGATGGACCAGCAAGCGAAAGCGCAACAATCAGGCTGCCGAGTCCATTGCCCCAGAAGGCGCCGAAGCAGCAGGAATGTCGGAACTCGAAAAGGATCGCGCGACCTTTGTTGGTCAGATTTTTGTCGCCCACATGACGCAGATGGAAAAGGTGTACACTGATTACCTGAAAAACCATGATGCCGCAAACAAGAAACTTCAGGTCGTGCAGCGCATTCCAAAGGTGGGCTTTTGGCTGAGCGAATGCCAGAAGGGTGCTATGGATCTCACGACCGCCTGGGATTTGGACTCTTTGCTCGTTAAGCCGGTGCAAAGAATCTTGAAGTACCCCCTTATTCTCCGCGACCTGTTGGAGTCCACGCCAAAAGATCACCCGGACCATGCGGCAATTTCCAATGCTCTGGAAGAGGTCACGAATGTTTCTCATCGGATCAACGAATTGAAGAAACGAGTAGACCTCGTTGGTCAAGCTGTCGGCCGAAAGCGCAACCACTCTGATGTGCGTACCGGTCTGTCTAAAGCCTTTGGTCGCCGCACGGAGAAGTTTAGACAGCAAGTTGGCCTCTCCGACTTGTTTGAAGACAAAACCTATGATTTGCTAGCGCAGAAACTTAGCGACGGCTATTTCCAGTTGCAGGTTGTCATGCGTGACGCTGAGAGCTACTCTCGGGATGTGCAACTCTATGTGAACCAGTTCAACGAGTACGCCGATTCGATCGAAGAGATCATCGGCATGTCGCCTTCTCCGTATCCACAATTGGAGAGCAAGTGGCATCAGTTCAAGATGACAGTTCAGGAGCTTGTGACGACTGCTCTCCCAGAACATGTAAGTTATGTCATGTTTCTTTATTGAATCAACACTAATTATTGCAGCTTGCTGTCGTCCGCAAAACGGTCATTGATCCGATGGTTGAACTACTAGGACTTTACAATGCACCCCAGCGGGTCATGCGGAAGCGCGACAAGCGACTCCCGGAATATGCACGCTACAAAGCCATCAAGGACCGTGGCGACAAACCTGACAAGAAGACCGTCGAGCAGGGCGAGCAGTTCCTGGCTTTGAATGATACCTTAAAGGATGAATTGCCTAAACTCTACGCGTTGACTTCCAAACTGATGGCAGCGTGTCTGAAGAACTTTATCGAAATTCAAACTGTGTGGTACAGTGTTCTACAGAAAAAGATTGGTGCTCATGTGGAATTGTTCCCCAATGACCTTGACAGGCTCATCAGCGACTTCAATAGTGACCACACTTTGATGGAGGCACGAGTGGGGGAGCTAAGTTGTTGCAACGGGGCGATGATGGCTCATTCCCTCAATTTGGTCCCCCTGTCACCCGGTGACCAGCATAATTCTATGTCGCCTCGTCGTCCTTCTACGGTGAACAGCTCGAAGACGCGACCTGGGTCTATGACCGATGATTCACCGAACGTTTCCCGGGATTTCAGCATCGGCAGCCAATCATACCAGTCTCCCCAGATGGAAAGCCACTCCAGCCGCAGCAGCCGTTACCGAGCCAATTCCATTCTATCTAGCCGAGTCATCCCAGACACTTCCAATCAACTGCTGCAACAAGTCACCAGCGCTCCCGCCCTTAAGAGAACCAGCGACATCGAGCCTTTCCCTAGACTGCCAAGACTCAGCCTAGACACACCTTTCCTCGAGGATGTGATCAATAGCTCTTCGCACTCGAGCTACCTGCCAGCCTCCCCGACTGATCGATACTCAGGATTCTTCTCGTCCGCCATGCCCATGTCGGATGTGCCGGGTGATACTGCTGTAAATGGGCACCCGGAACGCAGCGCCCCTCCCATAGGCCCTGCGGCGTTGTTCTGCGCGGCGAGTGTTTATGACTTTGACATTGACACTCGCACTGAGGGCGGATATCCCTATCTGACCTACGCCTCCGGGGATATCTTCGACGTCATAGGCGAGAAGGGTGAGCTTTGGCTTGCCCGCAATCAGGACGATGCCACTAGGACCGTTGGCTGGATTTGGAACAAACATTTTGCCCGACTCAGCACCTGAATCAACAATCTCACGCCATCTTTTCGATCTATTCGCCAATCATTTTTCAAATCCGCAAGAAGAAAAACACACAATACACGGTTTCATACTAACTACAGGATATTACAGGATCATATTGAATGTTTCTTTTTCTAATCTGTCTTCATATTTCTTCAAAATCATACCCTTTGAAGAACAGGGCAAAACAAAGGCGACTACACCAGTTGCAATGTTGCTGCTTTGTCACTTTGATCTGCTTTTGTTTCGTTCGGCGTCATCTCATACTGATGATTTATGGTTTTTCTTTTCTGTCCATCCCAATTGCTTTGGCCTTGTTTCCATCTCTTCGATCTGCTCTCTGTTTTTCCACTTTTATGCGATCTCTGTTCCCTTCCTCTCATCTCAGCTCATGGTCTGAACCTCTTCTTCTACTGGAGCTCTGGGATGCACGTTTAGATACCCCTTATTCTTATGAATTAATTTCTTTAATAAATCCTGCAGACTTATCTAAATCATACATTTCTACCTCGCAATGCTTCCTAACATAAGTCCTGATTTAGTATACCCATCATGTGACCCCACATGTGACGCAGCCCGATCAAACCTGCCTGAGTCCAGTTCTTTTGGGGATTTGTCCCTCTTGTGTTTTCATCGCTACCTCCCTCCTGTTCCTGCGTCCGAGATTGCATCATTCCAAAGGAAAATCACAGCCTCAGTCTAACCTTCCCTTGCATGGCCACTGCCTGACTTACTTACTCTCAGCCTTGGCGTACCCCTCAGCATACTCTGTACCACTCGACCAGCTATTGTCCATAAGCGCAATTGAAAATAGCATTAGCATTCAAGCATTCAATCCATCCTCCGCCTTCCTTCTCCGCCACCCATAAGCATAAGGCTGACGGCCTCCCTCTCCGAAGCGCCGCCCAATCCCGAGTTGCCGACCGGTCCCACTTCTACTCCGCCAGTGCAGAAACGGGGGACACATTCGAGTCTGTTACTTGAACATTGCCGACGTCTATTTCGCATCCGGCTTTGCTTGCCACTGCATAAACGAGGTTGTAGGTTGCATCTCATTTCCTGTGCGCGCGGGGCACCCGAACTCTCAAATCCTGCGCAAAGATCTGCCCCGTTTATCATAACCGCGATTTGTGGGGTCTGGCTTGGCTATCTGAGGAGCCTAGCACCGTGCACGTATTGCGTTCTCGACTGTGGCGCAGTGTATAGCTTCTCTTCCCGCGGCTTTCAAGGAATTCATATTCTAGCGGCCTGACTTCGGTTTTGTGATCAACTGAAAGGCACATATCATATTGCCGTCATGTTGCGCAAGGTGCGCGGCCGGTTTGGCGATAAGGTGGGTTTCGCTTGATTCGGTATTAGCGGCACGAGTACTGACTTGCGCAGTTGAACCCAGATGATGCATTTTTGAGTTGTAAGTTTAGAACAGATCTTGCCGCCTTGGTGAATAGCAAACGGGATGCTTACAGGTCGCCTTTGGGTGCTCATAGATTACGACGTGCGATGTATGGAATCAATCCCCGAAGCGCGAAAAGGACTAGGTAGTTAACGAAGAAACAGTGACAAGAGAGGACATGCAAACTCTCAAGAATGACTGGCTCACAGACAACGTGGGTTTGAATGGCGAGAGAATCCTTCCAGCTGGGACATGAGCTAATGTGTCATAGATCATCTCATTCTGGGAGGAGTAAGTCCCTAGAGTCGGTCCGACATACTTCACAGTACTATGGCACTGATCCTCGACCTTCCTGCTCTAGATATCTCGAACATGAATTTCTTTCACGATACCAATCCTCCAATATCATCCTTCTCCGCCCCAGCATGTCATTCATGATCCTCCAAACCCCCGATCCACGCACCCTCCGCGAAGCACTCCCGGACTTCACTCGAGCAACCCATGTCTTCCTTCCCATCAACGACTGTCGTAACGTCTCCCAGGCAGAAGGAGGCACGCACTGGTCCCTCCTGTTGATCTCGGTCGTCGACCGCATCGCATTTCACTACGACTCGCTATACCAAGGAAACGTCTGGGAGGCAGACACGGTGACTCGCAAATTCGGATACCTCCTAAACATGCCCATTAGGTTCCTGCATCTGAACGATTCGCCCCAGCAAGACGGCGGCAGCGACTGCGGCGTGTACGTGTGTATGAACATGCGGTATCTTCTCATGAAGCGGTTGCTTATGGCGAGCGCACATGAGAAGGTGAGTATGAGTCTCGGAGGACGGAAGATCGATGCCAATGCGTCTCGCAAAGAGATGGCCAAGATCATTGAAGGGTTCCGGAAGGAAGGCGAGCGCCGACGATCGTATGTCACCCTTGGTTACCTAGCTGCACAATGCAGTAGAAGCAAGAAGCTAATATTGGATTCTAGAACAAGCGGCAGTCCTATGGGAAAGAAATCGAGAAGTCCTCCGCGTGTTGATTGATTGGTCTTTCTTGATTATTTTTATGAGTTTACGTCTTCTTTATGGTTCCATTGCACACACTCGCAGTCTTTTGCAAAAGATAAAGCCTCATCAACAACATGTGGACATTGCATTGATGATCGTGTACTTGTCAGCGTTGCATTACTTGAATGCGTACCATGAATTACATACATAAATGGCCTTCAATGTGCGTTGTATTGTATCTACTTCTCATAGACTTATTCCTAGAGTCGAGGAATGAATTCAAAACTTAGGGATATATATATATATATATAATACCCCGTATATATGCCCAGCTCTTGGGCGAATGCTCAATGATCAACAAGCGGTGAGGACTAACCCTGTTCGTACTTCGTATTCCGTAGTAGTATGCTGTAGTGAGAGTGAGTGTTGGCGAGGGCCTTGGGCCTGTTCTCTCTTTTAAAAACCCGCGCTAGATACAACTCTCTCTTCTTTTCAGCGTGAATTTATGATCATTAGCGCTTTTGATACATACGTACATAAGTAGTCGTGTAGCTATGGCCTCTTATACGGACACCTGAATGGCTGAGGCGAGTGTTATGATGTCCATATCGTATTTCGCACACCTAGATTATCAATAATACCTGGCTCTTTATTTGAATATCCGTTAGTACATTATATATACACCGAAATGATTTCATCCATGATGATGATGTCCATGTCTGATGGAATAGCTCCGTATCTTATCGCCGTGCGGAGCCAAAGCCAAGCGCAACGTCAATTCCCCTCAACATCATCCCGAATCCACTTTCCTTCCTGTTCATCATCTCCAGCCTGTTGAGAGTGCCCCAAATTCCCAGTCGGGCTGAACCGGGTAGATGCCGCAGAACTCGAGAGGCGACACCGAGCAGAGCGGTAAGCGCCAATCAATCGGCAAGAGGAAGCTTTCTGATCAAGGAGAGCCGTCGCAGCCGCGATCGCAACAATCCATATCCGAGCTCCTCTCCCAGAGGTATTCACCCGACCGCAGCCTTGATCTGCAAACCCACAAGCGTTCCCGTCTGTCGTCGTCTCCCTCACGCTCCTCAACCCAAACGAGCCCGCATAAGATGCATCCGATTTCCGGTTCCCCGCCTAAGAATGGCGTGCCAGGTCGGGGAGTCTCTGGGTTAAATGGTCCCATCAGATCCCATGGCTTGAATACTAATATCCGCCAAAACACATTTTCTCCTCATAGCGGCGCGAAAAAGCTCGTCGTCAAGAACCTTCGTACCGGACCGCGGCTTAACCAGGAATCGTATTTCGATAAAGTGTGGTCGCAGTTGGATGCGGCTCTAACGGCTATTTTTGATGACAGGAAACCAGAGAGCTCGCTAGAAGAGCTATACAAGGGCGGGGAGAATGTCTGCCGCCAGGAGCGGGCAGCTTTGTTGGCTAAGAAGCTTCAGGATCGGTGCAAAGAGTTCGTCAGCGGGAAAATGCGCACGAATCTTGTCGCCAGAGCTGGAGGTAGCACTGATGTCGGTACATTGCGGATAGTGATTGAGGCGTGGTCGGCCTGGCACTCCAAGCTAGTATGTGTGGCAAGGAAATATCTCGAATGGAGGTTCACAGCTAACGGTCTCTCTCCCCCAGGTTACTATTCGCTGGATCTTCTATTATCTCGACCAGTCGTTCCTCTTGCATTCTAAAGAACAACCGGTGATTCGTGAAATGGGATTGATTCAGTTCCGGTCATACATCTTCTCTGATGCGAGTCTGAAGCCAAAGATTGTGAAAGGAGCATATGATTTGATCGAGGCCGATCGAGGTGGATTTACAAAGGCATTGACAGATTCAAGTTTGCTTAGAGATGCTATTGAGCTTTTCCACAGCCTCGATGTGTATGGGAGTGACTTTGAGCCTTTATTCATGGCCAAGTCCGAGGAGTTTGTGAAGCAGTGGTCTCAACAACAAGCAGCAGGGTCCCTGGCTGCATACGTCGATAATTCCCACCAGTTGATCGAACGTGAGGTAGAACGGTGTGGTCTCTTCTCTTTCAATCGAAGCACGAAGCTCAAACTGTCCAATCTCCTGGATGAGACTCTAGTGACACGGCGAACGGACGTGTTGACCAACGAAAACGAAGTGCTTGGCTTGATGCGAGCCGGCAATAAGACTGCCTTGAAGCAACTATACGGTTTGCTTGACCGGCGAGATCTTAGTCTCGAATTGAAGCCTGCATTTAGGAAGTACATCATCGAGGAGGGTGAGGGCATCGTGTTTAATCAAGATCTGGAGGCCGACATGGTCATTCACCTGCTCCAATTTAAGCAAAAGGTTGACGATATTTGCACCGATTCTTTTGAGTCGAATGAGGAACTGGGCCACACGGTCCGCGACGCCTTTGGTACCTTTATGAACCACGGGAAGAAGATGGACTCTACAGGTGGTACCGACAATCCCAAGTCGGGTGAAATGATCGCCAAATACGTGGATAGGCTCCTTAAGGGCGGTTACAAGCTGCCACCAGGCCGTAACCCAGAGGAAGTAAGCCTGATGTCCGATGATGCAGAGCTTGACCGACAGCTTGATCAAGTTCTCGACCTCTTCCGATTCGTACATGGAAAGGCTGTCTTTGAAGCCTTTTACAAGAACGATCTTGCCCGGCGTCTTTTGATGAAACGAAGCGCGAGCAACGATGCGGAAAAGAGCATGTTAACTCGTTTGAAGAACGGTTTGTCGCATCCAAGATCCATATGTTATGCGCTTTGGCTAATGTTTGGTTAGAATGCGGGTCAAATTTCACTCATAACCTTGAGTCCATGTTCAACGATATGGACACTGCTAACGATGAAATGACGGCCTTCAGACGGTCACAGCAGGACGAGCGCAGGAGCCGATTCGAATTCGAAGTTAGCGTGCTCTCTGCCGCCTCCTGGCCGACATATCCCGATGTACCCGTACGGATTCCATCGACGATCGCACGCTCCATTAGCAGATTCGAGACGTTCTACCACAACAAACATACAGGACGCAAGCTCACCTGGAAACATCAACTGGCGCATTGTCAGCTGACTGCAAACTTCCCGCTCGGAAAGAAGAACCTGGTAGTCAGCTCGTTCCAGGCGATTGTGTTGCTGCTCTTTAACGATATCCCCAATGGCGAGAGCATGCAGTACCCCCAGATCCAAGAAGCGACCGGATTGTGTAAGTGGATCCACAGCGCTCTAAAAGTTGAACAATCCCTAACATGACACACAGCGGACCCGGAATTGAAACGAACGCTCCAGTCTCTCGCATGCGCCAAGTACCGAGTCTTATCCAAGGACCCTAAGGGCAAAGAGGTGAACTCTAGCGATAAATTCTCGTACAACGCGAATTTCAGCGACAAGCAAATGCGCATCAAGATCAACCAGATCCAGCTGAAGGAGACCAAAGAGGAAACCAAGACGACGCACGAGCGGGTTGCTGCCGACCGCCATTTCGAGACGCAAGCTGCCATCGTGCGCATTATGAAGGGCCGCAAGACCCTCAGCCACGCCGAGCTGATCGCGGAGGTTATCAGTGCTACTAAGACCCGGGGTGTGCTTCAGCCGGCCGATATTAAGGGAGAGATTGAGAAGTGCGTATCCTCCTTACTAACAACCCGTTGTTCCCGGTTATTGTGTCTAACATTGTTTTGACTTTTAGGTTGATCGAGAAGGAGTATCTCGAGCGCAAAGAAGGCACTAATCAATACAGCTACGTGTCATAAGGCATAATCTTTTACATGTTGAGAGTAGGTACTTTATTCACTGAATGCACACATTTGTACGGAGTGTTTGGTATATGTTTGATTATTTAGGGAGACTATTATTTAGTATGGGGGATCCGGCAATTGATTATACCTTTGGAGAAAAACGGAGTAACTCCGGTCTCACCAAGCCACTTAAAATACTTGATCTCGGCCAGTGCCGATGGCCCTTAATTAAAGAATTCGTGTTGTGGGGGTAGACCAAAGAGGAAATCCGTGCTATACACATATTCACCGAGGTAGTTGGAATACTAATGATAGTGGATGTATAGTATCCGAATGCTTCTAATATCCACGAACCCCATTGGAGAAGCATAACCCTGCGAGATCAACGAGCAAAGGACCACCCCATGACCTAGAGCTATACATATACCCCACAGTCCTGGATCTGACAGCAGATCCGAGTTCGGCTGTCCCTTTTGTACGTTAGTCTCATGATGTCTCCACTAAGACTTGCGGTATCCCGGTATTCGTCCTAGTGGCAATTTGTATTTACATTGGCATTGGCCTGAGATACTATTGCAGGTATTAAGAGGGACCTCTCTATCAAAGCCGAGACCAAAGCCTATAGGCTACAATAACTATACCAGAATACATCTACAATATCTATAACTCATACAAGCAAGTAAGAGGTGGTCGGTGCACCAGGAATGCCGGCATACTTACCAGGTTGAGGTCCAAGAAAGTCCACTCGGGCGAGAGTGGACTAGAATACATTGCACAGCTCTGGATGCATCGAATTGTCCATTCCAAGAATGTTCTCTGGTGAAAACGCCCATTCGGACGACAGAAGACGCCTTTCTGGAATGCGGTGCCTGGCGGGATATCCCTAGAGGGTAAGCCGAAGCGCAGATCAGACCTTGGATGTTCATGTGAGCTGGAAAAAAAAGGGAAAAAGAAAGGAACACGTCCTTGATTGTATGAATGGACATGCTCGGGTTCCTTAAAGAGGGAGGGAGTGCCTGTACTCCCACACTTCCGACTATATTCCGTACAACGTGAGTCTCAACAGTATATATACAACATACTTGGCTATACAAGTTACCCTGAGTCTTGAAGATCCCAGTGACCGAACCCACTTTTTCCCCATCAAAGATCCTCAAATCCAATCCGAGAGCTTCTCGCTGGTGTTAGCTTTGAGAATCTTGGAATCTTGGAATCTTGCCTCATACCCCAGTGGCAAACAAGTTCCCCTTGGATTACACTCGAGAAACATTATACCACTCTCTTAAAATACTCAAAACCTCAAACTCCGTCAGCTCTTCAATTCAAATTATACCCAATCGAAACTGTCCACTTTTGATCAGCAATGCAGAGTACGCTCCACCTCTGATCCCCCAGATCTTCCCCACATATCTGACCGTTTCCCAGCCAAACATTTCTTCGCCGACCCAGACCACCTGGTTCTCACTGCGCTTAACTCGCTTACACTCACAAACCCATCTCTGGCCCTGGACCAACAGCACAAGATCATATTCCGCCGTCCAGATGCGCCCCGCAGAGCAAACAAGGTCTCCATCGTGACGGGTGGCGGTTCCGGCCATGAACCCGCATTTGCAGGCTTCGTCGGCCACGGGCTCTGCGATGCCTCGGTCGCCGGTACCATCTTTGCCTCGCCGTCGGCCGAGCAGATCCGCAGAGCGGTTATCGATCGTGTCCCCACTGATAATGGCGTGCTGATCATTCCTATGAACTATACCGGCGATGTGCTGAACTTCGGTATGGCCACGGAGAAGTCCCGTGTTGCTGGTATCAAGACTGAATTCTTTGCTATCAATGATGATGTTGGCGTTGGTCGCGAGAAGGGTGGGAAGGTTGGTCGTCGCGGTATTGGTGGTGGTGTATTGATTTTGAAGATGGTTGGTGCATTGGCTGAGGCTGGGTGAGTCTATACATATCATGGTCTACATGCTATACTTTACAGAAATCGAATCAATGCTAACATACCTTCATCAGTGGCTCCCTAGACGACCTCTATGCTCTAGCCCAGCTAGCCAACGCAAATCTAGTCTCACTAGGATCATCACTCGAACACGTCCACGTGCCAGGCCGTGGTGTACCCGAAGACACGATCCCGCACGGCGAGGTTGAAGTCGGCATGGGAATCCACAACGAGCCGGGCTCGCACCGCGTGAAATTCGACCTCGTCGAGCTAGTCCGCGGTATGCTTCTACAGCTACTCGACCACAACGACCCAGACCGCTGCTACGTGACCCGCAAGCCGGAGGATCAATTCGTGCTGCTAATCAACAATCTCGGCGGTGTTAGCCCGCTCGAGCTGGCCGGTATCACAGATGAAGTCTACCGCCAGCTCCAGCACGACTACCAGGTCAACATGGTCCGCGTGATCCAGGGCACTTTCCTAACCAGTCTGAACGGCCTCGGCTTCAGCATCTCGCTGATGAAGCTCGTCGACCCAGGCCTGGGCGTGAAAACTACTATGCTTGAGCTTCTTGACGCCCCCGCCGAGGCAGTCGGCTGGTCTGCCCCGATCAGTGCCTCTACGTGGGAAAACAACCGTAACGCGGCCCCCGTGGATCTGAAGACCTCCAATCTTACCGAAGACATCCACAGCAACCTACAGCGTAAGCTTTTCCATCACACCCACCATCTTAACACAAATCTAACCCAAACAACCTCAGTCGATCCAACCATACTCCAAAAAATCCTCGGCGCCGGCCTGCAGCGTGTGATCGACGCCGAACCCGAAGTAACACGGTACGACACAATCGTCGGCGACGGCGACTGCGGCGTCGGACTAAAGCGCGGCGCCGAAGCAATCCAATCCTTCCTCGCCGACGCCTCCCCACCACTAACCACCGACATTGTCAGCACCGTCGCGCGGATCGTGATCGTCGTGGAGAATGTCATGGACGGGACATCCGGCGCGATCTACGCGATCTTCCTGAACGCGCTCGCACACAGCTTACTGGCGCAGAACACCACCTCGCCGACGGCGATCACGACGGAGACGTGGGCGAAGGCGCTGAAGTCTTCGTTTGCGGCACTGGGGAAATACACGCCTGCTAAGCCTGGTGATCGGACGCTTATTGATGCGCTATCGCCGTTTGTGGATTCGTTGCTTGAGAGTGGGGATGTGAGGGTTGCTGCGGAGGCGGCGCGGCAGGGGACTGAGTCTACGAAGGATATGAAGGCGAGTCTTGGGAGGAGTGTTTATGTTGGTGGGGAGGAGGAGTGGCTTGGGAAGATTCCGGATCCTGGCGCTTTTGGGTTGTCGCAGTTTTTGACGGGGCTTGCTGAGGCTGTTTAGGATTTGGTTCTCTAGGTGGTTTCTTCGTATACATAGCGGCATATCCGGCCCCGAGTTCTCTCTGTTCATGATTGTCTCTTGATAGATATGGTCATTGATGATAATGATATTCTTATTTGGTTGATACATTGAGTGCTTGTAGTTGTACATGGCGAAGAATAAGGTATAACAATCCAACCCTTAATAATGTCCAAGGGATGAGACATCTCTGACGAGCTCGAGGAAGTACAAAAAGCAAGATCTATCTATGGATGAAGGTGACCTACTAGCTTACAAGCATCTACAAAGGTAGTATCCATAAGATCTTTCTGTAAGATTCATTGCTAACCAGCTCTGCCCTAATTTGACGCCGCCCGAGGATTCCCTTTGAAAAAAAAGCAACGGGTAGGAGCCCGTGCAAAGAACTTAACGCCGAAAGGTCTTTTTAGTCCATCCCCTTAGCCAATCGTGTCTTGGCGGGGACTAGAAGCAAGGGAGGAAAAGCACGCGAGGGAAAAAAGAAAGAACAAAGGGTATCGAGATCGATTACATGATAACTTGCCCATGGAAAATGTTCATGGGTTCGAGATGCCGTGCAAGTAGCAGGGATCATGTCAACGTGAGGCATTAGGCGTTTAGCTGAGCAGGACCAGGATGACGGAGTCGCCACGAAGGAACCTAAAGATAAGGCAATAAGGTTAGAAACTGTTTCAAAGATAGCAAAGAGGGACGAAGATCCGTCCACGGTTGGTTCACGTACATCTTGCTGATGAAGCGGTCCTTGTTCACGCCCTTGCCCTTGACACCCTTGGGGTACTCGGTCCACATCTCCTTGACGTTCTCGAGAACCATGTTGAAGTGGCGATCAAAAGCCTTGACACGCGCCAGCAGCTTGCGGTTGTTGCGGCAGGAGATCAGGACCTGGGTGTGGGTGCGCGTGGCGGTCAGCAGGAGCGACAGGGGGCCGGCGCTGAGCTCATGCGACTCGACGAGAGAGACCTCATATTCACTATTAAAATGCAAGATGTAAAGTTAGTTTTATGTGCTGTATGTACTTTGCGCAGCTTGCATGAGGATGTGAAGAAGTCGGTCGCAAAGTTTCCGAGACGCGGGCGTCGTAGGCGAACCCCACAAGCTCGAGAATCAGAAACTCCCGATCAAGAGACCATTGATAACTCAGGATGAGAAAGGTCGCATAGGAAGGGAAGGGGATAAATCAATTGTAAAGAGTGGACTTACGTGAGCTCGCTTCTCGGCTTGTTCAGAAGGTCCCTAGTCGGCTTGTTAGATGATTGGTTCTGAATGGAGCTAAGAGTTATTGATAGGGAAGCATACTGAATCTGGACTTCAGGAGCAGTCGACATGGTGGGCTCAGAAAGATTGCTGGTATCAAGAGATGCAGTTGAATCAGAAGGTGCGGTTGATGCAGGAGATGCAGGAGATGCAGAAGATGCAGTCGATTCAGAAGATGCTGTAGGTTCAGACATCTTGATGGTTGGCGGAGAGCAGAGGTCACGTGAAGCTTCTCACAAGCGCCTGAGGAAAATATTAGGCGCCTCAGGCCTTAGGCACCAACTTCCGGCCATTTCCCGAGGTCGCGATTGGCCGCAGTCACGTCGCGTCACGCTTGTTTGGAGATCTTTCGTGATAGCTTGACCCGCGCATGCAAGGCTCCTTAACCTCACCCCTTCCTCACTCGTCTCTCTTCCACTTTTGTCTGCTCATGCAGAGCTAGTGGAGAGATTATTGCTCTTTTTTCCCTGTTTAATTGGTAAGAATTGCTTTTTGCTTTTCCATGCCTATGTTCCCTCTGCGAGGGGATTCACAATTGCTAACATTCCAGGCCTGCAGATAAAAAGACCCCGCCACTACATACTCCTGCATAACCTGCCATTCTCCCGGTCGACGAGATCCTAGATATGCACCGCTGATCGGCTGGCTCGCTAATAATTGCCGACTCATTCCCGATCCTGAGTGAAAGGGCTTTCTTTCTTTGATCGACAATTTCGCTCCGCTCCCCCCTCTTTCTACCTGTCAACATCTTCGAACCTCGAGTCTCTTACTTCGACCATACTTGAATACCCTTCAGCCTCTACCATTCATTTCAACCCCAGAATTTGATCCACCGTCTTGCATGGTGGACAGACAAAGGCTGATGAGATGGAATCTCAGGACGGTATCGATGTCCGCCCTATGAGGCGTATGTTTTCCATTACCGATATAATGAGGGCGATGAATGGCAGCTAAACATGGTCATCATACAGTGAAAGTTCTTTACACATTCGACAACGAGAATAAAACTAATTGCCTTGCTCGGTGGCCACACGTGCTTGACATCCAAACGGCATTTCTAGACGAGAACACTCCGGTTGGAGTGATCGAGTTAAAAATATGCATCCAGGCAATCGTTTCTGCTAGGTTTGACTTCCTCTTCCCCGGATGACCAAAATGGCATACTTACACAGTTCCTCGTTCAGCCCGGAGCTTGTGGGTCAATTAGGAAAGGATTATACCGTCTATGCCTACGACTATTCCGAATTCGAAACCCCTCTTGTCGGGCAAGGCATGCTTTCTGGGGTGCTGGCCACCTTCTCATCGGCGACTGAGACACCCAACAACCAGTCGAAGACCATAATTACTGGCCGAGTTTGCAAGAGCCCCCTCAGTGGTCTCTTCTCCAAAGGTGCCCAAGAGACGTTGGAGGTCAAGCTACGGCTGGTGCCTGTCCCAACTGTCACCCAGAGTGAGTACTTAGCCAGCATGCAGAAGCATCGGAAGTTGACCAATGGCAATTCAGGCGACTTTGACACGCAATCATGGACAAATTTTATTCGCCAAAACCCCGCCCTCCTGGAATCCTCAAGAAGCCAGAGCCAGAACGACAACATCGGATCCCCGATCCATCAATCTGGGATTGAGAGATTCCACCAGCTCTTGAGCGAAGGCTCCACACCACGAGAGTTCGCTACATTCCACCACAATGGATCGGTCCGCTCGGTGTCGCCTTCACACTCATACGCTGGCAGTCGGGTGTCAACACCTGGTGGATGTCGAACACCAGCTCATCAGCAATCCTACCCCAAGCAGAGCATTCCCCATAGCGATATGATTCGCCCATCCTCAAGTGCCTCCATGCGAGACTGCGACAACCAGACCCAGCTTTCACACGTCTCACAAAACAACACCCGAAGAGGGTCCATTCAGTCAGGGTACGGCAGTGCTGATGAGGAATCAACGGAGGCCCCCGCCCGGAAGAGGGCCAAGGTGTATCAAGCAAGCTGGCCCGGAAAGTCGGGTATGAACATCGAAAGACAGCCAAGTTCGCTTCGAGTTGCAGCCAGCACGGCGGCCTCTGTACGAATCCACCGCCCAACTCCTGTAAACCCCGCTCTCACCGTCGACCATTCACACGAAGAGCCCGTCCGTCCACCCACCCCCATATCTCGGCCGTCTGATTTCCCCCGCCGAAGCCGACCCACGGCTAGCTTGTTGCGGGAGTCGTCGAGCATTAGCATTGCCTCATGTCCCGCTTCGTACAGTTCTCCGTACTGCATGAGCGATGACATCCCTACCACAGACGCTGGCGGCCCCTCTCCCGAGGATACTCGTTACCAAGGTCTCTTCGAGCCATCCTCCAACATTCCATCATCTCCTCCAGTGTTCGATAGCCGGTTACCAAATAGATCAAGCCCTGTGTTGCCTACCATGTCTCTGGAGAACGACTCCGGCTTCATGAGCGCAGGGCCGGACGAGACCATAGACGATGACTCGGTTATTCCCCTAGGCGATCCTAGAACGGAAGTGTCTCGTGGGATAACTCGAGACAAGTGCTCTGTCCGTTCTACTGTGCAGCCATGCTCTCCAGTCAGCATTGTCAGTGCCGCACAAGGGACCAATAAGGATCATCTCCCCGTCGATGATAACTCAACGGAGCAGATTGCAAAGCAAGCACCGCGTTCGGTATCTCGTGCTCCCCCTTCTCGCCCCGCTCAGTCCCGCCCCGCATCGAGGCCTTCTTCGAGTTCTGGTGGACAACGCTTGGCGCTAAAACCACTCGCGCCGGCACCACATATCTTCCACGAAGTTCCCCAAATGTTTCGTGCAATCCCGGCTAGTGACCCCATTGTTCCTCCTCGGCCTACTGGGCCTGTGGATGTCACTTTCATGCCGTGTGAGACAGCTGGTTCTAATCCCAAGCAGTCGAAACAATCCTCGAAGCCAAAGTCAATGCCGAAGCAGGTGACTAAGGCGGTGCCAAAGAATATAAAGGCACGCTTGGACAATGCGATTCTCAACGGGCTGATTCCGCCCTATTGCGAGAATTGCGGCTCCATCGAAACCGCCAGCTGGCGGCGAGCCTGGGTGAAAACGGTGAATGGCGGAGAGAGTCTTGCGGAGGATATGATGAGGTCTTCTCCCATGCTCTATTGGGATCCCGTGGACCGAAACGACAAGGGTGAAGTGAAAAGCTTCAAAATTTACAAAAAGGCTCTCGAGCAGGACGATAATGATTGGGATCAGATGACTTTCTGCAATCCTTGTGGTTTGTGGCTCCACAAATTCAAACAAATGCGCCCGGAAGACAAATGGACCAAGCCAGGGGCAGCGAAGCCGGCCACCAAAAAGAACAACAAAAAGCGTCCTTCGAGGAACCGCGCAGACGGCCAGGCCAAGTCCTGCCCTGCTGCCAGAACTCGGAGCAAGGCCGCACCAAAGAAGTCTTCCGCTTCCTCCCCAGCACCTACTGAAGCGTCTTCCATCCATCCCGATGGGGAGACCCCCCACATGGAAAATGACGACGACGATGATCAGGACGGTGAGGCAGATTATTCTCCCAACGAGTCTTCTCGATCTATTAGTCCTGATCCTGAGTTGGAAGTGCCGTTTGATACCCCAGGACGCCGTTGGTCCAAGGAGGACGCTAGAGAGGTATTGTCACGCGCCATCAAGTCTAGCCCAATGAGCCGTATGCACGCCCGCTCTGCTCCAGTGACAGATGCCAACAGTCTCACCCCCAAGCCTTTGAGAAGGTCACTTTTCAATAATCCTCAGAATGAAGGCCCTTTGAAGGAGCTTGATTCTTCTATGGTGAACAGCTGCTCTCCACGTCGCAGCCCTCGCATTGCCTCCACAAAGGATGACAAGCCGAATCAGCAGAAGGAGAACCTTGCACCCACCCCGAGTGATGGCCTCGATGATCTATTTGAAAGTCCCTCCATCGGATTCGATTCAGCAAGCCCTACTCCCCGTCGACGGAACCCGCGGATCAACGCGATTGACAAGCGTTTGTCTTTGCCCGCAAACTCCCCTAGCCTCAACAAACGTAAGGATCTAGGCTCCATTATGTCTCCAGCGCGACTGTCGGCAGAGCGCCTGCAGCGTATCCAATCACTTCACGGAAGTCCTCAGTCACCTCCACGGCAACAGAAGTCCCCGGCCAAGCAACAGCCTTTGGCACCACAGCTTGCAAACGACAGTCTTCCGGAGACCTTTGAGCCCCTTGATGGCATGGTTCTCGACATTTTCGATGATGCTGCCAAGGCCGAAGCTTTCTTCGAACTGGAGAACACCAAATTCGCTGGTGACAACTGGGCGGAGTGGCTTCCAACGGACTACGCCTCCCCTGCTGGATCTTGCGAAACTCCTGCCAACGAGCTGCTCAACGCTCTATTCTCGGACCACCACAACGAGAAAGACAACTTCAACCCCGATCTCCTTCCCTTCAACTTCAACGATGTTATCGTTCCCGACTCGGGGTTCTTCAGTTCGGATGCTCTCGCTACCACCGACGCACCCAAGAGCCAGCCCGCTGGTGCAGACACCGAAGGGCAATAGCCACCTTCTTTGTCTTAGACCGGGAGTAACTTTATGAATGTTTTGCCACATATCAACCCGATCATGTTTACTTTTTTATTCTTTTATTTGTTTTTTTGTTGTCTTTTAGCGATGGCGTTCGGTTTATGGGTAGATCTCGTTGCATACAGCCAACGGTTCCTGACTTGCACCTTGAGACTTATGACCTTTTCTTATTTGTTCAAACTGATGACCTGGAGTATCTTGACAGGACTCCGATGCTGTATTCGCTGTGCCTGGTGGGTGGAAGTGGTGGTCTTTGTCAGGGATACCCTTTTTATGTAGCTCTTATGATAGTACGAAGTACGGAATCAAATCAAATCAAATCACAATAATCATGCCCTGCCTTGTAGGTAGATTGCTTTAATAAAATGATTTACCTAGGCACCGGTTGAATCCAGTGACCCTGCCCGAGAGGTAAAGAAGGCAAGAGCAACCCAGTGTCTATATGTAACCTAGGGTTCCGTATAGTCACCTGCGACAACCAATAACCGAGAGGGAACAATGGCAAGAGCAAAGGGCCGTCGATTTTAGGCAGGCACGTGGGATGTGACAATATAAAAGAGCTCCCCCTACACTTTCTCCTCTTCTCCTCTTCTTCTCTCTTCCTCCTCTCATCCCTCTGACCACCATCTCACCGTAGCACCATGAGACAGTGTAGGCAGAGGGACCCGTAGCACATGCTGCTTCACCTACCACAGGGACCATAACATTACCATATGTATGAGGTCCATGTAGGTCTGCGTCAAACATCAAACCGGGCTTTCTCGTGGACGTTCCTGAAGTCGTGGCTCTCATTGCCACTTGACGAGTCCCACGGAATACATGAGGGGTGTAAATCTCCGTAGCCGAAGACTTGTACGGCTAGCCACCTAGGCAGTCACAGCACCAACTACATTCCAACCACCCTCAATTCTTATAAGTAAAGCTCAATGTAGAATTTTTATTGGGAGAAGCTTTGATCATAATCTCATACGTAAAATGCAAAAGCCGGGGAATCACAGAGGGAGAATCACAGTGACAGCATCGACATCCCGGGCCCGGTCAAACAGATATCTGCTCCCTAGGCTCTAATGGAGGGCACTGACAATGTCACAACAATTAGGCTGGCTTGTGCTCTTGGTATATTCCAGCCTTATACCACACCCGGGACAAACCCCTCAGAAAAACGGCCATGTATTCAAGTCCATCAACTCATGACCCATTAGTCGTAGAAGATACTCTTGAACTTATGTGTCGCATTGACAACATTCTCGTAAATCTTATAATCTAGATTCATGACAAACACACAAGTCAGTCTCTAGCCCAAATTACCTCGCAGAGGGAGGCATTCGACAACATACCGCAATCAGCTGGGTCACCCCACTCCGTCGAGCCCAGTACACGGATTCCGTATCCCTACAAGACCCAAAGCATTAGCATCCACTCTACATAGCTATAGAAGCCCAAATCAAAGATATTAAGTATATCCCTCCGGAGCCAGTGTGGAACATACCTGTCCACCCTCTAGATCAGCCACCTTCCCCACAATCTCAACCAGCTTTCCCACTTGCAGGCGCGCATCAGACTTCAAGATCAGCGTGACATCACCATTGGTTCCGCAGGTGAGCGTCCCCGTGTTACCGTGCAGCGCGGTGACGGTGCCGAGTATGCGAACGGTGTTCGAGCTAGTGCTGGAAGGGTGAAAGGCGTGGAGGTGAGAGGGAAGGATGCGGGGGGTTTGGAGTGACATTTTCGAATATTGGCTGCTTTCCACTCTGGTTGAGACTTCGAATTTGAGAGTGTTGAGCGTGATATTTTTCGTTGCCCGGGTTGATGTTGGAAAACGGCGGGGAATAAGTAAGGCTGATCGACGCGAGGCGCGGAAACGCGTGGTCACGTGGTGATTAAATTAGTATGAAACTGGCTAATTGGACTTTTTGAGATGGATATCTGAAAATACTACGTGGACGTAGGCTTAATGGGTTATTTGGCTCTAGATTGAGCGGAGAGAAAGAAAGACTACCCAGATATAAGAACCCAATCTCCGAGTTAATGTAGTGAATGCCTACTTCTGCCCTCCTGCAGCTCTTCGATATCATCACGTGGTCACATATATCCAGCAAAAGCTTCGGCCTCGATAACGTCAGTTCAACAAATCACCTCCACACCATATTACGGAGCAAACCTGGCGCAATTTTCTGGTGTTAAATTGCAAGCTAGGAAACGGGGCTCTACATCTCAATAATAATCAACATCCACCCTCCTTCCACATATCAGATCAGATCACAATGCCTCCTCCATTCCCATCTTCCCACCGGGGAATGACCAAAAACCCCGTTAAGCCTACTCGCTACCGTCCTGGAAAGGCTGTCGCAGAGGAGCCCTCATCTGAGGAGGAAGAAGAGGAAGAGGATGATGAAGCTGAGCGGGAGGAACGACTAGAACAAGAGCGTCGCAGACGAGCTGAGGCACTACGCCGAGCGAAAGCGCCTAAAGCGAGCTCATTTCCAGCCTGTGCAGTAGCAGCCCAAAAGGCCGAGGAAGAGGACGACGAGGAAGGGTTCGTCACCGAAGAAGAAGAGGACGACCAGCCCAAGCCTGCACCAAAAGCAGTACCACAACCTACGACTGACGATGTAAAACCTACTGTGTCCAAAACTACCCCGGAGAGCGATGAAGAGGAAGAAGAAGAGGAAGAGGAAGAAAGCTCCGAAGAAGAGAGTAGTTCCGAAGACGAAGCACCTCGCCGCATGCTCATCCGGCCAACATTCATCAAAAAAGATAAGCGCAACACCGCACCCTTATCAGCCGGCCAGACGAAAGCACAAGCAGACGCAGAACGAGCAGCAGAAGCCGAAAGCCAACGCGCCGCACAACGCCAAGAAAAAGCAGACCAATTAATCCGCGATCAACTGGAGAAGGAAGCGATAGCGCGCTCAAGCGCGAACCGCGCCTGGGACGACGACGAGCTCGTCGAAGCCGAAGACGAAGAAGCCATTGACGACACGGACGGCCTGGACCCGGAAGCTGAGCGCGCGGCGTGGACACTCCGCGAGCTGAAGCGCGTGCAGCGATCCCGGGAAGCGATCGAAGCGAGCGAGAAAGAGCGCGAAGAGATTGAGCGCCGGCGGAACCTCACCACCGAGGAGCGCGAGCGCGAAGACAGCGAGTTCATCGCGAAGCAGAAGGAGGACCGCGATGCTACGCGCGGCCAGACGGGCTTCATGCAGCGCTATTTCCACAAGGGTGCTTTCTTCCGTGGGGATCTTGAGGCGGAGGGTCTGGATCGGCGGGAGCTTATGGGCGCGCGCTTCGAGGATGATGTCAATCGTGATACGTTGCCGCAGTACATGCATGTGCGCGACATGACGAAGCTTGGAAAGAAGGGCCGCACGCGCTATAAGGATCTCAAGTCTGAGGATACTGGGCGGTTTGGGGATGGGTTGGAGAACAGGAGGAGGAGGGATGGGCCCCCTGAGGGTGTTACGGATGAGCGGTTTATGCCTGATCGTCGCGGTGGTGATGATGGGGATCGCGGGCCGACGGGTGCTAATGCTAGCGTTGTTAGACCCCGGCGCAGGTCGAGGTCGCGTTCGCCTCGACGGGAGCGACGTGATGATAGAGATTCGAGTCGGTTCGAGCGGAGCCGGTCTAGGGAGAGGCGGAAGCGGAGCCCATCGCCCTATGATGATCGGGAGAAACGTCGGCGAGTGGACAGTTCTTGATGATTCAGACTGGTGAACGGACGATGTTGATATCCTGCTTGGAGGTTGGAGTTACGGCGCCAGTCCATCACAATGTGTATGGTGGGATCTGCTTCTACATCTCATTTCGAGCAACCAATGTGCCAATACCCTTCTATGTATGTACATGTACGTAATGTAACATGTCCTCTCCTGGAGGAATTGTATTGTATGATATCTTCTGGCCGAGAAGGACTTTTGTACATGATTGTTCTTCACAGCAGATTTCAAGAACCGGTAAGAAATCCCTCAGATCGACCGTCGAAACTGGTACTTGCATGACTTCGTGAAGGGAATGCCGGTGCCGGAATCAAACATTACCAAAGAGCCGCAGACTAAGAGCGCCATAACCACCCTCGAGCATCTCAAAACGCCGTAGATCTACCATGCTAACAAGCATACATGATCAGCCTGTAGCCTTCTATATATCCCGGTAATCCGAATGCAAGCCCATGAATTATTTGACACCCGCCCTCTCAAGCACCTTCTCCCTCTCCATAACCGGATCCCCAAAGCGAACCAAGAACACTGTCCGACTAGGCCACAGTTCCGTGGGCTGGTTATGCGCCGAGACCTTCGTCTCGAAGCCACACCCGTCACAGACACCCTCGATGATGCCGGCAACATAGGCAGCGCAGTTGAGCATGCTCATATCGCGGGGCGCGCTGACATATGTGTTGACCATTGGGTCGTTATCGGTGATCATGTATTCGTTGGGAGTGTCCGGGGACACGGAGTGCTCGAGGGCATCTGCGGCGCGGCCGAAGAGGAGGCGCCAGAGGGGGCCGTGGATCAGGTGCAGCAGGGTTATGATGCGGAGGGGTCGGTTTGGGGGTGAAGAGGAGGTAGAGGAGCTTGAGAGGGCGGAGGAGGAAGTTGAGGTTGAGCGGTAGAAGAGGAGGTCAAGGAGGCGGAGACCGAGGGGGTAGCCTTGTTCATTTAATCTGGGAAGAGGGGTCGTTAGCTATGGGGTGTTGGGTAGTACATGGCAATATTTGTTTTAGGCTGGGGAGGAGATTGCATTGGATTAGGGGGTTGTCTCTTACCGTTTCTCCAGATCTTGGATACCTGTTACTCGTCGTTGAGCATATGTGACCATCTCCCCGAATAGAAAGGCGAAGCTCGCCCGACTGAGTTCTGCAGTACGAGTCCGGTTCAGGTGTCGGTCGTAGATGGTCTTGCGATTCGAAGGTACACGCAGCCCAGGGGACTGTTGTGATAGTTGTGAGTGCTGCTGTGGTCTGTCGCTACCTGACGATATGCCGCCATTGCTCATTGATTGCATCGTGGCATGTCGATGTGGTGCTGCCATGGGAATGGCGTTGCAATTTGATTGAGAGGCGAGGAATACGGATTTGAGAGCTTGAGGATCTGGTGAAGTTGAGTTATCTATGGGAGGTTTTGAGGTCGTATGGGGTCGATAGGTGGATACAGTACGGCGGAGCACAACCCTCTCGGGTGCAATCTTGCAAGATTTTACTTCTGGGCTGAGAAACTACAGGTTTGGCTATGAGATACTAGAAAAAGATCTGAATTGGGAGATATTTGTAGAAACAGCCATTCATTTGATACTAATATACTGAATGTTCTTGCTATGACTTCAACTCGACACAGCACATCACTCCAAATATCCTATGCCGATTTGCGCAAAGCAGTGACCTCCGCGTCCAGAGACTAGCTGCAGAGCTAGAGACTGCACACTGCAAAGCGATGTATGATGTCGATGATAGAAAGATTTGACCAAGAAGGAATCCTGTTTCTGAGAGACAATTAGCAACCGTCTCGACTGCAAAGTTGAAATGCAAAGAATTCATAAAAAGAACAGCCAAATAGTTCTCAGACATCCAAGGAAGATATTCCGCTCAATGCCGCCTTGATTGGGTTCAAGCGACGGCTAGCGTGGAAACTGCGAATGTAGGAAGATTTTCATCATCGAACGGCGCAAGGCCGTTGGCTGGGGGAATGCAGTGCAGGAAGAAAAAAAGGAAGTTGCAAACTTACCAAGTCAGTCAAGTAGAGTATATGTTATTCTATTCACATATACTCTGAAAGTGTCGGGCTCAAGATCGCAGTTCAAGACCAGCATTAAGACTCTGAAAGCGAGGTGGTTGAGGAAGATGAAGAAAGAAGAATTTTCGGGCCGGGCGATGGCCTTTTTATAGGGCCAAGTGGACCTGCAGCTTCTTAGTCGAAAAAAAAAAGTGTCCACTTGGAAAAAAAGAAAAAAACAAATGGCTGGGAATTGTAGCTAATTATTAGCTAAAAGAATTAAAAATCTTGTTGGTCTTATTATCTAACAACTAGTACTCCATCACCCCAGTCATATCGTTTTTCATAGATTCTACTAGAAAGCATGTACGCCCAACAATGAACCACCAGCTGTAATACAAGTGATCGAACTAAACAGGCACCAAATACGCTCATAAAAGAAGAGGTGAAGAGGAAGAAAGAGCCAGGGTCAGGCCAAAGAAGCATGTCCTCCTCTTCAGCTACTTGAAGCTCTTCTGCTTTTGTCGAGAATTCCAGTTCAACGTCTTGGAGATGCTATGCACCCAGCCCTCACCCTGCCCACCGGGAGGTAAGACATTGGCAAAGGGATATCTCGAGGCTGATACGGTAAGATAGTCACCGGGATGTAACTCAACCCTGGGGTGTGTCAGTCAGATGCAGACCCAAGTGCCAAACTAAGGGCATATAGAACAAACTCACCTGTCTCGTCCATCAAAGCCAGCCCATGAGCTCGTACGCGCATCGTACGGCACACCCATGCGCAAGACAATGGTATCTGGTAGGATAATAGGTCGGAATGATAGCGTGTGGGCGCAGATAGCGGTAACGAGGATGACAGGGTTATCAGGGTGCGAAAGAGAGCCACCAGCGGCGAGGTTGTAAGCAGTCGATCCGGTCGGGGTAGCAATGCACATTCCGTCAGCAAGCAGGGTGGTGAAATGTTCGTCGTCACCAAATATTTCGATTTGAGACATGGCTAGCAAAGATTGGTTAGCTGTGTCTGTTTCTGTTGTGAAACCTAACACATAGCACTGTAGGAGAAGGCATACTTGGGTTTGGTCCCCGGTCAAGGACTACGTCGTTGAGAATCTCATGCACTCGATCTGGGGTATGCGTCAATGTATCCTCCCCTTCCTCCCCGATCAGCTCCTCTACCAGGTCACGTTTTGATAGAGAGGGCCCGTGTGGGTCGTTTAGTCGCGCTTTGCTGCGCATGATGGTGCACTCGAACCGTAGCCGTAGGCTGACGAAAACGCCATCCCGGAAAGCATTATTGAGGCTCTTCTGGTAATCCGCAAAGTCGAAATTGGTCATGAAGCCTAGTGAGCCCAACGCAAAGGAGAGTACGGGCGGTACGATGCGTTGAAACAGCCAACTCGTGTATAGGACGGTTCCATCCCCACCGAGCGTGATCACAAAATCAAACAAATGCGGCTTGTCATGCACGAGCTGAGGGTCCCAGTACCTGAGCCGGCCTTCGGCGGAGGGCTCGTCTTCTATCAGTTGCAACGCACCGAAGTCCGGATGCGTCTCGAGCCGCCGCTCGACGTAAACCACGTACGCGGAGTCGCGGTCCTTGGAAAGTAGCCATCTTGTAAGCTTTCGAGTCAGGCTTACCAGCGACTCGTCCTTCGCCTTGCTGACCACGAAGACAGTTTTCACGGTGAGCCTGAGCTTGATGCTGCCCAGCTTCTTGGATAGCTTTCGCACATTCCAAGCCATATCTGATAGCTGTCTTTTCGTAAGATGCCGGGATTCGAGAATTGTAGGTATCGCTTTCTCGTCCGTATCGAGCACCGGGACCGGGTCATCTGGCTCGAAACCTTTGGTATTTGTCACGGGTTGAGCCTCGTCCACTGTCCGTGTTATATCTTCCAGATCTTGCGCATCTTCTGTATGTTTCAGGTGGTGTGGTGGTGAGGTCCATTCGCTCGCAATGAGGGAGTGAACATAGCAGGCGGTCGTCAGGTCATCCTGAGCTGGGTGAGATCGGACCCTCGGCTTGTCCATCATAACAAGGGAGGATTTGCGACGGTGACTGCAGTCCGGATAGAACACGACCTGTATGACGATATGCACTTAGTATGGTACTATGATGGGAGTCAAATCGCTTACCTCCAAATGATTCTGAGCTTCGGTATCACTCGCCCCTCCATCGTTCTATGATGGCATTGGTCAGTCACTGCAACACTCCGATCCACCAGCACTTACATCATCCATAGCTGCCTTGTTCGTTTTGCAGAAGTCCTGGAATTTTCTGTTTGTCACTGTGTCATGTCAAGGGTGTTTGTGGCATGAAAGAAAGTAGGTAGATAGCTGGTGGTATACCCCACCCTCCCGGTATTGGTGGGCCGCAGACAAAACAGGGATGAGGTATCTTTTCTATGGCTTGTCTATAGAAAAGCTACATCTACATAAGCTCAAATTTTATCCACTAGCTCAAGGAAGACTGAGATCACTAAATTCGACTTATTTTTCACTGCATACATCTCCCTGCATCTTCTCTGGCTACGTTCGTGAGATAAGAAAGTTATGTCTACATTTGGGGACCGGGAGCTTGGCACGATTATGACGTATACAGTCCCACTCATTTTCCGGAGTATCTACGGAGTTATACAAATCTCTTGATGACCTGATTTGTGGAGATTTCGTCTGTAGTCATGGATTGCATAGTTCCGGCTTGCCTCGGAATACCTCATTCTCACGCTTTCTACGGAAGTATATCGCAACATATGATCTCGTAGATTTTCTCGCTAGTTTACTATCATCTTTACATCGAATTCTTCATCTCTCTCAATGCTGCCATCACCTCCACAGGATCAGTCTTGCCAGTTGCCTTTTGGATCTCGGGGTCCTGTTGTTTGAATTAGCAACGGCTTATACAAGGGCAAAAGATAAGAAACTTACATTGACACGCATGAACACATTGTGAAGCTAAATTTTTGTCAGTCTCGACTAGAATATCGCTTAGGTTCAGCTCTTACCTTTTCGTCGCCGATAGTGAATTTCCCTTGTGTCTGCGTGTTCTGGTCCGCAAATGCCTGGAGCTTCTTGATAGGCTCGCTCTGCGACACTGCAATGCAGAACTTGACATTGGCCTTTGTATACTCATGACCGGGCTAGGAGGAATCAGTATGAGACTTGTATCAACACGAAAAGGCAACCCTACATAAACCTTGGTGTCATCAGGCAGAGCCGCGAGAGTCTCGTTCAAGGCCTTGTGCATCTCCTTCGCATTTCCTTCAAAGAACCGACCACATCCTGGTTTCCAATTAGTCCATGACACTCGACAGAAAATTATTGAAAATGATACACATACCGCCAATGAACAGAGTATCGCCCGTGAAAACAACACGCTGGTCTCCATCTTGCATATAGTAGCAGACGCTGTCTTGCGTATGACAGGGAGTATGCAATGCCTTCACTAAGATGCGATCTCCGATCTTGAATTCTTCGCCGTGCGCGGGAATCTTGGTGACGAACGCGCAGTCTCTGCCACCAATGACTTGAAGGCCCTTGAATTGTTTCAACTGGTGCGAATGTTAGCCCGAGATAGCAACCAGTGACCCGAGAAAGCATGCATACAATTTCATCGTTACCGCCAGCATGATCCCAGTGGCTTCAGCAAATGTCAGCAAACCTGGATTTTATCCTCTTTTTACCAGCCCATGAAAGTTCTATCACATACTGATGAGTATTAACAATGGCCGTCAGGTCAATCTTGCCAGAAGCAATTTGAGACTTGAGCTCTGGCGCAACCCTGTAGTTCCACATAATCAGTTCAGCTCATGTAGTTTCAACCCGTTATAGAGATGCAACTCACTCTGGAGGATTGGCGGGATCAATAATGACCGACTGCTTGGTCGCCTCGTCCGTCACGAGGTAGGCATAGTTGTTACCTTTCCCCGTCCCTGTAAAATTAATCCAGAATAAGCAATCATTCCTCCTGCAATATTACTACCAAGTAGCCACTGTTGATTGGTAATATATATGACGGACCGGAAGATCAACATACACATAGGAATTGATTGGATATGCATGGCTCTGGCTTGTGACCTAAATAGAGGCGACCTGGTTCCAAATAGTTGTGTCCTTAGAAAGTTCATCACCAACGATGAATCAAAATAGTGCGGGGAGCTCTTGAAAGAGATACATGACCGGGTGGATCTCGGATTACCAACGTCATCCGGAAGAACTATTTTCCCATATAGCTTCACAGCTTTAGTAATGCCACCGCTTTTGATTGGTTACTCCGTGCTCCGTACTAGTGAGCTATCTTGTACGGGAAATATTGGCTTTGGGGTTCTCTAACGCTGCCAGCAGCGTATACATTGAGTGAATTGGAGAAAGCCCGTCTAATTACTCGATACCACACCCAAAGGTCGACTGTCCCATTTCTCCAGGAATCCCCATCCATGTTCCAGCAGCTTATCCGAGAGCTGGGATGGAGCGTATTGCGAGTCATTTCTAACATGTTTGGGTTTTGAAATCCGATTCTTGGCGGGTCTAGCGGTAAGAACTGACTTGGACTTGCCAGTCTGCTTTCTTAACTGATCTCCCAACATATTTGTCCAGTGGTGTGGACTTTCATCGCAGGCTCGGAGAACATAGCTCTGCGGGCATGATTGCCTGTGGAACTCCCAGGCAGGAGATGTCAAGATATGCGCGATCCACAGATACAGTGCCTCGGAAGGCGCATCTTCCGATATATCGGTTGTGTTTTTAAAGGCTAGATCATTCACCAGATCTTCCGTCAAATGTCTCAAGAACGCAGGATGAATCTCTGCGACCTTTTGCAGAACCGGGTTCCATTCCTTGAATGTATCATTCATCGAATCCCCGAGTCTAGAATGTCACAGTCAGCATGTACTCCCCGACAACATATGCACCCCTGAAGACACACAGCCGAGACAAAAGCAAAAACAGGGGGGGATCAAACTCACTCCCGACCTCTAGGGATCAAGAAACCCCGCTCAAGCAAAACAGAAGGCAAATGCCTGACCCCAGTCGCCGAAACATTACAAACCGAGACAAGCCGCATAGCTACCGAAATAGCCTGATCCCGTTTCCGCTTCTTGGACACAGGATCCACCGATCCGCTGGATAGAGGCTGCAGAGCGTCACACAAGACGGCCCTGACAGACGCACCATCTTCATGGGTCAATGCAGGCGCACCGGAGTCGTCACCAACACCGGCCCAGTAATTGTCCCACAGCCACTCGAGCGAGCGCTGCGCAGCTTTGCGCAGTACGACGAGCGACGGTGGCTCGCGGTGGGTTGCTTCATGGCGGAGTTCCACGAAGGAGGCTGGGAGGCCTAGGTCAGTGGCGCGCTGGAACATTGTTCGGCGAACGCCGTGGATCTTGGTATCCACAAGACCAGTTACGAAGCTGAGTTGGAGCGTTAGTTATTTGAAAACGGGATATATGTATGTGAAAGAGGAGTCTGAATTCAAGACATCATCCCAAGGGAATCGGACTGGGTTTTCTCTCTCATAAAAGGTAAAAACAAGAATCAGGCACGGCTCAATACTCACCGACAGAAAGCTGCAGAATACGTAGCACGAATCGAGAAGATGGAATTCCTCTGTGCATCATCATGCAGAATAGCATCTGTCAACAACGCCGTAGCTTCAACATGGTGCGGTACATTGCCGCGTAGCTTCCAAGCCTCGACCTTTGATTCCGGACATCATTAGCAACCACATACAAAGCGGACATCGCACTCATTCTGGCGCCTATGCATATATGTAACATACCACTGCACAGCCATGGGAACGCAAATCCGGTCCAGCGTACGCAGACGGAGGATAAAACTCATCCCGCACTTCCAACAACTGAGACTTGGTTTTCCAAGCTGTGAAAATGGCCTTTGCCATTTTCGGCGCTGGGTTCGAAATGAGAAATTAGAAATTAAATTCGACTCCGGATGCGTAAGCTTTAGCTTGCTTGACTTTTTGCGTTGATAGCCTGTGAAATATTTTCGGGGAATTGTTGTTCCTTTGGGATGGTTTTGCCGAGGTTTATTTTCTCCGCGGCCAATCAGAGGGTGAGTTTGTATACTTCGAGAACTTGAAATGATGACAATGATTAACACTACTAGTACTTTTTAAGCAAGACTAAAAATAGGAAGAGTGGTAGCAAATATTGATGTGAATTCGGTATCGAATTGTGTACGAGTACACCTAAAGTAATTGTAGCTAGTGCAAGTCTCGTCCCAGGGTATCCTTTCCGTGTATCCGACTCCGAGAAAAAAAAGATGATGAAAGATGACTCCACGCTATGCCGCTGGTACAGTAAAGAAATGCCGAAAAAAAAGAAAGAAAAAAAAATTTCTCCGCTAGGATCCCCTTAGATCCACCCGTACCCATAATTCATGCAGGGCTGATTAAAACCAACAAAAGGCTGCACAGCAGTCATCGACTGTTGATCCGTATTATCGTGGTCGAAGAAGAACGACCTCTGGAGCAGGTTCAGAGCTTGTCTGGGCTGCTTGGAAGAAAAGTTCGACTGGCGAATGGTAGACGCGTATTCATGGTAGGCGGGCGGTTGCTGTGGCAATTCGCGGTGTCCAATGATCTCGACCTCTGCGTCCGTCTCGCTGTCCTTGTCTTCGTCGGACGGGGTGAATGTTTCTTCGAGCTTGAGGCCCTCGCCTGATTTACTCTGCGGGGCTCGTGCCAGTGTCCCGTTGGGCTGGCTGTAGAGGCCCATGCCGACCAGTTCTTCTTCGTTCTTTCCGGTCTTCTTGGGCTCGTCGGTGATCTGGAAGGGATTGTCGAATTGGTGCATTGGGAGAAAGTCCGGTGTTGATGGGCCACTCAGTTCACCTGGGGAAGGGACGCTGACGTAGCTTGGACAGGTTGTCTCTGGCGGGGGGATGTTGGTGCCCATTGATAGCATGTCCAGGCTCCAGTTATCGGAGCCTAGATGTGGCATCGTTGACATATCGGACATGGTGGCGACATCCCATCCGATTGTGGGGTCAATCTGTGAGCCGGCCATGAGAGCCGGCGTTTGCTGTGGAAGTGGGAAATCCTCCTGCATTGTTGGGTAGACAGGGAAGTAGTCGGGGGAGAATGAAGGGTCGGCCATGGGATATGACATGATGTTTTCACCACCGTAGACGGCTGAGTTGAGGTACTGATCCGGCACGGCTGCCATACCGGCATAGCTATCCGAAGGGAAATCTGAGATGTACGGGTTGGAAAGGCCGCGAGTTCTTGCCGATGAAGGATGCCAGCTCATCGGACGTGAGTTCCGGGCGGCTGAGGCGAGAAGGGCTTCTTCCAGGGATGACTGATATTGAGTGGGCAGGCCATGCATCACATTTTGATTCACCGTTGATCGTCTCCTGGTTGCTGTGGAAGGGCTGTTGCCTGCACTACGAGGCTTCATGACGCGAGTGTGCCTCGGTCGAGGGAAAGCACAAGTTAGATCTTGCATGGTGGACTGGCTATATGAAGCATCGTCTGGAAGCCATTGAGAGCCAGCTGAAGGAGGCTGAGGTTGCCAGGAATAATCGGCCATATAAAAAACTGGAAAGAAGTAAAGGCTTGAAGAGAGGAAGTTGACTAAAGGGGGATCAAGTCAGTATATAGTCACTGTGGTAGACAGCAAATAGCTTACGTAGTGTGGGGTGCAGTTGAATGGAGAGTGGATGTGATAAAGAGAAAGAGCCGATGCTCCGTTCAGGAACGGGTGAGAGTATTTAATTCTGAAGATCAGATCCCGTTACTAGGCAAGGTAGGCTTATAAGGGAATCCAGGGAGCCGTAGCGGATCTACGATGCCACCGCACATGCTAAGATGACACGACGTTGACACTAACGAAAGGAGCCTAGACAGAAAGGAACAAAAGGGCAACCTGGAACCGAATCCATGAATCAGGGCAGTTCCACCGTTTCGACCAGGGCCCATAGGGAATACTCCGGAGTGCAGCAATAGCTAAGTGGGGGTGGGATCGGACCTGTGGGAACATGGAACATGCTTTTTGCGGCGAACATGGGGAAGAATGGAATAGATTAAATAGATTAAGTGCTAAAGAGGCCTAGTAAGAGGGGGGAATAGGGTATAATTCGGTATGATAGGCAGGAATACTAGGTAGAGCAGGTATAATATAGTGTATAATGTGTATAGTGGGGATAGTTACGGTATCTTATGCTAAAAGTAATCTCACACAGCCTAGACGCTCCCGTTTTCTTAAGTTTCCGAGGTTTTTCCTTTCTTTTCCCTTTTCGTGTAAGAAAAAGCAAATTGCAGAAATCCAAAATCCAAAATCCCAAATTCCCAGGGAACCTTGACCCTTTAGCCGCTGGGAATGGTTGACCCGCGATCCGGCCCGATCTGCGGTCAATACTTCCCCCAAGGCTGAGTCGGTTTCTCTTTCTTGCTGATTGTAAGAATGCGAGATGAGAAGTCATCTACAGGACACCTTGTCCTCCTTTCCTTCCCTTGTTCTCCTTCTCCCCAGTATAGCGTTGCCGGGCTCGTTACGCAAGGGTTACAATGTGATGGGCTAGAGATCTACGCACTGCCATTTTGAATTTCGACAGGGGTGTAAAGTGGAGTTAAAGATAATTATCGTCATCGCCCTTCCCAAAGTCTAGATTAAAGAACAAAACCGTCGTTTCTCTCTTTGGACCGTGCATACCCGAATGCGAGGTTGCTATTTTCTCTGCATGGGCTGACTTCCCTTACTACCCGGGCTACGGAGTACATGATGCAGGAGATGCATCATTGCCACCATATTCGTTAATCATTTACGGATACTTCTGACTCTTTTTTTGACTTTTCTCATTTAAATGTTCCGAGCCTGGAAATAGACTACTCGACGCGCTTTCATCAGGTCACAGCCAATCACTTAGGTCGGCTTGGCTGAATTGAAAACGGAAACTTGGACCATGCGAGGTTTAGGCTACCTGCATTTTTACCGAATCAACATTTTGAGGTCACTCTCTAGTATCACCTGAGAAAAAAAAAAGAGGGGGCAACTAAAATATAGTTAATACAGACGGAGTATCCGTAGTGTAGGGACGATTTCCTCAACGCTTGTGGGCCTGTTTCATCGGGAGCGTGGCACAGAAAACTATCACAGGCGCCACCAAAATACATATGTCTTCCGTACATACGTACCTGCTAGACAATCTAGAAAAACGGCCTAGTAACAAATTGGGCTCTGAGCGGGAAGCTCGGCTATCCCAAGCGGTTGAACCCCGTTGAGCTTGACTTTTGAGTTGGGATTGTGTTCCAACAGTGACGTGATGTATACTTAGAATGTGATCAGTCTTCATATCATTCATGTCACCTGCAGTTTCCAAGGTCCGAAGATAGGATGGCAGGTAGAACAGACAGTTGCAGGTCCAGTCTCGGATGGGCGCCAATTCCTAGAACTTGGCATCGTGAACTAACGTGGAAGTAAAATGAATGAAGCCAGCATTTTAGAAAAATTAAAAAGCCAGTTTGTGTCAGAAAAAGGAGTAGTTGGAGCCATTCACAACGTGGCCAGGTGGATCTGATCGTGCTTAGGGCTCTGCCAAAGCCAAAAACAGATCAATACCCGGTCCAAGCCCGGGTGTCTGGTCAGGGGGCGTTTTCTATTTTTCTTTAATTTAAGTATATTGCAGGATATAGTTTGGAGATAGCAATTTAAATTGCGATTTCTGAGAGGAACACACATGTTATAAATCAGCTCAATAAGATCCGGTAATATACAATATACAAACAAGAGCCGATCTCGATGCAAAACACATCAAGCCCATCACGCGGCATACACCTTCGACCCACTCCCATTAAAAAAGGGAACGGAAAAGGAAAGAAAGCAAAGGAATAATTGGAGGCAGATGTGTCTGATTTGTCTTAATCAAAGTTCTCCTCTAGTGGAACCGCTGACACAATATGAGAAAAAATGCCGATCCTCTATGGTATGCACTGAGCACACCGTAACAGCGGCACATTGGGATTTCTTTAATGCTAGTCTGATCACCCCCCTTTGAACATACAAAGAGGCATATCAGGGATCAGGACTCAGGACTCAGCCTGTACCTTTACAAAGTCGTAAATACGAGATTCTCCAAACCCTGCATGTCCAGGCAAGATCCGAGACGGCCCAGTACCATGTTTTGTCCTCATATCATCGACTTTCCTATAGTGCAACTAGGCCTAATACGTCCATAACGGGGCCTAAGGACAGTAACTTCCGAAAGGGCGCGTATTCTATATCCACTAGACAGAGTGATGAACTTCCCATTTCACCGCCCAGGAATCCACCCCTCCACTATTGGGGCACAGGAGGGCGGAGCCGATCCCAGCTTCCTTCATCCTTCCAGACGTTCCAACTCGGGGGTTATGATTGCTCGGTTCCCCTTCTTAGCCCCAAAGAATGCAGCGGGAGCTGCGGGCCAGGTCAATTTGGCTTGCTTTAGCGCCATGTCATCAGCTCCTTACGGTGTAGCATCGGATGCAAACGTCCGGGTCACCCTGGTCCCCGTGCGTTCTCCTTTGTTCTTGTTCTGATATGTGAAATGTGATGGGATTCAGGGATTAACAGGAATTAACAAGGATTAAACAGGGATATGAAGGATCTAAGGAGGTACAAAGAAAAAGAATTTCACCTCGGTCGCAATCCCCAAATCCAATGGTCAGCACTAATTGGCGGGGCCCTAGGACTCGACGGATCGTTGGGATTATCCTCCGACACTATGACCCAAATGTCGTCAAGGTTGAAACTTAGAGCTGCCGTTTCCCGATAGGCTGCAATGGAATCAGCTGGTCGTGCGGTGCTTCAGAGGGCGATTTCCAACAGTGCTTTCAATTCCAGTCTAGACCTGACCAGGGTCCGGTGACACAACATCTATCAGACACGTAAGGTCTAATGCACGATGCACGATGCAGCCTCACGGTTATTCTTCGTCATCGACTCTTTGACTCAACAATCAGATTGGAAAGTCAAAAGATATGTATCGGGCGCAATCCATAAATGCAGGCGGCCATCCTCGGATATGTTGGTTTCTGACGCCACGCAAGGTCCAGGTGCAGCAGGGGGAGACATTCCTTATCTGAAGTCCAACTTATGACTGGTGAACACATCTGGTGATGGAGGAACCAACGGCGCCTAGCGGTCAAGCCCAGGTTCGGCCAGGTCAAGCCAACGTGGTTCTCCGTCGAGAGGTTGGGCCAATCGCATTCCTCCGCCTGGATTACTCCAAAACCTTCCCAAATCCCACCGGCAAATTTACCAATTTAACGCTCTTTTTCTGTTTCTCCTGGGTATGGAGTACGGAGAACCCAGGTTCCACATTCTTGGTCTATGCACTCGCCCTTTTTTCATAACTCAGCTGCTGATCTCCTTAGTGCGCTGATCTTGTTCCAAACAAAGGAAAATCAAAATCAATGACTTGGGGATCCATACTCCGTACTCCGTTCTCCTATACTCCGTACTCATGCAGGGGCTGATCCTGAGGGGCTGCCCCTCGTATACTACGTAGCTCCAACTGACTATTTACTACGGAGTACTCCGTATGCTATGTGTTACTATTTACAATTGTCCAACAGTCGACATGACCTTCTACATACCTGTCGCCAGAAGAAGTTCGGTGCAGCTGATAGCAGGGGTATATGCAACTGCAGTGAGATGGCACACCATGTCTAGGGCTATATCGGGGAGCACAATCATATCACTGGTTATAATCCTAGCCTCGATTCTCGGCATTATCATGTGTCGTAGACCACATTGCCAATTTACCGTAAGCGATATTGTACATGAGATTAAAGATTAGAGGCGCTTTGAGGGCCTTGGTAGAACACAGCCACTTGTAATTCTACCTTTTCCCATGCTTTACAAAATTGGAGGGGCTCAAGCTCTGGAAGCATCTCCTGCCCTCTCCATAATAGTTTAATAAACTAGTCCCAATGAAGAAATGTAATTGCCCGCGCTCGCGTCAAGAGTTTTGAGACATCAGAATCTTGCCTATCACACATGCACTCCGACCTCCGATTCGACTCCGTGATATACCCGCTTTGCTGTCTTCACCGCGTTCTCCATCCATCACTGCAATTTTATCTTCCACAACCGGGTCTGCATGCCGACACAGATGTGATATACAGTGCTTCCGTATGTATCCCCACATACAAGTCTACATCTTCAGCGTACAACGTACAGCGTATATGTATATTTATACTCAGGCCGCCTACAATATGTACTCTGCAATGTGCACCGAGTCCACAGTACTTTATCTTGCCATTCCAACTCTCCCCTACATATGCAGCTACAGCGCACCAACATTCGTTATGTGTTATTCCGCATATTATAGTTACTCCATACAAACTCCATAGTTAAATCCATGTTGCCACTCTAAAGATCACCCAAAAAGGATCACCCACAGAAAAGAAAGAAGAAAAAAAAAACTATATTATCAGTGGAAACAGCCCCCTGAAAGCCCCAGTTTACCAGCTTACCCAAGTCGCAGCCCCCACTAAAACCGAGTATCATTGCCATATCGGACAAATGGTCCAACGGAGTCCCTCTCCCGCTTCTTTCCCGCTCCAACACCGACACACAGTGGTGGATACAAAATAAAGGTGGGTGTGTTACCAACTTTGGAAGAGTGATGAGCGCATTATTGGTTTTTGATTTCGGGCACTGACCATTGCAGTAGACTGGGCTGTTACACTTTACGCGAATACAATCTTGTAGATCGCCGGTGGAGTGTGGAGTGCAGAGTCTTGGTGTGGATGAGGCTTCTACAATAACACATTAATTGTTGTTCATTGCGGGCTTGCGGTGTTGGGGTGTTGCGCTGTGGTTATTTCGAGAAATAATTTTACCGCTTATGTGTGTGCTACGTATATTTAGGCTTTGCGATGGTTTTGATCTTCGATCGTGAGATGTAAATGAGGCTTGTTTTCTTAAAATTGGTATAGCCAAGTCTTTATATGGAGTATATGTAGGCCGTTTTCCCAGTGAGGAGAGCGTGCGATGGAGTCGAATTCCCCTCATATTCTGGTCTCCTTGACGCAATTATCAGGCCATCGATGTGCGATGGAAGCTTCGGTGCAGTCATTAATGGAAATATATATTGGAACGACCAGAGAGACCATGTCAAAATTCGATCATGTCAATTTATCCTCCCGTTTAATTCCCTGCTTCCCAGAGAGACCCAATCAATATCTGCAGAAGCAGCCCCAATCTGATTAGACCATACTCCCAATAACCGACGGCTCCATCATGGGGTTCCGTCAACCTGATCGGGTGCGGGATATCGTACAGTGTCTACACTATCACTGTTCACATGTGGCATTGAATGCGCATCCGAAATCAGACAGCATTACACCTGGTTGATTTTAGCTTCTCACGAGTATGTTGTGTGTAGTTTAGACTCACGTCCGTGTGCCATATCATGGAAATGGCCAGTAGGAATAAGCAACCAACGATTGAACCCAGAGCAGATACACGAAGTTATTTCCAACTCTTGTTCCATAGCAGCTGCGTGTCTTCTGACTGAGAATTAAAATCTGCTTTGCTGCTGCTGATTCTCCTGTCTGAAAATCACGTCAGAAGCCCCTTTCGGAATCGGATGCTGTACTATCCGATCCCCGAAGCGCACATCATTTCGTCCTGGAATAGACAGAGTCTGAGCCTCGTACTGTTCACGGAAATGTTTGGTTAGTTCGACGATATCATCTTATTCAGAAAAGATCTCATATCGTAAACGAAAACACATTCCTCAATGATTGTGGTATTCCTGGGCTGCATTAGACGTTGGTAAGCCCTGAATATCTTTCCATTCCATTCACCATCCATCCCCCTTCTCTCCTTTTGTTGTGAGGAATGAAAGGAATCCGCCGGCTCCCTTGAGCTAATTGAAACGAGCGTGAAGACCAACGCTGGGGCATCCTGATCCTCCCCCCGAGCTATGGTAGTCCATTTCCTGGCCCTCTTTTATGCACAGAAGAATGTCCACGCCGCCGTTGTAAGGATTGGCCTCCATCCAAAATCAACTTGTTCAGGCAATGTAGTCAGGGACAGTTTCGAAGTATCCTATCAGCGTTTTGTTGAATACTGATTCCTTTATAAACTTCATATGGGGCTCAGAGCCCGAGTTAGCTGCTGCATCGATTGCCAACCTTGCGATTATATCAATGGGTATCAACATTGCGAATCGACCAACGTCAGGCGGGACTGTGGTGCTCAGCTTCGCAGTTGCACCGCTAGGATTTGGGGAAGGTGGAAGAGAGTCCATTTTGACATCACTGCTTGTTGTTTAGCAGTAGTTTCTTCGGCGCAATAGTCACACGGACGAAATCGGGCCAGGCATAAGTCTTCTCCGAGAATTCTTCAAAGCAAAGATAGATAACCAGACACCAGACTAACAAGCTGGGTTTCTTGTCTTTATCGGCTCGTAGGTTGTGTAAAAAGTCGACAATAAAGAGCCCTTCTCTTTCAGGCTCCCCTCCAGGGAGTGGAACTTGAGCTTGCCGCTCTCATCGTAGCGATTTGCCTGGGTCGCCTCACGGATCATGATATAGTCGATCTAGCGAACCACCAGATATTGAGAGATGGCGTACACGATTGTCAGTGATATGTATACAAGACTTACTTCGATAATGGTGAAGATTTAGGGAGCCTTGTCGGAAATGATTTTGATGGAGACGTTCATGATGCACATAGTAAAGGTGATGACGGGGGTGAAAGCGGGGCAGGGCCAACGCCTTGAACGGGCCAAAGACGGCTATGAATATTTGAAAATCATGCTGATGTTGTTATGCTCCTCGGTCTGCGGATTTTGCTCGCGCTTTGCCATGGTGTCCGGCAAACATAGGAAAATCAGCACCAGCATCACACCGCCAAATATGGTGAGGGTAGACCCTGGGTCAAAGCACCTATCACTAGCGCTAGACCGGGTCCACAGAGAGGGCCTAGCTGAAATACTCCGGTTGCTTTACCTGGCGCTTTCGGATCTTAGATATCGGCTCCGGCTCCTGTACTCATGGGCTGGAAGAAATCTGCAGTTGGAGAACAATTAGATTGCGATGTTGACACTGACCACATTGATGAAGAGTAGGATGATGGCAGGGTGGACACGATTGACACGGAGGCCTTAAAACGCGGGCTCCACTGCACTGCATGACCTACATGGTGGGTCGCCTATCAACGGCAGATCCCTATGGACCCCCCTCAACGGGATTTTCGCTCTTTCACCATCACTCGACGCTGAATCCAATCTTATAAGTCGCGATACGGCTAAGCAGGGGTTATTTCCTAATATGGGCAGACCTGCTACAGATACCAGAATCACCGGCTTCAAAGGGAATCCGACGGAGATAAACGCAACACTAGAAACTGCCAAGCCGACTTGCTGGGTTTAAAAGGAGCCTAACCTACTAAATTATATTAAGTCTGAGCATAACTCGGCACAATCTCCATTTTACCCCCCACCATCCTTATCATCGGTGCTACGCAGAATTCGTAGAAAAGGGGTGAAACGTTGTCGGAACAGTCCGCGGCGGAGGGGCGCGGACATTACTCCACGAGCTAGCAGACAATCACAACGGCCGGGTTGAAATTAGGACCTCGGACATTTGCCAACCTGATTAAATCAAGGCGCTCGATAGGCGCTTGCCGGGCAATATATTCGATATCCTTTTTGTGAACGCTGGAATCACAAATCGTGACCCAACCAAACAATTGGAGATGTATCCACCGATGATTTTGTACATGTGATGGTCACGAATTCGCTTAGCCTCATGCGGGTCGTTGAAACTCTGGCACATCATGTGGCTCCGAAAGGTCTTATCGGTGTGATGTCGTCTGGACAAGGAAGCATCGGCAACAACAGCAAGAGGTATATCGTGGTAGTAAGGCCGCGCTGAAAATCTCCATCGAATAGCTTGTCAGATCCCATTGCGTTCAATGGTGGTAATGGTCCAGATGCTCGGCTTACCAAGAAGAAAGCATCCCCAACTTGGTAAATGTACTCCTTTCAAAGGAAGAACAACCGGGGCTCGAATATCTTGACTACCTTGATCGGACTGTGAACCTTGGGAATAAGGTCATGTTGGTAATGCATCGAATTCACCATTAACCAATCTATCAAAGAAGCCGGTCGTTACCTAAACATGCTTTCAGGCATTCTAGTTAAGTGTTTTTAATATGAAATGTCAGTTACAGAGTAAGAGACATTCTTGGGAAGATATCGCATGACCATGATCTTTGATTTGATCACAGTTTCTTCTTCTTCTTCTTCTCTAGATTTAGATCTAAATTATAGCCATATTTCTTTTATTTCCAGATAGGAAATAAAATTTTCTATTCCTTTTCAGATAGCTATGATTGGACTTGACTTGACAAGGGCGACCTCTTTCCATAGAACCAAAGCTAAATCATCACAACAGACAACCTCTGTTTTTCCTTGCAACCAATATCTCAAGAATCAGACGGCTTCGCAGTACGCAAGGACACTGGAATAGCACTTGCATCATCCGACGCATTCCACAGCAAGGAATAAATCCCTTCGCCCTCCGAGTTCTCTCTAATATAGAAGCTGGAAGAGATTTCGCCAGAATCAGATTTCACCATCATCCATTGTCCGTAGAAGATGAAACCTGTTGTAGTCCTATTCGACGCGTTCGTAGACGCGAAGCCCATTTCATCATTTGAAGATGACGAACTGGGAATGTAGAGCATCTGGTCAGACCAGCTGGCGTTCGCATTGGTGGTTCCGTTCGGGTTGGCGATCCAAGTGCTATCCGTGGACGAACGTTCGACTAGTATGTCCCATATCAACACAAATTCATGACTGCAGGGTGTAGGATTCACTGACAGTATACACTTGAAGTGTTCGAAGCAGTCGAATTGGCTGGGTCACCAATCAGAGCCTTGCCTAGCACCTGGTCAATACGGTTCTAGATAGTGGTGAATGTTAAGATCCTACCATTTCCGTAGAACAGAGAGAGACCACCAATTGCGTCTCCATACGCATAAAGTCCGAACTCCTCACCCACGCCGGGAGTGCTCCTAGAGGCAAAGTCAGAAGCGTACACGGACGCTCCCAGGCACAGCGCCGTGCAGAAGACCGAGGAACTGAACATAGTGGATAGCAGATAATGAGAAAGATGTTTAACCTTGGATAAGATTGACAGGAAGCTGACTATCCTATTGTTCTCTATATAGTTACATGGTCCTTTTGCATGTTACGTCCTCGCAGGGAGAGCTCCACTTAGTCAAAATTTAGGGTGAGCGTGCAGTATCCAATCATTCATCGCAAAACATAGTCTCTAAGGGGTTGTTAAAATTGGGTTGGTGCATGAGTCCGGGCCGCGCGCCGGGACACGCGTTGACTGACGTGCCGTGGTGGTTCCTGTCAGGTACCTGAAGAATATCAGTTAGCTTGAAACAAGCGGAGACTTTATCTCCGACACTGCCTTGCAGCCTATGTCGCAATCTCGTTGGAATAAGAGGAGATAGGCTACAGTAGCATTATTGGGTCGGGCTGAGTTCGTCCGTTAATCCCAATCTGGTTGAGATCTCCAAAACTATGACGATAGTCTATATTGTGGATAGAAAATAAGTTGTATTCTATCACCGAATTAGAACAAGAGCCTATCTGCTTAGGGCGTAGAGGGGCCATATCTGTTCCGTTACTTGGTTGATATACATCTTTCGATAAACAGAGATTGATCAAAAACGGATACTCGCCATGGCAACTTCATGTAAGTGGCAATTGAGGCATGGTAGTTTTCAGAAATCATCATTTCTCTCTATTGTTATCTTAGATACTATATGCCACGTAATTCGTGACGGTGGCTTGCATTAGGGCAAAGTTTCCAATCGTGCAAGTCCAGTCCATTTGTAGAAAATCTTCGTGCATCTTCCCCTCAAGCGGTTCGAATTAGCTTAAAAATAGGCTTGCAGATAGACAAACCATGGTTCGGCACGATCCGGCACGTGGATCCGTTACCCAAGGACTCCGTCGGACTTTGAGATTACGCACCCTCAGGTGTGTGTCGTGCTAAAGTCAAGTCCAATCAGATCTCATTGATTTCACTAGCTTACTGACCCTCTTGATACTGGATATGAGCTCCAATTTGCCTTGTAAGGCGTCACAATGATAGAGCGTCGGGGATCTATATATGTTGATAAGAATAGTTCGTAGCATCAATATTTCTCTACAAATAGTCCGACAGTCCTTTCTAACAATATTACATTCGCTGATATCCTTCCTTTTGTTTTTAAACTTTCATTCTTGTGAATTTACTTCGTGTCTGTCCGCCAAAATTCAAATTGCTAGCATTCTTGACCGTCAAGCAATCATGAAGATTTGGACCACTCTTTTGATCCTGGCCGGAGTAGCCTCCGCAACCTCGATCCATCACGACAAACATACAAGGCTAAAGCGGGATGCTTGCTCTGGAAATACCGCCAGTGACAGACAGACCTGGTGCGACTACGACGTGAGCACCAACTACTACGATGTCGTCCCCACCACCGGCGTGACCAGAGAGTATTACTTCAACATCGAAGATGTCACAGTTGCTCCCGATGGCTACTCTCGTGCAGCAATGGCAGTCAACGGGACAATTCCAGGCCCTACCATCATAGCTGACTGGGGCGATGATGTTATCGTTCATGTCACCAACAGTCTGACCTCAAAGAATGGATCTAGCATCCATTTCCACGGCATCCGCCAGAACTATACCAACCAGAACGACGGTGTTGTATCCATTACTCAATGCCCTACTGCTCCGGGACAGACAACAACCTACAAGTGGAAAGCTACACAATATGGCACATCATGGTACCATTCTCACATTGGGTTGCAAGCCTACGAAGGTGTCTTCGGTGGAATTGTGATCAACGGTCCTGCCACTGAGAACTATGATGTGGACAAAGGAGTTTTGTTCCTCAATGATTGGAGTCACCAGACTGTTGATCAACTCTGGTACTCTGCCGAGGCCAATGGCCCGCCTACATTAGACAATGGTCTCATCAACGGTACCAATGTGTATGGAGATGACGATTCAACGACCCAGACAGGCCATCGCTTCAACACATCATTCACTGCAGGCACTTCTTATCGCTTCCGTCTTGTGAACGCTGCGGTAGATACCCACTTCAAGTTCTCAATTGACAACCATACTCTGACGGTGATGGCTATGGACTTGGTACCTATCGAGCCATTTACCACAACTATCTTGAACATCGGCATGGGTAAGAGACCATTTCCCTACCAACCTACATATGACCTTACTAACCCTTATTCTATCTAGGTCAGCGGTACGATATTGTGGTCAGCGCAGACCAATCCACCGGAAGTGACAGTTTCTGGATGCGCGCAATTCCCCAAGCCGCCTGCTCCGACAATGACAGCGCAGACAATATCAAAGGCATCGTTTATTATGGCAGCACAATATCCACTCCCACCACCACCGAATACACGTACACCGACAGTTGCGACGACATGGACATCTCTGATCTCGTCCCGTATCTGGCCCAGAGCGCATCGGAACCATACTACAACTCCAGCGAACCAGTCACACTAGGCACAAACTCCGATAGCTACTTCCGCTGGCAGCTGAACGGGACAGCAATGCAAGTATACTGGGATAACCCGACACTCCTGCAAGTCTGGAATAACGACACGACATTCACCGAGGAGAGCGGCGTAATTGTGCTCCCGACCGCAGACAAGTGGTCCTATGTTGTCATCGAAACTACCCTGGCTGTCCCGCATCCTATCCACTTGCACGGCCACGACTTCTTTGTCATCGCGCAGGGAACGGGCACGTACAGCTCCTCCGATGACACGAGCTTGACGAACCCGCCCCGCCGGGATGTGGCCATGCTCCCGGCCTCTGGGTACCTTGCCATTGCGTTCAAGACTGACAATCCCGGAGCTTGGCTGATGCATTGCCATATTGGATGGCATACTTCGGAGGGCTTTGCTATTCAGTTCTTGGAGAGGTATGATGAGGCGCGGGCCCTGATTGATTATGATACTTTGAATTCTACTTGTGAGGCGTGGGATGCATATGTCACAGAGAGTTCGGTCGAGGAGGAGGATGATGGCATATAGATAGACAGACAGTGGAGGGAGTAATGGTTTGAGGGTTCGTTTCACCGTTGGTGAATTTGATTGATATAGAAAGGAACATTATTTCTCCATCCTTTCCGTTCCTCCTGAATTATTCCCTATATCTCTAGATACTTCCATATTTTCCTTTTCTATGCGGATAACACCCTCATTCACCCTCGATAGTGCACAAAAAAGAGGCTATTTCGTCAAACATGTCATCTGTAACAGAAGATAGTTGGATTTCTAGATTACTAGGCAGGCCTGTCGGTCTTGACTCTTATCACAGGCGCTGTACGATTGTCTCTGCGTCTAGAAGGTGCAAGCCCGGAAGCTCTTCCTTCATCTTGCAATTTGATTGTTTTGTGACGAAATATGGAACAGGAAAGAAGGAAAGAAGGCCATAGATGAATATGACTCAACGGGAATGACTCCGGTTGTGTTGTGTCTTCGGTCCCTTTTGTGATCTTTATAGTCTTTTTCATCGTCTTTTTCTGGTTTGTATCCTTCAATGATAATAGACGTGACAAAAATGGGAAAGAAAAAACACCAGCCATTATCATAGTCCGCAATATAGGGGCTATGCCGATCGAGCTCGCTCATCCACCCCGGGAGACGGCAGGGCAACGAGACAGCTTTTCGTGGCGGAGTGCAGCCAACAAAGATGGCGATCTCCCTCAAACAGCAAATACCCCGTGGTCCTAACCATTTGTGCAAATAAACGGGTTTCTCTAGCGGGACCTTATTCCACAACGTTCAAATATGGTGATGCCACATATGTATTTCTGTCGGCCAAAAGCCCTTTATTGGGATCCTCACAATGAGATGGAGAAAGACTGGCTCGTGAGTTTTATAGGCACTTAGATGGATAGACGTGTTCTTGATGCTCTTGACAAAGGGACCCCCAGAAAGCATTGACACGACACTAAGAATTGATTCGACGCTAGCTGAGCCGCTAATTGCATTCGAATTTCTATTTTTATGCTGCGCCCAGTCCTATTCGCGGGGGTTTTCTGTTTGGTTGGAGTTTCTTCAAATGCCATTGGCCCCCTTTTTTTTCAATTTAACGTACGATGCACCTATCCGAGTAAAGTGCCCATATTGGTTACCCAATGCTATAGGCGCTGTTGGGTACGATGTGATGTGACTTGGGTTGCAGTAGATCTTCCGACGCTCCTCTTAAAATAGAAAGCTTTTAGCATTGAGCCACAAAAATATAAAGACATCCATAGAGCCCGGTAAAGACTGGATTTAGAGAAGACCCCACTACGACCATCCTTTCAGCAATAATCGATCATTAGCAAATATCTAGCCATCTTGGTCAACTTCACTTGCAATGCCCGCCAACAAAGATCGGATATATGTTGCGCTCCATGCACGACGAGGCAGAGTAACCATGCCAGACAAGGAGGACACGTGAGAACCATTCATGACGCTGTTTAGCTTGAAGTCACTAGCAAGACTAATATATGTCTTGATTAGGTACCACTGGTCCGTGATTGTAGGGCCCAAATTTGAAACTGAGAATAGCACGGGTTTCTGTTACCACGCGAACGAGAGCCCAAAGTTAGGAGGGGGCTCTGAGTGGCACTTCGAAGAGTTTGAGTGTTCACTAAACAGTGGCAACATGTTGCTTGTTCGTATCCTGATTGGCAAGGTATTGGACGGATATCATGTAGCCGAAATTATGCGCAACACGCCTGTCCGACAGAGTCGGCCGGGATGGAATTGTGTCGCGTGGGTAAAGGAGGCTTTGGAGACGCTCGAGGCCGATAATAAGGCTTTAGGCACGAGGTTGCTTGAGTGGAGCATAGTGCACGATATAGCAATAGCTTACTGCCAACGGAAGATATATGAGCACCGTTTTGATGGTCGGGGCGGTTTTGATATGAGAAAAACTCCAATTTATGACTTGTTGGAGCAAAGGGAGACTGTTCCTTGAGTTATCAAGGCAGATTAAGTCCAATATATCAGAAGCGCAATTAATACAACCGCTCGAACAAGTGATGTCGCTCTATGAGGAAGCTGGTATATGCATATATTCCATTAAGGATAACATAAAATATACTCCGTATAGACAACCTGCATAAATTTTGACTACATATCATCGTTTTCTTACTTCTACCAATGATAAAGCTACTTTCAAATATGCTGTAGCAGTAAACAGTCCCAAATAGGAAGTCCGCAATCATCATGACATCAATGCAATGGAAGCATGGATTACATCATTTCAGTACAAATCCCAGTTTATGGGAGACTCTATTAATGAACACCTAACAATTCAACAATTCACGAATACAACCCTGAACCCAACGTATATACAAAATGTCAAACTCGGGAAAGAGCTGCTGCAACGATGGAACTGAACTTCCAGACGAGCCGCGGACAATGAAGAGTCGAGTACTCGAGACTGGAGCCTCAATGATCCAAGACTTCACGCCCGTAAAGCAAATCTGCGCACATCTCAATGCATTCCACTTTTACGCCAACGATCCAACTCGATGTCTGGAAGCCGATCACTATTGCACTCACTTAACAGAGGGTATGTGACAACAGCCATGTCTATAGCCAAACACAACTGAATGACCGATGTGCTGGGCATTAATACTTATCCAGATATCCGCCAATGCCTAATCTACGACTCATCCAAGGCAAACGCCCGCCTCATCGGCGTGGAATACATGATCTCGCCGCGGATTTTCGTGACTCTTCCCACCGAAGAGCGTAAGCTCTGGCACACGCACGAGTTCGAGGTCAAAAGCGGCATGCTGGTCATGCCAGCACCAGCTGGTGTGCCCGACGCTATCTGGGAAGCTGCGGAGACGGCAGAGATGCAAGACGTTGCGCCTGTCTATGGCAAGACGTATCATTTCTGGCAGGTTGATCGTGGAGATCCTGTGCCTCTAGGCGAGCCGCAGTTGATGGGCAGCTTTGTATCGAATGAGAGCGTGAAGTTGGCACATCCTGCAGGGTTGGATTCGTTGCTGGAGGACCGGGACAAGAGGTATGGCGTGGATCATCAGCAGAAGGCGAAGAAGAGGGAGGGCATTGAGCCGGTCGAGAAGCATCCCGGTATGTACTATGCTTCTTAATTGGCTTTGATTCGAGTTTACTTACATGTTTGTTAGATGCTGATTCGTGGTACAAAAAGTCACATTGATTGACGCATGGATAATCTCATCCATATTGTTTAAGAAGGTTACGAGAGATAGGGAGCATGAGAAACCGAAAATGAGAATAAATTGTCTAATTGAGATGTCTCCCCACTATGTATGCCTCAAAAACCCAGTCCCATAATGAAATGGGGTCAAAGTGAGGCACACTGGGGGACAACCTATTAGAAGATAGGCTGGTTGTGTTCATCTTGCTTCATATTCCACACGTGCTCGTCCTGGTTATGTATTTCGGCGACGGCAAGCTCTAGCATTTGGAGAAGCGGACATCCCGGAAGGGATTGGGTAGGGGTAAGGGGTATGGGGAGTATATGTAAAGGATATTGACTGTTTGAACATCTCCATATTGTAGAGATGTTCGAATAATCGAGACATGAATGAAATTCCAGATCCCTCTCAGCCCAGCGCCCACGAAACATTAATGAGCAGCTGATACGGCTGGAAGGGTCCTGGATATTAAAATCCAATGCGACGGCAATATCCTATCAATCGCTGGTTCAAGACACAGGACATATTGACTGATGATGGCAGAATGGGAGGATGTGGAGCAAAAAAATCAAATTTAAAGACACCAAATAGTCACATGACCAGCTCCCGACCGCGGAATAGTTGATGCAGCTCGATCTGAGCAATCCTATGCTTCCAATTCACCACACATGGAGCAGTTAGTCCGGTCTGTAATAAAGGCTGCCAATCTGCGCACCATTGGAAGGCTTGCGCTCAATGGCACCAGCACTTTCTGCGCCTGCGCGCTGATCTGGGAGCACCTGATAACTGTCCAGCTCAGCGAGGGCCCGTCTATGTACCCTACCTTCGACGTGCGAGGCGATTGGCTCATGATATCGCGCCTCCACCGCAATGGCAAAGGAATCGAGGTCGGAGATGTCGTGCGATATGGTCACCCGAACTTTCAAGGCGTGCATGTGGCCAAGCGGGTAGTGGGCATGCCTGGGGATTTTGTCTGTCAAGACAAGCCGCTTAGCACGAGTATTGGCAAGGATGGAAATATGATTCAGGTGGGTTATAGGTTCTTCGTTCTGGTTGGATTCAATTGCTGACTTGACTTTGTGCAGGTCCCCGAAGGTCATGTCTTTTTGGCCGGCGATAATCTTCCCTGGTCTAGGGATTCGAGGAACTACGGCCCAGTGCCCATGGGTCTCATTAATGGGAAGATAATTGCCAGGGTATGGCCTCCGTCGAAGATGGGATGGGTGACCAATCCGTTGCAACCGGCGCAACTGGATTCCCAGAACATCTAAGGGTTATACATTGTACATTATATTAGACCGGTGGATTACAATACCGATGCGTGGCACTCTGGTCCATTTTGTTTAAGCATACGCATGGAGTTTGGTTGAAAGGGATTAAATCAGTGTGCATATTCATACATATATCAAATTGTACAATACAATGGCTTGAAGACAAACAAGATCAGCGGAACGAAGAGGGGTTACGTCTCTTATATGGCAGAGGCTCAACTCTCTTGCGGCGCAGCTCCACATTAGCACCGTCGAATCCAATCTCCTTCATGACCTCCAGGGTCGTGGCGTCCCATTGGGTACGGAACAGGTGAGCACCGATGGCCTTGAGATGGTAACGGGACTGGAGACTGCGAAGGAGGGTGGTGTCGCGGTTAGACTCCTTGGCCTTGACGGCGGCAAAGTCGAGAGGCTGGGACTCCTTCTGCTCCATAATGAAGAGGGAGAGGCGGTGGTAGGGACTTCCCATCTGGGCAACAGGTGGTAGCCAGGGGAGAACCACCTGCGAATCTTCCAAAAGCTGTGCGAGATCGATCTTGGTGGAGGTGGCCGAGATGGGGACGTTGACGGCCAAGAAGTGTGTCTTATAATCGAAGTTGTCGTTCTCAACGTTCGGGACATCAGGGTCGACAACTGCAATAGTGACTAGCTTTTCACCAGCCTCAAAGATTTGCACGTCGAGTTTAGGCGCGCTCGTGCTGAGTCTCGCTTCGACGAATTCACCGGCTTGGATTTGGCGCTTGCCGAAGTACAGCTTTGTCTCGACGACGGGGTCGCAGTGAGGGAGGACATCGGGAATGACGTTCATCTGGGTGATACGCTGGACCAGGATCTTGCGGCGGTATTCGCGCCATTTGCGGTCGGCCAAAAAGCGATAGATGGGCTTGGACATGTCACCTGGATTGGTAGAAATCGAACGATTAGTCTCAGCCCAGGTTGATCACTTGATCAAGAGATGATTACCTTCATTATCCTCGAACTTTCGCTTGACCAAGGGATCGTTAATATCGGCCAGAACCTTGAGGCGCTCCAGGTGTAATTGCATGGCAGTAACACGGGATTTCTTCGCCTTTGCTCCTCCAGCCTCTTCGACGGACAAAGCCTCCTGTCTGGCAAGGCGTTGCCTCATCATTTCAATCTCCTTCAATTTCTCTTCGCGGTCCGCAAGCAAAATCTTCCGGGCTTCTTGGAAACATTGGTAGGGCAATTGTTCGAAGGGAAGGTTCTCTGAATCTTGGAGTGCAGCACGGCGACGACGTGATCCAATGGGGGCGGTTCCCTGTCGGAGCAAACGTCTTTCGAGACGGGGACTCGTCACAAGAGAGGGATCGGGTGCCTTGTGGAAAGGTTGGGCCGGAGTTTCAACTTCGGCATCTCGAACACTCGCGGTCGACTGGAAGGCTCGCGTTTGGAGCTGGACTCCAGCCACGCCTCTAGAGTAGGTATTGCGAAGGCATTGGAGCAGAGGCTTCGAAGCCCGCTCGCAGTGGGCCATGATTCGAGGAATTGGAGGTTATGGTGGGCTTGGCCTTGAGGATCCGATGTTGTTGTCTTCCCGGGGAACTTTTTCTGTTCGGTCACTTAACCTATCACGTGACCTCCAAGTGGTATCCAGGCCCGGGAATACATCAAGACATCGAATAAATTAAAAAGTCCTGTCTACAATTAAATTATATTTGACATACACACTTAATTCAATGCAACCGGACAAGAGAATTCATATTGTGTATTATGCGGCTAAGTATCTTTTGTAAGGGAAAATCATACAAAAGATACTTGGGTACTATAGTACCAAGGTTCTGCTAGCACCTACCGCCCGGGATCAACTTTTGCTCCATTCGAGACTCCGGACATCATCAAGTTATACGCCGATCACCCAGTGACTCTCAAAATGCCAGGGAACGATGTTATTCGGTCACTGAGGCTGCTGTCCCGCAGCTCGGGCGGACTCATGTCAGGCCCGAAGCAAGTGACGGTTAGTGCACTCCATGAATTCTTCTCGATCCGGTTCTCGGACGCATTTACTGACAGCGTATCGAATCATACAGCAACGATGCCTTACACGCTCAATGGCAACCGAAGCCACTACACAGCCCCCAGTGGCGACCAAGGATGCTGTCCAGGTCCAACAGGCGCAACGACCAGGGGGCCCAACCCCTGTTCAAGTCATGACCTACCGGTGGCCTAACTTGGAACCCCAGCGTTTAGTCCATTACTCCCGGCGGCTACTTCAGATGCCCACTCGTCACGATATCCTCCACCGCGCAGTCGTCTACGAGGGCGACAGCACCCGACAAGGTTCCGCCAGCACCAAGTGGAGGGACGATGTGCACGGTAGTCACAGGAAGCTGTACGCGCAGAAGGGCTCCGGTCGTGCGCGTGCGGGTGACAAGATGTCGCCAGTTCGACGAGGTGGTGGTGTCGCTTTCGGACCTCATCCTCGTGATTTCTCGACCGATTTGCCACGAAAGATCTACGACCAAGCCTGGCGTATTGCCCTCAGCCACCGGCTTTCACGCGGCGAATTGATTGTTGTTGACAACAGTATCGATATCAATGAGAATGCGAGCCCGTTCTTCATCATAAACCTCATCAAAGCTCATGGCTGGTATCAGAAGGGCCGGTCTACATTCGTTACACTGAAGCCGAATGAGATGTTCTCTGATGCGGTCGAAAAGTTCGGCAACCACGCACGAACTATCAGCGTCGAGGATTTGGATGTGAAGAATGTCTTGGAGACAGCAAGATTGATTATTGAGAAGAATGCACTGCACAAGATCCTGCTTTCGCATTCGACCGACTTGGCGAAGGTGGACACTCTCTTTTCGCCTTCAGCAAACGGAGAGAAGGTGTATCCGCTGGACTTTAGCCGGATGAAGGCCACATGGAGCAACGTTTAATTGTATCATTCTCTGTTTCTTGTTTTTCTGGCATTATCTAGCTGTGTACAAATAGATCATCTATACTTCGAACGTTATCACTTCTCAGAGTCGGTTTTGGAGCTACAACATATTCAGTACTTAGCTGACTTTTTGTATCATAGCGCTTTTAGAATATTTGAACCCATTTTCATTTACACTACTTAGAAATTGACATCAATTGCGGTGATGTCGCCGAATGTACCTGGGAGCTGGTCGGTTATGGGCGGAGAGTCGGAGCGGAAAGAAAATCCAGCGAAAAACTCCCGAGGTCAAGGAAAGCGGAGAAATACCTGATTGTCATCACATAACGCCCTTCCTTGGTTATCGTCGTATTCCAGTTCTAATGTTACTTCGACAATTCAATCGCGTCTCCTCGCCGAGCTGGATCTCGCGCGTTCCTTCAGCAATGCCTCTACGCGCCAAGGTGACCAACCCTGCCTTTCGGGCAACAGCTATGGTATGTACCCTATTCGGAGAGAAGCCCGATATCCAGTGCTCACATTTGTTAGATGTCGACTTCATCTGATATCCCCAAAGAGCTCCCCGGCGATGAGCGCGATGATGTCCTGTTCAACTCGATCTACGGCCTCCGCAGCGTTGAACTCAACCGACCCAAGAAGCTCAACTCCCTCAACGGCTCGATGGCTCGCAAGATTGTCCCTCGATTGAAGGTTAGAATGGACACCCGGAACTTCAGACACATACAATACTAAGCGTTGGATGAATAGGAGTGGGAGAAATCTCATCTTGCAAACATGATCCTCATCTCCGGAGCCGGCACCAAGGCTCTCTGCGCAGGAGGTGACGTTGCTGCTCTGGCCCTGCAGAATGAGAGTGGAGTGGAGGGACAAAAAGCATCAGCGGACTTCTTCGCACTAGAATACCGCCTTGACCACCTGCTCGCTACATACTCGAAGCCTGTCATCTCATTTATGGATGGAATCACCATGGGCGGTGGCGTAGGCCTCAGCATGCACGCTCCCTTCCGAATTGCGACCGAGCGTACCCTTTTTGCTATGCCTGAGACCACAATTGGCTTCTTCCCCGACGTTGGCGGTTCCTTCTTCCTCCCGCGTCTGGATGGTGAGACCGGTACATACCTGGCTTTGACCTCGGAGCGCTTGAAGGGTGTTCAGGCTCTGTACGCAGGCATCGCCACACACTACTTGCACTCCAGTGTTCTGAGCAGTGTGACTCAGCGTCTTTCCGAGCTGACTTTCCCCGACCACGTCGAGCTTCGCGAGCGTTTGGAAATTGTGAACAAGACCATGGCTGAGTTCTCCCTTGGCCTCCCCCCGCTTGAGGAGGAGCCGATGCTCATGGCTGGTACCCTGCGTACTGCCATTGACCGCTGCTTCGGATTCAACACCATGGAAGAGATTATCCAGGCCTTGGAGAAGGAAACTGAGCACAAGGAGTGGGCACAAAAGACATTGGAGACTCTGTCAGGCCGCTCCCCGACCTCTCTGAAGGTGACTCTGCGCCAGATGCGTCTTGGCAAGAAGTGGACCATCACGGAGACCTTCCAGCGCGAGCACGAGATCGCCGCCAAATTCATGCGCCACCCTGATTTCGTCGAGGGTGTCAAGGCCCGTCTGATGTCCAAGCCTCCCCGCCAGGCCCAGTGGCAGCCCGCTACTCTCCAAGATGTCTCGGATAAAATTGTGGACGACTTCTTCGAGATCCCCGACAACGAGTCCCGCCTACCGCTTCTGAGCCAGGGAGATTACACTAAATACCCTTATGCCCACTTCGCCCTTCCCTCCGAAGATGAGATTAAAAAGGTTGTGTGTGAGGGACATTCATCGCGGAGACCCGTGATCGACTACTTCCTCCAGAAATACGCCCACCGCGAAGGTGTGCGCCGAAAGGTGGTCGAGGTGATTGCCCGACGGACAACGACATCATCTCCCGAAGGACTTAAGTGGTTGGATTAAACAGTGGGATACCGTTTATAGCTTGTAATTTTTGCTGTTCGGGTGTATTAGAATTTATTGGGAATTGGCCCATATACCATACTATTATTGCAAATCCTGAATCTGCAATTAACGATCATTTTCAAATAGAAAATAACTGTAGTACTCAATGGATGGACTCAAACCTAATGAGATTTAAAGGTACAAATAGAACACCATAGACAATACGATATAAAAGTTTCCACGAGGGTCCTCAGCCCACCCACGGCATTGCTGATCCGCCCAATTTGCTGTCAAATCCACATAAGCATTCGACCCGACACTTGCATACATGCTGTAAATTGCCAGCAGCGCTTCAAGATGGTTCTTGGGAGCGAGTTCCCAGAGCCTAGCCGGCAACCATCAGAAGACATCAGCAATTCCTCCAACCCTCTGTTGCCGACCTTGGCGGATGATGGCCCACCCCAAAATGATAGCCCAGCACCAGAAGCCCACTCAGTACTAACACGCCTATACATATCTCACACACTCTCAACATGGAACTCCCGCATGTTTGAATTCGGCGCCGTACTCTTCCTAGCTTCGATCTTCCCGGGGACACTACTGTATGCTTCGATATACGCTCTAGTGCGGGCGTTTTCAGCCGTCGCGCTGTCGTCGTGGCTGGGTGCGCAAGTTGATCGCTCAGACCGGCTCGTTGCTGTGAGGCATTCCATTGGTAGGTTGGAATCGTTTCGGATACTTCAATATGTACCGAGTATCAAGGCCAATGGCTAATTAAAGGAGTAGTGTGGCAAAGAGTCCCTGTCGCGATCTCATGCTTATGCTTTGTGGCCACTCTGTCTACAGACTCTTGGTCGCTTACAATTGCCTTGTTCACCGTGCAGGGCTTACTGGCTTGTATGGAGAAATTGGCCGCTACGGCTAATACGGTGGCTGTGGAACGGGACTGGGTATGTACGAGGAATCGTATTTGGGTTGTCTGGTTTCCATGCATCCGATATACAATCTTATTTTAGGAAGAGATGTCGCTGATAATTTGACACTAGGCAATCGTGATCTCGGAAAGTATCAATGTCCCTCGACAAGGTGAGAACCCTGAAGCTAGCTGAAGCTCCGCAATATCTAACTTCGAACCACAGACTTGAACGCCTCTATGAGACGAATTGATCTCTTCTGCAAGCTCCTAGCACCAGTATTCATCTCCTTGATCGACAGCATATCAACCCCATATGCAATTTGGACAGTGTTTACCATGAATACCGCATCTGTGCTGGTCGAGTATTTGGCCATTGCTCAGGTCTACCAATCAGTCCCGGCCTTGACCAAGACACAAGCTCCTACAACACAAGCAGATGATACAAATGGCAAGAGCGATACCCGCTGCTTGTCAAGCTCACTAGCGCCCTGGAAAGAGTACATAGCAAGTCCCGTCTTCCTAGCATCCTTTGCCCTGAGCCTGCTCTACCTAACAGTCCTATCCTTTGGCGCAACAATGGTAACATACCTGTTGCACACGGGCTTCACCCCGTTGGAGGTCAGCTATATGCGCATCGGCTCCGTGGTCGCCGAGCTATCTGGGACATGGACAGCGCCTATGGTCATGAACCGGATTGGTCCGATTCGCTCCGGGCTGTGGTTTCTGAATTGGCAGTTTATCTGCATCGCTGCTGCCACCGTGGCTTTCGTTTTCTGGGACCCTAGCTCGCAGTTCGTAGCGGGTGCGCTGATTACGGGCGTTGCTTTGAGTCGGATTGGGCTTTGGGGATTCGATTTGTCGGTCCAGTTTCTCGTGCAGGAGGTAAGTGGCTTTTCCGTATTCTTGACTTGTGCATGTGCTAAACTTGTTGGGTGATGTAGAATATCCAGGAACATGCCCGTGCCCGCTTCTCTGCTACTGAAATGGCGCTGCAGAATGTGTTCGAGATGCTTTCTTTTGCCTCGACTATTGCTTTCCCGCTGCCGGCCCAGTTCAGGTATCCCGTGATGATCAGTTCTGGGGCTGTGGCGGTCGCTGCGATCTGTTTTGCGACGTATGTGCGCAAGGAACGGGGACACCTACTGCATCGATCACGCTGTATGGGCGGAGATAAAGTGTCATATCGAGCGATTGGATCTGGGTCGGTTTAGAATATTTGAAATGGTTGTAGGTTCTTCGTATTATATTTTATGAGAAAATCTCTACACCTCTCATGCCGAACATGAAGTTCAAATCACAACGAAAAAGTCCGAAAACATTTCCCGCCTCACGCATTTCGAGTCTGCCCATGTGCGTGACACATCTTGCCGCCGGGTCATCTCCTCCACGAGCACTAGGACCCTATCAGCGGTCGGGTGACGAGTGGCCGAAGGTGCCGCGTCAGCTTCGTGGGCCGCAGCCATACGCTGAATCTCGTGGCCAATCCACTTGCGCTGGTCCTCCGTAGCCTCCAGCCCCGCAATGAACAGCGGCCATAAGAAGCTGACGGGCAGATGGTCTGGCCCGGCAGAGTCAACGGTGGCCAGTTGAATGATTTGATCGACGGCGCCGTTGACGCGTTCTGTGCGAGGGTAGATTGCAAATGCAACGCGGTGCAAGTAGATAAAATTCGCTAAGAAGTTGGCCACGTATTGTCGGAATGTGCGGCAGATTTCCGATGCCACAGGCGCACAAAGGATGTCAGTTAGAGCTTCGGGCCGTCCGTAGACGTCTATTACTGAGGGGCGTCTGTGCCAGAGTGTTTCGAGATCGGCGCCGATTTTGTGGGCGAGTTGGAGTACTTCGAACTCGTCGGTGAGAGTTCCGCGGCTGCGGTGGTGGAGGTCGATGCAGACTATGCGTCGTACGACTTGTTGGGCTTGTACGAAGAATCGGAATGCCGGGCCTACGATTGCTTCGTAGACGAGGTAGTTGGGGCTGAGGAATGGGTCTTCGATGATGTCCTCCTGTTTAAAGTTGGCTGTTGGTGCGGTTATGTGAGATGTTTGGGAAGTTTGTGTATCCGGTGGTTGTGTTATGCTATGTTCTGGGATATTGCCGAGTTCAGGGAGAGGATCGCCATCTCGGCCTGCAATCAGGGACTTGACATCTAGCAGTAAGATCCATGACACCAAAAGATGACCGAGACCGGTCCAATGTCGAGTACGATCATGGAATCGTTGTAGAATAAGGTACCCGGAGTGAATATAAGATGTCCCGGTACATATTCCGTAGGGTGAGAGAAGCTGAAACAATATGAGCGTTTGCTCGATCTCGGGACTAAGCAGAACATACCTCGGATATCATTAAGAGAAAAACAGCCCCAAAAACTTTGATGAGTGTGGACTCCGTCACCTCGCCATGAATACAAGCTTGGATCTCCGAACTAGCCACTCTATAGAAGGTAGGCGCGAAGTGCCATTTTTTCCCTTCCATCATCGCTTTATGAACATCCGCGTAGCAGTATAAAGCATTCAAAAGCGGACTGGAATCTCGTGCATGAACCAGCAGCGCTGGGCGCATATACTTCCACTCGATGTTGACCGGCGCAAAAAGAGCAGCCGGCGGGCCAATGGTCAGAAAGTGCTGTAGCAGTTGGTCCTCATACGAGATACCGCCTGCATCGGATAAGCTGCCCCGGCTAGTTGGCATGTCTGAAGCGCTGCCCGAAGATGAGGTATTTGGAGTAAGAATGCGACGGTCTGGTGTGAGTGTCCCGCGTAGCGACTGCGACGCTGGACTAGCGGTCAAAGTCATCGCGGGTCCGGCAGCCAGGTCCAGGTGCTTCTGTTCCAGCTCAGAAGTAATCCCGCCCATGAATACGAGCATGTCAAACTCCGAAGGGTGGGAGCCCTGGTCTGTAGGGAGCTGTCGAAGTGTGGTTGTTGGCGCGGGTATTGTGTGGCCGTCTGCGCGGAGCACGGTATTAAAGAAGTTTATGTCGGGAGAGCGGGATGCAGTCGTGGCTGCAGCAGAGGAGCCTGAACTCCCCGAGTGTGCTGTGTTATTCGATGCAGTAGTCTTGTTTGCACGAGTTGGCGATGAACCCAACCTCACGCCGGGTGCGGTGCGTGGTTTATACAGACATAGTAGACATAGTCGATCGCAATTGGAGCAGCTTGGTTTCGCTTCATCGCATCGGACCTTACGGGACCTGCATGTTAGGCACCCTGTTCGTCGACGCGGGCCTGACCTGCCAGCTCCCCGGGCTTTTGGCACCTGAGAAGAATTCACATTAGTTGAGTGAGGAATAAGGAAATACCCAAATTACCTCCATGATAAAGCAAGGCAAATCATACTAGATATACAAAGTAGTTGCAAAGAATTTCGATGGTGGCTGGTTTCCCCGCAATGGCGCCGGTTCTCGGGGCGTGCGATGACGAGCTCGGGTGGTCAAATTGAATTGAAGATATTCCAAATGACGAAATCAACAGATCTAGAAGTCCTAAAGGTGCAAGAAGATCTTTAGGATATTGTGAATATACACAAATTTAATTCATAGCTATGTATTAATGGAATACCTCCAAGGAAGTACGTGACCATAGGGTGTATGAGCCCTATAACTACAACTTATGCCCTATATAAACTTCATATCAAACCTCCCTCCTCCTTCTCAGCCAACTTCCTCTGTACAAAATCCTCCATCGAATTCCTCTCTTCAACAGTCAACAATCCGATCCGATCCTCCAAAGTTCCTTCTCCAAAGAACCTACGGTCAATCCTCGCCCAGTAGATAACATCAAAAGCCCAACTCCTTCTCGCCGCATAACTAACCCAGAACCCCCCATTATTCCAGCTCTCACGCATATGTCTAGAAAGCCGATTTTCCTCACTCATAACCCCACGCCGAATGTCAACATCCTCTCGCATATGTAGCTCCTGCAAGAAAATCTCCAACCGGCTCTCATACACCCACTCCCAGTCATCAAGCCCATTATCCCAGTACTCCGGCCGCTCAAGCAGTAGCCAGCACGGCGGGCTATACACAAACTCCAACGGCGCAGCATAAGCAAATTCCCAATCAATAGCCCCGGATATCTTATACCCAAAGTCCGAGTTAGCAAGCACATTCGCCGGTCGTAGATCATCACAGAATAATTTAAACATCCCTTCCTCCCCAGCCCAAGATAGTCGGCCCTCTCTCGCAAGCTTCCGGAATAAACACCGCGCAATATACTTCGTCCTGCAGTCCTCCGCATCGTCAATAGCGTCATTCCGTTGCGACGAAAGATGCGTCATATGCAGCTCCGCAAGGGCAAGTAAATACTCCGCCGCAGTCGCAAACGTCTCGGTCATCCCCGGCAGATCCCCAGCTCGCACACCACCAACCTGCACCAGCTCATTCATATTGATACTCAACGGCCGGTGCGCAACCACCCACTCATCCTCGAACTCGTCTTCCGCAGCATTAGATATACATCCAATACGCGGGAACGAGTACTTCGCAACCTGCAGCAACAAGCCCGCCATCTGATTATATACCGAGCGCAGCCTGTTATCGCCGATATTGGGATCGAGAACGGGTCGTTCTTCATCCAGTATCCCGGGTGTGTTCAGCGCATCCACGAGATCCGCGTTATGGTCGATATACTCCATGATAATGAACGGGCCTAGGCCGTGTGGGCTTTCGTCGCTGGTGCCGTGGTGTAGGATGTGCGGGATACGGATGTCTGTGTGTCGCTCGAGAAAGCGCATCACTCTTACTTCTCGGTGGAGTTTCTCGTCTGGGAAGACTGAGTAGCCTGGGATTGGGAAGCGGATTATGGCCGAGGCGCCGTCGAGGAATCGTAGGCGGATCACCATGTTGAAGGAGCCTTTTTGTGGCGGGAAGAGTTGATCTGTTATGCCTTGACGGTGGATTTTGATTAATGTGGTTATCTTCTGCATGGTTTCTTGGTTGAGAAGAATTGCTTCCCATGTTGCTAGTTGCTCGTCGCTTTTGTCCCAAGCTACTTCGTCAAAGAGCATTAGTTTGCCTTTCATGAGTGGTAGCATTTTGGTATTCCTGGTATTATATCAGGGGAAGTGCTGTGTTCAGGAGGATGTGTCTCTTTATAGACGTCTTTGTAAATGCTTTACCCCGCGGTTACTCAGAATATCGGTAAGCTGCATGTTCTGGAACAAATAGCGACTGTCATTCTATTTGTTCATCTTTGCAGCAGTTCAATCAGAGGTTCGTCTATAATACTTAGAGTTCTACCTTTCCTCAGAAAGGCTTCACAGTCCGCCGAAACCTCAGCGGCTGACGCATAAACTGTCTCCGGTTGGTCTTTAGCCCCGCCTAAACCACGGTCCTTGATTATCTGAATCTGAGAAGTAAATAGCTACTAGAGCGCCACTCGTGTAGGTTTCACTGAGGATGACTTGTGCGTGGGTGTGAATCTTGCGTTTATAATTCGACGAACTTGTATCTTGGTAGAAACAGTGTGATCCCAACAGCCCAACAGGGATCGAAAGTAAAATCTGATGTTAACAACTATAGGGTTTGTGCTAATGTGCATCTGAAATTTATAGGAATCTGGCGAATTAAGTCAAGGTGAGAGCTTTGAGAGTTGGATAATAAGAGTGTTGTCGTACTGCATCACTATTGTTGTCACAACTGATTGGTCATCAATTATGCGCCACGTGACTTCCAGAGTCCGTGCTGACATATACTTAAAGCGTCAGGTGAGTCTAGAAGCAGCCCAGATAACGGAGATGCCATCACTTGATATACGATGTTGTACCTATATTGTATGTTGTGACACAGAGGAAATCGCCATTATAAACTCAATAATGGTATTTAAAACTATAAAAATATGAAACTGCATATATACCTTCCCTATACAACATACTCTGTACTCCGTACTTGATCTCCATTTACCCTCTGACTTAGTACCCACTACACTCTATAACTACTCAACTCCATGTCAATACATTCTTAACACTTCATGCTTCATGCACGTAATATAGCAGATAGGTGGCGTTGTACCGACTGCATCGTACACTGCTCACATAGCTGCAGCACATTCCCCCACTTCGCTAGACCGCCAGATGCAAGGAAGATCGACCAGCGCATACATGTTCCTTTGCTTCGTTCAGACACACATGCATTTGCATTTCAGACTCTGCAGGCCTGATTTGCTGTCACAACTTGGCCCACACTGAATTGTTCAGAATGTTCAACTCGGCAATTCGTCACCATTTCCCTATCTCTTGGTTTCTTTGAATCGCGATCAACAGGGATACAAGGAAGCTCCTTGCGATACGATTATCATTGGTCGATCTAAATAAAGCCCGGCGCTTCTAAGTTGCTTCAGATTGTTCCCGGACTGACTCGTGTGACGAATTACAAGTCTTCATAACCATTCGGGCTTTTCAGCTGACACAAACCTATTCCCATTGGAAGTTGGCCTGACGTTTCGTGTTTCGATAATACTAATACCAATTTCCTTTATTATAGAGAATGTCTGATGGAATTCGCGGGGAAATTGGAGATATACTATTTTCCATCAACCCCCCCTAGATTCCTAGGATTCCGCACCTTTTGACACTCGATCTGAGACCTTGAATTCCACCCCTAGGCTATGCCTCGAGTCCCTATTGTCCTGATTCCATCGCGAATTCCCTACTACGATTCATTTCATGTTCCTTTCTCTTTTTCTCCTCTTTCCCTGGTATGCCCTGATTTGTATGAATCGGGTCTTGATTCCGAACTTATCCGATAATCATGCTCCAAACTAGAAAGTCAAAAAAGGATGGAAGAAAGAGGACATACTCGTTGGTGTCCAATACTACAAACCCACAGGCTGGTCCTGTCGCAAGCCCTAAAACTGTCGAGAACAGTTCACCTTCACAACGGCCAAATGGGTCAAGACAAGCCCTAAATGCGCCTGTCGCTCCAGCGAACCCAAAGAAGCCAGAGTCGAAGAAGATGCCTAATGTCTTTGAGTTCCTAGAAGAGAACGATGAATCATCTTCAGACTCATCCTCGTTATCGTCATCCTCGGAGTCTGAATCAGACGAGGAGCCGGAGCCTCCACGCCCTATACAATCCACCACCCAGATCCAGGCTCCTAAGCCGCGGACAAACACTGTGCCACATGGAGTGTTGGTCTCAGGAGGCAACATTTCCCCGAAGAAAGTCACCCAGTCACCCCCAGTAGCATCGAAAAGTCCAAAAGAGCCACGAAAACCCGCGCCTTCTACAGGCAATCAGTTAGTCACCCGGAAGAGACAACCCACTAGAAAGCCGAGCCCAATCTCGACTGCGCAAACCTCTCCAGGAATAGGCGAACTAGAACTGTCCCGACCACAGACCTACCATGGATCGCCAAGAGACAACGGTGCGATCCATAGACCACCGCTCCCACCATCACCCCCAAGAAGCCCGGAAGATAGTCTTCACCGCACCACGCCGACAAAGAGACGAGACTCCAACGTATCGCAAGAGCCATCGGGATACGGGCTTCTAGCCTCGCACCTAACCAAATCCGCTTCAGAAGAGAGCGGAAGCTTCCCTCCGCTCTACCGACGCTTCGAGACCGTCAACCACCGCGTCCTCCTCCACCTCCAAGACGAGATTTCCCAAATGGAAGAAGATCTCCACACGCTAGATGAGTACGAAGAAATACATCGAGTCAGCACAGCCGAGCAGGAAGGCGCAAAGCCCTTCCCGGCCTCCCGCAGACGGGACGCCCAGGCCCAGGCTTACTCGTCGCTGCATTACCGCCGCATGGATCTCATGAGCGCTTTGATCCAAAAGACCGAACAATACAGTAAGCTCCTTCCACTTCCCATATTGCTATCCCACAAAGTAGCCCTCTGACCAGCACGCAGACAACGCCCTCTGCGCGTACAGCAAAGTCCTACAGACGCTCCCGCGGGCCTCGGAACAGGATATCGCAGGCTATCGCGGCTGGATGAGAGAGCACAAGCCCATCGCTGGTGTCGAGACGCGGTTCCTAATCCACGACGCGGATCTGGTCTCACTCACTCCGCGACTGGCTGCATCGGCCGCTGCAGCACCCGTCTACGTCGCAATAATCATCGCATCGGGTGCGCTCCTGTTGCCACTGCTAGCGTTCAGTCTTATTGCGGAGTTCTCTGGTCGTCTGGTCGTTGTGACGGTGGTTGGTGGTGCCGCCGCGGCTATTGCGGCGAATTACTCGGCTGGTATTGATACACTGGTCGACTCGAGGGATGGTTGGCGCTGTGCTACGATGTATGATTGCTTCGACTCTGTTCTGGCTGCGTTTGAGACTGACCTTTTGCTTCTAGATACTTCGGTTTCATGGCTATTGCTGCTATGTTCATTCCCTAGCTTCGATGTTCTACTCCCGTGAGTTGGGTTTCTGCCTGCTATCAACTCTTATGATTTACGAATCTTCTTTTTTCTTTTTTTGTGTGTTTCCTTGGCGATGAGCTTTCTTGGTTTTGGTTTTGTCTTTTTGTGAAGGGAAGGTTGGATGGGTACACACTACTGGGCACGGAAGAAAGGGATGGCGTTCATTTTCCGGTGATTACTTCAATAATTGGATAGGGCAGATAGATGAGTATCTCGGGTTTGGCATGTAATGGACTATGAGCATTGGGCAGAAGATACAGCGGACTGGGAGATACTATAGCAGGATGGGTATTTTTTTATATCGGGGATAGCAGTGTACTGTATGAGATATGATTTTAGGAACGCTTCGAAAGCTCGTTTTCTCAATATCCCCCTTTACAGTCGAATCTCCATGGAAAGCACGAGGTGTGCTGATATGCAGCATATTGATTGAATTGCATCGGAAGCGAGAAACAAGTAACTCTCTAAGCAAGACTTAGCTGTATCGCAGAGGCAGCCTATACACCCCGGCCGACCAGTCTTGAAAAAAAACCATCCACGCCAATCGCTTAGTCCATAATACAACACCAAAAAGAAAAGTCATACAAAACCGAGGATCAAGAGGTTAATTAAAAACACAGTTGGGAGAAAAGAAATTGGGGACGCGGATCACATTCAGAGCTCATAATTGGAAACGAAAGAGAGAGAAGAACAATGCAAAAAGTCAAAAGCAGAAAGCCGACTGTAGAGAAATGTAATGTTGGAGTTTCCATCTTTAGAAACAAATCGCATTTTTGAATGGGAACACAATGCCACATGCTTGGATTAGTGCAAATATCTGCCCTACGTGGATAGGGGTGTACCATTTGCTTTGCTCCCTGGTGTCATGCTGCCTTCTTGGGAAGCACGGGCATCCGACCCTTGAGGTTGAGGCGTTGAAGGGCTGTGGCCTGACTGTCGAGCAGCTAGTTGCGCCTTGTTCCTGTCCATCAGCGCAGCTTGTTCGGCCGCACTACGAGAGTATGTGGCACTAGCGGCCGAGTTTGAGTAGCCAGCTTGTGAAGGAGTCTGGCCTGGGTACTGAACTCGCTGGTTCGCGGTGGCAGTCGCGTATGGCGTACGCCCCTGTGGCGTGGCGTTGAATGTGCCTGGTTGCCTGGGCTGTGGCGTATAAGGTTGGGGAGACACTTGGGCATATCCATTGGAGGTAGGGCGCTGGTATTGGGGAGCTTGGCTGCCCTGGCTGTACTGTGGGTTCATTTGCGCGTATTGAGGGGTGTTGACTGGACGTTGACTGGGTGTGCTCGGTGGACGCCCCGCGCCATAAGCATGCGTGTATGTATTTGGAACTGAGGGTTGCCGTGCGTGCTGCGGTGTGACCTGGAACCCGGGCTGAGGCGGAGCCCGAGCATTGGAAGCAAAAGCACGTTGGTTGTAGGCACTGTGAGAGCCTTGGTAATTACTGGGTCGTGAGGCGGAGGGGGTTGAGGTTCGATTTGCTGCGCTGGCTGCTGCGAGCAATGCGGCGGCTCTTTCTTGTGACAAAGTGAAGTCATCCTTTTCCATGGTACCACTGTAGTCAGGAATGTCAACCAAAACCTTTTGGCTGATGTTCAACTCCGCGAGCTGATCACCGTCCAGTTTAGCGACAGCATAAGGTGGCAGGTTGCTGATGACTGCAGCAAGGCTTGACTTGAGGGTATCATAAACAAGGGTCTCTGCTTCAGAGGGCGTGTTCACATCGCCCAGATCAAGGCTAGGGGTTTCATTCGACTCAGGCAATTGTTGACCAGGCAGCTGGAGATCAGAGGAAAGTTTGAGACTTCGGAGTCGCTGGTAGGAACTAAGAGTGTCGAGCAAGTCGGAAACATCCTGAAGCATTTGCTTGATCTCTTTTGATTCTGGTTCGACTTCACTAATCGGATCGGTTTCTGTGATGTCTCCAGCAAAGTCTTGGGCGTTGAATGACTCAACCATTTCATCCAGAATGCTCTCATCAAGTTCGCCAATATTGCCAGGCTGGGCGGTCTGAGTGTCATTTTGTTTGCTGTCTGCTTCCACCGATAGCAGGGTGTTCATGCGGGCCGCACCCCGTTGTCCCCACCAGACCATGTCCTTCGAAGCGAGCTGTACAATCGCGCCAGAGCTGTCGTAAGAGGGAGCAAATGACGAGAAGACACCCTGGAAAGCAGATGAATCAGGGCCAGTCCAAAGAGCAGGATCTCCATGGCGATGAACATTCTCCGAATCTGCATGCTTTTCTACACGGTCCCAGTAGGCAGGTGATGAAGTGACTCCACCGTATTGAAGCCACTGGGTTGAAGGGAGGGGTGCCAGGCAATAGTTGCTACGCTCTCCCAAAAATGTCCTGACATCGAAAGTGGCGTCGAAGCGATCCGTCCATGTGGCCGAATTAGCCCGGTGAGATCGTTTGCGCGGAGGTTCTAGCTTTGGTAATGTTTCGCGTGGCGCAAACACTTCCCCAAATGTTCGCTTCGATGCTTGAGCAGCATCAAGGTTGAAAGGGATTACTTTGGTAGCTGCGATGCCATTAGGCAGGGCGACCTCGCGCAGCTCCTCTTGCACTTCAACAAACTTCTCAGGTCCTGATTCGGACAACGGCACCTTCACCGATTTTTGAAGACTCGAGAATAGCTGCCTGGGATTCGATGGGTTCCCGAAGAGTGTTAGGGCAGGCTTATCCTCGCGCTGACAGACGTTGATCGCGTGAAGCTCTGATGATTCGTCGGTATCGTCTTCCATCGTCTCTGTTTTGACCTCGGGTTGATTGACGAAGGATTGACCAATCAAGCTGTTCATATGCTTCTTGAATGCTGCGATCCGGTTCACCACCTCATTCAAAGGTGCCCCATCTTCTTTCGCGCCATTGGCCTGTGTTTGATTGCGTTCAATTACAGCAGCCGATGCTCTTTCGATGTCGGAAAGAAACTCTTGCAACGTGTTGTATTTGCCCGAATTGACGCGTGTTTGGATGTTGGAGGTTTCTGAATCGCCGGAAACCTTTGCGCGCTTCGTTCGAGGCTTAGCAGTTGAGTTTGGGAAGGGGCAAGAGAGGAGTTGGAGTTCAGTGTCATGTCTGCGGCCTGTCAGCACAATACTAGAGCATACTTTCATCAAAGCTTACTTCAGAAGAAGCTCAATCAGGCTGCGAAGAGTTTCATGGAGATTTGTTCGATCGCGCGAGGCTGGAGCACTTGACTCAGTGCTCGGTTTGTCGTCCTGAGTGGAGCGCTTCCGTTTCCCAGAGGTTGCATTAGTAGCAGGGTCGGGATGAGGTTCGCTATTTGTGGTAGACATGGGGGTTGTGTCTCCAGCTTCGTCGGCGCTCATGGTTGTGAAGTCGCGCCGAGGTCAAGGTTGACGATACTTGCTTTGACGCGATCCCCTCCAATGCAAATCGATGGGGTCCACAAATCAGACGATTGAAGGAAAGATTGGGAGGATGCGATCGTGTAAATTAATATTTGCTGGCGATTTAGTGTTGAGGTGAATATTTGGTTCGGATAGCAACCGGAATCCAAGTAGCCTCGATGGGTAGGGCGTGAAAGCGAATTCTTAGAGAAGATGGGGATCGCGAAGAGCGAGGGGAGGGAAGATCAAATCCTCACGTCACCACAATAAAAGATGTGAATGTGGAGCAGGAATAATTGTCAATAGAGACCAAAGTATTAGGACAATGATCAATGCAATAGAAAACCCTCGAACAAATAGGTCAACTGTTCTCTTTTTTCTGTTTTGCTGGAGAGAACGTTCGCTGCGTTGCGCTTTTCGGAATGGCGCGCTTTCTGACGATCCATCACGTGATTCAATTTTCTGCCGCGCGATTGTTGTATTTTTCTAATGTCTTGACTTTTTCTCATCTTCGGAGACAAATTACCTCTTTGAGCCTATTGAATGGGTCTGTGGCGTCCAGGCACTTTCACCCATGACTACGTTCATGGATGTCATCAGTTCTCAAGCATGCCCGAAGCCTTTCGGGAGTATCACGGCTAAGAGCAGACCTGCTCAATAGTCGTTTATACAAGGTGACTTCTTATACTCCCCGTCATCGAACATAGTGCTAAAGAACTTGATATGTCCTAGGCAATATTTTATCATGACGCCAAGTTTTCCGTACATTATTCGCGCAATTTCCTGGCTGGCCTAAGCCCAGGCAGTTTCCGTTCGTTTCAGTCCACGGCGTTCCTCAATGTGCCCGAGTCACTTGCAATCGACACTCAACACTCACATTTGGATAATCTCTTCAATAAAGAGCGATCAGATTCATCACTTGACGAACAATGCGCAGCATTGCTCCAAGAATCGGTGAATAGCTCGCTCAGAGAGAAAAGGCTTGAGAAGACCGCCAGCATCAGAGTGAAACCGAAGCCCGCCGAATACCTCTCGAAAGCTTTGCGAAACACTGGCCACCCCCTTGGATATGACGGCCAGTCAGCTGGGCTTGATCGGGCTCTTTCCAAATATTCTCTCCAAACACAGAACGAGTTGAGGACAGTTGGTCGACCAAAAAAGCCGTCACTGCCGGTTATTCTTGGGGAGTATATACGAGAGGTGGACCCGTTGCTTTCGTCTGTGTCGGATAAAAGTACGGAGAAAGATTTGAATATCGCTCTGCAGAAGGTATTCAGAAGCACAAGCCATGATTATTTATCATCGCGTGGCTACGATGCCGCCGATGTGACTGCTTGGGCCTGGATCATGAAGAGCCAGAATGCCCACGAGGCAATGGTACGGCTGTTTTTGTTCGAAACGGACAGAGCCAAATCTGGCGCTGCTAGCCCAAACATTCCACCTTTCATTCCCCTCCATCTTTTGAGACAGCAAAATCTCGATGCTCACACGTTCCGTTTGCTTTTAATCCACTCTTTACATCTGATGAGCGGACATACCTTCCCCATTGCCGAAGCTCCTTCTGGGGTTGCCGAACATGATCTTGAGCTACCCCCTGAGGTCTTCCGCCCTCAAATCGATTCTGGCACCTGTATGATTTTGGTCGTTCGTTTAATCCGTCATGCTCGGCGAGTGTGGCCACAATCACTTCTCACTATTTCACGTGCATTCGCTCGCTTCCTCTCAGCCCCAAGGGCTGATAACGCCGAGAGGTCAGCTTTGGTGACGCGAAATGATGATCGCGTCAAAACCGTCAAATTTAATGAATGTCTCTGGTTACTTTCTATACCGGCTAACATTGCCCCTTACCGATCTACATCTATTCAACAGCAAGCGCAATTTGAGCTTCTTCGAGCTATGGCAACCCATAAGCCCGTCCTTCCCGTCACAAGACAGGGATATCGAGCAGTTGTTGCAGTCCAACTGGCCCATAAGAAAACATCCGAAGAGCGCCAGTCTGCTGAACTTAAAGCTCCGTCATGGCCTCCTTGGAAGGAAGAGAAACTAGGAATTGATTCTCAGCGCGGGAATGAGGGGATGTTCAGCCGTGCGATGCAGGTACTTTCACAAATGAAAGATGCTGGCTATTCCCATCGTCTGTGGGAGGACATATCCTCGATTTTGGCCGGTTGGGATACCGATCACAGCCCGACAGTGCAGACGAGAGCTATGATGCGTCGCCCGCAAGCTTTACCGGACAGACATGGATCTAAGTCCAATCATCACGAAATGTGGGTTGCTCGCATTCGGTCTACGAGGACTGTCCGTGAGGCCTGGGCGTGTTTTCTCTCCTATCAGGATCATGGGCTACCCCCAAAGGGTGCTATCTACGCTGCCATGGCTGAAAAGTTAATATATCGACGACACGCCATGGAACGCGATTTTGACCAAATGAGTCATGCTCTTCCAGGGGATGGCCGTGAAGTTCACGCCGAACCGGCTTCCGCTCGTGACATTATCTATGTGCCCACAGAACCGCCTACCATGGATGAGTTACTTGACCAGATGCGTGCACAAGGGCTTCGGCCCTCTGGGAGATTCCTCAGCCTACTACTTCAGTCGGCTACTTCTCTGCGGTCTGGATTGTATTATCTCCAATGCAGTGGCCTGACAGATGCTCATATAGAGGTGCTCTCCATCGTGCGGGCCAAGCCCCGCAAATACCACAGTTTGGACCTTGAAGCTTTTCATGAATTGCCGGACTTGGTGTTTGCATCGTTCATCAAGTTCCTATGCACACATTCAGATATATCCAGTCTGGATAGCGGTAATCGAAATATTCTCACAACCGACCGTTTCCCGGCATTGATAGCGGCCGACTCTTCGACTGGTGCGAAAATAGACCTTATCGCATACTCCAAGGAACATCCAGGAAACCGGCATCATCCAAGGGCTTTATGGCACGCGATCCAATTGACTAAATTGCGACGTGCTCCTTACACCCCTGCCTGGACTCACATTTTATCTGCTCTGACCCGCGAGCGCCTCACTGGGTATTATGGCCCAAGAAGCCGAAGTCTTCAGCGCATACTGGGATGGCACCAGGCTCTCAGAGCATTGAGCTGGATGCGACAGCGCGATGTCGAACTTGGCGAGGAAGGATTCCGCATTTTATGTGTGGCATTTACGAAAGCCATTGACGCTGCCCTCAGACACCCTGGCACTGCCGAACAAAGCTTTATGCTGATCCATAATGCTCGTATCCGTCGTCTCAAGGCTAAAAACGAGGGTGATGACGAAATTGACGCTTTGATGCAACATGCGCTGCAGGTTTTGAAGCATCAGTTTGATCATCTCGTTCTCCCAGCCTCCAAAACCTCGGAGCATGCGGAGCGAAGCATCTTTGCAGCAGATATCGTTTCCGAAACACAGCTCAAAGTTCCCTCGATGCTGCAAATACCATCACCTGCCACGCTACATGCTTTTGTTCGGGCTTTGGGGTCCGTAGGAGATGACGAAGGGTTGTTGCATCTGCTGCACTGGATGAGTCAGTCAGCTGATCTACTGAAAGAAGCTGCAGATGAACATGCAAATGGACACAAAATGATGCGTCGAACCCTTGTGGCGATCAGGGTGTTTTTGGAAAGACGACAGCAACGAATCGACACGCGGATACCATCGGACCTGATCATGGAGGCATGCGACCTTATCAGCCGGACAGGCTGGGACTGGCCGAGTGATGCGGAGGTTACAGAATACTGCCAGTGACTATGTGTATATAATATTGTAGTTTTATAGGACTTTTGTCAATGTACATGATACCCCCCCATATTATTCTGTTCATGTTGCTTTCGGTAATCGTCGGATTCAAAGCTTTCCCCACACCCGAGCTCCGAGAACATCTTCCACCCGAGAACCTTTTAGCGCAGTAATCTTCTGTCATCATTTTGATATCGCGGTGTAAACCCCCTCGATCTTTTGAATTGCCAATTGCACAATGACAAGCATCATGTCATCGCGCCTCGTCCGCCTCTCCGCACCTCTCGCCCACCTCCGGGCGACCGCGGTGCCTGCCCGGGTCTTCGTCTCTCGTTACAGCACAAGCACAGAAGGAGACATTATCAAGACCCACCAGATCCCGGCCCCAGGCTCAGGGCATGTGCGCGTGCTGCAGCTGAACAGGCCCCAAGCTCGCAACGCGATCTCGACCGAGTTACTCGACACGCTCGCGAAGCATGTGGAAGCCATCGCCGCCGAAAAAGGCAACGGGCCAACCCGGGCGTTGGTTATAGCGAGTAACGTAGACGCAGCATTCTGTGCGGGTGCAGACCTGAAGGAACGCGCCAACATGAGCATGGCCGAGTGAGAAACAACCCTATACCCGGTTTCCCCGGTGCCCTGGTGCCCGGTGCCCGGTGTACCCGGGCTTGAAGCCTTCAATTTACGCGAACATATGCAGCTAACTATCCAACGCGACGATTCAGTACCGAAGACTTCCTCCTCAAACTCCGCTCCACATTCAAAAGCCTTGCTTCCCTCGAAATCCCCACCATCTCCGCCGTCTCGTCCGTGGCTCTCGGCGGCGGCCTCGAGCTCGCGCTGTGCACGCACCTGCGCGTTTTCTCGTCCTCTAGCGTCGTTGGTCTTCCCGAAACACGTCTCGCTATTATCCCCGGCGCCGGCGGTACATACCGACTGCCTCCGATCATTGGTGTGAACCGCGCCCGGGACTTGATCATCACCGGCCGCCGGGTGACCGGACCTGAGGCTTACTTCATTGGGCTCTGTGACCGGCTCGTGGAGGTGCTTCCTGAAGAGGAGACACAGGATGGCGTTGCGCGTGAACGCGTCCTGCTGGAGAGTATCAAGCTCGCACTGGATATCTGTGAGGGTGGCCCTATTGCTATCAAGATGGCGATGCAGGCTGTCGAGGCCCATGGTCTGGGTGAGCGGTCGGAGAATGCGGCCTATGAGGGAGTCATTGAGACTGATGATCGGTATGAAGCGCTGCGCGCCTTTGTTGAGAAGCGGAAGCCGGCGTTCCGTGGGAGGTAATGGTCTGTGTGGATGAGTGGGTGATATATGTAGAACAAGATGGTCTACTTAACTAGGTAAACTATATTATCAAAATGACAGGTCCTGTAATTCTATGAAATTTCATGTTTAGATTCTTTCTATTGCGAGCTTGGAAGAAGTAAAACGGATTCAAATAGACTAAATAGACCGAGTAGACTACGTGAGGTGAGTGGTATGTACGTACCAAGACATCATGTGGACATCCAGGGATGATTCTGATCATGCGGGCAATGCGATAGAAGTAACATGTGAGGCGAAAGAAAGATTTTGATGACTGCAAGTAGGAAATGGTGATTGCGGAGCGAAGCGAAGCAAGTATAAATCACAGGGTCGTACGTACGTGCGTTGGTGTTACGGAAAAAGCTCAGTTAGTTAGTTAGTTATCACGTGCCGTTTATGTAACAAAAGAGGGGCCAGCTCTTAACTCTATCTTTCCCTCTACACTTTTTGATACCCTCTTCAGTCTATTCCCCAAGAATAGAATTACTTAACTCCTCGGTTATCAAGTCTTCAAAATGGCGCAACAAGAGGATGCCAGCCCACGCCCATTCAATCCACGCCCATTCTGTCCGAATCCCCTAGTCATCAAGCCTGAGCAACGGATTGAGCAGCTCAAGAAATTCCTGGAAGATCCGACCCCCAAAATACAACGCCAGAGAACCAATATTGAAGGACTCATCCGAATGTATGAGACTGGGGAACTCGGGCCGCTCGTCTTTCCCGGTCAGGACTCAGCAGACGATCTGGATCTGCAAGGGGCAGATCATGGATCCGCCGCCTCGCCTTAATGACCTTCCGCCAATTATGGTACATTCTGCTGTATGGGCCGAGGTTAGTCTCTACCTTCTACCTTCGTTACATTTTAATAATTCCTGACCACTCTAGGGAATTTTCCATCAGTTGATGCAGCAGAGTCCTCCCCAGGTAACTACCTCAAAACAATAAGGTACTAGTGGCCTAGGATTGATCATTGATCTATAATACCTAGCCGGCACTAGTGCAGATGGCGCAGTCGACCTCTTATGGGTTTTATCCCGGGAATGCTATGCATCAGGTATACTATATATTTACTAATATCTACTTTAGCTGATTTATTAGCTTTTTGCAAGGGTTAGACTCCCGGCGTTGTTTGGCGGCAATCCAAACCTAACTATCGATGTCCCTATCGCCAACGATACCGGTAGTAATGTGCAGACACTCTTTGATACCGACTTGAGTGCGTTACAATGTGATCAGCTGGGCTATAATGGGTTCCTTGGAGGAGCCTCTGTCGAGCTTGCTTTCGGGTCGATGCAATGCGACATGGCCTTGATTGAACTTCAAATTATAGATGAAAACGGATTGCAGATCACTCCTTGGTTTTCTGAAACGGCCATAATCAAGGCTGAAGAACCAGGAGCTGTCAGGCTATCTGGTGAGGCCATGCGGAACTACCTATACTTTGCAACTGCGCCTGGGAACAATAGGCTGTACATTTCACAGAAAAGAAAATTGGCATTGTTACTCGACTTCCAGTGGTTTAGAGGCGTGGGAACCGGAGGGATGAGTCGGTGGCGCACTGGAACTACTATGTCTCGTAGATCATCGTTGTTAGTGCTTTCCTACACTATTAGCGCTGTCCTGCATTATTAGCGCTGTCCTACACTGTTAGTGCTATCCTACATTGTTACTATTCTACATTGTTAGTACTATCCTACATAATCAGTCAAAGTTCACGATGGTTGTCTTGTATATCGGATCTGATATCTTTTATTTCCGTGGTTGTTCTATTTAGACTTCTGCCTGAATATCTATAGGGCTCGTCTATACTCTATAGTTCTCACCCTAGTCATTAATAGGCTACAATATAAACAGGGTAACGAGATCCTAAACTGAACACTTTAAGGCAGCATACCCCAAACAAGGCATACTCAGCAATGATACAAGATGCAAAATGCAATATCTATGAATAAAAGTACCTCGAGGTCTGAGTGGCACGGTACCTGGCAGATTACCCGATCTGACAGGGCTGTGCAAGAAACCCCGGGTTGAACTACCAATAGGCAAGACCCAAGACATCACAAAAAAGGTAGAGAATAATGTACGGCCCGTCACCCGGAATCCATAAATGCCGAAACCCCATGGATCGACTGAAAGGGTCCGGGTGACCTGGGTCAGAGGAGGCACATCACCCCAGTTACCCTCAGTCACGCTCACCCCAGTCACCCGCATCACGTTTATAAAAGCCAAAGTCCGAACTGATTCTTCACTCCTTCCCCTTCTTTTCATCTTCATATGTTACGGCAATAGCACCTTGACTCTGCTATTGTCTCATCCATTGCCATGTCTAAGCCTCGTATCGCCGATCCAGAGGCCATCAAGGTCTTTGGCTTGACGCAGATCTACACCCCGCGTGACCATCCTACAATCGATATTGTCTTTGTTCACGGCCTCAACGGCCATCCTCATGACACTTGGACCAGCCAAACCACCGGTTGCTTCTGGCCTACCGACCTTCTCCCAGACGTGCTTGCCTCGCTGTGTCCCCGAATTCTTACTTACGGTTACAATGCCAACGTCACTGCCTTTACAGATGGAACTTCGCGTGATTCAGTCGTTAGCCATGCTGAGACTCTTGCTTCCAGTCTCGCTGCTAATCGAAATGTAGGTTGACATCTCCACCTTTTTCTTCCTTGCCACTGATATGGAGTCTCCAGAACTGACATTATTTTCTTGTCTAGCTGCGAGACTGCTCCAACCGTCCGATAATCTTCATCTGCCACTCGCTGGGGGGGTTGATTGTGAAGCGCGCCCTGATTTACTCCCGTAGTCTCTCGAGTGAGAAGACAGAGCATCTACGTTCGGTCTATGTTTCCACTTTTGGCATCCTTTTTCTCGGCACACCCCACAATGGATCCGATATTGCGAAATGGGGTCTTTTGTTGCAAAACATTTGCAATGCTGTGCTTCCTAAGAAGTTCATAGAGACATCTCCGCAGCTTGTCAAAGCTCTGCGAGCCAACAACGAAACACTGCAGCACATCAACAGCCTTTTCGCTGATATCATAGGCCGATTTCACATCTACTTCTTCCACGAGACACGCTCCACTGATGTACATGGTACCCGCGAAGTGATCGTGGACGAGCACTCAGCTGCGCCGTACATGGAGGGTGTTGAGCGGGCGGGTATCGAGGCTGACCACAGCCATATGTGCAAGTTTGATGATGACAATGCGGCTGGTTATGAAGTTGTGGCAGAGGCCATTCTACGATACTCACGTCAGGCCCCTGCTGTGATTACAGAGCGCTGGACGGAAGAGAAGAAATCTCGCATCCGGGAAAAGAAGGCCAAGGCTAGGGAGATCTATGACGGTAAGTCCTTCTCAAAAAGTGTACCTCTTTGATTTGTCTGTTTTTGAATACTGACTATTACAGCAAAAGTGGATGACACGGCAAATCGAAGCATGCCTAATTTAAACGAAACCGGTAGGGCTTCATACCTTCTCCCTGCACCGGAAGTATCCGTTACGTTGAGGGACTATGAGATTGAGGAGCCTCCTATTCGATGAAGATTTCTAGCGAGCCACGTTTGCCTTTGATTTTGCCTTTGCCTTTGCCTTTATTTGTTTTTACTTCGAGCTCAGTTTGCTCACGTTTGTCCTATTACTTCTCTATGACTTGCCCATTCACTACCGAGCCAAGGGGCCAGATACATTTGGAAATCCACTCTACTCTTTCTCAGACAACTCACTGTGTGCTCTCCCTTCTTGGACTTAGTTTATTGGTTTTGTCACTAGGAAGGCTCCCATCTCATGTCCTCAACTAGCAGATCTCCGATCTTCTCAATATGAGAATCATCACAACTTTTAGAGACACCCTGGCTGACTTCATCCTAGAACAATCCATATTATCTCTACCGCGTGGCCCTGCGACAGAAGGCCGGAATTCCCCAGTATCTGATCTGGGGAACAGTGGAATTTTCCAACTCTGCGCCAAAGAAACGCCCCTATTCGTGACACCTCCAGGCTTTCATCCTAACTCTACTTTTTTTGGTATGAAGAAAGAACTTGAAGTGCTGCACAGCCGGCTATTCAAAGCCAAGGCGCGTCCGGAAAAGACAATGGCCGTACTAATCTCCGGCGTTCCAGGCTCTGGAAAGACACATCTAGCGCGGCAGTACGTTTTTACTCAACGTGACTGCTACCCAGGTGGCATATTTTGGATTGACGCCAAGTCCCGTGAATCGACGTACAAGTGTTTTTGGGAGATTGCACAAGCAGCCACGCTAATTGAGCAGAAGGTGACCGTGAACCCCGAGTACCACGAGACTGAAAAGTACGTGAATGCAGTCCGCCTCTGGCTGCAGACACGCAAAGATTGGCTCCTCATCTTCGACGGCGTCACCTTCGAGCGCGATGACGATATCAGTAAGTTCAGAGAGGTTCTGCCCTGGAGCAAACAGTGCAGTATCATATACACCTCGGTCGATAAAACGCTGCGCAAAAAGCGACGACTGTACGAGCCATATTGCCTGATGATCTCACGGTTGCAAGTGGGTGACGCTTGCAAGCTTCTGTTCAAGGATCTTGGAATTACACGACCGACACCCGAGCAAATGGCCAAGGCTACCCAGATAGTTGAGAACTACGAATGTCTACCTCTGGCAATTCATGCAATTGGGCACCGTCTCAATGCAACGGGTAAACCGATTGAAAAGTATCATGTCAGATCTCAGGTGACAGACAAGAAGCTTGCAGAACCTTTCTTGAGTATCATGAACGACTTGTTTCGGTTGCAGCAAAAGCAGGCGCTGCACTTGATTAATCTTCTCTCGTTTCTTGGCCACCAGGTGCCAGTGGGCCTTCTGAACCTCGGTGGAGCGGCTATGGCCGCCGTGAACTTAGAGATCCAGACCAGCGCCCAATCCGGAGAAGATCCTGATCTCGATACTACTCTTGGAACCCTCATTCACTATGGTTTGATTGAACGGATTTCAGATGCCGATCTCTTTCAGCACAGATCGTCTTTGCGTCACTCTGATAGCGATCCTAAGGACGTGAAGCTTGTTTCCGAACTCTCAGATTCCCTGACAGAGAGCAGTCAAGAAGGATTTTTCTCCATATACCGGGGTGGATCTGTGGTTGATGTAGTCAAGATCCATAGTGTCGTGCAGGGGTTCTGTCGTGATGAGCTCCGAATCAAGGACGAGGAGAACAAAGGCATCATGAGCAAGAATGACCCTGGTTTTTTCGATACTTGGCTGATTGTTGCCACTCGTTTTCTCATTACGTCCTACGATGCCGCTATGGGACGAATGGCTCATTACGAAGACTGTGGCCTTGTCCGGGACTACCGAGAGTACGAAACTCACGCTTCACGACTGCTTGAGCTCTTTCCAAAGAAAGCAGCCATCAATCTCCATCCACTGATCGTTCGTGAAACACGAGAGACCTTGCGACGATTGATGAAGATAATAAGCAAAGAGATAGATAATGTGTCTCCAAGCTCCTCGCAATACTCTACACGGAATCAAAAGTCGGTTTTCGACAGGTCAAGCAGCTCGTCATCATCCCTCCGCGATTCATCCGACGAAGGCCCATCGCGCCGCTCTACCTTCAACTGGAGTGATCTTGAATCATCTCGAGCGGGAACGCCTGAGCATATAGCTACACCACCTCCCCAGTTCAGATTAGAGCTTTTCCCTCCACATATCTTCAGGCAAGCTGGATACGAATCTGAAGAAGGTTATGAAACAGACGGGGAAGTTAAGACAGCCATGTCGCAAACGAGCCAAGCCACGGAGAAACCTAACAAGACACCTCCCTCATTCAGTCCTCCACAAACAGCCGGCTTAGCGGAGTGGCATGTGGTCAATCGACACTCAAAGCAAAGGTCAAATCAAGATACTCAAACAAAGAGGCGCAGCAAAGGCCCTCGTCGCTTTGTAGATACCAAGTTAAATACCCCACTGGTCAGACTGTCCTCCATCCAAGGAAAGGGATCATCAAGCCGCACAACATCTGCCGAAACGGGGGGCACTTTGATGTCAGCTTCGGAGGCTGAACAAGCACTTGCTGCAGTGCGTCGGTCTAGCAATTCCCAAGCGTCCGCTGACGTTCCGCAGCCTGCAATCACCTCTCCACCATCCAACAAAGAGAATATGCCAACGTATGCGAATGTGGCAACTCGACGGAGGTTAGAAGTAAAGTCTACGATGAAGCGCCCGTCATCAGTTCCCATTTCGCAGGCTTCAGCCTATTTGAATGATGACTTGCAGATAAAACATTCCACTGACTCGCTCGACAGCCAAGCGGGCTACGCCTTTACATCTCCGCTATACCATGATGTGTCTGAAGATTTGATCACCGAGCCCCTGAGTCGGTCAACCTACAGTGAGCCTGAGTTCAATAAGTTCAGTCACCATCACGGGGCAGATTTACATACCACGCCTGGATCCCAGGCTCCCTCTCGGCGTGGCTCAGTGCCACATCTGGAGGTGCCACGAAATCTATCTGCAAGCGTGCCATTCCTCTTTCCATATCCACCGCCGCCCCCATACGATGAGAACAACTCCGTTTCTCTTCCAAACCGCAGAAAATCGTCTCAATTAACACCAGGCTCAATAAATTCCCCAGGGGCTCTTTCTTCCATTGCTCATCCATCCGCAATTATGCCCAGAGCTTTGCCATCATATAATGCCAAAGTACACGTGGGGTCAGCCCCAGAGCGCTCAGTTCCCGAGCCGATGTCGCGTGACTCTTCCGCCTACTCTTATCAATCGTGGGCCACAGAACCCGTGCGATATCCCCCGAGTTTCCAACAGGCCGAGATGATCCTAAATCCACCATTGAGCATGCAAAATCAACAGCAAATGTTGACCGGGACTAGCTGGACCGAATTACCTCTGGCAGGCAATGCTGCTCTCCAGCCAGATCCCATCTCCCTCAGCCCGCCCGCGTCATCGCACGGACACCTCGGCTCCATGGAAGAGCGACTGGAGCATCCTGACTCGGGCTGGAACCAGGAGATCGAGCCAGTGCAGTTTTTGCATTTTGGCGAGCACCGTGTTGATGTACAAGATGCACGACTCCGACTCCATGAATCGGCTCGGCTGTTGCATCCGCGGCCCCACCAGTATCAGCCGTACCATCCCAACTTGTCGGGTCCTTTGATTCAGCATGAGGGACAAATCTATGCGCCGGCTTCGCGACTGGAGGCATACGGGACTCGTGCGCGTAGTGGAAGCTCCCCTGTGCAACCTGACTATGCTGGTTTGGATGTGCGGTTCTCATAATGGTTATGTATTTTAGTATTGGTGTTTGATTTTGGTTTGCTTTGGTTTTGGCTTTTTTTATCCTTATTCGTCTTTATTCTTTTGTTGGCATACCATGTTGTTATTTTGTTGCGTGCATTGTCTGTTATACTTGCTAATCTTGCATCTGTCTTTTTTTTGCGTGGCCTTAGCATTTCTCAGTTTCTTTTAGTTCGAGGTTTGGGTAATACCTAAGAACGTGGCGTCAATCGGAGTTTAGAAGATAGAATTTAGAGGAGATTCATTGGAAGGGTTGATTTACTATCTTCGATACTTTGTATCAAGATTGTAGTTCGACTACATCAGATGGGAGATGTGTTTGCATAAATTATGGTCTTGGCGTTCATAAACCTGCTAGATCAGTAGAATTATACGCATAATTAGCTGTGCATAGTTTATAGCCAAATTGAGCCCGGGTTTTGTCCCCTAAACAGTAGTAGCAAAGAGAATACATTTCAGTTGATCATAAGATGAACAAACTGCGCACATGGGCTGTGACTGTAGACATTAAGTAAATATGGCACCAAATCATTAATCATGCTTCCCGCTGCAACATGCACATCCCCAAGTCCTAGCGAGACATATCTCATCAGAACGAACCCTTTTCGCCAGCTGGTCTAGCAACCGCAACAGCCCCCTTCTCCGCGAAGTCAGGGTCAACGGCATCAATAGTAGACTCATCACTTCCAGAAGCATCATGATCCTCCACGAAGTCCTTAGGCTCCATCCAGCCAGACGCCTGCTTCATATCAGGCGGGGGGAAGGCCAGACACGACAGGTAATAAACAACAAAAGCGATTATGAGACCGGTAGGGTAAGCGATATAGTAGAATCGCTTGATACCTAGAGGCGCCTTGACGCCCATCTGGAAAAGGAACCCGTAGAAGTTTGGCGCAATGGCAATAACGTAGGTCAAGAATGCTCGCGGGTTGAATCCGTGGAAGTATCGGTACGGACTTGGGCTTGAGATGTATAGGGCGGGAATGTTGAGTAGCCCTCGGCGGATTAGGTAGTAGTCGCAGATGAGAATGCCGGTGATTGCTGAGAGAAAGATTTGGTAGGAGGAGAGGAATGTGATGAAAATTGAGGCTGATGCGAGGAGATACCAGGGGCAGATTGCGTAGGAGAGGACTAGTAGGTTTGGTTGTTAGTTTTGGGTCGAGGCAATGGAATTTTTTGAGTCTTTGGTTCTTTTCTTACCGGCGCAGATGAAGAATCCTCGTTTTATTGAAATGTATTTTGGTAGTAGGGCTGCAATATCGTTACCCGCACTGAAGGTTGTTAGTATATGGCATAGAAATGTGGGAGAAGGTGATCCTTACGGGATAGAGTTCTCAAAAATGGCAGAGAAGACAGTCGAATACACGAATGCCAGAGAAATAAAAGCACAGGCCGTGCGGTTGCCAGAGGTGTATCGCTCTCCTTCCATCAATTTGTCCAAGAACTGCAGCGGGTTCCAGATGAGCTAGAGGATTTCGTCAGTCCTTAGTTCTTTCAACAAGGCTTTTGATATGACAAACCTTTCCAAAGATAGCTTTGCTAGCTGACGCGATAAGGTTACCTAGAATGGCAACTAGGAAGTTCGACAGTGGAAAGCTGATAATCTGGCCGATGAGGACGTCGTTGGGCTTTGTAGCGTATCGCTGGAGATCGGACGCATTGGAGATGAAAGTTCCACAACTTGCGAGTCCCAAGAAGAGGAACTTAAAAATGAGATAGCTTTTTTCCGTGCCCTTTATCTCCGAGGGCGCATTGATTGTCTTCAAAGAACCACCGGCGAGAGACACAGTCCATCCCAGCATAGCAAATGCTGCGCCGAAGTAAACGACGACTTTGATGTAGACCAGGGATTTCATTCTTGGTACAGGCACCACTAAGAATGCGCAATTGACAAGCCTGTGGAGACTAGTTAGCAGTAGATCAAGCATTGAGATACTAGCCACTGTACCAATAGATGAAGAAACACATCATTTGTGCTGAAGTCAAAGCCGACTTGGATCCCATCTTATCCGGGATGTTTTCAATAGAAGGGAAAATCGCATGGAGAAAGACACTAGAAACGAAAGTCAACAACCACACGGTCAGTGCTTCCCTCACCAGGGAAAGAACGAGACTAAGAAAAAAAAAGACTCACTATAAACATTGTCCTCCTTGAACGGTATTGACACCGTTCCACACAATTGACATGACCGCCCGATTGAAAGTCGGCCACAGTGCTCCCCAATGCCCAAAGCTGGAGCGACATAGAACGGGGAACGGAATGCGGTACATGGCGCCAGCACGGCCGTTCACAGCCATCAAGGCACCGGCGAGGATCTGACCACCGAACGAGCATCCGATCGCTTCCCACATGGTCAATCCCATGGCCATTCCCGTGGACGCTGTGTACAGATTGCTGACGTTCGCAGTCGCCGAGAACCAGAACATGATATAGGTGAGTTGGGACCATGTTCGATCCTTTACTGAAGTCGGTCGGATAGAGTCATTATCCAGCATATCAACGGGGCGCTCGATGCCATCCCGCTGGGTTCTTTTCACTAGTAAGAGCTCATGGAGTCGCGATAGTTTGGACATTATTGAGGTTGTTATTGGGTTGGTGGGGTAGAGATAGAGTGGAGAAAAGGGTCAAAGTAAAGATGGTTGACTTTGAGTGCTGACCTTACTGGCGAACTCTGAAACTTGAAGAAAGGGGGGAGGAGATGAGAACTGAGGAGTACGTGCAGGATATATCGTGCTTTCTTAGGGTTATTTAGCCATTCGGAGTGACCAATGGACTGATAAGGAGTCATCCGCACTTGTCCACTGGCAACCTACAAAACACCCATGAACAAGCAGAGAAGCAACTCCGTCCTTGGCGATGCTATCTCAGAAACAAAAGCCAAGTAACCCAAGTGCGAGCCTATCTCGGCTTATCTTCCAACCAACCACACAGGCATGTGCGCCAAGATAGTCCGACGATTGCCGTCTGTTTCTCCGACGGTTATCGGTGGATTCGACCTCTGGACCCTGGAGGGGATAGTGCGGGGAGAAGACAAGAACAGGCATGGATAAATGCACCAGCATCGTCGAGTCGGTATTGGCCATATGTCGCACTAACCATGACAACCCTGCTCGAGTACACCCAAGTCGAACTCCTGACCCTCAGCGGCCCCGAATTCCGCCGAGTGTCAACTGCTCCTCCGCGCCCACCAACTGAGGATGAGATTCCTATCATAGATCTCGCTAGTATCGACAAGGATTTGGAAGCGAGGAAGACCATCGCGTCCAAGGTCAGGGTAGCGGCCGAAAGCACGGGGTTCTTCTATATCAAAAATCACGGCATCTCCGAAGAGCTTATTGAGAATGCCCTTTCCCAAGCAAAAGCTTTCTTCGACCAGCCGATCGAAAAGAAACAGCTAGCATCAAGCAAGATCCAAAACAACACAGATGGATGGCATGGGTTGGGGACTACCCAAATTAACAAAACCGAAACAAGGGGTAAACACTATCAGCCCCACCCGAGAGATCTTCGTCATAGTTATGGCCAATGACTGACAAAGGACATCCGCAGATCACAAAGAGTCATTCTCTCTGCGCTACAATCCTAAGAACGATCCAACCGTCTCTGACCCGGACGCGCTGTCTATCGAGGATGCCTTCGCATGGGATACAACCAGCCATCTCCCGGGGTTCCACGAAACAACAATTGAATTCTACCAGCGTCGCCTCATGCTCGCGCGCAAGATAATCCGTATCTTCGCTCTCGCTCTAGACATGCCAGAAGACTACTTCGATGCGGTGACCACGAGCCCCGGCGCAGACGGGCTTTACATACACTACCCCCCTGCACCAGCCAATACACTCGAGGAGAACAATGCGAATGTTGATGTCGGCATCGGCTCGCATACCGATATCCAATGTGTCACTCTTCTGTGGCAGGATATGTCTGGCGGTTTGCAGGTCTTGTCTGCTAGTGATGAGTGGCTCGATGCGAGGCCTATACCGGGCACGCTCGTGGTTAATATTGGCGACTTCCTGCAGCGTCTTTCTAATAATAGGTTCAAGTCTACAGTGCATAGGGTCTATAATCGCCAGCCTACTTCTAGGTACTCGATGCCTTTCTTCCTGGGCTTCAATCCGGATACGGTTTGTAAGGTTGTGCCCTCGTGTATTGATGAGACTCATCCTGCGCTTTATGAGCCTATCTCTTGCGGAAAAGTACGTCTCATCCGCATCCATATCGTCCCGTACTGGATGTGCCTAACTTGTACGTCTAGTGGCATCGAAACCGAATTGAACTCGCACATGGAAAGCCCATTTCTGCTTGAAGAAATGATTTACTCAGAGAAAGGTGTATTTCAATTTAATTCACCGTCAAATAATAGACAAGTCGCTTCTATAAAGTTCAAAAGTGTTGCATAGAGCCATTCATCCCGTCCCATTCAGAAGCAGGCATCGAGTCAATAAACCGGAACGGCGCCCAGTCAGCGACCGAGCCGGGGTACGAATAAAAGGTGTCATCGGGAATTACTGCCACTTTCGAATCCAAAAGATCCTTCGCCTTCTTCTGCACGACATTCGTTGCCCAACTAAATACCCCCTCAATGCTCTTGGGAATTCTAGCCTGCGTCCGCACATCTTCCATCAACGTATATGTTGCGTGCACGTCCGATATACTCGAGCAGTACTCTGCTAGAGTGACGCCCGCATATGCGGTAAGCAGATAGTCGTATGTCGGTCTAACAAACGCGGTGTCGGAGGTGCAGAGGACCAGAATCTCTCTCAGTACCAGCTGAGCATGACGGATGACCGTTTCGGTCAGCTCGTTAATACGCTCAGTGCGCATCAGCGAGTCGGGAGATGTGGACTGATTCTGCTTTGCTAGCTCCCATCGAGATAAAATGAGAGATACGCAAGAGTGTGCCCATCTTAGTATATTGCTGCCGTCTGTGTTTTGAATGTCAGAATATGAATATAGCCGCATCACGCTTAACTTGACCTGCTCACCTCCGAGATATTTGCGGCCCCATCTGTTGACCATGTCCCACGCCTCGGTCACTGAACTGACCGTGTGATAAATCGCTTCGTACAGGTGGATGTAGAGCTTGAGCTCTGCGGCAATGATGTGGTCGAATGTTTCAAATCCGGGGTATTTGACGATCTCCGTCCACTGGTGAAGACGCTCGCATGGGACCACTGATGGCCGACCGGTGCCAATTGCATATCTTGAACCCTAGTCAGCTCTGTTGCCATTTTAGAAGGGCTTACCATTGTAAATTTGCAGAGTACGTACTTCAGGTGCACTAGTGAGGCCTGAATCCACATCCTGCACATGTTCCGATTTGTTTCATCGTACAAACCCACGAGAGACACAAGCTCGGATAGAGGAAAGCTGAGCATGCAGTGGGTGATAGTCGTACTGCTCATCAGCCAGCTATCAATATATCTACCACCTGGCACGAGAGGCCCGAAGCTCCAGGCACTGAAGATAAGCATAGCATGTATGGTGGAGAGATCAATGGGCGTATCTAGAGTTTTCATGCCCAAGTGGGTCTTGACCAATGTATGAAGGGTTATGTGCAAGTTTGTGCGATTTAGGCCAGCCGTTGCGCGGATACCTGCTAGAAGGCACATGGCAAAGAGCAGAGGATGGTTCTGTTTGAGGTCCGTCAGGGTTTCATTCGGAAATGGGTACCAGGATGCTATCTGCTCGAAGCCGTGCTGGAAAACACTGGAGAAGCTGTCCGAGTCCAAGCCCATTTCGGTCATATTTCCTCGGAGGGAGTCGTTTTCCCCGGTTGTTACGGGCTCGGTGATTAGACTTCCAACATGGCGGACCACTGTGATTGGTGCTGGCTGGATGTCGGTGGTTGCCGATATATCTGCCTCTGATGGCACGTGCATAGTGGCTTTGCTATCGTTGATATCTTTTCTCGGGTTTAGATTACTGCTCGTTTCCCGCATCTCATTGGCAGGATGTCGTGCCATTGACCGGTCATTGCCGAGAAGGTGGGATTTCAGTAATTCTTTCATCTCAGAGAGTGAGGTTTCGATGGCATCAAGACTGGTACCTTTCAGTTAGTAATTAGAGCCTCGGTCTATACAAGTGTAATTAGAAATACCGGGCTGCGCAATGGCATGCAATAGGCTGGGCGGAATTCCTATCTGATCTCCCAATAGACCCTGAATCTGGGCTAGTGATGGCAGATGTGGACGGAAGAGAGCATTCGAGCCTATTTGGTGTCAGATTAATCCCCAACAGTTGTTGATGAATTATATTCGGCCGCCGACCTTAGAGAGATGCACCGAGCACATTGTCTCGAACCTGGAAGAACCTCGCATCGTGTCTTCAAGCGCCGACACGGCTGGCACGACAAAATCCGTCGCTTGGTCGGCATCCTCATGGAGTAGATTGTCCCCCAGTATTCCTAGAATCATAAGATATTGTGAAGTCAACGATGTTCTCCGCTGCTTATCTGGGGTTAACAGGACGCTAGGACGCCTTGGGTTAGCTGCGCAGGTCCCCGAGGTCCACGGGTGGCAGTTTAGGGTTATCACTGGCTGATAAGGAGAATTGGCATTTGATATCTCAATAAAACGAGTTACATATGTTATATGCCGTTAAAAGAAATTCAAAGCGCTAACATAAAAAAGCTGGAAGAAGTTGTCAGAAAATTATGCGGCTCCCGGAGCAAGATTCTTTCCCTTCACGCTCTTCCACTCCACACCCAAAGCGCCGATCATGCTGGCGGCCGCCACAGCTGCACCGACCATGAATGTCTGGGTAATTGCGTTATTGTAAGCAAGGAGGACTCCAGGTAGGTCAGCCTTGCTAACCACACTCTGCAAGCCAGTAGCGCCGGTATTGAGAATCGAAGCTGGGTTCAAGTTGGGGGTGTACTTGGCAAGATACTCAATGAGCTTGTTTCTGAAAACGTTGTTTCCAATAGAAACAAAGAGAGCACCTCCAAGAGTCTGGGCGAACACGATGATAGCTGTTCCAGTGGGTATATCAGGAATATCAAGGACAACCTGAACAGCGATCATAGATTGCTGCATACCCAAACCGGCACCGGCGCCCGCAATTATCTGATAGCCGATCCAGACAGCTTTGGATGTGTCTGTGTGGAACATGCTCATGAGACCATAGCCGATAGCGAGAAGAACTGTACCGGCAATCATAAATGGCGTGTAGTAACCGACGAAGGTGATAATGATTCCTGATAAAATGGAGGCGACCACAACAGAGATCAGCATGGGAAGATTCATGATACCTGAGCTGACAGGGCTAGCATTTTTCACGGCTTGGAACCAGATAGGTAAGAAGTAGACAGAGGAGAGGAACGCAGCGCCGAGACTGAAACTGTACAGGGCAGCGGTCCAAATAGTGCGGCGGAAGAAAATGCGTGGCGGTACTGTAGCATTGTCTTGCTGTGTGTGCTGGACAAATACAAACAGGAGAATGAGAACAGCGAAAAAGCAAAACAGCACAATGATACGCCAGCTATTCCAAGCATAGATACTACCACCCCACTGCAGAGCTAGCAACAAGCAGACAATGGCAGGGAGGAAAAGAGCTGTACCCATTGGGTCAAACTTCTTAATGCGCTCTACCCATGTAGTTTGTTTAACATTGTGGATGGGCGCAGAGAAAAAGATTGCAATCACCAAAACAGTGACAGCTCCGATAGGGAGATTGATGTAAAAGCACCAGCGCCATGTCACTTTATCAGTGAATACCCCACCGAGCAGAGGCCCAGCGACGGATGAAATGCCGAACATGCTACCGATACAGCCATTGTATAACGGGCGCTTCTCAAGTGCCACCGAGTGAGCCACCATGATGAGCGAGCCGGAGAAAATGCCTGCAGATCCAATACCAGCAACAGCACGGCCCATGATAAGCGTCAGACTGCTGTTGGCCACGCCGCAGATCAGACTGCCCAGCTCGAAAATGCCAATGGCAGCAAGGTAGGTCCATTTGACATTGAAAAAAGTGTAGAACTTTCCGAAAAGTAGCTGGAGTGACGCCGTGGTGAGAAGGTAAGCTGGAAAATAGAGAAAAAGATCAGTCCACACCGATGAGCTAGGTTGCCTCGTGCTTTAACGAACCACTTCCATACCATCCAACATCATTAAGACTGTGGAATTGGCCTGTGATCTTTGGGATTGCTGTGGCGATGATGCTGTTGTCTATAGGGCAAGATAATATGCGTCAGTCATGCCCTGCACTGAGAGTGTAAATGTACCAAGAGCAACTAGGAATACTCCTAGACACAATGCCAGTGTAATCAAAGCCAATTTGGGACCAGTTGGACGCTCGGTCACTTCACGCGCGGTGGGCTCGTCTGCTTGCTCGGCATTGATCGCAACGCTTTCCTGCTTAAGGGAAACATCGTTGGTCAATGCTTTCTCCTCCTCTTTCTCGGAGGGGTCAACGCGACTGGGGTTGGCTGCGGACACCATTTGTAGTGAGTGACTTTGTAATGAAGTACAACCAGAAATGGATCAAGTTGGTCCAGAGTACAGAAAAAGAAGGCAAAAAAGAAATATCTTTGTTGTTTTGATGGTGTGTCAAGAGAAAGAGTGGATGGAAAGGGTAGAGGGAGAAGATAAAACTTTAGGTGAAGAGCATCGACAGAAACCTTCCAGTTGGTTTTCCCCCGATTGGGTACTTCCAAGGTTGGAACTTTGTTTACATCTGCTCATAGTTCGTGTTTGATATTCTCTATCATACTATAGAACTCTCTGACTATCAAATTCATAGGCTATATCTAACGTGTCTCTGCTATCTGCAACTTATCTGCAAGTTTCCACCTTGAATATATTCGTATAGTGCGAATTGATTTGTATATGCCTATAGATATATCTATTCCCGAGATTTGTTTCCAGAAGAACCAGTAAGCTTTCATATTATGCCCTTGATATTGAATAAATCTATATTTATGCATCTGTATATCAATTCGATATCTTCCATGGCTTGTAATTGATTTGATGCTTTGCCGACAGTTTGGATCCCAGGGTCGCACTACGGTGTATACTTGCATATCAGGTCGGGTGGGACAAAGCAAGTTAACTCTCTTGCCCTTTTGATGTTGGCAACTGTTAGATTGGCTCATTGAATGAGACTAATCGCCAATAAAGGCTCTTATTAAGTGGTCCATATCGTAAGACCCTACCCCAATGGGGTTTTCTTTAATTCAACTGTGATATATATGAGGACAGAGACGCGTCTATACTATGCTCCTCAGTATCACGAGACTCCGAGTCTTGACCAACTTTGGTTTGCGCTGGATCTTGAGACAATCGTATAATATCCCAACAGAGATCCTGGCATATGGAAGCATAGTCCTAAATAATTACCAGGCATACTCTGCGTGACAAGACCTGTTTATCGAGCGCTCAACGTTAACGGTAAAAGTGGGCCATCCTCTGAAAGAAATGCAAGATATAGATAGATTCAAGTTTCATCTAACACCCATCATTGAGCTTCGGCCGTAGTTTTCGATTATATATTATCGCGTATAGACTTGAACTAGGTGTGGCGAAATATAACCAGGATACCTTGGTTCCGGGACGCGGAAGAAGTTCAGCTTGGGTCGGTTATATATTTCGGAGTATCTCAGGATCTATATACTTGTCTACGGGTGATATATATGCTTTTTCGAGTCAGGTACTGTAGCCACACGGAGTATATTCTGAGCTCAAGTTCGATATTAGTCTGCGTTCTGTTAAAAGCTAGCTATTACCTACATGCAGATATCCGTCTCTTGGATACACCGTCCAGGTTTCCCGGGTGACGATGATGAGCATCGCCAACATATTTTTCCGTGATTTAGAATAGGAGAGTTGCAACACTAGTTATAGATATATTGTTCAATCGTTGTGATCCTTAGCAAATTCTTGTTCCCCGGTAGTAATTGAGGTTCTATACATGTGGGTCGCTGTCCCCCACATTCAACGGCGTCGATCAACGAATGACAAAAATGACATACTCAAAACCGGATTTATGCAGGTATGAAATCCAGTCACCGAATCAAACGGAATACATAACCTGTTTGGAGGACCAACTGACTGTCAATCGACGTAAGAGCTGGGCTACATACTCATGACGTCTCCAACCCAACTAACAGCTGGGGGCGACCAAGTAGAAATCAAGTACATTTCAAAGCTCCAAACCTATTTAAACAAGTTACTTTGTACTGATCCGGGGGAAAATCAATAAAGATTTCATCAATTATTCCAATTTCCCACGTTATCGGAAACTTCCATCACACTACAAACATGTCTGCAGCACGATTCGCTCCTCTCCTCAGAACCCGGGTGGCGGTACAGACCGCACCTGGCTTCCAGGCCATTCGCTCCATCTCAGCTACGGCACCATGCAACAAGGGACCTGTTGATGCGACAAAGGAGACATTGAAGAAAGCCGACCGGACTGTTTCTGATGCAGCAGTCAAGGGCATCAACACGGGTGGTATGTCTTCAATGTGATCTCATTGATCTATATGACTTTGATTCAATGTGCAGAGACTGATGCTAACATGAATTTGCCCACAGAGAAAGCCGCCCACAAGCTTAAGGATGCTGTTAGCGGCGGGGCTAAGCAAGCAAAGGAAAAGGGAGAAGAGGTGAAGGGCGAGGCGGCCCAGTATGCAGACAAGGGCAAGAGCAAGGCAGAAGAAGCACTGAGAAAGTAGGCGATGGGCCAGATGGAAGGGTAGTGAAGGAGGCCAAGTGCCGCATTGATTAAGATTTTGACCTTGTCTGCCCGCAAAAACTAGGTTAAGCTTGCAGCAATTATGATCCGACTTGTAATATTATTGTCATATTCCGTTCATCGAACATGTTGTACCCGTAGCGCTTTAATGCTTTAAACCAAACTGAAAGCTCCACTCAACTGGGAGGCAGCATGAGGACGTATTCGCGCGAGCTCAGGCCGAAGCGAATTACGTCCTTGTCCATGACTTCCACGTAGCGACCACCAGGGATGGTCTCTCCATTAACGCTCGATCCATTCGAACTCTCAAGATCAATAAGATAAGGCTTGACCTTGCCGATGCGATCACCGTATTCATTGCGCTTTTCAACAAATCGGAATTGTAGCACCGCATGCTGCTTCGAGCAGCTGGGATGGTCGAGTGGGAAGTCTACCACCAGTCGCTCGCGACCGACCAGCCAGCAACTGCGTTCACTCAATTCAACCGTTTCTAGCAAGTCTTGTCCTTTGAACACATACATGCGCCAGGCTTCCTTGGCGGGCGGCTTGCGCGCCTCTGGAGGCTCATGGTATTTCAAGACTATTTTCGTACCACCCTGGACAATTGTATTGCTTTCGGCTGCGAGCCTCCCAGTAGCGTTGAAGTTTGGCTTTTGTTTTTCTGGCGCTGGTGCATCTGAAGGGTTTGCCACGTCGGTGAATGCGTCGGACTGTGAGGGGAGGGGGCCGCGTCGTTCCAATGCTCGCGGTGAGGGGCTGCGTGATTTTCGCGGTGAGCGAGAGCGTGATCGCGCATCTCGATGCCTTCGAGACACTCGTCCTTCGTCTTCGTGGCGGGTGTCACGGTATCGATGGCTGCGGTGTCTGTGTCTGCGGCGGTCTTCGCCAGCTGAGCTTGTTGATCGCTCTCTGCGCTCGCGACGAGGCCGATCACGAGCACGATCACTTCGGACGCTGGTCCTTTCAGATGGACTACGGGATGATCTCCGTCGAGGGCTGTCCTGACGAGAGTTCCGGCGGTCTTCACCACGTCGTCTTGAACGCGAATAGTCGTCTCGGGGCGCATCTCGTCGCCGGCGTTCATGGGTCTGATCCGAGGGTGAGTTCGTGGAGCGCCGGCAGCGTTCGACGCGGTCGTCGTTGGACTCGGCCATTGTTGCTGTTGCAATGTGACTGTAGAAAAAGACAAGCGTAGATCAAAAAGTTGGAGATCTTTGGTTAAGCTCCAAAAACTACATACACGTGACCAGCCCCGAAGCCGCCACTCCACTTGACCCTCACGATAACTTACGACATCAGCGCAACGGAGATTTCGACGTGAACATTAAAGTGACACCATGTGAAAATGTTCAAGACGATCAATCCTTTTCTTGGCGAAAGCCTGCGACTTTTGAACTCGACTACGGTCTTACCGCTTCCTCGTTTCAAGACCAGAATCTCTCCAAGCTATAGACTGCAGGCACCATACAAAAGCAGGAACTATGCCACCGCAACAGAGTTCCCACACCAGAACTACTCATGGCCGAGCAATCCATCTTTCACCCCCTATGATGTCTTGAATTTACCCCGCACCGGGAAGTATTCGAAAAGAAATTACTATGACCTCGTTAAGATCTACCACCCCGACCGACCTCTCCATGACCATCCTCTCTTCAATCAATTAACCGCTGAAAGCCGATTGCAGCGCTACCGAATTGTGGTTGATGCACATGATCTCCTTTCTGATCCGATCAAACGAGCGGCCTATGATCGAAATGGCACTGGCTGGATCCACGCGGGACTGGATACTACAATGGACCGCAACTCCCATGGCCCGAATATCTACGCGAATGCCACATGGGAAGATTGGGAGGACTGGCATAACCGCCACCAAGGGCCGCAGCAGCATGTTGTCGACCAGCGCACCTTCTCTCGGCTTGTAATCCTCTTGGTGCTGTTTGCGGGCGCCCTTCAAGCATCCTGGATCAGCCAGATGAATTCTGGCTACACTGATCGACTACGTGAGGTTAACGAGAAGTCGGCGCGCGTCCTACGGGACCGTAGAGACAGCACCGTCAAACAGATGAATTCAAATGATGCGCGCGTGCAGGGCTTCCTCATTCGGAGAGACCCCACGGGGTCGGGTTTGAAGGATATCGAACAGCCGATTTATCAAAGGGAGTTGAATCCTCGGAGTGGTTTGGATGAGTCCTCCGATGTCGGCAGCGATAACCGAGAGCCTGTACAGTCCGTGGACTTGGACTTGGAGTCGGAATTCCCGGAACTCTCTGGTAAATAAGGATATGATTGCATGGCGTTGTGGCTTTTTATATGGGTTGTTATATTTTCATAAGCACTGATTGTAGTCCTGGAGACTCGCATGCACTTGAACTTAGGTCACACTGGACATTACTCGACTGTCGGGAAGTACATTTCACTAAATCTCAACTTCAAATGGGTTTGGCCTAATAATAGCTACTGTAAAATTCTACCACGGTGGAAGAACAGAGATTTCAGGATTTATAGTTAACTAGAACATATATGAAACCGGCTAGTTATAGCGCCGCACGGGGTAACTGCATATAGTAGTTAGAGAGTCTAGACTGCAGATACGGGAGCCAGCCCTGAAGAACGGAATGTGTGTATTATTCTAAATAGGACAGGAGAATCTCAGCTGACCATCTGAGAATTGCCAAATCTGCAATATTACTCCCAATATATATCAAATTAAAGTATTGTAGACCCCAGATTAGTTATTTCGTGAATAGAATATCCTCCGGAAAAGGGGAGCTTGACCGTCCATGCACTAATCCTTCCCCCATCGAGCCGATTTGGCGCCACAGGAGCCCCGTTGACGTCGGCGGGTCGATCTTCTCGTTCCCAGGGTTAGGCATCTGCAACAAGGCGTGACAATGCATCCGACCTCTATGTATGATACCCCATTCCCCATAAATCAGAGGCTGATCAAGGGGGATAAGGGGTTTGAATTCTCTGGTCTAGACCGCAAGAGCTTCTCCTTTGATTTGGATGTTCCACGAGTCGCTTTTTGAATGTGATTCTATTAGGGCAGACACCCAAATACCCCATAGATATGCCCATTGGGTCCTGCGGATGCCTAGCTTGCCTAGCCTGCAAATAGTTCATAAAATACAAGTAGTTCATAAATATTTCAAGCTCGTTTCCCAGGTAATAAGGACTAAGGGAGAGAGACTTGGACTTGGCTGCCGTTTACCGCAATCCCGGTAATCCAGGTACAACTAGGGCTACGTCATATCGGCTTTTTTTGGCTGAAGAACAGGGTCGACTTCCAATATCTATGAGAATGAGGAAATCAAAGTAACTGAAAAGGTCAGCTTTCGAACACTGCAAGACACATTATGGAATATAATTATCTGCAAACCATATGAAGGAAATAACCGTTTATAAGAAAAAAGCCACCAAGTTTTTATTTTTCCTACGTCATTATTCCCCCCCCCCCCGGTGCATCATCACGCCCCCAGTCCACTTTTTCTTCCCTTCATCCACTCCCATCCACTCCCATATCGATGCAAGCAATGGGCCTGGCGGGTACGCCTGTTTCCTAAATTGTTCCTTTCTCGCTCGAACACCTCAATATCGGTCGCCCCCCTTCGATACACCGCCTCAACCTTATTCGTCTTCGTCTTCGTCGTCTTCATTCTTCTATTATTCTAAATCGACCCGACTCTCACCTTCAGATTCTAATCTTGGCATAATCTGTTTTATTTCCTTTGGCGTCCTTACCACCCCACCCACCAATACCCGATCTCCCATTTGCGACTTCGGTCAAGCCATAAACGTCTCACATCGTTCGGTCCCGTACCTCGCACACTACCATTGATACCCTCTTATACCCTTTCCCTCCACTCGCGGAGGCGTGAGAATGGAGGATGTGTATAGTAGGAGGAGTTCTCCATTCCCTTCGCCATCAGAGACACATCCATCGGCAGTGTCTATGCAACCTCTCAGATCGCCTGGTCACCGTCCCCCACATGGTCACCAGTCGCAAAAATTGGTGGATGAACTTGCGGATAGGGTAGATGCTCTTGAGAAGTCGTCTCTCAACCCGTCTCGTTTGTCGCGCGGCGATTCTACGGAGCAGGTTGTTGGTCTAACACCCATCACCGAGGACGCACGATCGGAAGTCGAACGACAGGAGGATCAAGGACGCAGTTCACATACCCTCAAGGAACTGCGAAAGCAGATGGAAGATCTCCTTGTATATCAACAGATGCAGCAAACCCAACCAGTCTCATCTCAGAATCAGCCCGCCTCCGCCCCCTCGAATGATACCCCAAGAAAGAGACGTTTGTCAAGTGCATTGTCTAATACCTCAACGGAAGCCCCATTCACCAGCTCACATACCTCCGCAGGCTCGGTAAGTTCCGCAGGGACAATCAGAGGTGTCCAGATAGAGACACCCTCCGATCGCAAACCAGCATACACGCCGTCCTATCCCTTTCCACACATACAGACCAAACCATCCAAAATGGGAATCGAATCGATAGGACGTGGACCATTCAGACTGAAGCTTCCATCGGAGAAACTCCATTCTTCGACACCAGGGTACCAAACTCTACCTTCAGAACCAAAAGCGTCGGAACCGCATCCGACCTTTCTGCCCGCTCATCATAGCCAGACGCAGGAAGATCCGAATTTTGCCAGTCCCGATCTTTATGACCTGACACTTCAGTTGAATGCGGATTCGGGACTCGAATTGTGGTGGACCAACCTCATTAATATATTGCAAACACATTACGGGGCTGAGCGTGTGTCGCTGGCTGTCCCTGGAGATGTGACCGATTTGGAGAACGTACCTTGGGGCCAAAAGGCGATATTTAACCAGAACGTGGATACCTCGTTGCATGAACTTCAAGCACGTCATATAGAGAAGAGACCATCAACTGAGGCACCCCACTCGCGCAAAAGCGTCTCGCAACAGAAACCCGAGACCGTCCACCAGGCTAGAATGCCTGGACCTTCTCGACCATCTTTATTATCCCGCCACTCATTCGCTGGGTTTGATAAAGGCCAAGGCCACACCCCTCACGCTACCAGCCGACCACAACTTTCGAAGATAAATGTCAAGCCCGAGAAAAGGCACGTACATATCGCTTCTCAAGACTCGCCATCCACGGATGATTGGACGGAGAACTCCGAAGCCAAAGACGAATCACTCAATAGTCTCCTCGGCAATATGCGGCAGGCTGTGTTCCCCATTCCTAGACCATTGGAGGTAGAACTAGATCCTCTCATCAAGCGTACAGGCGTGGTCAAGTTATTTGGGCGTACCCGTCCCACTATCTTAACACGTGAGTATGCAGAGAGCGCGCAATATCCGCAGCGTTGGACTGAGTCCGCCAACAGTCCAAATGAGATGGTCCAAGTTACTCCTGACGTTGATGGTCCGGTTGGCTGTGGAATGGGGAATGTACCGATGCAGCAAGGCTTCGGTGCCCATGGCTTGAAGCAATATGATGAATATGAGCAGGTTCCGCAGTCTCCGTGGTCTCAGTCCCCTGCTCCATCGCCTGCTCCCCGCACGCACGCAGAGCAGAATCCGTTCTTCACAAGCCATGCCGTCGATGAAGGAGCTTTCTCCAAGCATCCGCCTTCGCACGACTACTCTAATAATCTTCCACTTGAGGCTATTGGCATCGATCAGTCGAAGACCGTTATCCATATTCCTCTATTACATGGTGGTCACTCTCACCGGGAGTCCTCATCGACGGTGAGATTTCCCGTTGCCATTGTGTCAATGTTGTGCACAATCGTTCCATATCCTCCTAACCTCAGACAATCACTCTCGCTTCTGATGCCGCATTTGACAAATTCTTTCTGCTTGGCTCAGCGATATAGCCAGCTTGAAAAACAACTCTCATCCAAGATGGAAACACCTCGCTATGGTCAACTTTTAGGCCTCGGCGGCACTTTCTCCGATGCAAGCAGTGAGCTTGAGCTTGTTGCGGGACTAAGCGGTCACGTCAGCTACTCCGTTGGCGACAACAACAACCCAATGTCCGCGTCCGCAAGTACCAATAGCCCTAGTGATCGTTCGTCTGTTAAGTTCAGTCCTACTATTTCTGCCATTGGGACACCGGGATTTGATCTTGGCAATATTGGATTCGGGTCCGCAAATCCGTCCCCAGGAGTGGCTTCACGACAGGGCGGAGAAGGTGCTGACAGCTACTTCAATGTCCCGCAAAACAAAAGTGTCCGTGACAGTGCATTGCAGAGTAGACCACGGCTTTTCAGATCTAAGACCACCAATATCGACTCAAGGACAACAATTTCTCCCGAAAAAGTGGCCTGGAAATCAATCCCCAGCGATGAGACCAACCTACAAGACCAATCGTTCTACGTCGCATCACCACTGCAAGAGATCAGACCGCCCAATGTTCTTTCACCTACTCAGCAATCATCACGTCATGCCTCTACGAACTCGTTGTACGCCCAACTACAACGGGAGCTCCCGCGCCCGTTCTCTGACACGATAGCACAGCTGATGCTTAATTCGATCCCTTTGCATTTATTCCTGGCAAAACCCGAGAGTGGCGAAGTGATTTGGACAAATTCCAAGTTTGATGCTTACAGACGAAGTCAGCACCAGGAGCAAAAATTTAGAGATCCTTGGCAAAATATTCATAGTAGCGAGAGTGAGCATGTTCATACCAAATGGGCCAATGCTCTGCGCACGGGGGCACAGTTCACTGAAAGAGTGAGGGTCCGAAGGTTCAACGATGAATCAGCATATCGCTGGTTCATATTCCGGGCCAATCCGCTGCTATCGTCAACAGGAGAGGTACTTTACTGGATTGGGTCTTTTCTCGACATTCATGAGCAGCATATTGCTGAGCTTGAGGCAACTCAAGAGAGGGAAAAGTTTGCGATTGATGCAAAGTATCGTGCATTTTCCAATTCGATCCCACAGATTGTGTTTGAGGCAACGGAGAACCGCGGATTGATATTTGTCAACGAGCAGTGGAATCTGTACACCGGCCAACCGCTCGAGGAAGCGCATGACCTCGGCTTCGCTAAACATGTTCATCCTGACGATCTCGAAAAGTGTGGTGAACTGTCGCTCAACAAAACATCTCAGAACGCGGAACGAAGTGATGGCGGGCCTTATGAGTTCATGGTCGGAACAGCTCTTGACGAGCTTGTCAGGCGCGGCATTGCTTCTTTGCAGCAAGATGAGAATGGCCGAGTCTTCTATTCTACCGAGATCCGCCTTCGTTCTCGAGGTGGTGATTTTAGGTGGCATCTGGTTCGCGTAGTACGCGTGAAGACTAGCAGTTTCGGGAGCGAGGAAGCCTCCTGGTACGGAACATGTACCGACATCAACGACCGCAAAAACCTCGAAAGAGAACTCAACAAGGCCATGCAACAGTTGAATCACCAAATGGAGTCCAAGACAAAGTTTTTCAGCAACATGTCCCACGAAATCCGAACCCCGCTGAATGGCATTCTTGGTACAATTCCGTTCATACTCGATACGCAGCTTGACAGTGACCAGAGGCGAATGCTTGATACCATTCAAAACAGCTCCACTAACCTTCGTGAGTTAGTTGACAACATCCTTGATGTTTCCCGTGTCGAAGCTGGCAAGATGACAATGGTCAAATCTTGGTTCCATATCCGATCAATGATCGAGGATGTAATCGACACTATCGCCTCCCGAGCGGTCGATAAGGGTCTCGAGATCAACTATCTCATAGGCAAAGACTTGCCATCAATGGTGATTGGAGATCGGTTCCGAATTCGTCAAGTCCTGATCAATCTTCTCGGAAATGCAGTCAAATTCACTGCGCATGGTGAAATTCACATCTGCTGTGACATGTATCGGGATCCAGCTGCGAATCCCAATGACACCCAGGCATACATGAACTTTGAGGTCGTGGACACCGGAAAGGGGTTCAGCTCTCAAGATGCGGAACGACTTATGCAACGATTCAGTCAGCTTGGAGAAAATGGGACACAGCAACATGCTGGTAGCGGCCTCGGGCTTTTCCTGTCGAAGCAACTCGTCGAAATGCATGGCGGAAAGCTCACTCCCAGCAGCAAAGAGGGCCAGGGAGCAAAGTTCTCTTTTAACGTCAAGGTCGATGCGCCTCCGCCACCTTCCCCCTCTGAGCAGCCCAAATTGATGCGCCAGGGTTCAGGCGCTTCAAGAAGACCGGCAAAGTCTAGAACGACCTCTTATCCACAAGCACCTCCTCTAGCCGCCCGAAACTCCGACTCATCCAGCAAAAGCTCTGATACTACACTTTCTGCCTCGTTATCAGTTACATCCTCTGCCCTCCCGACTCCAGATATTGGCCCTGCACCCCTGTCTTCTCCATTAGAGCAGACAACAGATTTGACGAATCTGGCAGACGCAGTCTCGAGCTCAAGGACCCAACCTGCCGTTACAAAGCCCGACGAACCAGTCAGCGTAGCGTCACCTGAATCTGCCTCTCCAGATACACCAGTAGGCCCGGTATCTGCGCCTGTCCACGGACCTTTCTCGATCGTAATTCTGTGTCCGCTCAAAAACTCCCGGCATGCCATAAAGCAGCACATCGAGCAGATTGTCCCTCATGAGATTCCGTTCGAGGTCACGGCATTACATGATGTTGACGAATGGAAAGATGTGATGCAGTCCACTTCCGATGCCCATCCTTGTACACATCTTGTCTTGAATCTGTCAACTGATGATATCTTGGAGGTTATTCAAAACATGTCAGACCCGGGCTTAAATCCCGCGCCCGTCATCGTCATCATTTCAGACCTTTACCAAAAGCGTCAAATTAGTTCACAGGTCAAGGAGCTAGCAGCTTCAGGAAAGCAGGTTTTCATTGTGCCGAAGCCTATCAAACCTTCTGCTTTCTCAACGATCTTTGATCCCAAGAGCAAGCGTGAGCTGAGCAAGGATCGCAACCAAGACATGGCGCGCGAGATCAATAACAACTTCAAGACCGTTTCTAAGATGGTCAAAGAAGTTTTAGGCAACAAGGGTTATCGAATCCTGCTGGTCGAAGACGACGAAACCAATCGCGACGTAAGTTGATTCATGAGAACCTCGTTGAATTGGTTGCTAACTCATATATAGGTTATGCTGAAGTATTTGGACAAGATCAAGCTGATGTCGGAGACTGCATCCAATGGACTGGAGTGCACTAACATGGTGCTTTCTAAAGAGCCGGGATACTATTCTCTTATCATCGTGAGCCTGACTTTATACCCTTTCCCTCCGGCAAAACTAACCGCATCGAATGGTAGTGCGATATTCAGATGCCTATCAAGAATGGCTACGATACCTGTAGAGAGATCCGTGAATGGGAGCAAAAGAACCATTATCCACAGATTCCAATCATGGCTCTCTCGGCAAACGCAATGACAGATCAAATTGAAAACGCTGCCCGCGCAGGTTTCAATGACTACGTGACCAAGCCCATCAAACACAACGAATTAGGCAAGATGATGATGGGTCTTCTCGAGCCCGGTCGCCCACTGATGCTTCTGCGAGACCGTCTTAGCCCAGAACAACAACAAGCCATCGCCACTCGCCGCTAGGGACTTTCCCCGGGTCTTTACCTGCCCTCTTCACCCCCCTTCTTTCTTTTTAAAAGCCTGCTTTGTTTTATTATTCTTTTTTTTTATATATATGCCCATCTAGCCATCCAGTTCCCTTTCCGGTTCTAGCATTTGACGTCCTTGCGATGGACCACGGAGTGACTTTTTGGTGATTCATTTTGGACGGAAATGTGTTTTCGGATTTGGTCCATTGTACATGGGAGCCATTGGAAGTCCGCTAGACACGTGTGGAGCGTGCTCTTTTACATTTTGGGGCTGATTCTCCTCAATTTTGGAAGTCCCATTATGACATTTGCATTTGCACAGGTACAGATTGCCTCCTGTGCATCATGGCGTCAGTACTCTAACTCTTGCTTGGCTTTTGGTTTACCAAGCAAGTAAAATCCCTTCTGTTTTATGATTTCCTTTTTGCCTTTTCTTTACGTTCTTGTGATACCAGATTATGAGCGTATGGCACCTATCTATTTTCTGGATCTGTATTTGTTAATAATCCAACTCTGTTCACTTTACTTCTGTCTCTGTTTTCTCTGTCTTTTCGCCTGCGTTTTACTATCCTTTCTGCTTTGGCGTTTGGTTGGTGGATGGAGCAAACTGCCCGGTAATTGGGCTACTCGGGGTTATTTATATCTATAGGTCGTTTCTGAAGTTGAAATCGTAATTGCCACTTGCTTCTATTATTTACCTGACGCGCATGATGATGCCCAGGGCTCAGCATCGCATTTTATAGCGACTACTAGGGATTTCGGTCCTATTGCGTTTGTGTCTCCCCCGAAGTGGTTTCTATACTTCAATTTTGCACGAGCAGATGAAAAGATTATATTCCACAACGACATCTCAAGATGTGTCGTGTAAGAAATATAATTCTACCTCCGCTATCGCCACTACTATCAAGCCCGCCCGATAACGCCAGCCATAGCAGCGATTTAAGGCCCTTTGGGCCGAGGTTAATCCCAGTGGTTGGTGTCCGGACGTCCGTTTGGTTAGTTTTGGCCTTGTCCCTTGGGTTCCTTGGATCCACTCGTGAATGCCGTGTCGTACGTTCTTAAGAAGTACATCGACTGGCATAGAAGCTTTGCGGAGCTTTTTCTCTTCCTTCGCTGGCTATTTATAGCTATTTTAACCCACTTCCGATCGCCTTATGGTGAACAAGCAATCCAGCCCCTCCGCTACTTCCATTATGTGTGGTGAGAAATGTGGCCCCTTCTCCGACCATGCCGATCCCGGGTACTTCCTGAGTTCTCCTACTTCCACTGACGTCTCGAGCCTAAAGAGAACGGCACTATACTTAGTTCATCGAAGGCAGTCAGGCACTAGAGAAACGGGTTGAATTATGAACTCGAGCGGCAGATAGATATGTGCTCGGATTCATCTGAATATCGCAGTCCATAGACTTTCATTGCCAGCAAAAATTGGCTATTTACGACTTATTATAACGTAATGAGCCACTTCTACTCACATAGATGTCATATATCAAAAAGCTGTTTTATGAAAGAAGGGTCTCTCATCTGAGACATTATATAGGCTCTGACAACACTAGTTCGGTTCTAGCCCCACCCTTGAGACGAGAAACGTGGCATAATAACGGCGGGTCCATACGACCAGTGGGCAGACAATAGCTACGAAAATGGCATAACGTACGATTGGGATCGCCTTAAACGCTGCATCCCATCATGGGAAGTAGTCTTGTTAGGTCTAAATAAGATGGCTGTAATAGGGCAGATAGTTCTACCGCAAGAGTAACAAACCACTCTATATAAAACATAGTTTTGTATAGAGGATTACTTAATGCTGGGTTTTTGATGATTCTAAACTTGGCAAGGTGAAAGAAAAGGACTTATAAGTCAACAATGGGGCGGGTCAGTCATAAAGATTTTGAAATAGTCCAGGATGTATATATATTACTGAACCAACAAAATATCTCTCACGAATCACAATATGAACATTCCATATGCTCAACAGCATCATACATCTTCCTCCTTAGGTAGGCTCTCCTTGCGCTTCCCACGTGTCATAATCCGTTCGACAATCTCGATTCCAAATCCAGTCCATAGACTCAATGCCACAACAAAACACAGCCCACTAACCCAGCCGTGTGTCTTGGTGAATTTTGGCGCCTGTCCACTAGGGAACTGCAACTGCTGGAATGGAATAACAACAGCCGATCCAAGACTGACCATAAACGCCAAGACAAATGCTCGCAGTTGTTGATCTCCACCGCATGACGCATTGACCCAACCAGCAAGTAGAGGCGTATAACATCCGTAGCAGCCGGAAAGAATGAAAGCGGCCATTTTCAACCCATTTGATGAAGGCCAAGCCGTGAAAACAGCAAAACAGAATGTCAGAAGACACCCGACTGCGAAACAGACGGGTCCTCGCCGGCCAATTTTATCGGCGACATATCCCGTACCAATCATGAAGAAAAAGTTGATGGCTCCCATGGAAGTAGGGATGCTGTTAATCTCAGGGACGGTGTATGTCTTTAGCGATTTAAGCCAAAGGCCAAAGAACTGCATCACGTATGAACCACATGTGAGAGACCACAATGCGTATCCGACGGAAAAAGCATATAATTGCCATGACAAGAAGATGCGCTTGAAGACAGAGCGGTCCAATTTGCCAACGGGAGTTCGGCCTTCTTCGTCGATTCTCTGGCGAGCGCGATTCCTCTCCCATTCCGAGAGATAGAAGGCCGTCGTGTTGTGAGGCGTATCGGGGTAGAATATAAAGCCGTAGATAACCACCGGGATGGCGAGGATGAAATCGAAGATGAAAAGCCATCTCCACGCCGACAATCCAGCTTTCCCATCCATGTCTTTGAACAGTGCTGCTTGCAGGTAGCCCGAGAACATCTGTCCCAGGACACCGGACACGACGAAGAGACCACTTCGGCGCGCGAGTTCAGATCGGCGATACCAACATCCAAGGACGTACTGGATTCCAGGCCAGGCGGCGGACTCGAAGAACCCAATACAGAACCGAAGACCGTAGAACGCGGATGCATTGTTGCATTTGTACAAGAACAGTACGAAGAGCGACCAGGTAAGCAGACAGCCAGGCAGCCAGTATCGCGGTCGGATCATGGTCAAGGCCATGTTTGAGATTGGCCCTCCGACAATCGCGCCAATGTTAAAATAGGTGTTCATCCAGCTGAGTTCGTTTCCTGGTCCAAACCCAAGCTCCTCTTGCATGCCGGAGACATAGGCATTGGATATATTGTTTCCATCTAACTGCTTGATGAAAAAGCACAGACAGCTGTAGCTCAGAAGGAACCAGTCGAGTTTGAAAATGAGTTTTTTGTCGGCCTTTGAAGTGCCGGGCTCATGCCAGTGGAACCAACCTTTGGGGGGTTCAGACTGATTCTGACATGAATCCGTTTGGCTATGGCGGTCTTGTTGTAATTCTGAGTGGTCGCTGTCCAATTCTTTAGGAGTTGAAATTGGCTTTTGAACCCCGATCTCTTCGACTGGTTTAGTCATTGTGGATTTGTGAGACAAACGTCCGACGAGTCAAAAAGGATTTCAGATCCTCCTTTTGTGACGAGAAGATCATTTATAATAAGGGAGAGAGGAGTTTTAATGTACTAGTACTTTGTATATTCTAGAACAACTGCAACAAAAAAAGCATATACAACCTTATCACGACATTTAAACTAATTGTTGCGTGGACTCCGTGCCAAAGATGAGATAGAATGGCCGATCCGCTCAAATCTTCCTCTTACAGAAATATTTCTCGGAGCGGGGCCGACACCACGAGATAAGCTTGGCAATCTTGGCGTTGGACTTCTCCCCGGCTTCGGCTCAATTTCCTATTTCGACTATTATCTATTATCTATGATTGATTTTCAGTTTAATCATTCCTATCTCATTCCACTACCTCCATTTTTACATTTGCTATAACACACAATGGTTGAATACGTCTCTATCAATGGCGCCCAGTTAGCATACCGATTAATCGGACCTGCAGATGCACCGTTGATAATCACTCTACACGGTGGGCGAGGTTTTGGTTAGCCTCTAGTCTACTCCTATGAATCAAACGTTCTAAGATCACTGATAAAATGTAACAGGCGACCATAAGTCAGATTACAAAGCATACTCATCCCTTTCGTCCTCGTATCGAGTACTTTCTTTCGACTTCCGAGGACATGGTCAAAGTTCACGAACAGAGCCTTTCACATTTCATCAAGTCGTTGAAGATATTGAAGGTTTAAGGCGCCATTTTCTTGGACCTAATCAACCCTGTATCATATGTGGTGGTAGTTTTGGGGGATTTCTAGCCCAGCAGTATGCAATCACATATCCGTCTCAGGTTTCCCATTTGATTCTTCGAGGAACTGCTCCTTCACATCACCGTAAGTGCTACTAAAGTGTTACTATAAGTTTCGTGCAACATCCGACGTCTTTTCTAACTTTTACAAGATGAAGAAACGGCTATCCGTACTCTGGAACAAAGGGCATCTAGAGCCCCAAATCTTTCCATCAATTTCCTGAAAGATAAGATATTCGGTCAATTTGAGAGCGATCTGGAATTTCGACTTGTCATGTACGCGGCTGCACCGCTATATAGCGAGAACTTTGACCCGGATCTCGCGTTGAAGCACAACATCGAGACCGTCTTTTATGCAAAGTCCCACAGTGAGTTTTTCTCAACCTCCAAACAGAATAAAGCTGACCGCGCAAAGATGACCTCTATTCCAAGCAGGAGAAATTCTTCGATTATAGGGACCAACTTCCATTGATCACGGCGAAAGCTTTGGTTATTGTGGGTGAGCGCGATTGGATTTGCCCACCGGAACAGTCCAAGGATATCGCTTCGAGGATTCCAGGAGCGCAGCTGAAGGTTATTGAAAATGCCAATCACAGCGTGCATCTAGAGAAGAATGCGGAGGTGATCGGACTCATTGAGAAACATCTTTCGTAAGCCTTCTTTTGGAGCCGGTATGTTTTAGCAAGGTTGATGCTTTAAAGAGATAGGACCACTGAATGAAGATATCTATGTTCTATGATATATTGTATCGTATCTGAAGCTCTCCCGACATTCCTTTCATTGGCGCCTGATAACAGTCTTTCTAGAGGGTTGAAAGTCTCGTGCATACCTAACCTCTGTGAAGATATTTTGTCACTACCTAGTAGAGACTCCGATGAATTCGCATAGCTGATTTTTCAACCGTGGACATGTAAATAGTGGACAGTGGCAAATTGGAGATGGCGTTACTGTTAGACACTGCGGCATAGTGAACCAGATTTGCTCTTAGACGTCGGCCAACTTCCGAAAATAATATCCACTCCTAGACTTGAGTGGGGAAATCACCTCAAAACCACGAGATAACGCGTGATTTTAGTGCCGACCACCAGCGATATCAATATTCAATCGGAATGTTAAAGACCAATTGATTTTGGCGACGTTTGCGACAGAGCTCTTTGTCAAATCGCACATAGTCAGCCACCATGACGACTGCCCCAGGCATAAACATCTCCATCGGTACGTGACTCTATACCGCTCCCGATTAAAGAAACCATACTAAACGGCCAAGATCGCGGCGGCACGTTCTGCGATGTCCTGGTTCAAATCCCCGGTCGTGATGACCTTGTGTTCAAATTGCTGTCGGAAGATCCGCAGAACTACCGTGACGCCCCAACAGAGGCGATTCGAAGGGCACTAGAGATTATCGAAAACCGCCAAATACCAGTGGGTGAAAAGCTAGACGGGTCCCGAATAGCCTCCTGCCGTATTGGGACAACCATAGCGACCAATGCGTTGCTTGAAGGCAAAGGCCGAGATTTCGCATTTGTCACCACCAAAGGCTTCAAAGATGTCTGTGTCATCGATGATCAAACTCGACCGAAGCTATTTGCCTTGAACGTCAGAAAGCCTCCTGCGCTGCATTCAACTTCGGTCGAAATTGACGAACGCATCACTATCGAGGACTATGATCTTAATCCATTTCCTTCAGATAAAGCGGCCAAACTCACAGATCCTGCACTGGTCCGAACACCCAGTGGGGAGGTGATAAGGGTGTTGAAAGCACTTGATCCCGTTGAGGTTCGAGAAGTGCTGAGCGGGCTGCAGTCTGCAGGCTATACATCTTTGGTCATCTCTTTTATGCATTCCTATCTGTATTCTGGCCATGAGGACCAGGTAGCCGACATCGCGCAAGATATGGGCTTTGAAACTGTGATCAAAGCTTCCGAAGTCAGCCCTGTCATCAAATTCTTGCAACGCAGCAGTTCGGCTTCATCAGAGGCATACTTGTACCCAATCGTGCGGGATTATATTAAGGCGTTCCAGACCGGCTTTAGTGTACTTCCTCAGCGAGTGGAGTTTATGGGATCTGACGGAGGCTTGAGACAAGCGGACAAGTTCCGCGGAAATGAAGCTCTTCTCAGCGGACCAGCTGGGGGCGTTGTGGGCATTGCTCGAACTTGCTTTGATGCTGCCGAAGGGACTCCTGTTCTTGGGTTTGACATGGGAGGAACCAGCACAGATGTTTGTCGGTATGATGGAAAATACGATTATCTGACGGAGACGACGGTGGGGGGTCGAAAGATCACAACGCCGATGCTGAACATCGCGACGGTCGCGGCCGGCGGAGGTTCGATGCTGTTCGCCCGCCATGGACTCTTTGTCGTTGGACCTGAGAGCGCAGGGGCACACCCTGGTCCTGCGTGTTACCGAAAAGGAGGTCCTCTTACTGTGACAGACGCCAATTTGTTTTTGGGAAGACTGGTCCTGTCTTCATTTCCGGGTATCTTTGGCCCGAATGCGAACCAACATCTCGATCTGGATGTTACCAAACAAAAGTTTGATGAACTCACTCGCGAGATCAACGAGCAAACTGGGCAAAAGCTCACACCCGAGGAGGTGGCATTCGGATTTCTCGATGTCGCAAACGAAACCATGACCCGACCAATGCGTAACGCAACAGAAGTGCGAGGATTCGCGCCAAGCAGTCACACGTTGGTCAGTTTTGGAGGGGCTGGAGGTCAGCATGCTTGCTCAATTGCTAGCAAACTCGGTATCACGCGGATCCTCATCCACAAACACTCTTCACTGCTATCAGCAGTCGGAATTTCTCAAGCCGATCTGCAGGTCGAAAAAACAGTCCCTTTTGTTGGTTCCTTCGATTTCAAAGTGCTGGACGACATTCGAGCTCATATCAGCAACCTGAAATCCCAAGCTGAATCTGCCCTTCTCTCACAGGGCGCAGATCCATCCACTGTTGTCTTTGAAGAATCCCTGAGTTTGAGATATACCGGTACAGACACCAACATTGTCGTGCCCAAACCTAAGGATGAAGATTATGGAGCCTCATTTATAGCCACACATCTGCGAGAGTTTGCATTCGTTCTCGACAGAAAAATACAGATCGATTCGATCAAGGTCCGTGGTGTTGGCCGAAGTGGTGTTGCTATCGAGGAATTATCACCATATTCGCAGTTAGAACAAGTCAAGTCTCTAAATGACTATCTGCAGGCTGATCGAACTCAGTCTGTATATTTCGATTCAGAGTGGCAAAACGTTCCGATATTTGAACTTGCCTCAATCCGGCGACCCTCTCAGGTCCGAGGTCCTGCCTTGTTGATTGATGCGACTCAAACGATATTCGTGGAGTCTAATTTTGATGCCTTCCTCCTCCCAAATCACCTGGTCCTCGAGAAATCGGAGACTAAAACCCCCTCCAATACCGAAGTAGCTCAGTCCGAGACTATCGACCCAATCCAGCTTTCCATTCTTTCTCATCGGTTCATGGCAATCGCCGAGCAAATGGGCTACACACTGCAGCGCACCTCTATTTCAACCAGCATAAAAGAGCGCCTGGATTTCTCGTGTGCCATCTTTTCACGGGAGGGAAAATTAGTAGCTAACGCCCCGCATATCCCCATTCACCTCGGAAGCATGCAATATGCAATCCAATACCAGCACCGTCTATGGGAAGGAAAGTTGAAGGCCGGCGATGTTCTTCTCAGCAATCACCCTGAATGCGGTGGAACCCATCTTCCAGATCTGACTATCATCACTCCCGTCTTTGTGGACGGCGAGACCACCGTTGCTTTCTATGTTGCGGCTCGTGGTCACCATACGGACATAGGTGGACAAGGAATCACATCTATGATGCCAGACTCCAAGGAACTGTGGCAAGAAGGGTTCAATGTTCGCTCGATGAAAATAGTGGATAATGGTGTTTTCCTTGAAACGGATGTGCGCAATGCCTTCTTGGCTGCGGGTGATCTCCCTGGGTGCAGCCCAAGTCGTCGATTGGACGATAATATCTCCGACATCAAGGCGCAGATTTCGGCAAACCAGCGTGGTATTCTTCTTTTGCAGAAGATGTGTGCCGAATTCACTTTCCCTTTTGTGGATCGTTATATGAATGCTATTCAAAGGAATTCCGAAACAGCAGTCAGAGAATACCTTAAGAGTGTTTCCCAGACTAGGACCATGCCCCTGACCGCCAGTGATCACTTTGATGATGGCACCGTTATAAAAGTGTCTATCTCGATCGATGAAGCTGGCGGGGCAGTGTTTGATTTCACGGGGACTGGTCCTCAGATGTGGGGAAACTATAACTGCCCTATATCCATCACCCATTCAGCCGTGATCTACAGCGTCCGGTGCCTGCTTGATGCAGATATCCCTCTCAATGATGGCTGTCTATCACCTATAGATATTCGCATCCCCAAAGGATCAGTTCTGAGACCCAGCGCCTCCGTGGCCATATGCGGCAGTACGCTAGCAAGCCAGCGTGTAATTGACACAATCTTGCGAGCATTCGAGAGCTGTGCGGCGTTTTCCGGCTGTGCGAACAGCTTCGGCTGGGGCATGGGAGGGAGGAATCCTGCCACTGGGATTATTGAACCAGGGTGGAATTATGGCGAAACCGTAGGAGGCGGTTGTGGTGCTGGACCTGGCTGGCACGGAGAACATGCCATCCAAGCGCACTCGACAAATACGAAGATTACAGATGCAGAGGTTGTTGAGAAGCGAACCCCTGTCATTATTCGCAAACATGCGATCAACCCCAATACTGGCGGAGATGGCGAGTATCGAGGAGGGAATGGTGCGGTCCGTGAAATCGAGGCTAGAATTCCGCTCAAATTCAGCATTCTCAGTGATCGGCGAGTGTTTTCTCCGTATGGTATGAACGGTGGTCAACCTGGTTCTGTGGGAAAGAACTATGCATTCAAGTGGAACGAAGAAAAGACGGCTTTGGAGAGACTTTCTCTTACTGGGAAAGCCGCACTCGCGCTGCAGGCCGGGGAGATTATGCAAATCAATAGCCCTGGTGGAGGAGGTTGGGGTGTTCATACTTGATGTGTTTCAATGCGTTTATAAAACAGTGACACTTTTAGATCTTTGTTATTCTATTCCTTTGTGTGTTCTACATATCTTTTGGCCAATCTATCGTGCCCATTATCACACCTTAGGAATACTTTAAAGCATTCAAACTCTTTTCCATTGGGAATATACATCATTGAGGATCGATGTAGCGGGATAAATGAGTATCGAAGACTGAAACCGGTGCCTTTACCTAAACTAAATATATGTAGCATCACTCTCCAATGATGCGTTCCAAATAATCCAGCCAGTTCTCCCCTAACACCTTCTGCATCTTTGATTTCGACCAGCCTGCCCGAGCCATAGCCTTGGCCAGTTCTGGGCGTTCCTTCAACGGGCCCAGAGGCTTCACAGCCGTCTGGCTTCCCCAGGGAGTGAGGCGACGCGCATAACCTTTATCTAGATTACACCAGGCCACAAAATCACTTGTCGGGCATGTCCCTCACTAGCATCTGAACCAACGCCGACCAGATCCTCGCCAATCAAATCGATAACAAAGTCCACAGCAGTAACATAATCGTCGATAGTCGATTCATTGCCCCTGGCCATATGCGGTCCAAATTGACTGATTCCAACAAATCCACCCTTCTTCCCAATAAGCCGCAAAAGATAATTTGACTTGTTACGCGGATGCTCGTGAAGTCCACCTGGCAACACATGGCCGAAGCAAGGGGGCTTAGACGCATACTCGATAACATCTTCGCTAGTCACCGGACCAACATGGGATAAATCAACCACGATGCCCAACCGACCCATTTCATCAACAACTTGTCGACCAAATCTAGTCAAACCCGAGTCTCGAATCTCGGTATATCCTGCTCCAGAGTAATTCTGTGTGTTGTAGGTGAGTTGCATCTTGCGCACACCCAAGTCGCGGAAGACACGTAGGTAATCTAGTTGATCTTCGATGCCGGCTGTGTTTTGCCAGGACAATAGAACGGCGGTTTTTGCCGTTGCGCTTTGCTTCGCGGATGTCACTGACCGAGTGCGCCTGTACGATGAGGTCGGAATGTTCCTCGAACCATTTCTTCCATTATACCACGTTGGCAATGGCGCCGCGGAACCCTTCCAAGGTACCGCATGTGCATGAAACTCCGGTGATGCCGCCCTGTTGCCATGCTTCAAAAATCTCGCGCGACCAGTTGGCGATGTTCAACCCGTCAAAGACGATGGCGTCGCGGTAGATTTCCACCGCCTCGGTTTCAGATACCATGATGGGAGTAAATTATTGGAGAAGAATAAAATGAAAGAAAATATGAATACATTGCGAGAAATCATGTTCTTGAATATACAACGCGGTGCGGCACCGATGGGTATTTCTCGTTGCGGGAAAGAATGGCGTGCTCCGTTGGTTATCACGGTGTCTCCCCGAAATTGACCCTTTTCATCCGGCAATAATGGAGGGCTCCATCCATCGCTTTCGAGTCCATCGCAATTCTTCAAAACCGGAGACACGACGATCCCGGGGTAGACCCGCAGATACCAACGGCCGTAAACCCCCTTTACCGGCGTGTCGCCGCTGTCGCCAGCAAAAGAAGCGGTGCACCAGAACAGACGAAGGATCTTGCAAACCATGTCTTGTTGCTTGGCTACCTTGTTCTCTGATGGAGCGCTCTGCGAGTCCGCAGACGCGCGAACGAGAATTGCAATCACGCATTGTTTGGCTGAGCCAGCTTGTTAATGAAACACTCCCCGCCGGTAGATCGGTGGAAGACATCGAGACCGGGCGAGATATAGCCTTGGGTACCCCGATGCAGTCTTCATCACTTGATGCTAGTGAAATCGAGCCCAGTGAGAGTGCTTTTGAGGAAAGCCATACTTCCAAAGCCGAGGAAGACGGGCCCATTTCCGTTACAGCGGGTCGCAAATGCTTGCAGGCCTATTTCCGACACGTTCATCGGACATACCCATTTCTTGACAGCGAACTTGTTCTTCGAGATTTCGAAACACTCGCCAATAAAGAAGCAGACGATGGCCTTCTCCCCCGGTCGGCTGTGCCCACCCGACTCTACATGATAATGGCCATCGGCTTCACAAGCCTGCAGCGGGCTGGAGAAGTGCAAAGCATCGAGGAACGGGATTTTCAGCCGTGTCTCAAAAGAGTGCTCTGCGAGTGTGTCTGCCAAGTGAATGAGCAATCAGTGGGCACCTTGCTCCTCCTCGGCTTGTATCTCCTCTTCGTACCCTGCGACCAGGACCCTCGAGCCATTACCGGCGTTCTGACCAGTCATGCTCTAGCAGTCGGACTGATGAACGAAACTCCTACCAATCAGAGCCTCTCGCCTCGGGTACTTGAGCTACGTCGTCGGCTGGGTTGGTCAGTGTATGTGTTCACTCGCATGATCAGCATATCGTATGGACTTCCATTTGCCTTCCCTGACAGTATAATGCGGATACCGCTGCCAAGTATTATGATACATGAATATGGTTCCGAAGAAGGACATCAGTACGCGATAGCGCTACAAGTCAGCCGGCATGTGATCTCTCTACGACGCCTCGAAACACGCATTGTCAATGCCATTTACGATCCACATCCTTCTATGCGTCCGCAGGACCTACGCCTCCAAATCGAAGATTGGTATACACAGGGATGTCTATTATCAAGTTCTACTTTATCAGAACAGGATCAGCTTCCCTTTCATACTACCATAACATGGCTCAATGTCCGCTACCAAAACTTGCTTCTTCTGTTGTACACTCCTGCACAGGGAGACACAACCGAAGAAAACCTGCCGAGCCTCAAGGCTGCTGCGCAGCAGTACATACAGCTGAGTCTAATCCTGCATGAACACCGACATCTACCCATGAATTGGATTACCCTCTGTCGCCTCCTTTCATTGGCAGCAATTTTCCTTTACTGTACTGCTCGGTGGGCAGCCTTTGACGACATTCCGGAGATTGATCTTCTCGTGACGCTGTTTGAACTATTTCCTTCCTCTTGGCATGCTGCACATGAAGCCTCTCGGATTTTGAGGCGCCTCGCGGATATTACAACAAAGCAGAAGAGTCCCTTAATTCCACGCAGACAATTATCTGGGTCTTCTGTGATGCCCAATTCGAGTCTGGATACTGAATTGGGACTGCAATCAATACAGGATGACTTGGCTGTATTGCTGAGGCAAACCATGGGCGAGGCAAGCTTTTACATCTGGCCTCTGAGGTCCAAAGTGACAGAGAGACGAGTTTCTCAATCTCTCACTATGCATAGCTTCAATTTCCTGCCTGATAGTGGAAATTTTGCTACTCGCGTTGGTATTGGGAGTCCGGCAGATGACAATATGGGTGAGACTGCATTCGAGACGCATTGGATGAACCTTCTGGGTGGCGTAGGATCTGATATGCTCTGAATGGGACTTATATTTTTCGTTTCCTGATTCCGATCAAGCTGCACCTTCTATGTTAACTCTAGAGAGTCTAACGGGACTCTTATATCGTTTGATCTATGTCTTTGCACCGGTTATTTTTGTGTCTTTCTTGACATCATTTGAGACATCTTTCTAGCCCCTTCTAATATCGGTTCATTGGAGTAGCTTCAACAGCTAGTCCATCTTTATCTGAGGCAATAAGACAGTCTACAAACGCGCCTCGGCATCTGGAACATAATCCCTCTCGAAGTCAAAGCCAAGGTCTTCCAAAGCCTTTATCTCACCCCGTCGACTACCAAGCACCTGCGACGCCTGTTTGATCAACGGGAATCTCTCACGCGTCCACTTCTCTTTTTCACCCCAGAAGGGCGGCCTTTTACCACGCCCATCATTCTCCAACCCATCCTTCCGAGCTGCATGCGAGCTCAACTCGTACAGCGAATTGATGTAGTCTGCATCGAGCGGAAAGGCAAGGGTGTTGAAGCCGCGTCCCTCGCCGCGAGTTACTACCCAGTCGCCAATCCACCGCTCCATTTCAGCCTCGGAAGGCAGCGAGAGTCGTCCTGCCAGGACGCGCGCGACCCATGCCCCTTGCGCCTGACTGAAGGGGAATGGAACAATCCGCTGGGGAAACCCGATTAAAGCGAGGGTGGGCTCTTTGCTGTAAAACACATGCTGGTACAAATGATGCGGACGCACGCCATCTGTAACGATAGATGGCTGGAGACTTGACAAAAATGGAATAGAGAAGTGGTAGCCCGTGCAAAAGACGATGTGATCAACATCTCGCTCTTCATGGCCATTGGCAAATTGCACACGGCCATCTTCGACACTGAGGAGACTGATTTCAGGAAGGCTTTGGGCAACGGCGGCTTGTTGTGGAGAGAGATTTGTTGCCGTGCGTTCCGAAATCAGCAGCGGGTGTTTTGATACACGGCCGATTTGGTTCGCGATGTCAATACCAGAGGCAGAGTGTCCGACGACAATCACTTTCTATTTTTAGTCAGTAATTGTTTGTTTTAGAGGGTACATACCTTGTTTGCAAATGATTCGGGACGCCTATAAGAAGATGAATGGATGATGGAGCCTGGATAGGTTTGACTCCACTCATCTAAGCCTGTGATTTTGGGGATATATGGGTCATTATGGTGACCATTGGCGACAACCACTGCATCGAATTGCTCGACCAAAATCTCATTAGTTTGCAGATCACGCCAGGTTACAGTCCACTCGGGCCTTGGATGCTTTTTTGACAGTGTGACATCCAAAATCAAAGAGTTCAGACGTATGTATGGCAGTAATTCCTCTGCATACCGATGAAGATAGTCTCGCACAACGGTATGGGCTGGGAATAGCGCACTGGCCGCGGGGAACGGATACTCGGTAAACTGCATCAACGATTTAGGGATGTTTGTTTCAAGTGCGTCGTATACAGGGGAAGCAAAAGTTCCTTTCACGGGCTGTTGAGGCTCCTGACTCGGGTTGGGACGGGCAAGTGCCGATGTGCTGATGCCCTCATCGCCGGTGTAGTTCCAAACACCGCCAGGTTGGTCGCGCTGTTCGAATATTGTGATAGACTTGAATTTTCGTTCAGCAAGAAGATACCTTGGCATACTATTAATTATTCACGTTCTTCTTTGTCTCGATAGGCAAACACATACTTTGCAACTCCTAGGCCGCAGGGGCCTGCGCCGATAACAGCTACCCGGTCGATTTCCATAATGATTCGTGGAAAGACTAAGAATTCTTGCAGTAGCTGTGCTATTTAATGCTCAGATATGGGATGTTGCCTTGCGCCATAAGCTTATATAATGTGCAATTTCGTCCCAATGCGGTAAAACCTGTCGGAGCCGCGCCGCTAGGGCTCTATGATGTGCCTGTCGAGAACAATTGGCAAAAGTGCTAGGTAGTATAAATATTACTGAAATGAAATGAGATAGATTGATATGTAGAACATATTACATTACTCACTGCTAAATTCAGAGACTATGTTGTCCGGAGATCAATTGAAACCAAGACATGAGGTCAAGGACCAGGAGCTCGACCGACCAAGCAATGAGCCGGAGGTGTCTATACCGCAAGCTAGGCGAGCGCGTCTGAAGGCATCGATTTGGGACATCTGGGACAAATCTCCCCGTGAGCGCAAACTCGTTCAGGTGGATTGGTGGCTATTGAGCTACGCCTGCACCGCATATTTTATCAAATCTTTAGATCAATCCAATGTAAGTGACCCATCGATCGGATAAAGCAAAGCTGATATTGGCATGAACAGACTTCCAATGCCTACGTCTCAGGTATGAAAGAAGCCCTCGACCTAAAGGGCAATGACCTGAACTACCTCACGACATACTGGAACATCGGATATCTCATCGGGCAACTCCCATCCCAGCTGGTCCTCACCAAGATCAGGCCGTCTATTTGGTTACCAGCCCTTGAGCTACTATGGAGAATATTCGTCATGGCACTCGCAAGCGCAAAGAATGTTGAAACGCTCTTTGCGCTGCGCTTTTTGATCGGACTTTGTGAAGCGTCCGCTTATCCGGGCATCATCACACTTCTAGGGAATTGGTATACACCACAGGAACTGGCAAAACGGAGCGCAATATTCCAAGCCTCCTCTAGTGCTTCCAACATGTTTTCGGGATATCTTCAGGCAGCGCTGTATTCGGATATGAATGGCCGCGCAGGTCTCTCTGCTTGGCAGCGGTTGTTTATTTCTTATGGTATTCTTAGAGTACCCATTGCTCTATACGGCTTTCGGGCTATTCCTGATTCTCCGAATGACTCGAAAACCCGATGGCTTAGCAAGTAAGATACAAAATATGCCGCGCAGAGAATGGAGGCCGTTGGCCGTGCACCAGCTTCGAAACTCACATGGAGAACATTCCTAGATGTCATTCGCTCATGGCCGGTGTGGTTGATTCCTACAGTCTTCATTGCTCACGTTTGTGGCTTGCGCATCTACTCGTATTTCAACGTGTGGCTCAAGTCAACCGGCAGATACACAGTTGAACAAGTCAACGTCATCCCATCTGCTGGGTATGGACTGCAAATCATTTTTACGCTCCTCTATGCCTAAACAAGCGATTATTTGCAGATACGTTGGCTTGTCATTGTGTTTGCTTGTCTACCAGCATTGGTCGGGACTATAATTCTCTCTATTTGGCCGGTGCATAACACCGCAGCAATGATGGCTGGTTGGCTGTTGACTTATGTTGAGACGGGTGCAGGAATTATTTTCACGTCTTGGGTTAGTGAGACATGTGGTTTCTCGGCTGAGCATCGTATTGTTGTTATTGGGGTGATGGAGGCAGTCGCCTTCACATTCAATGCCTGGGTTCCTCTATTGGCTTATAATACCAGCCAGGCGCCACATTTCAAAGTCGGATATCAGATTGCGGCTATGTTCTTTGCGTTTGAGCTTGTTTTGACTCTTGTGATTGCAGCGGTTGAGAAACGATGGCCAGCTCGGAGCTTGGTAAAAGAGAGGGAATCATCTAATGCATGTTAGCTATCCATAACTTCACCATCCCTTGCATCATACAAGAGTAATATCCAACCTCGAGGCCCGTTGAAGGGTAGAGGCAGTCCTCCTCATAGTACGTATTGTGACATTTGCCCTACTGAGAACGATTGCGATAGTGTCGACTGAGATGCTCGGCCTCGGCCTGCATAGCTCGCTATAGGGATGGGAGGAATGGCGGTGTAGCCAAGGTACAACATGCAAAGCAGACTAGAGAGTCACCATTTTCTTTTACCTACTTATCCTCCCTTCCATTTAGGCATCCGAGATCATTATTTCTATTTTTTTATCGTGAGGTCTCAGATTGCCGTCTCGGAAGATGGTTGAAAAAGGGGCGTTCGACTTAGAGGGCGCTCAACCTGCCAACGAAGCTCGGCCTGCCAGCGAAACTCAATCTGTCAGCGAAGCCGTGAGGTTCAATGCCCGTACATTGAAAAAGCTACAAGCCGCACTCACGAAAGATCCAGAGGTCGACTTGGCCGATCAATTCCCCACTCAATATTTGGAACGTCTTTTGAGAATGAGAACCACAATCGAAAGCCCCAGTAAGCACCACAATACCGCAATTTAGACTCTCCTTATTCGCATAGCTGACATCATCATCTGCCAGAGAAACCCAGATACGTTGAGCAAGACATCCGAGAATCCCTTTGCCCATCAGACCCGGTTGAAATTGTGTTTCCTCTTTCGGATGCGGTTGCAAAATTACTCGAACCAATATCACAAACTGCCGAGGGATTGCCACTCTCTCAAAGGCTGTTTGAAGTCCTAAAGAGCAGTGAGATTATTTACAAAGCTCCCTTCTTTCACCACAAAGGAGTGTTCAAATGCTCTTCGGAAATCGTTATCAAAGCCGTTCGCTATATGGAACACAATACTCAATATACCGCTTTACAATATCTTGACCGTCATAAGCCGAATATTCCAGTGCCAAAGCCTCTTGGCTTGGTACGTATGAGCGGGATTTCTTTGATATTCATGAGTCATATGGGATCTACAACGCTTAGGGAAGTCTGGCATACACTCGACTCTGATCAAAAAACCTCTATTAGCAACCAACTCAACACAATGCTTACAGATTTGAGAACTCTTCCTTTTGAAGAAGGCACTCCTTTAGGAGGAGTTGCAGGTGAAGGCTGCAGAGATCTCAGGAGGCATGTCCGAGTGAGCGAGACACCTATCTTCAGCCTTGAGGATTTTGAAACATTCTTATTCTTGGGCCCGCATCCAGGCGGCAACGTGTTCATCGAGTTTCTCCGTCAATTAGCACCATCGTTTACTAATAATTCGGGCCCTCGCATCGTGTTCACACACGGAGACATCACACCGGACAATATCACGGTTAAATTGACCGACAACAAGTATGTGATTTCTGGGATACTTGACTGGGAATATAGCGGGTTCTACCCTGACTATTTTGAATCTGTCCGGTGTACAACCTGCCTTCGCCCTTACGAGGAAGATGACTGGTTTTTATATCTGCCAGAATGTGTTTCACCAAAGATCCACGCTCAGTGGTGGCTTTTCGATCGAGTCAGGCAAAGTAGAGTTCATTGAGCCGGCGCGTTTTATTGAGAAAGCAATCCAAAGGCATCGAATGCTCTCTGCCCTCTTATCTAGTCACCCTTGCTCCTAATAAAAATAATTCCGGAACCTTTGCTGAGGTTGTAAGACCTCCAGGGCTCCCACAAGATACCTTGGAGTGGAGACCACCGTGTGTATCCACTGGGCCGGGCCGAACCGGATCCCGAGTACCCTCGCCTAGAAATAGGGCTGGGGCATCATCCCAGGTCGAAATAGGTCCAGGGCCACAACCTAGGGCCACCCAGTCTATTAGGAAATGCACTTCTGTCTTGCTGGTTGATCGACAACCAGCGAAGAAAACAGTACATCCTGCCAGCGCATACCGAAGTCCAACAATTCAGATATTGGTGAGCTGTACGTTGCTGCCTAGTACCGGGGGTTCTCATTAAGCCCCCGCGGGGCTCCACCATATCAATCCTTTCGTTTTCCTACTGTCTTTTTTCTCTTACCTGAATTCTAGTTGAATCATCAATCAGCATTGTCAGGTTCCCAAAATGCAACACCTCCGTGATTCTCTGCTGAGCTCTCTGCCTAGAGGTGCTCCTATTATCATAACGAACGACTATGCTCGTAGAGACCAGGAAAGTACCCGCCAGTCTATCGCTCGGGGTGATTTCAAAGAAATTCGAGATGTAGCCTTCTATGACCGGACCTGGGTCGTTACCAGCCGATACTGCGATATTGGTGATGGTTTAGATACTCTTGAAGGCCATATTCATTCCCTGTGGTATATGTACTACGAGCTTGGCCGAAATATCTCCTCCGAATCACCTGAACATGAGGGTATAGTCCTCGATATCGTCCGCATTCAAGGAATGGGGCCGTTGACTAGACCTTCACGAGGAACCTGTGGGATTGATATCGCAAGAACCGTCGACGGGACACTTTGGAATGATCTCCCCTTTTTGGCTAGCGATATGACCGAGTTCTGGATCAATAACGGTGGTTCTATGTCGGGAACACACCGTCTCAACTTTGCAACATTCCTAGCCAAACTCGCATCCACTCGTGTCGCTAAGGATAGGCTGTGCCAAGTTGCACTTCTGATCTTCCGTGATCTTTTTGAAAGCTCTAAAACACTCCGGGGTGAGAGCGAGTCAGACGAGGAGGACCTCAACCGTGGTATCTATCAGCTTGAGGTCTTTCAACTATTACCAGCTGCTGTTGCTTGGCTGAAAAATGGAAACCACAACCTCCTCTTACTATCAGACGTGTGTTGGAACGAATGCCCCAGCGACATCAGCAAGGGTGGCGAGAAGTTCCTTGAATCGGAGCTCGGACAGCGATCACCTGCTGGATTTTCGCCATGGAGATACATGTTCTGGCTGAAGCGACTCCACGAGATTCAGGAAGAAGCCAAGGAGGCCAATGAGAAAGCCCTGGAAGAGCTTGCCACTGATGGAATCCAGTACATGGTCATCATAATCAAACAAAGGGATTCAGAGGTCCTCAGGGCTTACAAGAATGGTGGCGATGCCCTGCATCAGGATAAGCATCTTTCGTGTCTGAAGGCTCTCGCACGTGTTGGGGAGCCAGAGTCATAAAGGCTTGAACAAACTCGAAATCTCCATGTAGACATACCCCCTTTCTTTCCTCAAGTTGATTGTCACTCTCCCCACTTCTTGCTGTCAAATATAACTAGTTAACTAACTAGGGAATTGTTGCTACGCTGCCTGAATTTTCAGTACCGCCTTCCTGATCGGGTCCCACTCGTGATTATGCCATATATTCTGCCTACTTCTGGTTTCATTGTAAAAAGACATGAATTTTGGTTGAAAAATCGTATATTCTACCTGCGTCCTGTGTGATTCAGCCCTTTATGGATCAAGCAGTTGATACAAGCTATGATAGAAGTGACTTACTTTTATTAAAAGTTTACATATTGCAGTGGGGAAAGTCGGAATGCCTAGTTTAGTGGCCTTGTCCTTTAGGCAGAGAAAACGAGAGCCTGGATGTCAAGTAGAGTTTCGGGGAGCAGATATTCTAGACGAAACATCACCCCAGAAATGAGAAAGAATCGCAAGATGTTTGTGTACTAGGAGATTGTATACTATGGTGTGGTCTATGTGGTCCCTATGCTTGCTAGCTGACCCCTCCCGGATGGTTGGTGGTGTTATGTCGTTTTCATCTTGCCTGCATAGCCAGGCTGCCCATCGTTTATTTCCCTCTTCAATACATGCTATAGATACCTGCTGTCCAAGCCTGTTGCTACTATCATATGCATTTCCATACAAAGGCGGTGTACAAGTTAAGAGGCGGTGAGGACAGCGGTAGGCAGAAGCAAGTGTCGAGCAAGTACTCAACCAAATCAGGAAGGCGGTACTAGAAATTCAGGGAGGGGGAGCAACAATTCCCCAAATATTATCAAAGCCACATCTGGTGCAACTAGTTATCTTACAATGGAACAATGACGTGATTGAATGCCCACGTCCACAATAGATCTACCCAAACATTGATGGGAAAGGAAACGATGGGTTGTATTGTGTTGGCTGGCTGAGATAAAGAGAAGAATAAGACCAAACAAGGTAGGGAGTCCTATCAATCTAAGGCGGGAAGGGTCTCAACACATATCCTTAGATTATGTCTCCACTCCGAACTTAAGCGTTTTCTGAAGTATCAAATGATAATTTTAAGCTCTACAGCATCGAACCAATACTGAAGCGAAGCACTCGACTTGCGAGAAGGTACTAGTAGTAGCAAGACTTAGATTGTATACATAGCCATGTACAGCTGGCCAACAATCTTGAAAATTGTCAGAAATGCTACTGCTACTACTAATGACACTCGAGTGTGGTAATAACGAGAACTGTAAACAAAGACAATCACTGGGAATGTACGAATATATCACCCCAATACAGACGCTGTGGTGGCCATTAAGTCTCGCAGTGCATAACGACTGGGGGCTTTAGTTCTCTTGGCTTTTATTGCCAGCAGAAAATTGGCCATTTCCAAGGTTAGTTGTGGATTTTCAACTTATTGAGCACTTCTACAACTGGAAATTCTGATTACGCGCTATATCGTTGAGGACTACGGAGGAAACATCACTAAAAATCTTTATGAACTTTCCATCACGTCGATATAGTGGTTGTATTTAAACCCGCTGAGAGGCCTTGTACCTGAATCTAGTATGTATACTCTTAGAAGATTCAATGTGAGATGCTCCTATATCCCTGAAAATATGAGCTATTCTAGAGCCTAGTGTTTTCGAGAAAATGACAATCCTTGTTTTGTTTGATTTAGCATACATTCAACGAAGTAAACACCGAGGGATGCGCCTAGATTCCAATCCTTTGAACATTATTTTTGCCATCATCCCGATGATAGTACAGTACATATATGTACGGAGTACTCGGTAGGCACAGAGTGATAGATACTTCCCGAAAAGGGTAAGAGTGAGTTGGCCATGGCGCATGTGGCGGTGAAGGAAGTAGAAAATCCCCGCAACCCCCCACTTGTGCGCTGAAAAAATAATAAACTTGTTGGATTCGGATTGGATTTGGTAGAAGAATTGTCGACACCCGGCTAATAGGCAAAAAGGACTTTAATTGAACGCCATGGTCAATAAAAACAGGCACGAATGGGATTCCCCTCAACACATTCGGATCAAAACAGCGGGCTTGTGTAACCGACGCAAGGAAAATCAGTTGACATCGTACCTATCCGGAGTATTAACATTGGAAGGTTCAAAAGAATATACCTTTGGGTCCGGAGTCCGAGTTGAAGGGGGGGCTGATCAGGACGAAGTTGGTGGGAAGACTATGACGAAGAGCAAGATCAGACAAAAAGAGGCGTATTGCCGAAGTGTGTACTGTGCGTCATTAATTGCCGTGCTGCCCGATGTTGGCCTAGCCGAATAAGAGATCGGGCTCGGCCATTTTCAGCAGAGACGAATGGCATCCCTGCGATATTCACCAAGCCATGGTTTTGATCGATTGAGGACGGTGGTGTCACAGGGTTCCTCGGTCGACGGGGCATATCGTGAATCGTCAGGCTGTAAGGCATGCAGGCTGGCTTTTAGGCATAGTGAGGCATCAACGGGCGGGAAAAAAGAGAACAAGCAGATTTAGAGTGCGCAAGGAAGATCCAGTTTCAGTGTAGAACACCCACCTGGAAGGGTATGCCTTGCAGTCCCATTTCCTTCCCACCTAGTTAGGCACTGCGTGGTCTTGATGTCAGCAATTATCTGGGACCAATGATGAACGGTCATAGGCGGCACAGCATCTCTCGAAATATAGTATTTCCGACGGGGCTTGCCGGATGGCTTCCCTTTATCATACATGCCCCATAGCTATTGTCAAGCAAGTCATCGACTATATGCATAGAGTGGGGAGCAGCTGCGTGCTCTTCCCACGTTGATGGGCGTCTAGAGCGCTTCTCGATGCAGCGATGATTCCCTCTGTCCTGCCTGCTGTCGAAGGCTCTAATGGCTATTGGTGGATTCGTGCGAGAGGGGGGTCTTTCTCGTCGGGTGCAGAAATAACAGCCGCATCCAGGCGGGCAAAACGGAGGAAGGATCAACGTTCACCTTGTGTATTTTTCTTTTTCCTCTTGTCATTGGACCTGGACTTGTTGCGCATTGGTCACACGGTTTTCCCTTTTTGCTCATATATTGCTAGGATGATTCTTGTTAGAACCTTCCAAAAGAAGCATAGGGTCACCGAGTCGGGAGCAGTTTCGAATGCCAATATTCCTCACGGTCCTGTTATTCATGCAGTGATGTCCAACATTCTCCGTGTGACTTGAATTGAATGCAGCGATCTTACTTTCGGGCTCTTGGGCTCCGATCCCAACGACGATGTAAGGCCGCGAGACATCCCGTGAATCTCTTTGGTTTTCGCGGAAGCGCGTATTCAACCACAATTATACAACTACAACATGTGTATATGTATAGGAAGCCGATGAACTAACTATCATGTTAGACTTTGACAGTTGAATGGAGAAATATGTCATACCGGCTCCTGTGTAGTCCGTCTTATCTTTGACTTTGTTCGAACGAATCAACATTCATCGTCCTCTTCCCAGCCCCCGAATTTCTGAAGAAAAAATCAATTCAACGGGGATGAGAGCGGGAAGGGAAAAGGATAATTGTGAGAAATCAAGAGAAAAAAGAGTCGAGAAAAAGTGGGAGTAGGAATGACGGCGAAGGTCATATTTATATCTCACCTTTCCACCAACTCCACCCATCCCAACCTCATCGAACGCCCTTTCTAGTCAATTGCTGAATAGTCCTAGTCCGCGCTTTGGCCCGAAATTTGAAACCAGGAAGAGGGGCGTAGATCGAGACCTATTTTGCACCAAGCCGCCACTCAACGGTGGAAACCCTAATGCAGGAAGGCTGGCGTCCTCGCCCAGACACATTGAGTCTTTTTTCCACTCTGAGCGGGGTCAAGGCGGTCCAAGAGGCAAATAGGCGGGCAGATACGGAGACATACGTGCAGGCGGAGCTCGGATTGGAGGTACAGAGGGAGGGGTGCGAGTCAATGTGTCCCGAGTGGTCCAATGGCTCCTTCGAGGCTTGCGCAATCCTTGTCATCACATTCGCATCCGATAGAATGGGAGCATCCGCCGGACAGAAGACTCCCCGCGGAGGATTATAAAATCCCTCGTCTGACCCGGGGAGACAGTCCTTCTTTCTTCTTCCTTTACCATCACTCCTAGTTAGGCCTGTTTACACATTCTTCCACATTCTTCCCATCTTCTTGCTTCTTCTTATCTCATTGAAGTCCACTTGAGCTTCATACTTCCTCTTTCTTCCATTATAACACTTGCTGTTGTTGCAGTCAATCGTCGTCATGGCCACCCAGCGTCACTATTACCAGCCTGCTGCCTACCCATACCACCATGCACCCTCCAAGGCACCGGCACCAGCTTCTCTCTACCCCATTTCCAGGGTCTCTAGCTCCCCACCAGACTTCTCTGATGCAAGCACCACCGCCGGCAGTCGTTCCTCTGGTGGGCTCACCTTCAGCTCTGCTGGCGAGTACGACTCCAGCTTTGCATCGTACTCCGGTGTCGATGTCGTGGATGTCCTAAGCGACCGCATGCAGGATGCATTTGATCCAACACCATTGGACAAGGGTCTGGCACGACAGGCGCAGACGTGAGTTTCCATGCAACACTATCAGCATTTGCAATTCCTCCCCGCAGCGATCACCACCACCTAGAGATTGTGCTTCACAAAACAAGACCCAGGAAGATATCCCAAGATCTTCAAACACGAAGCTAACAGCGAAATTCACTTGCAGATCTGGCCAGCTGAACGCAAAACAGCAAGAACTGCTGGAGCTACAAGCGCTCGCCCAACGACGACTAAAAGGCGCACGAGCAAATTTCTCCGAAGGCCTTAAAACCGCAAGAGAGACAAAGCGCGACCTGGAATGGACGCAAAAGCGTGTCAGGTAAGCAAATTCACCCCTAAAACCAGGCATTGTGGTGCGATGGACGTGCAAGTTCCGCTCCGCTCCGCGACAGGGGCTTCCGCTCCGCTGGGTGAGCTTGGCATGTGCCTGTCGATCAGCGCCGTGCCTGCGGCATTAGCGCCGATGAGTGAGCTTCTAGAAGGCTGACACACGTGGCTGGAAATAGTGCCCTGAAAGCTAAGGCCGAGAAGGCCCATCCTGATGAGTACCGCCGCTCTTCGAAGAAGTTTGCTCATGATGGCTATTGATTGGGCTCAGATTGGGCTGCACTTTGCTTGTTGATGACTGATATGAAAGGGCAACCCCCTTGACATGAACAAAAATTGCGATCTTGGGATGAAGGATGGATTTCTTATGTTTTTTTTTTGCTTCTTTGTTTGGTTTGGCGCGCTTTTGCTCTTTTGCTTAGGTCTTTGTGTAAATGCTGGCTAGGAATTTGCGTATCTTGAAGTATAGTCGAGCGGTGCCTCTAAATGGTATTGGTTTTACGTGTTTTTCGGTATGGTCTAGGAATTGCTGCCTGTAAACCTGTAATATCAGGCGTTGAAGTGTGCCTGATTCCCTCTAGGACTGTAACTAGAGCATAGGGCACCACTGATCATTGTATGGTATGTTATTGTGTAACTGCGAGATTGACATTGACGGCCGATATATCTTGGCCTGACACACCAAAACGGTTGTCACTTACAGTCCGATACGAGCCAAATCAAGGCTGAAATTCATAGGAAGTTCGAACACTTGACGTGTTGATTTATATAAATAGAACCTTCTTTGCGTGGGTTGTTTACAAGTAGTCAACATGACAAACTAGCAAGGCTCGGCCATTGGATAAACATAACGTCAAAATGAAAGAAAGAATTTATCAAACAGTTCTGAGATAACGTTATGTCAGTCTGAATGGGGTCATTTGGCGTTTGATAAGTTCTCGGATTCTAGCCTGGTGGCTTGCCTAGAGATGAACTTTGAAGATACCAACAAAAGAAAAACTAGGATTGTAAACAGATATATACTTCAGAACTATTTTAATTCTAATACTCAGTAATAGAAAGCCCGTTATAAACAGTGTTTACTGGAAGCTCTGTTCCTCCTCAATAGCGCGGTTGATAACACGAACAAAGCGGCCGACCTTGTCCGAATCCTGTTTGGCCGTTTCAATGCCCAAGAGGACCTTCTTGATGCCGACACTCAAGCGCCCGTCATCCGCAAGTCCACCAACTGACTCGAGGGCTTGCGCAATCTCCCGAGCATCAAATGCACCCGATTTCTCCATGACAAACCGTAGTTCACCAAAGGAACTAACATTGGGAACCATAATATCCGAGTTGAAGGAGTTGTAGATGTCCAGCTGCTTCATCAACGCACGCTCAGTTGTCGTAGCCAAAACCAACAGACGACGTCCGTGAGTTGGCTGCTTCCTCAGGAAAACCATGATGGCTTGCAGCACACTGTTACTGAAGCGAGGACCAATCGGCACCCAGTCGATGATTCGTTCGATGTTGTCGATGACAACAATACTTGTGGTACTCTTGTAGGCGCTGTCGAAGATTCGGCTGATATGTGAGATCTTTGCTGGCTCACTGAAACCAACCATGTCTTCGGGGCTGATCAACTTGATGAAGGGGAAGCCGGAGTCAATAGCAATCTGTGCTGCTAGAGCAGTTTTGCCGCTGCTAGGAGGACCGTGAAGCAGTACAGAGAAAAGTGGAGTTGACTCAGCCACTCCAACCTGTTTGACGAATAACTCGCCTTCCCGCAGGATTTCGCTGATAGTCGCAGAATAATGGATAATGCCGTATGGAATGCGGCTGGACAGCTCTTCCTCGGACACACCAAATGCAGGCTTGACTTCATCAAGAGAGTGGAGGAAGTCGGATCGGTTGACCTTCATGTCTACCACGTCCTCGTTGATACTAGCCATAGTGCCGACTTTGACGTGGCGGGAGAAAGCAAAGGACGAGGCGGATTTGACCAAACCTGCGATCTCAGCACCAGAAAAGTTCTTGGTCAAGTGAGCAAGCTCGGCCAAGTCAACATCCTTATCCATGACGTTATTCTTTCGCATCTTCTCGGTGTGAATGTTGAGAATCTGGCTTCGGCCATGCTCATCTGGGAGCGAGATTTCCATGTGCACCTCCAAACGGCCGGGACGCAGCAAAGCTTCGTCAATCATGTCCATTCGATTGGTCATACCAATCAACAAGATGTTGTTCAGTTGGTCGACACCATCGAGTTTTGAAAGCAGCTGGTTGACCACGCTGTCGCCGACACCGGTGCCACCGCCAGCGCCGCTACCACGCTGCTTGCAAACTGCATCCAGCTCATCGAAGATGATGATATGGAGACCACTCTCGTCGCCCTTTTCTTTATACTCCTTCTCGGCATCCGCGAACAATTTTCGGATGTTTTCTTCCGACTGACCCACGTACTTGTTGAGAACTTCTGGACCGTTGATAATCTTGGGCTCTCTCGCATTAAGCATCTTTCCGATTTGCCGAGCGATGAGGGTTTTACCCGTTCCTGGAGGTCCATAAAGTAACAGGCCCTTAACGTGCTGAATACCAAGTTTCTCAACCAGACCAGGGGGGAAAATGCGAGACGCAAAAGCACGACGGAAGATCGTACTGAACTCGGAGTCTAAACCACCGATACCCATATCCTGGAACTTGAAGCCCGGTTGGATGATAGAGTTAGCCGCCGGGCGGCGATTAGATGGCTTCACGTTAATACCAGTCTGGGTATCCTTGAAAAAGTTGAGTTGGGTGTGCCGTGTGAGAATACCTCTGGCTGAAGGATCGGTTTCGACTTGTCCAGAACTGAGATCGGCCTTCTCTGATGTCAAATCAACCCGCTGAACGGTCTTGACCTGCAGTAAGAGTGGGATACTCTTATTATCCATCAGAATTCTCTGGCCAGGTGAGAATAATTGGTTCTCAAAGTTCTAGGTTCTATTAGCATACATTCGTGGCTGAGACGAAGTTGACTAACCCTGATCACCGCCTGTGCCAATTCATCCTGGTCATAAGGTGCTTCAACTCTCTTCTTGGTAGATGCGAAGCTGACTTCAATATCCGCGGAGCCCAGGTAGGCCTGTCCGCCTTGGCTAAACGGATCGTACAATTGTACCTTGATCGCATCCCTCAATCCAATGTTGGCCCATGTTCGCTGAGGATCCGACATGCTCATAAAACCGGGAGGGAAACCATCGAGAGGGCGAGCAGAGAAGACGAAGAGGTCATTGATAAGGAGGAGGACGTCGGTGCCATCTCGTGAGGGTGGGATGTCCTGCGGCGAAACAGCAACGCTATTGTGTATCAGTCTCCGAGAAGACAAAGCAGCTAGATTATACTCACAGGTTTCCAAATGTGTAGTTTTCGTTCGGACTCTTGCTGGGATGAAGAGTCCAAGTCTGGCCCCCACCTCTTTGTCCGGACTGCATCCTAGGAGGCATCTGCGGCGCGGGTCTTCCTCCTGGTGGAGGTTGGCCTCCGTAACTGCTTAAATAATTATATATATTAGCCATCGGCACATCGTTATCGCGGATAGGAGTCGCATAGCCTGAGGGGGAGCGGTCGATATCATACCGTGGGGGTGCTTGGTTGGGGTGCGAGTGACCCTGCGGGGACGATTGTCCGCTGGAACTGAACGGATTTGGGATATTGCCGCGATTGAACATGATAAACCGTTTGATTGTCGCTAATCAGAGAAGTTGACCGGAGAACCGTTGAAACTATTGCTTTAGCGACAGTGTCGACAAAGGAGCAGGCAACTATAAGTCAGTCGGCTCTGCAGCGCGGATGACCTAGGATTAATTCTCAGAATGTGATGTCCAAGAATTTACTGGATATATGCTGATATCCAAAGCAAATTAATCATGAAGGGAAGAGAAGAGGGTTGGAACCGTAGAGCTGTAGACGGGGCCACTTTGGCCACCGGGAACAGCGTCGGCCCGTGGGGACGTCATTATCGATAAGACCAGCTCTTTGCTATCGAGCGCGTCCATACAACAGTCAGCCAATTTGCAAGATGCCTCTGTAAGTGGATATTTTCTTTCGATTTTATGATATTTGCGAAAGCGGCTAATTATCTCATAGCCATCTCCTCGGCAAAAAGTCATGGAACGTTTACAATGTCGATAATGTCGCGCGCGTCAGGCGCGACGAGGCGCAAGCAAAAGCCCGCGAGGAAGAAGATGAACGCATCATGCAGGAGGTCGATGCCGAACGCAGGATCAAAATTCTTCGCGGCGAACGGCCGCCTACACCTCCACCGGCGCCCTCCCATCTGTCATCTGAACCCGGGGCTCGGTCAGACAGAAAGTCCACCAGCGATGCTGGAGGATTTCGTAAGAGAAGGCGAGTTGCTGGGGAAGATGACACGGATCGAGATATACGCTACGCTCGGGAGGATGCGGCACAAGCAGTTGCTAAGCAGGAAGAGTTGATGCTCGCCTCTCGCAAGGCTGACGCAGCACAAGCACCGATTCTAGACAAAGCCGGCCATATCAATCTTTTCCCAGCCACAAGTGCGAAAACTGAAAAAAATATCGAAGCGGAGGCTGAAGCGGCACGCAAGAAACGCAGCTATGAAGACCAATACACAATGAGGTTTTCCAACGCCGCAGGCTTCAAGGAGACTATTGGTCAGAAACCGTGGTATTCCTCTACGGAACAAGATGTAACAGCGCCAGGGTCAATGCCCGAGAAAGATGTGTGGGGTAACGAGGATCCAAGGCGCAAAGAGAGGACACAGGCTCGTATGAGTGCGAATGACCCACTCGCAGCCATAAAGCGGGGTGTGCGTCAGTTGAAAACAACAGAGCAGGAACGGAAGCGATGGAATGACGAAAAGCGAAGAGAAATCGAAATTTTGAAATCCGAAGAGGCACGGCAGTCAAGCCATCGGCGAAGGCGATCCCCGTCAGTGAACAGCCTCGATGGGTTCAAATTGGATGCGCCAGACAGAGAACGTGAGAAGAACAGAAGAAGTTCTGACAGACATCATCGTCGCCGTCAAGATTCAAGTCGAGATCGCTCACACCATCGCTCTCATCGTCGCTCTCATCACCACTCCTCTCATCGCAGTCATAGTCATCGTCACGATAAACGTCCTGAGACTGCTAGGCGGGAAATCCCCGAAGCGAAGAATCAATCCTAGATGTTCTATTTTTTATACGAGATCATGACCTGAACTACGACAAAGATACCCATTACATTGCTTGTTCCTAAATCTGAATCATTTTGTATTCACTAGGTCAAATAAACGACACCTAGATAATAGGGCCGTCCTTTTCTATGTAGGTGGTCATATCTCTTTTGGTTCATCAGAAAACGTATCAAAAGATCAGTCGATCCTATACAAGGCTCCATAGTTGGACCCCCTTCTCATTTGCATCGGACTCCCACTGAACACTGATGTCCACTCCTCGAGAGCCCTTCTCCGTCTTCTCGTAACCAATTTTGCCGGTGATGAGCTGGCCCTTCTTCAAGGCCTGGGAACCTTGTTTACCATGATCCTTGGCATGGTCAATGAGAAGGACAGTCTGCTGCCAATGGGTCTCGGTTCCATCAGGACCAGTGGTGAACGAGACAATTCCCTTCTTTTGCATATCTGAGGGGATGGCATTCTCAGGTAGAACGGACTCTCTGGAGGGCATGAAGAAGATGTCGAACCAGATAGCCCATCCATCCAAGGCATCAATATCCTGGTTCAATGTGACCTTGAATTCCTTCAGGAACGACAGCTCCTCGACAGTGATGGTGTGCAGCGGAAGAGTCAAGAAAATCTGAGACTCTCCGACAATAGTCGTGGGCTGGTTGCTGCGGACCACAGCCTCATCATAGATTTTGTGAAGCATGCTGTCCATCTTGAAACCATAGACATTGTTCCAGAAGGAGATGTGCGACGCGATGAAATCCGGGTCGGCATAGGGAGCAAGGCGCAGGGTAGCATGCGAAGGAGCCATAAGACCATCGGGGGCGAGATAACGATCTCTGGCGTAGATGACGGAATCAAACATGGCTTCAAAAAGAAGACCATAGCCCATCCATTCAGAGATGATGATGTCAACCTTTTCGACGGGCAAAGTAACTTCTTCGATCTTTCCACGGATACACCTAATATGAGTTAGTACTGTCTCTTCATTGCGGGATGATTATGAGCCCTACGTGATCACATCTTCAAGGCCATTGTCATGAACGATTTCCTTAGCTCGGTCAATGATGTTCGAGTTGTCCACAGCAATGACCTTCTTTGCGCCAGCCTTGGCACAGAACATGGACAAAATACCAGTGCCACAGCCAACATCAAGAACAACCTTGTCCTTGAAAACGTGCTTGTTTTCGTAGACGAAATCGCGGTAAGAGTCGGTACGGATGGTGTCCTTGAGCATAGATTCATGAATGCCTTTGGACTATGTTAGTATTATATGCATCGAAGGTTCAACGAGAAACCCTACCGTTGTAAGCGTAAGATACGAAATATCCATCTTCAGCATCCTGCAGTCTGTCGACAGCCTTAGCTGAGGGCAGAGGGTTGGATTCTGCAAGCTTATCATCCTCTTTCGACAATTGGTCATCCATCGACTTCTGCACAGCAAGACGGTACTCGGAGAATTGGGTCTGCAATCGCTCCAAGTTCTCCTGGAGTTCGAGAACCTGTCGGTTTGTCTCGGTGGCGGGGACAGCATGTTCGACCTGCTCTTCGGTAAGGTCGTCCAAGCTATACAAGAGAGCGTCATCCTCCAAAACGGGCTTGAGATAGACCTCATCCTCGAATTTGGACTTGGAAGAGACATCAGGGTTTTTGTTTCCGTTCTTGACTTCAGTACGGACGTAGTTGACCAACTTGATGTTGTCGAGGAAATCCAAATCTAAAAGCGGGAAAAAGAAGTTAGCCTCAATTGTTGAATCCCGCAAGAGTAGAAGCCGGAAATACCAAGGTCCTTCTGAATCTTCAGCAGATCGAAATTGTACTTTTCCTTGCACTCCTTCAGCATTGAGCGCGCATCGGGGAAGACCTGGCTAGTGAAAAGGCCAACCACAGGCTGCGACTCCTCATCGGGTTCGACATCTTCCCAGCCCTCCTCGTTGCTGGAATCGGACGAATCCGATACTGACTGGGAGTCAGGGAAACTCTCACCCACGGGTGGGTTCACGATATTAGAGGCTGACATGAATTATAAGACAATAACAAATTGTTTCAACCTTGGAGGGGGAGGGGCAGAGATCATTTTGATACAGAAAAAAAAAGCGGAGACGACATTTGATCTGACCTATGGGACCCATCCATGGATGACCGGTGATCCACTAAAACACGTGATATGATAATCGGTCAGTTAGCCTCACTTGTTAGTTAAGTTGTACGGAGTAACTAGTGGTTTTAAGATTATAACTACGGAGTATACTACAGAATAGATCTCTTGATCGGGAAATAAGATAGCAAGCAGTAAGCCTATGCTAGGAATCTTATGTGTTGTCAACGACAACAAACTCGACCAAGAGCATATTCAGCGCCTGGTTAGAGCAGCTCTTATTTCTCACATGGGATCAGCTGATTGCAAACTGGGAGGAGGTCACTAAGTTCCTTCGGAGACATTGGCCAGGGAGAAGCCTATCAAAATGCCCATCCCATTCTGTATACTCCAAAGTCTCGGAACGGTGATTTCCTTCGATATTTTTCAGACCTTGTGGTGTATGTCTGAAGAGCATAAAGCCCAAAGGACCCCATGCGTCACAGTGCACGTCCCAGCGGGAAATGCAGGGCTTATTGATGCCATCTTCCTCTCGGTGAACTGTAACGAGGATACCCAAGGGGCAATTAAGGGAGACAGTGATACTAGGTGCTATCTCGATAGAGAGAACAGGCGTATTTGAATTAGGGCTTGTAAGTTCTTGAATACCCTTATAAATGGCAAAATGGTATTAATGTCGAGGTGAAAGAAAGACTCATGGCTCGTCATGTTCAGAGTTTCTGACATTTTTTGTAAGTTCAGGTTCCATGGTGGAAAGAATGAAACCGGAGTATGAAGTGTTGTGAGGGTCACGACATGTTTATGTACAAGCTCTCAAGGATTTGGCTATCAAGCTATGTATCATGATCATATTTCTGTGTCAACCTTATCGTAAAAAAAAAAAAAAACGTTATCGGCGTGTGCCTAGGCGGTAAGTTCCCCGTTGCCCCGCCGGTTTGTTTATTCGCACCTGGGCAACTTGCAATCGAATACATCACATTTGCTTCCCCTTGGACTCGATCTTGATTCTTCCGTTGCAATCATAACTTATCCCATGTCGCATTCATCTCCAGTTTCTTTCTAAATTTGCCGCATATTCTTCCCATCTCACCATGGCTTTCTTTTTCAATCGCGGCCGGTCTCGGCAACCTGCTGATATCGTCCGGACAACCAAGGAGCTATTACTGAGGATCCATGACTCCCAGAATGCTCCCAAGGTTCGTTTGGAGACATCCAGCTGGGGAGAACAATCGACTAATGAATGAACTAGGCCGAAGAGGAGCTGGCTAAGCAACTCAGTCAAATGAAGGTGATAGTCCAAGGAACACCAGGTGGGTATCCTGGAAGTAGCACCTAACGAGCAATGTAAAATTAACCCAACAATCTTCTGTTTTAGAGGTCGCCGCGTCTGTGGATCAAGTCCATGCACTCGTACAAGCAACCCTTCAGGAAGATCTACTCTTTGATCTAGCCCAAAGCATCCATTTACTTCCCTTCGAAGCCAGAAAAGACACCCAGACCGTGTTCTCCCATATACTTCGGTTCCGACCTAATTCATATGCCGCCGAAAAAGATCCTCCCGTCATTTCATACCTTGTCCACCATCGACCAGAAATCATCGTCGAGTTATGCCGGGGCTACATGCAGAGTCAAAGTGCAATGCCATGTGGTGTCATTCTCCGAGAGGCATTGAAATTCGATGTCATCACTGCGATTGTTTTGTATGATCAATCCAATGAAGGAGAGCCGGCCATACGACTATCCGACGTGAAGCCCAACCAGCCGCAGAGAGGAGATGGTGTGTTCTGGAGATTTTTTGATTGGATCGACAAGAGCAATTTCGAAGTCAGCGCAGATGCGTTCACGACATTCAGGGTAATTTCCAGAACGATACCTATCCTATTCCAAGGTTGATAATAAGTGACTGACTGGCATATCTTCTACAGGAGATTTTGACCCACCATAAGAGCCTCGTGACCTCGTACCTCGCAGCCAATTTTGAACTATTTTTCGGGCGGTTTAATAACATCCTGGTCCACTCGGACTCGTATGTGACCAAGCGTCAAAGCATCAAACTTCTGGGGGAGATCCTATTGGACCGTGCGAACTACAACGTGATGATGGCATACGTGGAGAGTGGAGATAATCTCAAGCTCTGCATGAAACTGCTACGGGACGATCGCAAGATGGTACAATACGAAGGGTTTCATGTGTTCAAGGTAAGGTTGCCCTCAAATGGCTCCGAAAACAGACGAGGGCTTGCTCTGATAAGGGACTAGGTGTTTGTTGCCAATCCGACCAAATCGGTGGCAGTGCAACGAATTCTGATCAATAACCGTGATCGACTGTTGAGGTTTTTGCCTAAGTTCTTGGAGGACCGAACTGACGACGATCAATTTATGGATGAGAAGAGCTTCCTGGTCCGTCAGATCGAACTCTTGCCTAAAGAGCCTGTGGATCGGACTCGACCAAATCGCGACTCGCCATCGGGTCAGCAGCTATGAGTTGAGCTGCATTTAACACTGGGTCACTGCATTGACCGTTTCACGCCCTCATGATACTTTTTTTTACGTTGGTTCTAGCTGGGGGTATTTTCCCCTTTTGACTACATTGAGCATTGACAGCTAACGGCCGGTTGTCCAAGCCTCGGCTACAGGAGTTCCACGTGTTTTGTACATCTGGGGCGTATTGGGGAATTGAGGGTTTCAACAGCATCTACAACATACTCTGTGTTGTTCCATGTACTCCATAGTTGGGTATACGCGGATACAATTAAACAGCTTACCTCTTCATGTCACATCCCACCGTTGGGCATTCTAATGTAAGCAACTTACGGAGTCGAACTAGCGTACTCCACTTACACTCCTTGTTCTCTCACGATCCACACACGGCCCATAGAGGTGGGACAAACCCCTTGATATCTATTTTGAGGGGGAAATGAGGGAGAAGAGGGACGTTGAGAATCCCTCATAGGATGGTAGGGAGATAGTCAGGCTACATAGATACTTTGAACACGTATACGTATACTATTTACATAGATATACGTGTTACATGTAGCCAGGAGATGACGGAAACTCCGAAGATGCCCCGTTGAAGGCCAGAACTGACCTGGAGAGCGCCAAGACCGACCCAAAATAACTCCACGCCTCCAGGTATCTCTCAATTTTAATTCTGGAGATTCTGTTCTACTGAACTTCCTTTGTGATTTTCCCCTTGTCGCTCCTTTCTACTTTGATCCCCATTTTCGCTTAATCTGGCCTCCACCCCTTTCGCCTCGTCCCTACACTCCTTTCTTTCACGCGATTCTAGCCCACGCGCAGATTCGCAAGTCATGCCGGGATAATGGTGAATGAGGTTTCTGTATCGTTATCGCACGATCGATCGGAGTCCAATCCGACGATTCACGCCGTGCCCTTTGAAAATACCGTTGACGCCCCTCTTGCAATCCGGTCGGGCTCGTTGCCCACAGCCGATGCGCCAATAGCCTCCAATGGCCGATCTTTAAGCACGAGCGCCGCGTCAGCCGGTCCGAGTAATGATCGTGCATCCGTGCTCATGTTCTCCCGGCTCGCACCATCCGTGTCCGTTGGTGACGAAACTCGAACGATTCGGTCGGAGGGCGCGCCCTCCTTGCGCAGCGTGCCTAGCATTCTGGTGAATGAACCAAACTTCCGTCCTAGCTCACGGCCGGGCTCGAGGCCAGGCTCGAGGCCAGGCTCTCGATGGTCAGAAAGAAAGTGGGGTGGTTTAAGGAAACGGTCACTCGAGATGGAGAGGAGACTTAGCTTGGAAGAGGCTCCGCCAGTGCCTCAAATCGAGCACCCTTTCGCTGGTATTCCCTTAGAAATACCGACGGCCTCTTTGGGTGGTCTGGATAAGTCGCTAAAGTTTTCCAATCGTGGAAGTCTGATCAAGAGTGATGCGAAACGTCCGCGCCCAAAAACACCCCAGGAGAAGCTGGAAGAGCAGCCCGAACAACCAGACTCGCCCCACAAAAATCTAGAAGAAGAGGAGCCTCTTCAGAAACCCTGTCAAGAATTAGGCCGACCAGCCCAGGAAATATCGGATGTGGATTGCGATCCACAGTTGGATCGACAGACATCTGAAAGTGCGCCACCCCCTGCCATTACCATGAGCAAGCCAGAAGGAGAGAACGGAGCACCGAAAGCAGTTCCACGGCACGTCAAACCTCAAGGCACTCTTCGCCCGAGACAGACTAGTCTTCCCAGCAGAGCAATCTCGGCTGACGAAGATATGTTGTCACGGCGAGTTAGGCTGATGTATGAGAAGGGCGAAGAAAATGTTACCGACTCCGAGGTTGCGAGAGCAATGGCCTCAGAGAACGGAGTCTTGTGGGAAGAGGGTGCGGTCCCGGATACTGAAACCTCTGAAACACACTCTGCTCAGACGGATGAGGCTGGGAATGAACTCAAACCAAGGACGTCTGGCGAAGTGGAGCGTATGCGAATTAAGAGGGAAACACAGGAGCTAGCAGGTGGTGCTGAATATTGGCAAAATGTCGGTGCAGAAGAAGTCGATCGTTATGGCTTCATTCGCCCTGCAAAGAACTCCAAGGGTTCCGATATAAACCCGCTCCAGCGAGTTACAACTAGCCTTCTGTTAGCTTCTGAGACACCTCGCCGGAAACGTTCAATTCGTCCACCAACCGCTCCAGCCAGTAACCGTTCTTTCAATGGTGCGTCTCTAGTCCGCAAAATATCCCAAACTTCTATGAGTGCGCGTCCATCTTCATCACAGAGCAACTATGGTCCGCCATTGCGCCGCTCGACATCTCGTATGCGTGCCGCTACCAATCATTTGCCTCACAACCGAGACCGAAAAGCCAAAGATGAGGCGGCTGACATGCTCACTCTACCCACTCCATCTGGTGAGAAGGAAGGTGCACCACTTACTCGCGCGATGCGAAGGAAGGAGTGGCGACGTGAGGACAAATGGACCAAGATGGCTAAGCCGACTAAGAAGACCAAGGACGGCGGCGGTATGACCTTTGAGTTCGATACTCAGAGCTCAAAGTTAATCGAGCGAACTTGGAAAGGCATTCCAGATCGGTGGCGGTCAACGGCCTGGTACTCATTCCTTGAAGCCAGTGCCCGGCGCCACAAAGGCAGCGCACCTGCGGACGAGCTCATCGAAGCCTTCAATGAACTCCAGTTCATCTCATCACCGGACGATGTCCAGATTGATATCGATGTACCGCGAACTATCTCCAGCCATATAATGTTTCGGAGGCGCTATCGGGGTGGCCAAAGACTATTGTTCCGTGTCCTTCACGCCATGTCACTATATTTCCCTGACACTGGCTACGTACAGGGAATGGCAACTCTCGCGGCTACGTTACTAGCATATTACGATGAGGAGCATTCTTTTATTATGCTCGTCAGATTGTGGCAGCTGCGAGGTCTGGAAGAGCTGTACAAATCCGGCTTTGCTGGACTAATGGAGGCCTTGGCCGACTTTGAACGAGAGTGGCTCGCCGGAGGTGAAGTGGCCACGAAACTGGTAAGTCAATCTCGCTCGAAACACGAGGAGTGTCTACTAACGCTTAATTTTTCAGAACGAGGTCGGAATCCCACCCACAGCCTACGGCACTCGCTGGTACCTCACACTTTTCAATTACTCGATCCCCTTCCCAGCTCAACTTCGGGTGTGGGATGTCTTCATGCTCCTTGGTGATGCCGAAGACAACACTGGCCGCTCCGTATCCTCCGGATCGAAGAACAAAGTCCCCACTAATGATAACGTAAGGACATTTGGCCAAGGCCTTGACGTCTTGCATGCTTCATCTGCTGCCCTTATTGATGGCATGCGTGACATCATTCTCGAGTCCGACTTTGAGAATATCATGAAAGTCCTCACCAGCTGGGTTCCCATCAAAGACACTGAATTGTTTATGCGTGTCGCTAAAGCAGAGTGGAAAGTCCATCATCGCAGAAAATCCCCTTAATTATTGTTTCTTTGGTCAAGGTTTCGCCCGCGCGATTGTCTTTAACCTAGTTTGGCTGTTTCTTCACTGCTCAACCCCTCCCTCTGCGCTGATGGCCCTATGCCTGTGCTACACCCTAATGATTGCAAGTCACACCCTGGGGCCTGCTCCTAATGCCCTTCACTCTATACCCTTTCCTCTGAGGTTTCAGAGCACACTTATCTGTTGCCGTCGTGCTATTCTGATTGCCCCCTCACTTTACTACGTTCCTTGCCTAATTTTTATCATTATGTCTCCTGCATATTAATACTTCTGATGACCGTTGATTCCCTGGCCGGTTTTCCTTGGACCCCCGATACCTACCCTCATGCCCTATTTTACTTTATTTTGGTCGTTTCGTTTTATCTTTACCTCTTGTACACCACTCTGGCGACTTGGCTCCGAGGGTCATCTTCTCCCTTGTCACCGTCGCCTATTTGGTCCGAATCGTGTTTCATAGTCTGTCGTCGAAGATCTGCAGTTCATTGTCATGCTGTAATGGACTGTCTGAGGCGACGTGGGTCGTTCCTATATACTCCCGGAATCGAGAGTGCAGTTATATCTTATACCCAATAAATCATTAGTTCCAGTTGGTGTCTCGTCATAACTCTCAGAACTGCAGTTTCAATGGTCTATTCTAAAACACTTTTATCTTTTATCTTGCAAAATGAAAATTAGTCGATAATGATCTCTATTTATCCAAGTAAACCCGTTCCAGCTTTGGCACCCAAATTTCCCTTACCAACATAATTCTTCTTCAGCCAATCCGTGGCAGTGCTATCCAGATCACGCTGTTGACTATAGACAGCCTCAATATTGTACACGGTATCCATCATTTCGCAAGGACCCTTGGTAGCGTTGAACCAACTCTTGAACATGTCATCAACGGTATGAGCATCACTGGCGCCGTCAGCCAGGACAAGGCAAATTTCCCGCTTAAGCGACGCTCAAATACGATTAAACACCAGTCCAGTAGACTCAACCTTAGCATGCACAGGCTTGAGCCCAGCCTGGGCAGCTTCTCCATCAAAAACGGAAAGATCTCAGGATCCGTGTAGCCACACGACATGACCTCGTAGTACAGCTGGTCCGGCGGCATGTAATAGTGACCATTGCAGATGCGGTAATTATTCTTGGTATTGATGATATCTGACGGCTCCGCAGCGATGACGAGTTGCTGGCGATTATGCAGTCCGGTGGGGCGTTTTTATCCAGCTCTGTCATAATCGCGATTTTCATGTCCAGGTTCTCCGGGATAGCTTCGGCGACCATCCATGCGTCTTTGACGGCTTCTGGTAGGGAGGATGTTGTTTCCAACTTAGCGGGGTGCGTGCCTAGTTCAGCGGCTTGTTCGCCTTGTGTTCCTCAATGTAGCGCACTGCGCTGCTGTAGTTGCCCGCTTTCTCGCATAGGATTACGGGGAAGCCGGCGGCTATCCACATATTGGCGATGCGTCGTCCCATTGTGTACTTGTGTCGGGTTTGGTCGACGGGCCTGGTGCCATTGTGCTTTGGAAATTGGCGGTGTTGTAAATGGGAGGTGACCTTGAATGATATGGTCTTGAGTGATAGTAACTGTGGCCAATCTGGTCGAGGAAGACGTTGTGGTGCTATGCTATGATGATATAACTCTAGGGGCAAATATGGCTAAGTGCCCTCGATACTGTAAGGTCGAGCCTCTATCTGATGAGTATTAGGATATTGTTTACTATAATTAATTGTATTGGCAGGATGAGATTGGAACATTGGCTAGTAAGAACATCATTTAGGATTTCTCGAGCGATCCAATGCCTCAATTGGTTCTTCATGAGTCCAGGTTGAACAAGCATAATCCGGTAGCACAACGGCAGCACAACGGCTAGACTTGGCTATAAATAAGAACCGCAAGCTGCTCCTTAGATTCCGTTCCCAATCTTTGAACCCCACGCTTGTATTGAGATTGGCTTGTACGAAGAGACCCTCACCTTCCCAAAACACAATGCAACTCACCATCTCATCGGTCCTAGCCTTGCTCTTTCTAAAAACCCAAGCCCTACCCACAAACAATACTCTCGAAAGCTTCGTGATTCCCGCATTCATTCCTATTTCTTCGGGCGCGAATTACAAGCTCTGTACCCAGGGCTGCTGGCCGGCTGCTCTCCTATGCTCGTCTACAGTCGTGGTATGTATGTGTCCAGTTCCACAATTGTTCCCCTTCATCGCGACTAATTGCCACACTCACCAACCATCCGCAGAACCCTCCAAACGCGAGTGTATGTGGTCCAGTCGTTTTTACCAGCCCTCTTCTGGAATGGTACACACATAGGGAATTTGGTAATATTACTTTGGGTTGCACTACACCTGCTGCTCAACCAGATTGCTGGAGTTGTTGCGTCGATATCGCTCCTGTTTTCTAGGGCACATGTTAGCGTATCTCAATTAGAACACAGTGCTTTATGGGAATCAATTGAGATATCCATAACGTCTCGGTAGTCTCCCTCCTTTGGGTAGGACGGGCTTCGCATAAGTAGTATTGCGTCGCTGGTAGCATGTTGGCACTCAATTTAAGCCAGTTGATGTATATCCATGGATTGATAAAAATGATCTGACTTTGAACCTTGGAAATCGTGGTGGATCTGGGAGAGGGCCTCTGCCTTAACATTGGATTATGGATACAACCCAAAGCCCCAGATAAGGCTGTTTATACTGTCAGTCGACATAGGAAGCAGACTGTGCTACAGTATGGTCATTACAGTATTTAAGTGCCGCAAGTTGTGCCGCAAGTCACGATGGGTGGACCGTGTCCCCCCGCATATCGGGTACTCCCCACATAGGTACTCCGTAGTCCTTTTTGATATAACCCACTATGTGAGATATTAAACCTCTAGTAAAAGTTCCCAGAATCAATAGACTCGCCGCTCAACATTCCTTTCGGGGTCAAATGAATCGTCGAGGCCGGTCAACCGCCAAGGAAGTACCCCAATGTGTTATCCCGATGTGGTACCCCTCATGCCAAGGGATATCCCCAGTTTTCGGACTTACCCCGGGTTAGGCTAAGCTTATTCAGGATAGGTATAAATACTCGGAAAACGATGTCCCGCGCTGGTTGATTTCCCTCTTCTCTCATCTCTCTTTGTTCACCATGGCTGATTCAAAGAACACTCCGGAGAAGACCCCTCCACAACACTTCGAGGATACACCCACCCAAGACTCCCTATTCAGCGCCGATCTCAAGCAAGATGGACTTGTCACAGATGCGGAGTCATCCAGCCTCGGCTCACCGACCTTTGAGGGGGTTGATGAAAAGGCTATCCTCCGGAAGATGGACATCCGTCTCATTCCCATGCTGAGCATGCTATATCTGCTGGCCTTCTTGGACCGTGGGAATATCGGAAATGCAAAGATAGAGGGGCTTGTTGACGATCTCCGTATGACGGGACCGCAATACAATTGGACTTGTATGATGAACCCCTTTGGCTATTTGATTTCAAGGAAGAATGGCCAATTGACATATGATTGTGGGTAGTGACCGTCTTCTTCTTCACCTACTGCGTTTTCGAACTTCCTAGCAACCTACTTCTAAAGAAGTTAAGACCATCGAGATGGCTCCCCTTGATCATGGTCGCTTGGGGAATTGTTATGGTAAGTGCGCACATAATTTCTGGGTGATCGCAAACAGCATTTAATGAGATGTTACACAGACCTTGATGGGAGTCGTCAAAGATTACGGTGGACTACTCGCAGCTCGATTATTTTTGGGCATTGCAGGTATGTTGATGTCTACCCTCCTTCCAACCTCCACCTTGTTCTAGTCAAGACTAATGATTGCAATGAAACGAGATAGAAGCCGGATTGTATCCCGGTGTAGCATACTACATTACACTCTGGTATCCACGCCATCGAGCACAGTTTAGACAAGCTCTCTTCTTTAGTGCCGCCAGTGTTGCGGGTGCATTCTCTGGGCTTCTTGCATACGCTATCGCTGTATGTATTCTACTTGCTGACAGCAATGAAATTCTTTTCACTAATGTGTTTCGAAATTCCTAGAAAATGGATGGTGTCGGCGGATACGCTGGCTGGAGATGGATTTTCATTCTTGAAGGTCTTCTTACAGTTATTGTGGCACTCATAGCCCCATTTGCGATTCACGACTCCCCGGAAACTGCCACTTTTTTGACTGAAGAAGAGCGTCGATTTGTGATCCACAGTTTGCGAATTCAAAACTCGGCAGATTCCCGCGAAATTGATCAAACGAATGATAAGTTCGAAATGCGCTATGTCATCGATGCTTTCACCGACTGGCAAATTTGGTTGGGTCTATTCGGTAAGTTCTGTTCGTCCTCGGCTATTCAATGTATTATTCACTGATTCGTGGAAAGTGTACTGGGGTATCACTTGTCCGCTATACGGCATTTCCCTTTTCCTTCCTTCAATCATCAAGGACCTAGGCTATAAGGCTTCAACTGCCCAGCTCCTTACAGTAAGGTCCCTGAGCTACTTCATAATGAAGCGGAGATTGACATCATTATGTTAGGTACCAATTTATATCACTGCAGCGGTTATCGCTGTTATTGCAGCCTGGGTATCAGACAGGCGCAAGCAGCGATCCCCATTCATTCTCTTCTTTATGGGCATGATTGGTATCGGCTTTATCATCTGTCTCGCGTCTACTGGTCGGGGAGTCCCAGGTGTTATGTACTTTGGTATTTTCCTGGCGGTTGTCGGTAAGAATTTACAAACCTCCGCACACTTATCCTCCAGCTAACACAACAAAAGGAATTTATCCAGCATTCCCCGGAAACGTCACATGGCTCAGTGTGAATATGGCAGGCGACTACAAGCGTGCTGCCGGCATGGCTATTTACATCGGAGTAGGCAACCTGGCAGGAGGTAAGGATCGCGCATCAATTGGGAGTTTGACAAACAAACTAATACTCTTCACTCAACAGCTATGTCCTCAAACTTCTACCGTGCTCAAGATGCGCCGAATTACATCCTTGGTCACTCTCTTGAACTTGCATTCGTTGTCGTGGGCATGACAGCAGCTGTCATTCTACGTATGGCATACCAGCGTGTTAACCGGAAGCGGGATGCCATGGATCCTTCGGAGTATCCTGAGAATCCCGACTCGCTGGGCGATCGCTCTCCGTTCTTTAGATACATGCTTTGAGGTAAATACAAGAACTGATGATTGGATGGTAGAGAGTGAACGTGCTATCGCTCACCTGGACACGAAATGTTTGGTTTACATTACGTACTCCTTTGACTACTCCCTTGATATAACTAGACATCTCTCTCAATTTCTATATACATAAATACACGCAGAGAGTAGAAACTGGGTTCCGGGTACCGTCCATGTCGTGGATTTTATCGCAGTATAGCTAGAATTTATTGGTCTTGACTTTGACGAAGAAGATACTTCACCCAAATTTCACACTCTGAGCTAATGCAGAAAGCTGAGAGATAAAGATCCTATCAGACCTAGCATACTGATAGCTTAAGGCATCGCACTCGAAATGCTATTCGTTCGTGACTGTGTTCTAATAATATGTTGTGTTATTTTTCAAAATAAAAGGACACGACTACAATATTATATCCCTCAAACTATATTTCCAGCTCTGGAGTAGATCTTACGTTGTTCGGATTTTGTAAAGTGCTCTTCTCTTGCAATATATACAAAGAAGCAGATTCGCAAAATGTTACAACCAAACAACCAATTCAAGATGTTAGTGAGTAGTGATTTCATTGATTATTCAACCAGCTTCTTTGAGAATTCCAAAAATAGACCGTGAATGTGTTACGCGTTGGAATAAGTGGAAATATCAGCCCTAGAGACCGACTATATGGGGTCTTGACCATTGGCGTCTGCCTGGTGATTAGTAGGGGGTGGAATTTGACTTGGCGTAGAAAACGACCTCGGGATGATCCTATCAAAAGCTTTAGAAACATTTACAACACTGCATAAGTGAATGTCATAATCCCCAGATCTTTCTTTCACCTTGTGAAAATTATCGATCGTTCCTGCCCGTTTTGTTTGTTTTGACCGCCCTGGATCAGCCGCGTGTACACTTTGCCGGACCCTCTGACACCTCTGATCATCCGCGAATACCCCCATCTGTGATCTTCAGCTCTTGTTCCCCAGATTCTTTTCGCTAGCCCACCATGACGCTAGCTGAGGAGTTCAAATCGCGAAATTTCAGTAAGTTCCCACATTCTGCAATACCATATCTCAACCTGCTAACCGTGCTGGTCTTCTTAGGCATCTATGGACAATGGTTAGTCTACCGCGTTGCCTCTTAACACTCCGTGTCCTTACAAGCCTGAATAATGTCATGAGAGAGCATTTCGCATTTTGATCAAATGATCAAATGCCATTTGCTACCTCGTGAGGTGGCCTGGACCCTTCAATCACTCCCGAAAATCACTTGCGCATATAAATGAATCGGTCTGACGCAAGATCTAGGACGGGTGTGCTATGCATTATCCTTTGCCTTGCGCTAGGGATTGCGAACATCTTTTCATTCAACGTGGTTCTGATTATCATCAGTGTCATCAGCATGTGAGTCGCATTCATTTCTCGCGATTCATTGCGAAGCCTAACGTGTCTCAGTGCCTCGGCATTCGTCATTCTCTTCATAGAAGTGCCCTTCCTCCTCCGAATTTGTCCCACATCCTCGACCTTCGATTCCTTTATCCGCCGCTTCACAACTAACTGGATGCGCGCCCTCATTTACGCCGTCCTTGGTGGTGTCCAACTTATCAGTCTTGCCGAAAGGGCTTCTAGCTTGATTGCTGGTGCCGTCTTCCTTCTCATCGCGTCTGTTTTCTATGCACTCGCAGGCCTGACGAAGCAAGAGTTTGTTGGTAGCAAGACCCTAGGTGGCCAGGGAGTTGCACAGATGATTGTCTGATGGTATGATGTTCACACCGAGCCGTTCCTGTCTTGTTATATACCAGCTGTATCCATTTTGGGATTGGTCCTGGGGAATGGAGGTTCGTGCGACACGATGAAATGCTCGGTGCAGATGGTGCAGAGATAAAATGCCATTTGGGCAGCATGCATTGGGATGTGCTATGAAATAGTTTTTATGTTTTTATTGTGCTGTACTTGTATGCCTCGGTTTGGTTCAGGATGATCCCGCTGGACATGTTTGTTTTCAAAGTCGATGAGCGTTCCTATAGCAGATATATCTGTGGTTTCCTTTCTTTTTGTGGACTGCGTCCGCCAGAATAGGTGTTCCGATATCTATCTTCAAAGGTGTATTCTTTGACCAAGCTCAATTCCGCCACAATATCAGACGAGACTCAGTATGACTTCAGCTGTATGTTATAGATCTAGTGAAACGGAAGCTCTTCGGATTCTTCGGGGTTTAGAAGCGCGTGGATGATGGCCTATTTCTGTAGGTATCAACTCTGACACTTGGGTATCTAACGTAAAAGCGCCCAGACCCATTAGGTACATAGTAGCTCCTCATTCGGGCGATACTTGGGTAACTATACGTACATGTTGCCATTTCCGGCTTAGCTCCTAATACACTGTCCTGTAATCTCCCCTGTCCCTTCAACGTAAAAGAGCTATACCTACTACGATTGGGATTTTTGGCATAGCAACCGGGTGTTTTCGCGGTATGATTACTAATAGTATCAAATGGCGGTTTGTGTTAGCGAGGGCTGCCTGTAACAGTCCATCCAGCTCTCACTTCCCAGTACCCTGCTCACCCGCCCTACTCTTCACCACAATTTCCACTTGACAATATCCTTTCGGTTTCGGTATCTTGTTGAGAACGGGCTGAGCAATGCTCCCAACATTGCGACTGTTGGTCTTGGAAACCGCCCGAGCGTCTCCAATATGAGACAGCCTCGTCGGGATCGGCGCCATTCCCGATGAGTCGGGGTACGGCCCGCAATTACGAACCCAACTTTGATTAAATCCCATATATTATTGGCTATCCAGCTGCCCGGAGCCAGCTGTCCCTCGATTTCATGCAGTAGATCGGCATTCGGCATTGGGCTTGGATCCATTTTCGCAGCTGGGGATCGTGAATCTAGACTCCGGACACGGTGCCCACTTACTTACTGGAATAAGCTTTGATATGCAACTCGTTTCTCCACGAACAAGGGTTGCCACATAAGCTATGCCATCTAATTGAGCAGCCTGGTTTACAGCCAAATCCATACGACCACTCGGGGTCGAAACCGCCCTCTATACGTCCCCTGCGATCAACGAAATCGTCGAAGAATGGTGCGATTGCAATCAACGCAGTAAAATGGTCCATACAGCTTGTCGGAGACTTGATGTATCTCACAGGCAGGGTTTCTTTAGACAATAATACCTCTCACAGCTTTGGCTACCAGGTCTCGGGACACATTTACATTTAGATTGGGAACGCCTTGCACAGGCCTATCTATCAGTCAGTCAATCCATCAGAATGACTATAACGGACAGGATGTCAGAGGTAAGATGTACGTGCCCATCCGTACCGCTGGTTGAGGGAATTTCGGTCGGGTGGCATCTTCGGCCAGATCCCCGCTGGACCTATTGAAATTGCATAACTGTTTTTCCTAACGACGGCATCATACAGCACCCGGGGCCGCTGGAAAGGGACCTTTGTAGCAGAAAAGAGAGCCGTGGCCCAGCCCACCTAGAAATATAAGCTCCCTCAGGTAGGAGCGCTGGACATAAACGGAGTCGTTGAAATCGCATCAGACTGCTATTCTAATACAGAGTTGGATAGGTAGCCCACATGGGCAGGTTCTAGAGTCCAATGACGGACTGACCGAACGGGATTGGGCCCGAATCCCGACGGGATCTATAAGTAGTATCCCCTGGAAATTGTAACCTCTGCATTCTCCTAACGTTGATTAATCATTCCCGTCCCTGTGTAACTAATACCCGACAACTTTACCGAACTTGAGATACTCTCACCATGAAGCTCATTGTAGCTGGTGCAACCGGTCTGGTGGGCTCGGAGATCATTAAGCAATGCCTGCAAATCAACGAGATCACCCAGGTTATCGCACTAGCTCGGAAGCCCGTCCAAGTTGAAGAAGGAACAGACCCGACGTCGAAGCTTATGTCATTCGAGACTACGGGGAGTATTCTGCTGATGTGAAGGCTGAGTTCGCCGGGGCGGACGCCTGCATATGGTACGCAATCCTACTCTCGTTGATATTATGGCAATTAAGAATGGAAAAAAAAGCCCACTAACTCGTGCTGCCTTTAAGGACGGTCGCTGTGACACCATTCAGAACAAGCAGCTTTGACTTTGCTGAGGTCAAGCGCGTGTGTCAAGACTGCACTCTCGCGGGATTCAAGGCCATGTACGAGGCCGGTCCCGCGAAACCCTTCCGTTTCATCTACTTCAGTGCCGATGGTACACCCAGAGATCCGATCAAAAGGCCAGCCATCATGGGTGACTATCAAGTCATGCGCGTGAGTTATAGTTGCACGAGTCTGTCTGTTCTTATGCTAAAGACGATCTGCTTCTTAGTGCGAAACAGAGCTCATGGTTATCAAGCTTCCTGAAGAGTACCCGGGGGTCGAGATCTGTATCGCTCAACCCGGAGTAGTGGTCAATTCCACTACTTTTGGGAGATCTGTACTGGCCTCGGTGTTCCATGTCCTTAACGCTTTCACGCGCACAATCCCAAATATTGATCGGGAAGAGCTTTCGGCGGCAGTTCTAGACTTGGCTGTGAAGGGATTCGATCAGGAAACGGTTAAGAATAACGACCTAGTTCGTCTTGGACAGGCAGTGCTGAAATAGAAGGTGGAATCTAAGCGTTGAAGCATAGATCAGGGCCAAGGAGCGGGCGAACAGGCGTTTAAAAGCAGCCCACACTGTCCAACGTCTGTTCGTCCTAATATTATTTCATACTTATGTCAGCCTCACCTCTACCTAAAGATCGGAGAAATATTTACTCCAAGGATAGTGAATCGTGCTTCAAACGGCATTCGGGCACCAACCCCGCCCCGGGCCGCTCCCCCACAGATAGGGTGGCGGGGATGGGATTGCAAAGAACGAATCCGGAAGAGTCCAAATTCAAATCTATCGTTTATACGGAAGTGAATATATACCCGCTTGGCCCTGAAAAGTGTCACCAATAGGACCAGATGGAAATAGATGTAGATTGAATGTATTTGGCAGAATTAGGGTTGGGTATCAGCCTACATTGTATATGCACTCTATGTAACTATCCCATATCTGGTAATTTGCACCCTGACAATCTTGAAACTTAGGCGACCCGGCTAGGCTGCAATCCGTCCAGCTTGCTACACGAGACAAGCCGTCGTCTAGCCTGAATCATAGACAGAATAATATACAGGAACGTGACGCAAATAGTGGGATGGAGCTTGGAATTTTCGTCACAGGTCATATTGCCCCGCAAATTCTTTTTAGCCCTGGTGATCAATATGTGGCGTGTATTCTCGCTGTTTCGGTTAGTGAGTGGATCTCATTGTTGAACAGATCGGTGTATCCTAGTGATTAAAGGTATGACAAGGTCAAAGGAAAGCGATACCTAGAGAGTCGAGACTGAAAGCTCCTAGGGTAGTGCACATATATGTTAAGAATGTCCATTGATCTTAGAATGAAGTGTACAATGTAGGGTTAGTCGAGTTGTATAAATAGCCAACGATGATGCAATGTGGAAAGTCATTACACTTCACCGCCTCGGTCGAGTCAGCCAATCCAACGACAGAGAAATCATCTTATCATGAGAAGTCAAAGGTCAAAGAATAAGTCCGATATCAAGTTCTAGACTACGGAATAAGTACTTGTAAGATACTTCAGCTTATTTTTAGATATCTTGTACAGTATAAAGAACATGTGATCAATGTTTGATCTGAGCTGAGACGGTCACTCGGGTAAAGGTATAATTTTAGAGAAACAGGCATTATTTTAAGACCAATATTGACCACAGATAGAAGCCATTTATAGGACCTCAACAAAAGAAGCGAAAGTGCCCTATATTGATCTCATCGGCGGGGCGTTGAGTTAACGGATCGTCGTAGTTGGCTCTTATATAACATGTAATGATACTGTATTAGTACAATACGCGCATTATCTCTTGCGGTCAGAGCACGTCAGGCGTGGCAGAAAGAGCATACATCATCTCTCTTTCCTAAAACTCAGATTCGGAATTGCTTCAATATCTACTTCCGTGCAGTTCTTAACTGTTCTCATTGCACATTTTCACTGTCATTCCAATTGGATTCAAACTAATTCTCACCATATCCGGGTAAGCAAATCATTCCGTATACTCTTATCAGTCGCATGGCTAGGCTCTCTCCTCTTGAGAACCTTGCATCAATTTGCTGCATATCCATAGTAGTTGCCTTAATCCCTGCAATTCATTGGAGCCGTGTGTCCATTGTTGTTTTGAGCCCGCATAAGGCCAAGCGTATTCGCGGGGTATCCGGTTGGGCAGTCGCTGACTTGTCAACAGCTCCCAGAACTTCATCATGTCCCAACCTGCTCCGGTCATTCCTCCTCGACCGGCCCGATCTCCAAAACCACCGGCAGCGTCATCGTCGTCAGAAATGCCCAAGATACCGCCGCGCCCGGGCAATCGCCGCAGTGATCGTTCGGCTTCGCCCATGCGTGATAGCTATGCACCTTCGCCGTTCAATGAATGGACCGGTCCTAGCATGAGTCGCACCGTTTCAAATGATTTGCCTCCACGTCCTCCCAGCGTCACGATACCGTCCCTCGGCGAGGAGGGTATTGAATATGCGGATCTCGACCCAGGAAACATGTCGGATACCCATCACCAGACACCTGCGGAGACTCGCAATGTTGGCAGTGATCTTAAGATCCATGCACCGAGACCTTCGTTGCCGATATCAAGTGCGGAAGCAAGAGTCCGAGGTGTCACCCGGACTGATTCCCGCCAGGCTGCTGCGGCAGGACTAGGCCGTGGTGTTTCGCCTGCTCGCGAGGAACTAGAACGTTCAAGTCGTTCACTGCATTCCCGAACGAGTGGTTCACGCACCGGATCAACTGCATCCAATGAGCGCCGACACTCTGCCCACATGGGAGATGAGCAGGGGTTCCGCGTGCCCATGTATCCAAATGCCGGTGACGTCCAGGCACCATCCCCCAGCCCGTACCTCGAACAAGGCTCGCAGCGGTCCAGCCGTAACCACAACCGCACTCGTAGTGCTCGGGACTCTTCACTGCCCCCTGGTAGCTATGGATTGCATGGACATGGTGTTCAGCATCCCGATAAGTTTGAGAAGGCTTGGTATGAAAAGCATCCCGATGAATTCGTGAAGGAAGAAGGAAAATATGGCCCTGGTGTCGGCACTCCGCGTCCCGATTGGGCAATGAGCAGCGATGATCTGAACAAGATTGTTCGAAGCTCGGCCCAGACTGGTTCCGGTCTTGGTGAGTATTTGAAGCAATTGTGCTGCCGATTGAAAGCTAACTGTAGCTAGGTACTTCCCCATCCATCGTGGGTACCCCCGAAGAAGAGGTCGGATATATAGCGTCCGACGAGTACATACAGCAAATTGCTTCTCCCCCTCCCGACGGTCGATTCGAAAGCCAACCGACTGTTGAGTCGCCACTTCGACAGATGAGTTTCCCTTCAGAAGCAACGCAGAAGCAAACTACCGCAAGGCCACTGCATCAACGTAGATCCAGTTCGCATGGTCATCGTGATGGTGGCGTGATCCACGTGGATGATCCGATGCATCCTTTGCACCATCCGGATGGATTCGCCGCCACCCCGGCGCTGGAAGAGAATGAGCCGACATATGAGAACGCCGTGGAGGACGATGAGCCAATTTTGGCTGCTGATGAAGTGCGCCCCGAGTCGGCGTACTTGCATCCCGCCGTCTCGCCGTCATTTGATCGTCGACCAAGCTTCGAGGATGATGGCCGCAGTCGAACCCCTAGTTCCCACAGTCGTTCCAACAGTCGTTCCAACAGTCGGTCGGCAAGTGTGCAAGGCCAACTAACCCGCTTTGACTCGCGCGAGGATACGTATACACCTCTTGAAGACGTCGAGGAGTATGAACCGTTGTTCCCTGAAGAGGATGCTAAGAAAGGGAAACCCGTGTCAGCTGCGGATCGCTTCAAGAAAAGGCCTGACACACTCAAGCACAGATTCCCTAGCCAGGATATCTGGGAGGATACCCCGAACAGTCTGCAGCTTCAGGCCACCGTCACCACCCCAGATCTGCCTAAGCGAGACTCTGCCGAAGTCTTCGAAACACCCGAGCAAGAGGCCAAACGCAAGATGCAGAACGCCAAAGTCGACTCTCATCGGGTGGCCGCCCTCATCCTGGAAGGCGAGAACGGCAGGGATAAGACTCCCGCGCGACCCGACACTTTGAAACAGCGTTTCCCCAGTAGAGATATTTGGGAAGATGCCCCTGATAGTCAACAGCTGGTGACCACAATTGAGCCTGCAAAAGAAGAATTGAAAAGTCCGGAAGTACCTTCCAGGCCTGGAATTCCCCCGCGCCCGCAGAGACAGCCTCAGTCTACCTCACCGACCGAAAAGCGCCAACCACCATCAATTCCAGGCAGACCCAAGCCTCAGGTCCCTACCCGTCCTGCTAAGCCCAGTTCCCAGGCCGCAGGAACCACCGCTGAAGCCTCGAAAGATGCTCCTGCAGTTAAGGCCAAGCCCGCAATTCCTGGTCGTCCAGGCGGGAGCAAAATTGCAGCCATGAAGGCGGGCTTCCTCACTGATCTGAATTCACGTCTGCAGCTGGGTCCGCAGCAGCCAAAGCCTCAGGAAAAGGAGCCCGAGGTGCCGGTTGAGAAGCAGCCTCTCAGCGATGCTCGTAAGGGAAGAGCCCGTGGACCAGCACGACGCAAGCCAGCCGTCGAGAAAACCAGTCCCACGCTCCCCACTATCCCAGAGATCAAGATCACAGAAGCTTTGAATATCTGGCAGGTCGACCAGGATGGAAAGGTTGTTGTTGGAACCAGTAAGAAGGAAGAGAAGTCTGCCGTTGCAGTGAAGGAACCGTCGGTGACTGCTGAACGCCCAATGGCCCCTCCAATTGCCAAGAATACCGCCGGTGAATCTGTAGACCCAACACCTGAATCTCCGGTTTTAGAGGACATGACCTCGCCCAGGACCACAACAGCGGATGTCTACCCTATACAGACCCCAGCAGAGACCTCGAAATCGGCTGGATCGTCTCCCATAGCAACCGAATCGGCAGATAAGCAGGAGGGCAAGGACGACATGGACGTGACAAAGTCCGCTGAACCTGCAGCTGTTCCCGCGGGGTCGCCTGAATCTGTCTCAGTCCCAACTAATCTGGATGATGCCCTGGAAGAAATGGCTGCATCAGCTGACGGAAAGAGGGAGTCTGACGGTAGCATTCACCCTGAACTGTAGTTAGTTGGGTGTGTGGATTAGCTACCCCTCGCTCTTCTATGATGTTGCTTTTCCACCCCTGATCACCAGATCGCCAGATCAAGCCTTATTACTTTCTGCTTTTTTAATGATGATTTGCTACTTTATTCAAATTCAAATTTCTTATCCATCGGTCTATGTAGACAGCTGTGTGGAGTAGTATTCCATATTCGACCAAATCAAAGGTTAACTTTTCAATATCCTCGTATATGGGCTTGCCATGCAGGGGCAAACACATGCAGGGGCAAACACAACACAGATATCTATGGGTGTGTATTAAAACTGCAACATGCCCCAAAGTCCAATTTAGTGCCTAGCTAGTTCTGCTCTTCGGTCAACTAGACCAGGAAAAACACTACTATCACCATCACCATGTCCACCACGGCCTCAGAACACAGGACGACGATTAGGACACAGAGAGCTGAGCGCTGTCATTAACCTGGAAGGAAGTAATATAGGAGGACTAAGAGCAATGGTCGAACTATTGTATCTCACTGAACGGTAGTATATCATATATACTCAAAAGTGAATTAGAAAGTAAATCTACATCTATACGCCCGACGATCATTTGCCATTTCCGGTTTGAGCTTGGGTCTGTGACGTGATTGCCCCCACGTGACCGCCTTTGACAGCCGCGGCTTACAGCCGAACTTAAGAGATTCCAACCTCCACTTAAGTGGAATGGGGCTCCCTCTCTTCTTGTGCTCTGGGGCAAATTAAGACATTTATTTGCTTTTCGGCTTTTATATATTTCACCTCTCTACTCAGAAGATGCTGAACTCCGTTCTTTATCTCTTATCGAGCCCGATTTAGATCATTACCGCAACTATCTCTCTACTTCTCTCATCGGCCCTGACTTGCATAGCTAGTCCCCACTACGATGGCGTCCGTCCCGGGATACTCTGCACCAGGCAGAATCAGACCACCCGATGATACCACCCCCGCCAATCCCGATGAAACTACCATCTCTCAAGAGAGTGTCTCACCTCAGGATGAGTCGATGGAGGACACCGAAACCGTTTTCTTGAATAAGAGCGTATCGACCTCGAGCCACGAATCGGATATTTCCAGCAAACTTAGTTCATCATCAAAACCCCCCCATGTCTCAGAGGAAGACGAGCCGCGCAAATGCTGGATTTGCTACACAGATGAAACGGAAGACTCGCCACTGAATCTGGAATGGCGGTCGCCCTGCCCTTGTGCCTTGACAGCCCACGAGGCATGCCTGCTCGACTGGCTAGCGGACATGGAAAACCCCCGGTCGCGGAAAAGCAACGGTGGTGTAACAATGATGTGCCCTCAGTGCAAGACGGAAATCGTGGTCACTCGCCCGCGAAGCTATGTCGTCGATGTACTTCGATTATTCGAGCGCGTAGCAGGTCGATTGGTTCTTCCCGGCATAATGTTTACAATGGCTGGCACTGTTTGGGCCGGGTGCTGCGCGCATGGCGTTTATTCAATGTACCTCATTTTCGGAACCGAGGAAGCCAGGCAGATCATGGAGGAGACTGTGGAGGGCCCGTGGAATCCCGGGATGAATGTTGGATTGCCGCTAATCCCGCTCGTTCTAATATTCTCGCGCACTCGATACGCCGAAGGCCTTCTTCCAGCTATTCCGGTTCTTTTCTTCGCTTCACATAACCCCGGGCAGGACCCGGACTTTGACTTGTGGCCACCCACGCCGGCTATGACGTTTGCCGCGCTGCCATACGTCAACAGCTTTTACGGGGCGCTTTACGAACGGATATTCGGTGGCTTGGAACGGAAATGGATTGCCGAGGTACAACCCCGCGCGGCAGAAGAAGTCCTGGATGATGCGCAGCAACAAGATCAGGCGGAGGGTCTCAACCGGTTTGGTGATAATGGGAACGGACAAATCCTGATGGAGATCGATCTTGAGCTGCAAATGGGAATGGGCGATGGAGACGAACCGGACCTTGGGGCTGCCGTCGAGCAGGACGAAGATGCCGATGACGGCCCACAAGATGCTGCGCAAAACAATAACCCGCTAGGGCTTGGGCACCGACATAATGAGATCATCGCCGATACCAGCAATTTCGCTGATGTCGTACTCGGAGCACTCGTCTTCCCAGCAGTCTCAGCATCAGTGGGTGGCCTATTGAAGTGTCTTCTACCTAAGTCATGGACATCCCCAACCATGAGCGGTGGCCGCCTGGGGCTACTCCAGACCCGCTGGGGTCGCAGCGTTGTTGGTGGGTGCATGTTTGTTCTGTTGAAGGATGCACTGGTTCTTTATTGTCGATGGAAGCTCGCCCAAACGCACCGTCGCCGCAAGGTTTTGAACTACGATCGAGCTAAGAAACACCATGCTGCAAAGCGGTCCACTTGATAGCTTTGAATAGCCCATTTCTCGATTTTGAGTCCCTACTTCCTCTGCTTTCTTCGGCGCGCGCGTCGACTGCATTCTATGGCGTTTATGGTATTCTATTTGATGGCTTTGGTGGGACATTTCACATATGATGCCTTTGATGACTCTCGATACTGCTGAATATCTCTATCTTATTATTCGACAAAAATATCAAGTCATGATCTCTGCTCAAAAGTATCGATTTCTATCTGTACCTATTATTATTATCAAGACCGGCTTAATTGACCAGTTATCGGACGTAGAACCCTTTATTATGCAAATTAGATTCCTAGCCATTCAATAAGTAAATCAAATCATTATTTAAGAAGAGCATGCCTATATGAAGCACAAATGCGTTGCAGCTAAAGAGGTAGCGGGAATGTTAAGCGCGCGGCTAAATCGGCGGACAAGATTCTGCCGTCAAGGAATTATTCCCCGTCGAACTCAATTACATCGAGTCCTTCCCACTCCTTCCACCCAACAAACAACCATCAGAATGAGGTCCTTATCACCAGCCCTCGCGTCCCTCGCGAATGTCTTCAAGATCCCAATGTCGATGGCGCCGGTCCGCCCATCAATCACCCGGGCATGCCACGAGACCCTGAACCGCCAACCACAACAGCCCGGCCCAGTCACAGCAGCCCTGCAATCAGCGCCATTCTCGACAACAAGCGCAATGGCCGCTAGAAAGGCCTCCGGCGGCTCTGTAGTTGATAAGCGCATTAGTATGTGTCACGTCCCTGCGCCGAGCTCTTACCCGAGTCCCGAGTCCCGAAAGCCCCTCAACCAGACCAAACACGTCACGGCCAACCAAAAGAAAAAGAACTCAAAACTAACAATCCATTTTCAACCCTCTAGCTCTCATCCGCTACTTCCTCCACCATCCTCTCACTCCCCGTCCCCTCCGCTTCTCCCGCAACCGTTACCTCCGACACTGGACCATCCACCGCGCGTGGCAATTGTTCCAGGCTCAGCAGCGCCGCAAGCACGAACTCGAGATGATGCGCCAGTACCAGAGCATGCAGGATGCGTGCGAGGAGCTGCGCACCGGTGCGGGTGACGGAGGAAAGCTGTTCCGCGTCTCCATGAACAAGAAGGGTATCTTCACTGATATGTTCCCTATTGAGTATGCTCGCATGCAGACCGATTCTCCACCTTCTGATGGATGGAACTATGACTGGAAGAAGCCTGTAAGGAAGTAGAGGTCTTGAGGAGAGGTTGTCTGGTTGGATTTGATGTTGATTTGACTGGAGGGCCCAAGATATATGTATCATTTTGGCGCTATGTAACATATGCTTTTCCTTTTTTATCTTGATATACTATGCATTTTGCGTTTCAAGCTCTACGAGACTTTGCTTGAGTTATCCTATGGTTTTTCTGTGCGATATGCTCGGACTCTATATCAAGGAGTATAGGGAGAAAGGAGATAAATTGATTATATGGTACCCTGAGCGGGCCGTGAGCACAATGTATGAGAAATCAGCGCTGAAAGCAAAGGGACCGGAATTACTACATAAAAAAAGAGAACACAATGAGCGGGATCGCAATGTACTTCGGGGAATTGAACGATGAGAAGGAGGGGAATCCGGAGTTGCACGTGCATAAGCATCAGCCACAAATACACAATTGATCAAAAAGGAAAGACGTAAGAAAATACCTGCAAGGAAAAGGCACGGCTGAAAATAACCGGAAAGCAGACATCGTACCCAGATCAATCGACTGGGTGAACACAAGAACCTCCCAAACACCAGTGATGCATGATACAACGGAGTACTGATTGATATCTTCATGGTTTACACCAAGTTGTATCAATCAAGTTCCAAGTCAACAGAAAAACCGAGCGCTGGCAGAGAAAGACATCCCAAATTGCATCATCAGATAACCACACAGCAAGACGATTTCCGTTTGTCGAACGTGAGCAATGCAGCACGGGTAGCTGCTTCGAATACATCATCAACACCCTCGCCTGTCAAAGACGAGCATTCAAGATATTTGCGGGCTCCAATCGACGTTGCGATATCACTGCCCTCTTTTGTTGTCACGAACTTGAGTGATTTCTTGCGCATTTCTTCAATCGCCAATGGGTCTTCACGAAGGTCTTTCTTCAATCCAACCAAAAGAATCGGTACTCCGGGGCATCGCTCGTTTGCTTCGTCGATCCACTATACCGAAAATCAGTATGACTACCGATTCCTCAATTAATCTGAGACGAACCTTGTGTTTCACATTCTCCAACGAATCAGGAGTATCCACAGAGAACCCAATCAAGAGGACATGGGCTTTTGAGTAGGCTAATGGTCGCAAGCGTTCATAATCTTCTTGTCCTGCCGTATCCCACAGAGCCAATTGAACTGAGCGGCCATCGACACGGCAATCCGTCACGTAGTTTTCGAATACCGTTGGTACCTAACGGGGGAGAGGTCAGACATGTGATCGGGGTGGAATGTATCGAATTCGAGAGTACTAACATAATGCTGTCATATAAGAACATATTAGTCACGGACCTTGCTTATAAGGGCCTGAGGACGAAACTCACAGTTGGGAAGTACCCGAGGGTAAAGACGCTGAGCAAACTGGTTTTTCCACATGCACCATCTCCAATGATGACAAGCTTCCTAGTAAGACGTCAAGTCAGCATATGCGAACACTATTCTGCCTTCCATCCCACTGGCAATGGTATAGGAAGTGCTAGGCGGCCGCCTCCAATCGGCTTGCATAATCTCCTTGCGATACAGCGGGGATGTAAGACACCACCTTAAAAATGGGCTACACATACCTTCGCATCACATTATCATCCTGCTGTTGCGACATTATGAAGGTTGCAAAACCCTTTCGTGATACACAAGGGTAATGGGAGAGCGGAGGGTGTTGTGGATCAGCGAGATGACGCGGAGTTCCGAGTCGGATTCAGCTGATTACGAGAATTGGCGAGATGGATAGTAAGGAAAGACCAGCTCGAGGCAGATAGTGCCCAAAGGGATTACAGAGAGCAGATGAATGGGTGGCCTGAAGATGCACCCAAACAGTGACGTGACAAATTGTTGGGGAGGGGGAAAAGGTCGCGCTGCGGCTGAGGCTAATGATTGGGGGGGTTTGACGTAGACACGAGAATGCCTAGGCGATGTCACCTCGAAATGATAGGGGGCTTAAAGAGAGAGGAGAAGGGCAGAAATTGAGTGAGCGGAAGTTTTTTTTTTTGAAAAGAAAGAGGTCGAAGCTGAAGAGCAAGATAAGATGAAGGGGAAGTTACAATTCCTCTTAAGCGGAGATTTAAGGCTCACGCCGAGACTATGAAGGGACTACATAAATATTAATAGAAAAGATGGGTATCTTTTCGGTTTCAGCACCCTATAGGGACCCTTTTTTTGTCCCTCTCTTGTTTATCACCTTGGCAGATATTTTTAATTAGCGCTCTCCGTGTCTCACACAGCTCGGTGGATCGAGCGCTCATACTTGTTTCCCCTTGCTATTTACATCTTCACCGCCATGGTGTGGAGGGATATTGCGGGCAGATTGAAGGCGGACACCAGATTTTATCATGTGACTCACCATATAGTGATCAGTATGAGAGCAGTGAGACGTGACTTCTGTTTACTCTTGTAACCAAGGCATGATCGCTTGGCTGAAGAGTTGACCCAGTTGATCTCTGAACTTTGCTACCAGTGGAAAGTTTGAAATATCTTCTTTCAAGCACGATCCCGTTACTCAAACATACAATTCGAGATTGCAACCTGACAATTCAGGCATCAGCTCGCTTGCAGCGGCTATCCCGTTGCGGCGGCACGACAACCAGCCAGAAGGCTAGAAAGCCCATCACTCCATCCATTCATCGTTTGATCTCTCGTACCTCTTGCCTCGGCGCTCACTCAGCATTAATATCTCCCAAGGTTGTCAATCATAGCTTTGACTCATTGTTTGTTTTCCTCCGCTGGTTTACTTGCGCTCCAGCAGCTAATCCGCGCAGACACGTCGTGACCCGCCGTGCCTTTCACCCCCCCTCCCGTGTTCTTATCCTATCTCACCCCTCACGTTTGTCACTGCGGAAGTGTATTTTCAGAAAACAACAAAGAACGCGCTTTACTCTTTGTGCGTGGATACGCCAAGGGGAATAATTCCGGTAAGTGAACCCCAGATCGTGGAATCACCGGAGCTTTGTTGGTAGGGCTCTTTGGCTCTTCCGTTCTCCGCTTTTCCTCCCCATTCTACCACCCCAAACTCTCTGACCTTATTTTCTAACTCAAAGCTTGCTCTGGTGGTATTAGTATGCTGCTGAGGCAGTCCTTGCAGCTTATTTCACCTCTACCATGGCGACCCATATGTCAGCAACTCCTCTTCCAGCAACCAACGGCGAGACCCACGCGCGGGGTCCTCAGGGCAACACATCGACCGGATCAGCCGTGACCTCTGCGCCTTCTGTGAATCGCAAAAAACAGAAACGTCGCCAGAAACAAGCTGCTCGCTTAGCCGCGGAACATCCTGATGCTTATGCCTCCGGAGATGCGGACTTGCTAGCAACAGATGAACAGCGCTCCTACGATGAAGACCACGACTATTACCCCGATGATCGCAACCATACAGCAAGCACCGGTCATTACGGATATGTGTCACCAGAACATCCGCGCGGATCTCCCACAATGAACGGATCCGATGGCCACCACGCTACCTTGGGTGAGACATCGAAGAGGAAGAAAACTCGGAAAGCACGATCCGAATCTCAGAATCATGCTGAGCGTAGCTCAACTCCGCTTTCTACCCCGTCCGCGACTTTCGCCCACCCTCCTCCGCCTCAATCCATGCCATACATCAGTCGATTCACCGGAAAGCCTATTAAAAATAGTAGCATCTGGAACCAGTCTACTCTCGAAGAACGCGAAAATATCAGGACCTTTTGGTTTGAGCTCGGCGAAGAAGAACGCCGCCAGCTTGTCAAGGTGGAAAAGGACGCTGTTTTGAAGAAAATGAAAGAACAGCAAAAGCACTCTTGCAGTTGTACAGTTTGTGGAAGAAAACGAACCGCGATTGAAGAAGAGCTGGAGGTCCTCTACGATGCATACTATGAGGAGCTGGAACAATATGCGAATAACAACCAAGGCGCATTTGACGAAGGAGCTCCCATCATTCCTCCCCCTCGACTCTATCAACCACCTCTTCGGTCCCCAGGGCAGCATACTAGAACGCATGGCCAGTTTCATCCGTCACGGAGCCGGGTCCAGGAGCTACCTGAAGACAACAATGATGATTTGGAAGAGGACTACGACGAAGAAGAGGAAGAGGATGATGAAGAAGACGACGAGGACGAGGAAGACGATGATGAGGAGCTGTACAGCGACGAGGACCTTGAGGATGATGAAGCTCGAGCGGCCCGCGCCGATTTTTTTGCATTTGGCAACAGTCTAACTGTAAAGGGTATGCAACAAGATCACTTGATTGATATTATGAGAGATCGACCTCTAACTTTGGATACTAATTATTTTCTTATCAGATGGAATTCTTACAGTTGCGGACGATCTTCTGAAAAACGATGGCAAGCACTTCATCGATATGATGGAGCAATTGGCTGAACGGAGAATGCAAAGAGAGGAAGATACACAGTACGGAATAGCTGCTGCTCATCAGTCCTTCCATGGGCATAATCACGGTCCTTTGGATGATGAGGATTACGATGATGAAGAGGACGATGAGGACTATGATAGTCAAGAGGAGGAAGAGTTCGACGAAGACGAAATGGTACGGGTCTACGATCTCATATTGCTCGAGCCAATTTGCTAATAACGGTAACAGGATGCCATGACCGAGGAACAACGCATGCAGGAAGGGCGACGGATGTTCCAGATTTTCGCCGCCCGAATGTTTGAGCAACGAGTCATGACGGCATATCGAGAGAAGGTTGCCGAACAGCGCCAGAAACAGCTAATCGATGAGCTACTCCAAGAGGAGACGCTGAACGAACAGCGCAATGCTAAAAAGGCCCGGGAAGCGCAAAAGAAGAAAGATAAGAAGCGTTTGCAAAGACAAGCAAAAGAAGAGGAGAAGGCCCGCCGAGATGCGGAGAAAGCGGCCGAAGAGGCGGCTCTGAAGGCTGCGCAAGATAAGAAACTCGAAGAACAGCGATTGAAGCGCGAAGAGCAACGGAAGAAACGTGATGCCGAAAGAAAGGCACAAGAGGAAGAGCGTGCTCGCAAAGAAGCCGAGAAGCAGCGACGACTCAAAGAAGAACGGGAACGTCAAGCTGAAGCTGAGCGTAAGCAACGAGAACAAAAAGAGGAGAAGAAGAGACGAGAGGAAGCCAAACGCAAAGAGAAGGAAGAGCGTGAGGCCCTGGAAAAGAAAACCAGAGAAGAGGAGCGTGAGCGCAAAATGCGTGAAGAGCAGGCGAGGAAGGACCGAGACGCAGCACGAGAGCAGGAAATTCGAGATCGGAGTGGAAAGCGCGAACAAATCAGAACCTCGCCACCACACACTCTGCCAGGCGTCATCCCATACAATATCCAGTCTCAGGCTCCTCCTGGTTTCCTGCAGTCTCCGCATTATCCTATGGCGACACCTATTGTTCCCAAGGTCTCGACTCCGGCAAGACCTCGTCAACAATCTCATCATGGCTCTTCTACATCCTCTCCTCACTCTCAACCTAACAGCGCCGATTCCTCTCATCACCCTTCTTCCATTTCCCCACGTTCCATGGGTCCTCCGCAGTCAGGAGCGTCTTTCGGTGCCAGACAAGGCTATCAACAGCCTCCTTTGCACCATCCGCAGCCTTCTGCCCCTCTGTCACCTCTAGGGCGCGCAAATCCTTCAGCATTCGCTGGCCTCGGAGGTCTGCCGTTCAATCCCCCCGGCATACCAGGAATGGCTGCGCGATCGAATCACCCTTCAGAATCAATGTATTCGTCGAATGCGGGCATGATGAACCCTTTGCGATCATTCAATGGATCTGGTGGAATTCCTGCGCCGCCTGGAATGAACGGTGTACGCCCCATGCCGCCGAGCCGAGCGTTCCCACCCGATTCTGGACATGGCCTTAGCTTCGCTGGCAACCATGGAGTGCCTGGGGCCTTCCCCTTGCAGCAAGCCGGTCTGTCAAAAGCCCATTCCAGGCAGCCCTCCCTTTCATTTGACCGCTCCCCGTTAGAGTCTGGGACCCAGCCATTCCCCATCACACGGCCAAGCCCTATCAAACGCCCATCCAGCTCCGCACAGGATCGGCAGAACAATGGCAATGCTTCAGTGCAACGGGAAGTGGATGGCTTGAGTGCTCATCTAGGTAGCAGTGCGCTTCTGGATGACACTGATGCTACATATCCGTCAAACCTGTCTCAATCATTGCCTGGTGCCCCCGCACCTGGGGCATTTCCGGGGCCAACGCGAGCGAGCTTCCAAGGATCGTCCTTGTTCTCGGATCCTCTGGGTACCCCACAAAATCACTTCGCGGTTGGTTCTCCAATGGGTAACACTACATGGAGTGCGGCGCCCTTTGCGGGCTCCCCATTCCCTTCCGCATGGGGACCCGCCCCTGCTGGAACTGGCTGGCCTCCTAATAATGCCTTCGCAGCGGGTGTTCATCATCGGTCCCACACTTCTCGGCCCGTTACAATTCGCCTGTTGGTCATCCAAGCATGCAAGCAGTTAAACACGATGACCAGCCCGCAGAACGGTACTGGAAGCTTCCACGATGTGAACCTTGTTCTCGGTCAGGTGGAGCAATTGCGCAACTCAGGCGAGCCATCGATCTCTTTGGATGAAATGCTGGACATCTGCGATACGGAAGGTAGTGCCCAGAATGGCGGCGGATCGTTTTCTATCAAGGAAGGCCCGAATGGCCAGTCTGTCCGATTCGAGCCCGATCCCAACAGCGCGGTCTCCGGTCATCGGGGCAGCATTGTGCCTGGGGATATCGGCAGCCCGATCCCCAGTAACAGCCACCCAGCCCCCTTCGGCGGATTTGGTGGGCCCTCTGTGCTGCGGCAGTATGCTTCGCCTCCGACTGGCTTATTCGGGACTTCTCTATCCTGATCATGATTTGATGCTAATCCGCCTTGAGTATTCTTCTTGGCCTCCTTTTTCGCACTCTTGTTGGAACGACTTTGAAATGCCCTCATCTATTTCTTTTTCATTTCTTTTTTTTCTCGTCCCTTTTTACTGAAGCGTCATGGATTCACGTCATAATCACACATCTGTCTACATCTTTCTAACCGAAGGAGTCACTGCTATTGATATGGGTTGTTTATTTGCTTGGTGTTTTTCCAATGCTTGAATGCCTTACTTTTCGAAGTACGGCATCCGGATTTGTTTCATGTACGGTATGAGTCTCTGGCCTTTCTACATTATGCAGCGATATCCGTGGAGATAGGGTTAATCCCCCACTCCGTCATCGTCCTTGACCAATTGCATGATCGAAGGTTTCTTCGGCTTTCGTTTGTTGGCTTTTTGCGTAGAACATAGCAACGTAGAAAAACATCTTGGGTAGGTTTTTGGATATATATTTTCCGGAAGAAATTTGGTACGGCTCCTCGCATGAATATATAGGTATATAGGTATGGTCAGTCATTCATTATGATTGATCAACTTCACGGAGCTACACTGGTGCGTGTTTGTACTACAAAAAGGCAAAAAAGATGTTGTCCATGGCCAATACAAATCATGCTGAAAAGGGTATGGTGTTATCCGGAGACAATGATACACTTGTATATACTAGGAATGAAAGAAATCCGAGGAGCAGCAAGAGAAAAAGAGGCAGGCTTCCAGGAACAAGAGAAAGACAAAAAAATGACCAAGGAAATGAAGTCGAGCAAACAAAAAAGTCTTTCCAGGAGGATCAAAGCAGGAATCCCACGTATCAATGACATACAGTGCTTCTAGAAGATGACCGGGGGGTGCATCTTGACCAAAATGGTCTGGAAATCCATTTGGCAATTACTTCGGTGGATCTGTCACAATGCCTTCGTATTCGCGAGAGCGGATATACTCCAGCGTGCGATAGAAGTGGCGCTTCGGGCCGTCAAGGTTAGTATTTTGCTCGTCTTCGTTGGTCTGCAGGTTGGAGTGAATTAGTTCAATGAGACCGTTCAAGTACTTGGTAGTGACGGTCTCGTTCTGCTGGTCGAAATAGTAGACATAGCGGTTGAGGATCTCCACAAAGAGCTCGACGGAGACAGCGGTGTCCATGCACGCATCGGCAACACGGAGGGCGCGCTGGAGGCACTCGAGGACTCGTTTGCCGTCGCGGTAGAGCTGTAAAATTGATGTCAGCTGAAAGATACTAAGATATTGTAATTCGAGTTGGAAATAAAACTTACACCCTTAGGCTCATCTTCTTCGCGTTGAGGGTTCTCAACTACCCACCAAAGGTGGCTTGCGAGATACACCGCACGACATTGATCAGGCTTCTTGAGGAGTTTGCTTCCGTGTAGCGCAGCTTTGGTAATGAGTGTGTCATAGTTCTCCTTGGAGAATCCACGACTCCCATGTAGGGCGCCCGAAATAATGCAGACGGCCTGGAACTGGGCGCGTGAGTCACTAATAGCATCTTCATAGATGGTGAATGCCTGCGCAAAGAACTCGTAGCTAACTTCCTCAAATCCGGTTTGATCGGCAATCTCGCCACACATGACAAACAGTCGCAGTGAGAGATCAGCGCAACCTGGATTGACGCGCTGGTACAAATTGTTGATGCTCTGGTGCATGAATCGGTATAGAGCCGACGACTGTGATTGCCAATTGTCGTCGTAATGCTCGCGCGACTTCAATTTGCGGGCCAATCGGACCGAGGCCGTTATGATCGCGGGAGTGGTATAGCGGATTCGTTCATTACCATCGGCCAATGCCTTGCGCGTTGCTTGGAGAAGCTGTCACAGACTGTTAGTTATAGGTGTAACACATCTGGCAAGTGATCTTACCTTTAGCTGGGTGTCATTATCCGATGCTTGAATCAAGTGTACGAGTCTCGCAAGCCACCCTTGCTCTTCTACCGTTTCATCGGTTTCTCCTCCCCGCCGCTGAGACTGTGACCCGGGGTATCCAGCAGACTGCTGCATGCCTTCCTTGATCAATACTCTTACCGCCTGGAGCACACGGTCGAGGTTTTCCGGTGTGGATATCAAGATCTTGTTCCTCAAAAGACTGCGAATCACCTCGCCCGCAACAGCCCTCCTTGTGGGGTACGACTGTGAGGCCAGTAGTGGCAGGTAATGTGGCAAGGCCAAGGCTGTGAAGATCGAAATGTATGATTTAAGAGGAGCATTGAGAAGGTGGAGGATGTGTTGTTGGGTTGGTGCGGAATGCAAATCGGCATGATCGGTGTATTCGGCAGTTTTTTGCGTCGCAAAGTCCAGGACCTGGTCAACGTACTCTAACCGATCTGGATAGGTATTCAATGCCAAATTGACAAGTGATACCAACAGCGCCATGGTATCTTGAATCGGCAATGCACGCGTTCGGATCAAATTAACCACTTGGTCGTAGAAGATATCGTACAGCTTGATTTCTGCTGGAATACCAGGCTTAGCATCATCCCCACACTCAACCTGGTTTTCTTCCGTTGGAGGTTCAGCAGGCTCAGGGCTTTCGCTGGGTGCTTCTGCTTCGCCATTCTCGGTACCATTTTCCTTGGAAGTTTCATCGGTGCTCGTGCTGATGCTGGTTTCCTTCGACTCCTCGGCTTTGGTTTCTTTGGCAAGCTCGAGCTTTTGCAATAGCTTGGCGACAGCTTCTTCCTCGCTTTTTTTTCGTACTTCTGGCTCCACTGCCGAGTCCGCTTCCCTTGCGGCATAAGAAGACAAGCGGTCCATAAGACCAATGACGATTTTCTTCAGATCCACGTTTGGGTTAAGTCTGGCGATGGAAGACAATAGAAGGTCTAGGGTGTGCAGGTGAAACTCATCTGGGAAGACCTTCGTGATAACTGTTGATCAAATTAGCAAATGGACCAAGCAAGAGTATCTTCCAAAAAAAAAAAAGAGCCGTACCTTCCAGGAGATATTCTTGCGCGAGAACATCTCGGCATTGTACGACTTGTTCTAAAAGCGCTTGCAAAATACCGGACTTGTACCCCTCAAGATCAACCAACTGACTGAGTCGAACGATGTTGCTACCAACAAGCAGCTCCAGTTCACGTCGTTCTTGTATGCGCCTATCCCGCTCTCGTGAGGGGCCCTGGTGCTGAAGCCGAACCCAGAGCTTGTTCATTTCCACAAAATTCGTCAAAACAAAGTTGATCGAATCCTGCATGTTACCCTCTGGGCCATCACCACTTCCCAGGGGCAAATGATCCCGTGCTTGGCCAGAGAGGTAGTATCGTAAGAACAGGCCACGGATCGGGTGCTGGACGCCTCGGCTCATTTCCATCATATCCTTCATGATCTCCTTGACCGGCGCATCTTCGACGGACATGTAAACAGTACCTACGGTGATCATCAAGTACAAGCGGGGGACGATATTGCCGGCATACTGAACGAGCTCGTACAGGTCGGCAAGATGGTTGACGGGGTGGTTCTCCTTTAGGTAGACGGAAAGGTGTCGCAGAGCATCAAAAACGGCCATATACAATTCGTAATACTGTTTCGGACCGAGACTGGGGGTTCGTAATTCGGAAACAAGAGTCGATCTGTAGAAGTTGATTTCAAGCGGTTAGCATACGAACCCATTGCGCACGTTCCGAGGTCGCTGCCTGGGGAGTTTCATGGGGGAGCTCACCCGCATTTGAGCGCATCCATGAGCTTTCCAGGAGTCTCTAGGCATTTGCGCATCAGACTCGACTGCTGCCTCACCACCCCCAATGCCTCCTCGAGGAGGCGGTTCTGGTCCTCGGTGACGGGTGGTGGGCTAGCCATCATGGAACGGGTGAGGGGTGGAAACTGTGGGGAGAGCAGGGTGAACACATGCAATGCCAAAGACAATGAGCTAGCGAGAGTGCATGCGAATCAATTCATAAAAAAAGTACCAAGGTGGGAATAATGGGGGAGGGAAAGCGGAAGGAGGTGAGTGCAGGATAAGCTTAGGCGTGTCACCTTGAGACTCCCCGAGACGTCACCCGTGAACTTCTTACGGCAGCCGATAGCGGCTGCTCATAACATTCCACCTCTTACATCGCCAGAGCTTTCATTTTTAAACCTTCACGGTTTTAAGCTTCAAAGCTTTTACTTATATATTTATAGTCTCTTCAAACAGTCAAAGTAGAAAATTTCAATGTGTCCTGACTACCTGCTGTACGGCACGCAAATTGAGTTGCCTAATCACAAAGGATGCACACAAAGAATGAGCAGCGCAAAGAGCAACAGAATCAACCCATCTCCCCCTACAGATTCAATCTCTCCCTGTCCAGATCCCAGTCCACCGCCAGTCTCACTCCATCTGCCAATTCCGAACTCTCACCTCCCACCGGGGCATCACACTCGGGACAGCGACTTATCTCCCGAGCCAACCCACAGTCTCCAATGGTAAACGGATGTCCGTTGCGACAATAGTACCAATGTCCAGTTCCCCTGAACTCTTGAGCCATCGCCGAAAGGACTGACATGCGTTCCTCGTTGGTGATAATTGTGTAGAATGTGCCTCCGCGCAACATTTTCTCCACGCTATGAACTTCATCTGCCAGTCCTCGTGTCTGGCCTGGGTGTGCATCGCAAAGACCTTTGGCTTTCTGAATGGAAGCCTGGCCATGCATCAAGATATTGTTCCTCTTCTCTGGAGTCAAGCAATGTGCTCGTTCCAGGGCATAGAGCTGTGCTAAGAAAATATGACCCTCTGCCTGCTGTAGAAGTCGATGGTGACTGGCCGCGTGGCGGATGAGGGTCTGGCAATCGTCCTTCATCTTCTGTAGGTCAAGCTCGAATCGAGGTGCGACCAAGTGAGGTCGTCCCTGGGAACCGAGATCTAAAAGGTCAACAATCAAAGCAATGTCTAGGCGGATCAAGAGGGCGGTGCCTTGTAGGAAGCCTTTTGTCTGCAGCACATTATCGACATGCTTAGGGTTGGTTGTGAGGCCTTGGCGCTGTCGGGCATTTTCGATCATTCTCCGAACTCTTTCAAAGGGTTGCTCTTCGGGTTTCACATGGTGCCGATAGAGATCGACACGCTTTCGCAGATCAAGGATTGCATCCCATCGACCTGGATTTGTGCTCTCGATGATCTCGCCCATGCTCTGGATTTGATGGCTTCGTGCGCCAGATATCTCAATCACCGCTGGCCATGGATACATTCTTTGGCCATCACATTCATGCAATTCACGGACAAGCTGGGGAAGTTCTTGTGCAAGAGGGACATATTCCTGATTGAGGAAGATGATCAATTTCTTCGTTGACTCATCAAGGATAGCTCGGCGAACCAGCCGACCATATCGGGAAATATCTCGCAATGGGCCACGACAGGTGGCGCATGTCTTGATGTCTTGAATCGAGAACGGTGCCAATGATACGCAGATAGAGACAGGCTTGCCGCTGGCGTCGACATCGTAGTAGCTAGCCATATCCATTTGCGCATCCATGTTTTCGATTGTCAGGAAATGTCCACACTTGGGGAATACACATGGGTTTTCGTCAAGGTTGATTTCTCTGTATGTTTCACCCAGGATGAAATCGACTTGATGATTATGGATGTCCTCGTTTCCGCAGGTTTGGCAAAAGGAGGACGAGGGACATTTTTCTCCACACACTGACGGGCACTGGTGCCCACATTCGAGCTTCTTCTCGCATCGCTTGGAACATGGAACATGGTCACAAGGGGCTGCACACGGCATTGAACAGACGCTGTGAGGACACGCTGAAAGACATTTTTCTTCCGCGCAGGGAGTACATGGCTCATAGCATTTTCGTGGGCACTTGGAATGGCCGCAGTGCACCTCGCAAGGAGCTTTGCATGGAGGACAGGGCTTCTCAGCGTGGCAAGGAATGCTGCAGGTATGAGCGCATGTAGATTGATTTCGATCACACCGTTGTTCGCAATTTCCATGATTAGCTGGGACGCTCTCAGGTCCTTTGGTGATGCAGCGGTAACAAATCTTCTTGCATAAGTGTCCACAAGGAAGGAGGCTGCGGCATTGAGCGAGGCAGCGATAGTCTTGTGCTTCCACATCGATATGGCACGGCAGTGAGGTGGTATGACTGCACCCTAGGATCGTCTTGTCCACAGGCACCAGACAGCGAACCTTGGAGATATCTTGATCCTGCCAACAAGGAAGGTCTGGCATTGGATGGCCGCAAAGAAGTGTCCTGTCCTTTTGGTATACGTTGACCATGCACTTTTCCGGACAACGATCCCCGCATCGCTTGGGGCACGGGTGATTGCAGCCACCCAACGATCGAGGGCAAGGCTCTAGGCAAAAGACAGCGTTGTGAAGCACATCCGAATGGCATTTCTGGATACAGGCATGTCCACAGCGCAGGCGGTTGACACAGCGCAGGTTGCAACCTCCTTCGGGGGAGAACTTTGGAAAATCCTCTGGTGTCGAGACCACAATCGGTGTATCTGGATGGCGAGGACATTGGAGCTCCAAGGCCTTTCCGATATTGTGTTCTTGTCTCAGAATCTTCACAACTTGAGCCCACATAGGAACATGGATTGAGGTCTGCGAATTGCCAATGATGTACATGCCGTGTTGTGCTCGCGACAGCAGGACATTGATCCGATTGGAAGTGCGCAGAAAGCCGCATTGGTTCTTTGCGTTGCTGCGGACTAGAGATATCACAACAACCTTAGCTTCTTCGCCTTGGAAATTATCCACGGTGGCCATGCGAAGAGTTTCTGACAAGGCTGCTTTGATCGTAGGCTTATCCTTGGTTTCATAACCTGCAAACCCCGCCTGTTTGAGCTCAACTCGGTCACGGTTCCCTACCATAATGGCAAAGAGTTCATCGAACCGTTTTCGTAGTCGGTGGAGCTGGCCCAGATACGGAGTCAACACTGCAATGTCTCCGTGTTTGTATTCGCCTTGTTGAACCAGATGGTTGACCAGTGCAACGGTCATATCAATCTCATGACTATTCCAGTGAGAGGTTGACATGGAATCGCCGTCAGATCCTCCCTCTTGATGCCGGTGATCCAACCAGAACAGTCTTTTCCGCATCCCCATAATCTCCGGATACTCTGAAACGGATGGAGCATCCTTCAAACTTGGATACAAGGTTTTACGGACCAGACGAGCGATAGACGGATGCATTCGACGCTGTGTTTCCAATGTGCTGAAAGGAGCTCCACAGTCCATGGGGCTTTTGTTTGAGCTCACCAGTCTCTCAAACAAGGAAATATCGAGTGAATATTGTGCTCCACCTCGATGATTCTCGCTGGAAAGATCGTAATTCTGGACTTGAGGACGAAGCTGTTGCTGATCGCCGATGAGGACTGCATGCTCAACAGAAGGTAGAAACGCAGTAAGAATATGAGATTCAAGAACCTCACCAGCCTCTTCGCACAGCATGAACTTGCATTGAAGTCTTCGGAACATATCCAATCTGCGAGCAAGTCCTGCAGTAGTGATGCCAATGACATCTGCCTCAGCCAAGCAGCGAAGGTGCATTTCATCCTGGACGCTATCATATCCCTTTTTGGCAATCTCGTGAGAGGAAACGATTCGCCTAACTCTTTCTTCAACTTCTGCCCGGTAATCATGACACCAGCGGTTGTAAAGAAGCTGTCGTTCTTCTCGAGACATCTCGAAGACATTAATGTTTTTGAGTTCCTCCACAGGCCGTGCACGAGCACTGCCTGCAGGCGCTGAATCCACCCAGGAGTTGATCGCGGTCTGGGGGTTGTCTTTTTGTACTCTCAAAGAACCATCTTCTTGGACCAGTGAAAACAGCTGATTATGTTGGCTGGGGTTTGTTCGTTGGATATAGGACTTGAGACGCGCAATGGAGACCTCATTTTTCAGGTCAAGCGCGCGAAAATCTTCTTCGCAATATGACAGTATCTCAGCTGTACTCCATCGTTCTTTTTTCTCCATTTTTGTTCTTGGTGTATCTCTCGCAACAATGTGAAGGTTGAATCTTTCCAACCTCTCCGACTTGGACTGTGATCCAATACGAACAATTTGCGATGTAACCTTGTTGTCCAGTAAAGATTCAAGAAGCTGGTCAAGAGCATGATTGGTGTATGTGACACATAATATGGGCCCCAGGTTTCCTCCAGCAGCAGCGTCTTTGTTTGCCAGTAAGACTTTGATAAGAGCCACACCAGTGTAGCTCTTGCCGGTACCAGGTGGCCCTTGAATCAAACCGAGCTTTCTTTTCAAACAGCTGATCAATGCATGAGCCTGTGCACCATCCAGGGTGGAATTATCCTGTACGTATTTCACGTTAGATGGTTGATCAACGCGGACGTAGAAATTCGTATCATTCTTCATGAGGCAGCGGAGATTGAAAGCAAAACCAGGCTGCAAAGCATACAAGGGAGGGGCCATGTCAAATAAGTTGAAATCGTCGAAGGTCCACGGGACAAACAGCTCCGAGAAAGGTAGATTTTTGGTTCTCTTCATCGACTGAAGTGCCCTGAGAGCCGGCTCAAAAGCTGGAAGAATGACTCCTGGAAACTCCACCAGAGACATATTGGCTTTTTTGGAGTCGAAAAGGTCCAGAACGACTTGAGTGTTGTTGCACCGAGAATCAACTGGCATCAACATAACTGAGCCTCTCGTGGCGCTCTTCCATAAAGTTCTTGGATTTGCCTTGTTCTCTGGGGGGACGTGATCCTGTGAGGGGGTATCCTTTCTGTACCTCGGTGACATGTCACGATGTGTCACAGTGCAAAACACAACCACGTCTTTTTGAACGATTAGACACACAAGCGCCCCGGGCTGTAGACGTTTCGAGTTCTGCCACCACGTCTCTCGGGCCTTAGGTGTGAAGTTTCTTACTCCAGCAGGTTGAGGGAAGTCGACTTCGAAGTAGAACCCCCAAAGCCAATTGAACTCGAGCTTGACCACAATGGAATTGGGATATACGAACCTGCGCAATTGCGATCTCTGCGCACGGGGACTTAGTTCGTGGTGGATTGCATCTCGAAGTTGACCGACGGTGTCTTCTCGCAACAACCGAAAGTTTCGATCTAGCAATCCGTCGACACCATCAATGTGCCATTGAAGTGGGTTATTGACGGGCAGATACTCCCCTCGAAGGCTGCAGATTTCTTCAAAGGTGGGCATGATCTTGATCTGACAGATATCGTCAAAGTCATTGTTGTGTCTGCCGCCGGGCGTCTCGCGGTTGGCGACAAAAGCGACGTTGCTTTCATTCTTGACTTTGTTCTCCGTGGTACCAGTTGAGAGCGAGTTTCCAGTCTCCATGCGCTGAAGAAGACGATCAAGGTGCATCCGAGACTGGTAAAGTCTGCCGCTCATTCCATTCTTATCATTCATCGAGGTCAACACAGTTTCAAATCTCTGGGCAACGGCATGCAGGCAATCCTGGACAGGAGCAGTAGAATTCAGGTCCGCGATACGAGAGAACGTGTGGAGAGATGCCTCCAGTAACATGGCACTGCCTTCGTTGGTGGTGTCGATCTCGAGAACGCCACAGATGAAATTGAGCCATCGCGCTGCTCTGGATCCGTCAAGTCCAAACAAGACATTGTAGATTGTGCCCACTGCCTGTTCCAATACTAGAGAGGATGCAACCTCGGGGTTGGTGATTGTCTCTAGAAATGGTAGCACCTGAGTCTTGAAAAGCAGGTCTCTGGTTGCGGCATTCATTTCTTCAAAGTTTTCCTGGACAAGGTCCAGGATGAGGCGCAGGCCATCCTCACTGGCCAATGTTCGTATGACTTCTTGTCGAATACTGGCGTCAGATCCAATCAGTTCCCTCGCTTTCTGGAAGAGAGTTGTTTTCTTCCCAGAGGATGGACGAGTGACCGTCGAGCGTAGAGGAATGCTGTTTTGCCATGCTCGAAACTCCTTATCTGCATTTGGCAAGATACAAGATCTTTGGGGCAGCGGCTCAGGACGTTGGACCTGGCTTGCTGGGCTTGCTGGGATTGTTGGACTGTGGCTTTGACTTTGGCCATTGCTTGCATGAACAAATTTGCAGTTTTTCCATCGGCAATTGCCTTTGGCGAAATCACGGCACAGCCTTTTATAGATTAAATGGGTTAGCAATGAGGTTCTCGAACCATATTCAGATATCTCTCAAATCGATTGTAATATCTTGCAAAAGTAAGAGAGATCTAAACCATACCTCTTAGAGTCCATGATCTAGTATCATTCCCTAGTCAGGTTCTTGATAGGAACAAGATGGTTAAAATGGATGTCTCTAGAGTGGTGGTATCAAAAGAAGGTGTGATTTGTGAAGGTTAAGGTGGTTGAGGGGAATATAACATGCTACTCTTAATGGTCGTTTGCTGTGCGGTATGCAAGCCCTAGGGTATATGAAAGAACGTGATCAAAGCGAGCGTGTTAATGGGACGGAAAGAAAGAGATATTGTTTGCAAATGTGTCAGGTGCGAAGGTATAATCGCCTGTTTGGATAAGTATGCTCTGCCATGTGGGTAGGCTTCTTTCGTTACCATCCGTTAGGCATATCCAGCCTTGGCTCTTCGTTTTTGACTGCAGGTTTTATTGACATGCTCTACTATGCCAAAAGGCAAAGCAATAGCTAGAATGTATGCAGTTTACTTTGCTTCCTATATGGCTTGCCCTCTGCTTTCCAACCTATTACCTGTTTAGGAAGGTGGTTCCACATTTAGATTATGAAAGAACACCACCAGAGCTGGAGCTACGTACATTTTTAAGTGACAAATATAAAAGCCATCTAGGATGATAAACATACAAGGAAGTGTTCATTGACGCGTAATGAAACAAGAGGTAAATGCTTTCAATGACTAACTGCCCCTATTTAATGGAACCCAAACATATCAATTTCCCAAGTCCCATCGAGGAACCCGAGACGTCAAATGATTATATACAAGAGGAGCAACATGGCAAGAGAGAAGGCCAACATCGATCAAAGGCCATGGTGGAGCACGTGTTCATGCAATTCACCATGGTAGTTTCAAGGATATAGCGATAGGTTAAGCCTAACAGGTATATAGAACCCGCGTGCACCAAACTTCTCTGCCAAAGAGACCTCCAAGAGCAACCCGGTTGACAAATTTTTTGTTCATCTTTAGACAGATATTGCCCTAATCGCTTTTGGTGAACCAGCCAAGAAACGCCATGGATATCAAAGTATAGAAATATGAATTGTCGAGGTGACATTGGCTAGTCACCTACTCTTTCCGGACATGGAAGTCGACATTACGCTGGCGCATCAGCTCCTTGCGCTCCAAATCCTTGGCTGTAATAAATGAGTTAATGCTGTTTCCTAAATCACTAGCCAGGGGTTTGCGTACCTTCATCGTAGACCAAGAACTCGTGAAGACCGCGGCCAGAAGGCACCATAGGAAGAACGGGCACTTTACGGTCAGTGATGACCTCCAGGAGGGCAGGGCCATCGTGATCAATCAGCCACTTCAACTTCTCCTCAAGTTCGGAGGGTTTGAAGCACTTGTCGGCAGCGACGCGCATAGCCTTTGCAAGTGGGACGAAGTCGGGGTTCTGCTGGTGAGTGTGGGAGTAACGATCCTCGTAGAAGAGGTTTTGCCTGTAACAAAAAAGTAAGCCAGATATACTAGGAAGACCGGAGGGAACAGCTTACCATTGAGTGACCATACCCTGCTCCTCGTTGTTGATCAGAAGGACCTTGACACCAATGTTGAACTGAGCAGCGGTGGAAAGCTCAGTAAGAGTCATGTTGAAAGAAGCATCACCATCGATATCGATGACGAGGCAGTCCGGACGGGCCACCTTGGCTCCAAGAGCGGCGGGGAGACCGAAGCCCATAGTGCCGAGACCACCGGAGGTGATCATGGTACGAGGGTGACGCCAGCGGAAGTGCTGGGCAGTCCACATCTGGTGCTGTCCGACACCAGTGGTGATAATGGTCTTTTCCTTCCGGTCGGCGGTGAGTTCGCTAAGCTTCTCGATAACAGCCTGGGGCTTGATAGGACCATCCTCGGTCTGACGGTCATAGAGTGTCAGGGGGAAGCGCTTCTTCCAGTCGTTGATTTGCTCGAACCATTCAGGTCGCTCGGAAACAGCCTTGACATGGGGCAAAAGAAGACGGAGGTTGTCGGCACAGTCACCCTCCACGGCCTCATTGGCCTGGACAACCTTGTTGATGTTCTTCGGCATGATCTCGAAATGCACGATACCACCGCGGCCTTCAGTAGCAGCAAGCTTGGCTTGAGGCGCAAACTTGGGGATGCTGAGAGTCACACGGTCATCGAAACGGGCACCAACAGCAATGATCAGATCAGCCTCCTGCATAGCCATGTTGGCGTAAGCGGATCCGTGCATACCCAACATGTGGAGAGCCTTGGGATCCAACTCGTCAAATCCACCAAGGCCCTGCAGGGTGGTGGTGACCGGAATGCATGCCTTATCGGCAAACTCCTTGAGAATCATGGGGCCATCGGGGCGAGCAAGGAGACCCTGTCCAACGTAGAGGACAGGCTTTTTGGCAATGTTAACGAGGTGAGCAACACGGTTGATGGTGCTCTCAAGCTGCTTCCGGCTCATTTCACGGGCCGCCACGGTAGCTGCGCTAGGGAGCGAAGGGATAGTGCTGTGCATGGGAATAGGGTTGCGGAGAATGCCAGCAGTGACATCCTTGGGTAGGTCAACCAGGACGGGACCTGGACGACCACTCGTGGCGATCTCGAAAGCTTCCTGGATGCGGCGAGGTAGCTCACCAACGGACTTGACCATCACGTTCCACTTGGTGCAGGCACGGGAGATACCGATCACATCGGCTTCTTGGAAGGAATCGGTTCCAATAGCGCTGGTAGGGACCTGACCACAGAAAACAACCATCGGAGTACCATCTGACATAGCATCTTGCATGGGAGTAATAACGTTGGTAGCACCAGGGCCAGAAGTAACGAGAACGACACCGGGCTTGCCAGAGGCACGGGCATAACCCTCGGCCATGTGACCAGCACCCTGTTCGTGCTTGGGAAGAAGGAAATCGAAGTGCTTGGAGTTGTAGATAGCATCGAAAACGGGGAGAATAGCACCACCGGGGTAACCGACTGCACATCAAATATTAGAACCGGCCAATTGTGCAATATCAAGCATGAAGTACTCACAGATGTGCTTCACACCCTGGCGAAGCATCATCTCGTGGAAGATCTCGCCACCACTCATTCCAACCATTCTTTATACCAACTAATTAGTTTTCATGTGTCCAAAATTTCCTCAGGGTAACATACGAGTCATCGAGCTCGGGGAGCTGGCGGTGTTGCAAGGGAGAAATCTCATTGCGATGGGGTTCCTGGTTGAATGACGGACTGGGCACGGGTCTGGACTCCCTGACGATTAAAAAGTTCAGAATCAAACTGCAATTACATTTTGATCATAGGAGGCACAAAAAAACTCACGGATTTGAAGCCGTAGCTGTGCTCTGAGCACGCTTTTGGACAGAGGAGCGGTGGGGCGAAGCGGCCGAAGCCACAAATGAGGTAGAAAAAGGTCGACGTCCAGCAAGCTGTTTCTGGAGGTGGAATGCTCGCAGAGCACTTTTTGAGGGTCTTAAAGGCATCATCGTGAATGACGGCCAAGCCAGGAAGACTGAGGGTAGAGTGATTTAAAGTAAAGAAAAATGAGTGCCAATTGACCGCTGAAGATTACCAGTGACTCGTCTCTGGGGTTTCCGAGAAAACGCCTAACCCAAAATGTCCGACCGCTCTGAGTCAAGAAATTTGGGGCCTCTGATTGGCTCGATGCGCCTTCGCGCCCTCCGACCTCGGCCGTGGCTCGGTCACCTGATTTGATTTTCCCGTACGTCCTCGGCAACAATAGTCTGTCGTACGGTGTACACATATCTATTGTACACCTCCCAACAAATCATTAATGAATTAGACATATAGTGGATGTCTACCAGAGACAGGGACTTCAAAGTCACGATAGTCAAGCCCCTACTACACAAAACTCACCGGAACTTTGACTTTAGATCCCCCGAACTTTTCGGTCTAGAGGGTCTAGATCGGCCCGAGCGTCTGGAGCCTACGAAGTACCTTGTAAGGATCTTATTCCTGTTGCGCCCTTTGTATATAGTATATGCGATGTTATTGATCCCTTACTTCATGATCTGCTAATACCAAAGCCTCCGAGGTCTTTTGCTCGGCTACGCTGGTCTTTTTCCTGATCACCTATCCAAACAAGTCAACAATTATCATGTTGTTTCGGAGTAGATTTTCTCTACTGGTATTCTGCGCCTTGACTTGGATTATTTCGTAGAGGTATATTCAAATTCTCTATATTCTTGGAATAACTAATGGGTATATACAATTAGATCGAGTTGAACCAGACGACAGAATACCATCGGCTTGGGATCAGCTCGAAACCCCGCATGTAAACTATTATTGGCACATTTAGGTACAACATATACACTGGTTGCCCAACCATCTATGTACGGAGTATACCAGGTTCTATACACAACATATATACCGCAGACTGTGCTCGGAAATTCCGAGGGATTTTCAAACATACTATCTAAAGAGCTATAAGAATGCCATCGTCCGATGCTCTTTCTGGCAGCGATATTTCCTTTATCCCCAAAATCCGCGTAGTTTTAAATAGAAAACGAGTCTCCATGAGTCCTTAATATGTATGATGATTATTGGAGTAGGCAATTACTGGCAGAAGTTCCGGTCTGGTTCCATAACTCAGTTGGTTAGAGTGCGGTGCTAATAACGCCAAAGTCGAGGGTTCCAACCATTCCTTTTCTTTTTTTTTGAATCCATAGTCTTTTTATCCTTTGAAGGCTCGGGTTCTATCGGGCCGTAGTTAGATGGCACAATGCCGATCTTCAGGTCCACTTTCGGGATACCGCCACCTCATGCGGTCGGCTCGAGACTCCGCAGTCCAGGAACATGCCTACGTACATCGTAGAGCAAGGCCATGTTGTGGATATAAGGGGATTACGGTAGGAATGAATTAGGTACAATTAAAGAGCCAGAACAAGAAGCAGAGATGGAACATTCAACATATGTCTATAGAATAGAAAATGCCGTCATAGCCTAATCCGGTAGAAAGCCGCCGCGAGAGGAAACTAACCAACCAATCAGAAAGCGTGGAGTTATTGATGAATGGAGACTCCGGGGGCAATCCCCGCAAAGCAGCTACACGCAACCACCGGAATCCCTCAAAAAGGCAAAAATGGCCCTACTGCAACCCCACGTGCCACTTTATCCGGAATCGGGGAATATGGAGACATCTGGTTGAAGAGGAATTACACACAAATTACTACTTCAGCTCTACTCCTACTACTTCTCCTTTTTTACATCTTCGGTTCCTTTGTTTTTCTTCCCATTCTTATCTCTCCTCACTTCCCCGCCTTCGACCTTCCCTTACCCCGCCATGCCACCCCAACAGGAGCTCGTGCCGCAAACAGAATCCATCGCGGAAGTCTACGCAACAGACGACGCCTCGCTGACTTCAGTTGCACCGGAGCACCAGAAAAGATGGACCAATCTCATCACCCAGTTCAATAAGACATATAACCACCGCCCAGATTTCGTGGCGCGGAGTCCTGGTCGCGTGAACATCATCGGCGAGCACATCGACTACTCACTGTACGATGTCCTACCGACTGCTGTCAGCGTTGACGTGATCATGGCTGTCAAGGTGGTCACTGCCAGCGCGGAGGGCACCACCATCACAATCGCCAACGTCTCGCCGGAGAAATTCCCCACGCGCGAGTTTAGCGTGCCCCACGATAAGGATGTCGAGATCGACCCCAAGAAGCACGAGTGGGTGAATTATTTCCGTGCCGGCCTGTCGGGCGCCCTCAAGTTCCTGCGCAAGGAGAAGCCCGATGGCTCGCTCGTCCCTGCCAGCATGCAGATCTTGGTCGACGGCAATGTGCCCCCCGGTGGTGGTATCTCCAGCAGTGCTGCCTTCGTGTGCGCTAGTGCACTGGCTGTGTTGAAGGCCAATAACCACAACGTCTCCAAGCAGGATTTGTTGGATCTGGCTGTTGTCTCGGAGCGCGCTGTTGGCGTCTATTCTGGCGGGTGAGTTATTATCAACGGACGACAGAAGCCGACAGAAATCTAACATCACTGCGTAATCACAGTATGGACCAAGCAGCCTCTATCTTCTCCAAGCGCGGCTACTTGCTCTACACCCAATTCTTCCCTAGATTCAACGTCCAACACGTCCCAATCCCCACATCCTCCGACGAAATCACCTTCCTGATGGCCCAGAGCTTCGTAACCTCCAACAAGGCCGATACTGCCCCGCGCCACTACAACCTGCGCGTAGCAGAGTGCACCCTCGCCGCCGTGATCCTCGCCAAGCACCACGGCGTGACACTACCCAAGGACAACAGCTCCCTCGGCTACAGCCTGCGCAACTTCCACAACGAGCTAATGGCTAAAGAAGGCCGTGTCCAAGATCCACTAGAGTACCAAATCGACTCAGTGATCCAAACGACCATGAACGTATTCACACAAGAAGAGGGGTACACGCGCGAGGAGATGGCGCAGCTGCTGGACATCACCGTAGCCGAGCTAGAGTCGACCTTCCTCTCCGCATTCCCTGTGCAAGCCGAGCGGTTCCTGCTCCGCCAACGAGCGCTGCACTGCTTCAAGGAGGCGCGCCGTGTGCTTGATTTTAAAGCTTGCCTCACCAAGGCTACCCAGCTAGACGAGAAGCGCATTCACTACCTCGGTCAGTTGCTTAACGAGTCGCAGGAATCGTGTGCTACGGCGTATGACTGCAGTGCACCGGAGGTCGATGAGATCTGTGCTATTGCGCGTCGTGCGGGTACTTGGGGTAGTCGCTTGACCGGTGCTGGGTGGGGTGGTTGCACCGTTCACATGCTGCCTCAGGGTAAGGTGGAGGCTGTTACTGCTGCGTTGAGGGATGAATATTATCTTAAGAAGTTCCCGGATATCAGCAAGGAGAAATTGGAGGAGGCTATGGTTATTAGCAAGCCATCCAATGGGTCGTTCTTGTATGTTGTTTCCTTCCCCACACCTTGATCGATGGCATACATTAGTGACTGGATGATGGCTAATGTTTCTGGTTATAGGATTACGGGTGCTGCTATTGACCGGATCCCTCTTTGAATATTACATAGCAGATTGACGCAAAGCCCACCCGAATAGGGTTATCGCTGGTACCAAAATCCAAAATCCAAAATCCAAAATATAAAATCACATTTATCTTTCATGGATTATTTAGTAAATAGTATACATGAAGCTGTACACAGATGCGCCGGATCGAAGAAAGATACCCCAAATCGTCTGGGCATCGGTGACTTTCAGAAAGCCACTGTAATTGCCTTCCAAGAAATCGCGCAGATTAGTTGGGATTGCGGAGCGAGGCGAGGATCTCAACTCGACCTCATTTGCACTGGCAGTAGGTTGCTCTGTCTGGGCAGGAGGCTCTGGCCTCCAGATTTATAGACATAATCTTTCAACCTTAGAACTTGCTGGTTGGATTCCTCCGAAGCCAGGGCAATGAATTACCTGTATAATATACGGCTATGTTATAGTTCAGTTGGTTTTGTCTCAGAGACCTTCAAGTCTTCTTCTTAGGTGCGGCCTTAGCGAAGAAAGAGCTCATTTTCTGCATCCCGCTCGTATTGACCTTTTTCAGCTTCTTAACTGCTTGGGATTCTGCAGCCTTGGATTTTTTCTCCGCCTCATCCTTGCGGCGTTTCTTCTCGCCCCGTATATCCTCTTCCTCATCATCAAGGGCTCGTTTCCGGGTGAAGTTGGACATGTCGCGTGATGCGAGGGCTTGAGCACGAAGGTCCGTAATCTCCTTGAGACGGTCTTTCAGCGGCTTGAAATCGATAGGGCTCTCTGCAGACTCGAGGATCTCATCAAGTCTCGAGGCCATGGTGGCGGGCAGATATGATTCTTTCATGAAGGCTAGTGCAGTGGAAATTCGGAGGAGCCGAGTAGTGTGATCCGAAGCTGTCGACTCTTCACTCGGTGGTTGAGGCACAGGTGTCGACTCCCCTGCAGGTGTCCCAATAGACGGGGTCGCAGTTGTAGCCACAGTCGAGGGTGAATTGTCCCTCACCTCGGATTTCGAGGCCGAATCCTGGCTTTCGTTCGATGGCTCCTGGCTAGTCGCAACATCTTCTCGTTTGACCGACATCAAGGGCGTGGCTAGTGCCTGACGAACAAACCGTTCTTCCAGACTAACAGGAAGACCCCGATCCGCCATACGTTCTGCCTTTGTGATCAACTCCTGGACAAGCCTTGTCTCATTGAACCGGAACATCTTCTCATCACCAGCCTGGACCACTTCACAGATAGCTTCCGCCCGTGCTAGGAGGGAGTCTCTGAATTCATCATCATAAAGGACTTGGCGCAGATGCTTTGGCATATCGTCTTGGGAATCAATTATATCGTCGAATGGCTGGAAAAGAGAACGGCCTGATTTCGAGGAAGGTGCTAACAATGGAACCATGAAAAACAGTGCATCGATCGGAGTTGCCACCAGGAACTCTGCCTTCTTTGTGATTGAACCCTGCGCGGAGGGTTCGGGGTCTTTCTTCTCTTCGTCCAGTGGATTGGAGGTTTCACGCGTGCGAGGCGTGAACAGGATACTCCGCGCCATATGCGCCGGTGGTGCAACAACCGTAAATTCGTATATACCGCGATCCGGGCAGAAGAAGTAGCGTGTTAGCTCTCCCGACTGGGGATTCGGTAGGGAGACGAGTCGCGCATTGTCGCTGGTTGAGGATGGAAGGATGAATGTTTTGCTCGGTTTCTCTGCGGCAACGAGGGTTTTGGCATTTGTCTCGTCTTCAGACTTCTTTGATTTTGACACTGGCGCTGATCGAGTCCTCATTGTGTGATAATAGGTGGAAGTGAGGGTGAAGACTAGAAGATCTGTGGGAACGGAAGGGGCTAAAATGGCAAGGGCGCGACGCGGCGAACGCGCCTTCCCGATCCAATCAGCCCTGTGCGCGCGATCCGTCACTTTCCCTTTGCATTAGCGAGTTTCAGCCTGACCTTGTTATTGTATCCCTGTCCTCGGCTCTCAGCTCTCTGTTATCCTTGTGACTGCACCTTCCACACATTTTACATCCCGAATTCTACACTCTGCGCAAGGGTAAAGGGCGCGTGCCGCAAATGACGCTCCATGGTATATTCGGTCTCCATTACGTCTGAATCCTCTCATTGATCGCCAGTACGGTCCCTCCAATCGATTAGACTAATCGGTGACTAACTACTCTCCCCTGAAAAAGTGGCTGAACCTGTGTGGCCGCCTCAATCACCCCGCGCGGCTCTCTTGAGTTCGCCAGCTGGACGACGAAAGTACCAAGACATGCAACGCACTCGAGGAAACCTGGTATCGCCATTGAAGCGATCAAGAACCACACCCAATATCCGATCAAAAGCGAGTCAAATTGTGGATGAAGATGATGGGGAAGAAGAAGACGAAGAAACCCTGCAGCTTCAACTAGCCGAGATCAAAGCGCGCTTAAAGCTGAAGAAACTCCAGCAAAAGAATCGCGGAAGGTCTAATTCGAATTTGGACGACGAAGATGTTCGACCAAACTCCGCAATAAGCCCTTTGCGAAAAGAAGACCGCGGTGCAACACCAAGAATCGCCAAGGGGGGGAAACAAAGAACGAGCAGCGATGGAATCCAGGTTCCGGCATCACCTACTAGGCGAGAAGCTCCTCCCACCGACCCAATATCGCCTCGGAGGTACGTGATGGGCATTGATAAGGGCTGGAAGGCCAATGATGTATCCTTGAAACGACCTCCAAGCTCAAGACCCGGCCCTCGACCAAGTAGTCACATGGGATTTCGAGACAGTGTCGCGCCTCGCTCTAATGACATATTCGCCTCACGGCCCCAGAGTTCTCCTTCATCAACAGCAGGAATCAACCGAATAAAATCTTTCAGCGAGAGAATGGCGGAAGGCAGGGCGGCTGAGAAATCTCGGCTAGAGAGAGCAGAAAGGGTCCAGGCCAATCAGGCCAACCGCAGTTCGGCTTTTCAAGTCGACAAGTCAGAGTTAGAGGCTTTCAAAGCTGCAGCTTCGGATACAAAGCATTCCCCTCCACCGTCGTTGTCACAAGAGCGGCCGACGGAAAGCTTTAGTCGTGAGGATATTCTTCGATCTATGGGACAATCCCGCCCATCCGGTCTACAACGCAGTAACACAACTCCGAATGTTCGACGAACCGAGGGCAGTGGTCACAACGAGAGACAATCTCATCTACATAGGCGAACTCATACGGCAGAAGAAGAACCAAGTTCATCTCACGACTTAGACCAAACAGACGATGCTTTAGTGAAGGCGGCCCCGGATTCTTCAAAATTCGAGTCCTATTCGTCGCTACATCTATCAAGCCGCGTTCTTCCACATTCTTTCTTGAGCCGCACACTCGCAGAAACGAAAGTTTTGCGCATTCCTGATCTACTCAAAACCGTCAAGGCACCCGCATTCGAGCTCCCAGAAGACATCGATGGGGACTTTGTGGTATTTGGCGTCGTTGCGTCCAAGTCCGCCCCAAGGGACAAGAAAGCTTCGGGGAACGCGTCGGCTAAAGAAAATAACCCTTATGATGATGGACTAAACAATACGAACAGATATATGGCCATTACCCTGACCGATCTGAAATGGACTATTGACCTCTTCCTTTTTGACACTGCTTTCCCCCGTTATTACAAAATCTCGGAAGGGACTCTCATCGCAATTCTGAACCCCACCATCATGCCTCCACCAAAGCACAAGCTGGACACAAACAGATTCAGCTTGTCCTTGTCCTCATCAGATGACAAGGTCCTCGAAATTGGTAAGGCACGCGATATTGGGTTCTGCAAGGCTGTGAGAAAAGACGGAAAGACCTGCGAATCCTGGATAGATGGTCGAAAGACCGAGTTCTGTGACTTCCACGTTGATATCCAGGTTCGACGCACCCAGGGCCAACGCTCGGGAGTCAATGCTGATACGGGTATGCTTGGTCCCGGTGGTAAATCTGGCTCGCGCACCGGATTATTTGGGGAAACAAGGAGGCGAGCAGCTATTTTCAAGCAAGACATGAGATACGATGGCCCTCAGTATGACATGGGGTCTCAATCGCTCTACTATGTGGCGCCCTCCAGAAACCGCGGGGCTGGCCGTTCGTTCCAGAATCCCATGGGAGACTCGGCGGCAAATCTGATTGATTCGTATGACGATCCTTTTCTTGCTTCGGGTATGATAGGCCGCGGCATAGAGAGCAAGGAGGAACGAATGCGCAGACGTCTTGCGACCCAGCAGCGAGAGCGTGACATCACCCAAAAGCTAGTTACCGGCCGTGTCGGTGGTGTGGGCGCCGAGTACCTTCGCGCAAGGACCAGCAACGAGAGTCCCAACAAAGATAAAGCAGCAGACACCCCTTTGCCCAAGAGCCCCACGACAACCAGCGGCATGGATATGACCACCTTTGGCAAAGCCAAGAATGTCCGTCTAAGCCCAATGAAGCGTGCTCATGACAAACCCCATGGCAGTGGTGTTAAGAAGACGCGGTTCATCACTTCAAGGGGTATCAGGGAGGCTGGCCGGGAGAGCCTGGGTGCGCCAGCTGAGACCACGCTCAATGGGAAACAGGCACTCTTGGATGATGACGATGACGATGACCTGGAATTCATTTGACGGATTCAAATGGCGATATCCATCTGGTCACTAATCGACCTAGGAGTTCTCCTTGTGGACAGGAATACCTATAACGCTGTAACGAATAAAAAGCATGTCCCGGCTGCACTGGGCGGATTTCCTTTTTGTTGGATTTGTCGAGGAGAAGGCTAGATACAACCCCTGTAGTGAATCGATGTGACGATTCATGTATTTGTATTGTCCCCTTGTCTACAATGTCCAGGTGGATAAGTACACCCGGCTACTACCGAAAGTTTGTTTTGACTACACCAAATGGCAGTCTTTCTCGACAGAGAAATATGCCTTTGCGAGGGACTTAATACCAGGAGTTACAGGAAAAGTTTCGAGATATCCTGAATTCTATTGAGCTGTCCCGTTTTACTATGATTCCTCCCGTGATGACCAATAAACCGCTTCCAGATGAATGAAACAACAAACGAATGCGCCGGTACCATCAGAAACAATAGAAAGAAAGAAAGAAACAAGAGCGTAGATGAAAAGACAGGAGGAAACGCCGCTATTCCAATTTAATACATGTTCTCATGAGGTATCCTTAGTGTTCACGACTCCCAAGCCCCCGCGCGCCACTGAAACAACAAAACGCAAAGAGACAAGAGAAACCCAGCGGCCTGCGCAATTACAAGATGGCTGTCGTGGGGAGAAAAGACGGCATAAGGAAAAGAAAGCCGACGAAAAGGTTGCTCCCAGGCGCAACCAACAAACAAAAGATTGGCACGCACTTCGCGCCAAGTCCGGTGCACGCAAATGAAAGAAAAGTAAAAATTCCCAAAGCGCTGAATGATGCAAAGTCGTGAAAAAAAGATGACACCTTGGAGACCTAGGAATCAGACGTAGATGCCTCAGCGGTCGAGGCCGCGGATGCTTCCGCGCGCGCGGCCTGTCGGGTGCGTGGAGCAGGGCTACCACGCGCGTCGCGAAGACGCTTGGTGCGGTCGGTGCGGGCCTCGGCCTCCCGCGTCTTCCTGCTGACAGACGGCCAGTACTTCAGGAGGCTGCTACCACTGCTGACAGAGAGGCCTCGGGATCGAGCCTGATCCCCATTAGAAGAGCCGAAACTAACGTCCTCAGAAAAAGAGAAAGGTGTCACATCGTCCACGGCAGGGCGATGGAAACGGAGGCCAGTACGTCTAACGGGGGCAGTGTGATAGACAGATGAGGTCTCAGATTCAAAGGAGGGGGTAGATAGATCTGGCAAGACGGGAGGAGTCAGATATGTCTGGTCTTCATAAGCCGGAGTTGGAGACGTTGGCTCGTGATCCTCGACATCGGTGACATCCTCCTCCGCACCATCGGTAGGGTCAGCGTGCTTATCGGTAGGCTCAGCGGGCTCAGGGAAGAGGATACGAGGCTTGATGTCGCCACGTCGCAAAGGCTTCACACTCTTGAGAATATCAGGGTTATCAGCCAACAGGTCAGGGCGGTTGGCGAAAAGGCCAAGGTCGTCTTCATCCTCGCCCTCATCTTCCATGTCGTCAAAGCGCTTGAATATCTTTTTCCCACGCCTAAATTACAAGTTAGAATATGCGAATATGGTGGGTACGGGTACATGAGGTTTGACTTACTGGACAAAATAGGCTCCATTTTTGTGGCTGGTGGTTGAGCGAGTAGCAGGTCGTCCGACCGCTCGTGCCTTGGTAACGAACGAATCAGTCGAAAGTGGACCGATCACAGGGATGCGATCACGCGAGTCCTCATGAATGGAGATACCCAATTCTTGCTCGGCAGTTTCAATGTTGTACGCTCTCAAAGGCTCATCGACGAAGATGTCCAGGGATTCTGCGGCAGAATATTTGGGGGTTTCCATTTTTCTGCGTTTGGGAGTGGATGTGGAAGGAAACAGAGAGCGAGATGTAGAAGAGCCAGAACTGATTACCTTCTTCTTCGAAGGTGTTTTAGCTGGTGTGGGTAAAGCTCGTTCTGCAGAGGAACGTGAGGTGTGTTGTGCAGAAGTGCGGGGAAGTGAAAGTTCCGAATCAAAGGGGGAAATTCGGGAGGCAGCAGTTCTGTGAGAGTGTGCACCCTTTTTGGGCGAGGGCTTGGTAGTGCCAGGTGATGAGGGCGAAAGAGTCCTTTTAGCTGCTCCATGTTTGGCAGATGTGCTTGGGTGGCTTGGGGGCGGTGTGGTTTGGACCCTTGACGCTCGTTGACCAGCAAGTCTAGCAGAGTAACGTGTAGGGTAAGGTTCATAGTTGTCATGCTTCGCCCCATGTCGCGGTGCTCTAGGTACACGAAGCTTAGACGGAGAAGGCGGCGGTGGTGTTGACGCCATATTGACTTGAATCACGATTGATTAACCGTTCGAAGGGTTGCGATCTTTCGAGTAGAAGTATAAATAGTATATCACAATCTATCCCAGGGCTTTTTCTGGATTTGGCGATTTTGATAAAGTATCGAAAAGGAGCGTTGATTCAATCAAGGGCGTACCACGTCCGACTTGTGAGATATTCAAAATCAGGCAAGCACCCGGAGATATAAAAGTCTAAAGAAGGTATGAAGCGTGATCTTGCAGATATCCAATTGTCCAAGGCGATGAAACTAAAATCGATAAGTTGGGGATGAAGGGAGGACGAAGTTGTTATGAAAGCCGATTGTCGCCCAGCCACCGGGTATCTTCACCGCCCGATAATTGCGGTGGCTGAAAACCCCGCATCAAACAATGTTGACTTCCTATTTCGATCTACCCCAATTGCTTGTTTGATTATCTTAAAACTGTCAGTCTTGTCGATCATCGGCTGTCAATTAACCTTCAACTATTTCGGACTCACAGTTATCCCAAAACTAAGCCCATTCAGGTGTTCAGTCTATCGAGATTGCTTGTACATACTTCGGCTCCTGCTCTGAAAATTCAACATGGCTTTCCGCACCACAGCAGAAGAAATGGAGAGGCTTCAGCTGTCTGATGATGACACAGAGGACCTCTGGAATTCACCATCCAAGAGAGTGACCCGCAAAAAGATCAACCCAAGAACCTCCGATGAGAAACCTACACTAGAACCTCGAGCTTCCCATGATGGCGAGGATCCTCTCTTTGATCATCAACAGTCTCGAGAGACTGCGCTCCGGACAGAATTACAAGGTGTGCGGAATATCAACGAAGTAATAGAAGGGCTTCTGGCAAGTTTGGATTCCGCCAAAGGGAACATGGAGGTAATATATTCTTCTCATAATGCACGGTCAATACTTTGGCTAATTATCCGTATAGACGGTCTCACAAACCGTTACGTCGGCCTCGACACTCCTCAACACGTGGACTCGCATTCTCTCCCAAACTGAGCATAATCAGCGACTGATCCTCAACCCCGATTGGCAAGGCGCTACTCAGGATGTGATCGATATCGAGAACCAAGCGATCCAAAGACAGCAAGCGGCAGAAAGACGCGAACAGGCACTTCAGCAGCAGCGAGAAGCAGCAGCGAGAAAGGCCGAGGAAATCGAAAAACGACGCGCACAGGTCACTCGGGGTACTCGAGGCACCCGTGGAACTACGAGGGGTACAGTTCGAACTACTGGATTAGGAAGAACGCCCAGTGTCAGCACAAGCCGCACGGCAACACGAGGGTCTACGACAACAACCCAACGGCCAGCCAGCGGGATTGCACGAGGTAGCGGGATTGCTCGCGGTCGGGGGAGAGTCTAGATGGACTGCGCTAGTTTATGTATAATAAATCTTTGACTATGAAGATACTGAATGATATGATACCCTTACTTTATATATTGTCGCCTGAGGCATCAGATGGGCAGTTACGCGTCGCGATCTGATAACGATAAGGAGATGCTACTCCAAATTAATCCCCTGATGCCCGAAGATCATTCCGTCATTCACCTTTCAAGGTATGACAACATGATGAACTTCGCCCCTTATCAAGATCAATCCCCGGAGCTTGAGCGCGCTCTATCCCCTCCCCACCCCGACAGCCACCGAATATCTCCAATCCTCCGCTCACCGCGAGCCTCGACCGACCTACCCTCGCCCAGTCACTTTGCTAGCAACGGATATGGCAACACGGGATTTGGACGAGACATCGAGGGTGGCCATGTGAGCTTAGGGGCCTTTGAAACAAGTCTACCCATTCGCATGGATATCGAAGCGGCACTAGCATATCTGCTTCTGCCTCCCGCGGGGGGTGTATTCCTACTACTAGCTGAACATAAGAGCGATTATGTGCGGTATGTAATAGGCTTTATTATGGGGTTGAATAACCTGGAATCCCGGTTTGCTGACTATCTACTGTAGATTCCATGCTTGGCAATCGTCCATGTTATTTGCTACCATGTTTGTGTGTATTCCAATCCCTCTTAATACTGCATACGCTCACATGCCAAATAGATCATTCACCTACTGTTCTGCTGGTCAAGCTTTCTCTCCTGGGTTTTGTTTATTATCGATATTGCTTTGATCGGCTTCCTTAGCATGCATGCTTACCGAGATGGTGAGTCTTCCAAGGTTCTTCACGGGAGCTGCCGGTACAGCTGAGCTGTTCGTTGGCTGGAAAGATAGATCTTATACTTATCATATCACTCTAGTTGATACTCTGGACCACTTTGAAGTCCCATTTTTTGGCCGTCTAGCTAACTCCTTTGTTGATGATGAATGAATATGATCCTTCGGGAATTGCACGTGCTGGAATTATTACCGCGAAGCCTGTCTTTTCTTCATATACCCCTGTCTGTCAATACTTGCTAGCTTCTTTCTTTGGTTCTTCGGCAGGCTATGCGTTGTGAATGATTCTCTTTGTGTTTATCTTATTCCAGGTTTGTAAATTTTAGAATTTTTAATATCTCGAATATCTTATCTCACTCAACCCAATGTTTCCAAAATGCCAATGGTAGCGAATTGATTCTTCATAAATACATGAATATAGCAATCAGCATTGGTAATTGGTAATTGCCTTACTAGAATAATCTATCACCTCAAATGTCCCGATCCTTTCACCCGTAGAGTCTTGCTTCCCCTGAGAATCGTGTGCAAATCCCATTGTCTACAGACTGCAAGGAGAATCATCGATTGTAGTTGTGGTGGTATGAGCCGCTTTAGGGGGAGGGACCAAGTACTGCAGCCTCACATCGGAAGTATTTTTCGGGTCTGTATGATAACGGCATGTCAGGTTAGACATTATCATAGCACCCAGTTGGTTTTTGGGGTGTAGGTCTCACCATAACTTTGGGTTCTAGTTTTCTTCAGCGTGATTGTGCTGAGTAAAGATTTTGCTTTCAACCTCGTTGTGCCGAGAGCTGTTTTTGCTCGGATGTAGCAGTTCTTGATCCAGCAGCCGATTATATTCAATATATGATGTCTAGCAGAATGACAGTAATATTAGCATCAGCTTCTCTGTAAAGTTTGCCTTTCTTATAAGATCATCATGTTCAATCTTAGTTCTCGGTGGTCATAGATACCGGATCACGATGGCGCATACAAGCATGAGCAACAATAGAGCACACATTGCTAGTATAAGTACCCCTAAATATCCAGCAGCCAAATCAATTGGTGATTCTGATGCTGAATCAGACTTGTCGCTGGGAATAGGAGCCATTATTGGCAAGTAAATATGTCAGTAAAGGTGAGGAAGGTATGAAGATAGAGAATAGTGTGAGGATGGTCTATATCGAGTCAATGCTTAAATGCACGTCTTAGGTTATACAAACTCAACTCCAGGTTTGCGTCAGGATGACCCGTGGTCCTCTTTCAGATAATAATTCATCTTCGGCATACACCTCTAGGAATAAAGTGTGCTGATAGAGACAAGTACATTATCCGTGGGCAGAGCCAGCTGCTAGCGTGATCTTTTCTATAACATCTTAGTAACTGAACTACGAGGAACCCATCAGTCACTGAAAGAAGACTAGCAGGATGAGACGCTTGAGTTAAAGCTAAGAGGTTCTGGTCGATATCCTATTTAGTGGGGTTGTCATATTAGTTATATGCTAATCTTCCCTGCGAGTAAGACCCCAGTCTCCAACCGCTAGTGCGCCGTATCAGATTTCCCTAGCTCACCGCTGGTTTTTTATTACTATAGAGACAAGAATAGTCGGCCGCTTAAGCGGACTTATCATGGTATTCTCGACAGTGTTTTATTTTCAAATAATAGTTCGTTCCCCTTAGCTCCTTCCCCCGCTCCGCATCGAAGCTACTGTAAGCGGACATTTAAAGAACTCGAATGCCACTGACCTAGTGTTTCTTACCTTAAATGCTTAATGGCTACATTTTCTATTTTTCTCTTCTTATTTCAACTCTCTACATTTTGATTCTATTTATTTACCAGCTAAACATATAGAGAGCCACATGGTGGTGTCACATTCGCCATAATATCACAACAGGGAAGCCAAGTCAAGCAATATAAAAACACTATCCTGTTATCCTTAGCCCATTCTTATTCCTCTCCATTCTTCCGGACCTAGTTCTAGTTCTCCTAACGTTTGTAGACAGGCAGGGGCACCTCAGGTGGCCCGTAGTATTCGTAGTCGGGTGGATCTTCCGAGCTATCAGATTCATGTCTTATATATTCCACCGTGATATCTTGCATCTCGATGGGCTCTGAACAAAGACAGTACTAATCAGTAGCTTGACAGTATCTAGTTTGGATAGGTCTTCCTTACCTGGTGCAGTTTGTTGTTCGTTGGCTATAACCTGAGGCGCTGCTTTTAGACCAGCCAGGTGATATACCCTTTTGAATGCATTTTGGAATACATCTTTCACGCCATCTTTGATTCGATATCCAGCTCCACAAACATCACTAGATCTCAGGACCTGTTAGTGTCTTTTCTTTGATGAGAACTGTTGGATTCGACACCGATAGAAAGAGATATTATCATCGCTCACGACTTACCGAGCAATTTTATCCCAAACAAGCGAAATGTTGCGTACACAATCACAACCAAATGGTCTAAAATAATGGAATGTCGCCAAAATTATAAAACCGCCGAGGGTTCCCCAAAGAACGCCAGATAGAACCCACCACATGGTAGATTCATCTGAAGAATCATCCGAGGAATCATCTGAGCGAGTACGCAAAGCAACGCCTCCATTACTCTGTGGCATCTGTATAATCAGGTGAGACATAGCAGGCATTCTCGGTAGGCTCTTCTTGTTGAATTTATGATGGAAATTGTTAGAAAATGAGTGATACATCCATCAGTGATGGTCGTAATCTTTATTTGGTCTCCGTCACCCGAAGAGTTTCGGAGGTACAATTTTTAGAGGTACACTTCTAAGTTCAGACCAACCAAGAAATCGATATTCACTTCTCGGTATTAAAAAAGACAACTTGCACAGTGATATCATCCCGTACCCGTCGAGACAAAGGAGGGTCAAAGGCAAGCCGGCCTGCTATCAACTCGTGGTAATTTCCACCAAGGGAGTTACGCATCAGATGTACTGCTGCATTTTCATCTTGGATTGTCATTCTCTCCTTCTCAAACTGCCAGTCCACATCTGTCCAGAATCTGCCGAAGTCAAATTTCCCATCTGTCTTGTTCTCCTCGGTCGTATTCTTCTCCGTCCGTTGTGGTTCCAACCAGTTCACTACCAAGTCGACACCCTGCTCACTGGAGAGATAATCCCATAGCCCATCCGTTGCCATAATCAAGAACGAAGGTTTGTTAGGATTAATCTTAGTACTTGTCACGACCGGCTCGGCAGTCAAGTATGGAGGTGTGCGAATATCACGCCGTGGTGTTAGAGGGGCTGGACCATTGAATTTCCGCTTCATTTCCTTCTGAAAATCTAACGGCCACTTCCAGAGACTGTCACCAAAGGCTCTTGAGACCATGATTCCAAGAACCCGTCCATCTTTGGCTATGTTTTCCTCGCCAGGGTGCTCCTTAGAAATGCGGGTGGTCTCTTCTTCGTTACTGCCAGTTTGGTCAACTGACAAGGGAATTGTCTCCCACTTGCCGTCTGCTCCTTTTTGTCCTAAAACCGCTCTCGAATCCCCAGTACATGCAACGTGCAGCGTGCTTGTGATAGGATCGTATAGAGACAACAAAGCGCATGAACCAGCGTAAGCAGGAATCAGTTTTTTGACCTTGTCTTGGAATGATTCTTTGCTCTTAGATGTGTCCGGTGCAGTCTTGATAATGGAATCATCGAGGTCCACGAATCCTTCCATGATAGCGCGCTGCACTGACTCATTTGATACCGGTGAGTTAACTTCGGACAATCTGCGTCGCACGAAAGGTAGGAGTTGCTTCGTCAATAGGTCCGCTGTCTGCCAACCTGAATGTCCATCAAAAACAGCCCAGGACATCCATTGATCATTTTCATTCCACGATGAAGAAACTTCGCCATGAATAAACCGGTCCTCACAGGGGCTATTGGACGCCAACTGGGCGCCGTCGTATCTGGTGACACCTGTAATATTTCTGACATGGAAGGAGTATGCCTCTTTCGATAACATATGTGTGATATCCTCTTTGGAGGGACCCGGCTCCGGGGCCAAGTGCTCCGCTAATGGACACTCGAGGCGGGGTGCATCATCCCCTGCAGCGGTCAACCACCAGATTCCGGGCGTGCTGATCAAGCCGGCAGTCGCAATGTAAGCTTTCCAGTTTGGAGAGAAGTGCTTTGTTGATAAGGAACGCTTGGTATGTGTCCGTACGATGGACGTGGTCACGCGCACTAGACGCGGTCGTATGCGACCTGATAACATGGTGGGTTATAGCTGGGAAGAAGCAGAAGAAGGAGAAGCTGAAGAACATTCAAGTCAATTGAACATTTCTCTGGATTTCGTCAAAAGGCGGTCAGATCATGAGGCTTTGAAGACAGTCTCGAAGAGGGGTAACAGGAAACACTCCAGAGCACATTGGCAGCCCTAAATGAAATAGCTACTCACAAGCCCCTAAGTAGGTAAACCTTTATTTACTTGATCGAGATATACTGTTAGATAATGGATACCGAGTGTCGGAAATGTTTTCTACTAAAGATTAAAGATATAGAATGGTGAGACTGAAAGATATGTATAACAAAAGCATTGGCATTGAGTCGAAAATGACTTTTAAAACATCAGACATAAGATTTACTAGAAAGCTAGCACCTCTGGAACGTACCTGCACCATGAGTTAAATCAAAAGTCTATCGCATCCAGTCCGAGGGACTGCAATCATCAATCAAGTATACACGACTGTCTTCAAATCAATTTAGGCCACTACTTACATATGTCATGGGAAATACATCGTAGAAAGGAGAGCATCAATTAGAGCAAAGCACGTCATATCCTCCATAAAAGCGTACAAACATAGAGAAAGGCAAATGATGAAGATTGGGGCAGGAAGCGGGAATAAAAATAAAAGACCATAGAGTGTCGAGGGTTCAGACAATTTCGCTGGATCGCTGTCGAGAAAGGAAAAAGACAGAAAAAAAAGAATTCAACAAATTCACATGAAGCACATAGTAAAAAGATTCCCAGAACAGAAACGCTAAAGTGTCCAAAAACATCCGCAAAAACATGATAAGATTAAACAAGCTGTTTAGTGATGTCAAGACGGGACTGTAGCACCATGCTGAGAATAAAAGCAAAATAGAAGCTGAGCCAGAAAGAAATCGCCAATGTGCAAGGAAAGTAGACGAAAGGCGTGGTATCTATGTGAGAAGAAAAAGAGCATCACCTTCAGGACGAATGTTCTGAGGGTCGTGGCGGGTCGTGAGTACAATGGGGTATTAAATGATTTGCAGATAATTGCTTGGCACAAGACCAGGGTGGCCACGGGCGTTGGTGACTTCGGCTTCCCACCACCCGTCATCCTGCAGACGGAGAACGGCAAGGACATCTCCCTTACCAAAGGTGAGCTCTTCAGGGATGGCGGCATTGTAGGAGTACATAGCACGAGCTGTGAGGTTGGACTAAGGTTAGATACTAACAACGCATTGTGAAGAGGAGGAATAAATGCTTACCAAAGTGCAAGATTGGGCGGCCGTCACGGCTGAATTGACGTCCAGGCTCTGCAACAGCCATAGTACGGCTCCGAGATCGGCCAACAGGCGGAGGAGCCTCACCATAACTCGATGAGGGGCGGCTGCCTCCTCGAGCTGAGCTAGCATATCCACCGGGACTGCTGGAACCGTACATATCGTGGTTTCCAGACAACTGCAGCTCCATGCCACCAGAGCTAGAAGGACGAGATTGCTGCCTGAACTGGGGGTTCGGGGATACAGCACGGTGGCTTGCAGCGGGCGAGGGCCTCCGAGCATACTCGTTTGGAGTGTACGGATCTTGAGTACGCCGAGGAGTGGGCGATCGGCTGTATTGACTTCGCATGCTGTTAGACTGGTAACTACTCGGAGTAGGGCTCGGGCCCCTGCCACTGTTCTGGCTCATCCGAGTATCCACACGGGGCTGAGGGCTGACGCTCCGTCTCGGTGCTGGCGATCTAGCTCGGGTGGCTTCTTGACCGCTATGTCTAGATCCCATACTGTCTTGGGTCTGACCACTATGTCTAGACCCCATGCTATTATTGTTGTTTTGTCCTCGAAGCATGCTCTGGGTTTGACCAGTATATTTCTGAGTTGTCTTGTGCATTTGCTTTGCTGTAAAGGCCGGTTGAGGTGCGCCAAGTCGCTTGACTGTGGGATCATTGTATGCTGGGGGCGGAGTAGCAACGCTAACACTGCTGCCACCATAGGTCGAAGAATATGTCGACGGAGTGGGTGTGGAGATGCCGTGATATCTATCTGCCGACACCCGAGTGGCTGACTGCTTGCCGCCCGTCTTGAGGTCTGCTAGAGCCCGCGCGATAGGGTCCAAGTCATCTTCAGATGCCTGATTCGGCTGTGATCCTTTCTGGGGTGAGCTCTTTTCTGGGGTTGCCACGTCAAAGACATTGTTCCCCACATTGAGCTGGAAGTTGGCTCGAGGGTCAACAGGCTCCGGGCTGCCAGAGGCACGACCCGGCAGGCCTCCCGAAGGCCTGACAGGGCTGACTTGTTTGGTTGGGCTAGCCTGCTTGGGTGCACTAATCTGCTTGGGCGGGCTCACTTGCTTAGGTGGGCTCATTTGCTTGGGCGGGCTGATGATTTGTTTGGGTGGGCTCATTTGCTTCGTCGGACTGATTTGTTTTGTCGGCGAGTCCCAACCACTACGAGACGTGGAGTTGGGTGAAACGAGCGACGTTGGAGAGATGCCCTGCTGTGAAGAAACAACAGGCCTTTCTTTGTCATGTCGACTCTTGCGACGGAAGGGGCTGTTGCTGAAGAAAGCGCTCTTCTTTTTTGGTGATTTGTCATCTCCAGAAGCTGTCATCGGCACACTGTTTGTTGACTTTACTATAGACTTTTTCGTAGGTGTTTCCTCGACACTAGAGATAGAGGTTGAGTTCGAAACTTCGCTCTGAGAGTCTTGGCTAGACGGGCGATATGCGCTGGTCGCTGAGCTTCGTTCTGAGGGTGGCCCGGCACGACAGAACATGGTCATACCATCTGTGGGGTATGCGTTGTGGGGAACAGCTCCGATCTCTCCATGTTGCTCGGGGTCGTAGTTCGGAGGCGGCGCGCCACCACGGCGGAAGTCTAGAGGTGCAGGTTGCTGGGGCTGTGCCTGTAGCGGCGGTTGTTGTTGTGGTTGCAGAGGAGGCTGCTGATGCATGAGAGGCTGCTGTTGCATGAGAGGCTGCTGTTGCATGAGAGGCTGCTGTTGCATAAGAGGCTGCTGTTGCATGAGAGGCTGCTGTGGCATGAACGGCTGCTGCTGTGGGGGTGGCTGCTGTTGTGACGGTAGCGGTTGCTGCTGAGGTGGCGGCGCATTGTTCACGGCTGGAAGAGTAGGTCGTCCTATTTGAGCCGCGAGCTCTGACTGTGGGTCATGGTGTGATTCGAAGGTTGAAGGCTGAGGAGAAGATGTGCGGAATGCAGGGTTCATAGTGCGTTGGAATTGGGCTACCGAGTAGCCATCAGCTTCATCTAGGTCAGAGCTTGAGTCATCATCCTTGCAGAAGTTGATGAATCGGGGAGGATCTGGGATCTCTTGGCCAGTTCCTCGCTCCTTGATGAAGAACATAATATCCTTCTCCACTTCACAGTCTTCCAAAGAGAGACGGACTTTCTCGCATGACTATAGGTCGAATTAGTATTGCACAATAAACCCGGGCACAATAAACATACGGCATCGTCGCTGACACAAACAGTTGAAGCAATGTTTGCGTAGGTCCACAGACTGCTTTTTGTGAAGTCCAGACGCTCCTCTTCCAAATCTTGAAATTTGTCGCATGCTGACTTCCATTCCTTATTCCAACGACCAGTTGTCTCCTCGAGCTGCTTGACGGCCGCTTCGTATTCCTGGCTAGTTGATGCCAGCTGGATCTGGGTCTTCTCTAGCTTGGCCTTGTTCTTGCGCTCTTCCTGGCCCATGACCATATGGCCCTGAGCAAGGTAGCCCTTGATCCGGAGACAGTCCTGCTCGTAACGATCACGAGTCTATAGAGTTAGTATTTTACCTCTCATCACTCCCCGTCTTTACTTACTTTGTTGACGAGCTGCGTTTGTTGCATTTTGGTCTTGTGTAGGCGCTCAATGCACTGTTGAATAATCTTTCGTCGCTCTTTAATACCACTGGCAAACGCAGCAAGTGGCTCCTCCAATTCCGTCTTAATTTGTCCTGCAATTGCGGCGTGTGCCTTAGCGATAGCTTCAGTCTCGCCACGAACAACGTCGAGTGAGGCTCGGAGCGATCCAGTCTCGCATGATCCCAGCGCCTTTCGACATAGAACTTGGAGTTTCCGTGCGTATTCATCTTCGATGGTGGCTCGAGCTAACAAGATGTTAGAATTCGATGTTATTGCGGCTGCGTCAACGTCACGTACCGCTGTAAAAAACCTTCAGTTCGTCGTTTGTGATCTTTGACCCATGCACGCGGTCCAACATTGGTTGAAGTCCTGCATCATCTTTGCCCCAGAAATTGTTGGCAACTAGAACAATTGTCAGCGAGTGCAAATTTACACGAGTGTAATGCCACATACAAGACATGCAGACCGTAGGCCCGTCTGTCCCCATTGTTATCGATGTTGACCCTCGGCCAGCCCTTGCGCATGCAATCGAAGTGTGTAGGAATTCAGGTACAAAGGGAACAAAAAATAAGAAACAATAACAGTTGATAATTTAAAAAAATGTAAGAACACAAAAGACCCTTCCTTGGAGGTCATAAGGTTTCGAAGTTGAAGGTGAGCGGAGGGATGATGCATGTTTACCGCTGCGTCTCTCGGGGCAACCACCGTGCAGCCGCCACGCACCGCGTTACATAAGCTCTTTATCTGCCCTAGCCTTCCAATGAGATTGTCGACAATATTTATGTAGGGCTCTTGATCGGAGAATTAAGTATGATATCAAAAGAATTGTCAAAGTATTCATTTCATTTTGTTATTTCCAGTGCATCGTGCAACTATTCTATGTAATTCGGGACCCATCAATATTCAAATCCAGTCTATGTAGGCCCAACGCAAAAGCAACCCAATCCCATATCCACATAAGTAAAAGACACATGAAGAATTGTAGTTATTTCAAAATCCCTTCCAGTAAAAACGCCAGTCAAATATGTATCCCCAAAGCCGTAATGGGGATAAATCAAGTCATTCACAATCTTTCTTTTTCGTTGTTGCAATCATATCGTGCCATAAAACAAGGATCTCATCACTTCATGAAAAGCCTTGCTTGTGTTCATTTGCAAAAGGTTAAAACCGTTGTCTCATGTGGTCTGTCTTAGTAGGCCACAGGAGTAGCCGACGCAGAGAAGGTGCTGGATGCACTAGAAGAGCCCCAGCTGCGGGCACCACGGGCCACGATAGCTGGAGAGGCAGAAGATGTGGCAATGGGGGAGGCACTGAGAGCGGAAGAGTACCAGCCATAGGGGCCACGAGCAGCCAGAGGAGCAGCTGAAGTAGGGATGCTCGGGATAGAGAATGTGCCGGAGGGAGAAGCGTACAAGTCGCGGGCAGCGAAGGGAGTAGGGGAGAGAGGGATGTTTCCGCTAGAGTAAGAAGGGGAAAAGCCACGAGCCACAAGGGAAGTCGCTGAGGCAGATGAGGTAGCAGCAGAAGAGTACAAGCCACGAGCAACGAGGGGAGTGGCAGTGACCAGGCTGGAGGTTGGGACCCAAGCGGAAGAGTACGAATCACCAAAGTTGCGAGCCACGAGGGAAGTAGGCGAAGCGGTAGAGGTCGCAATAGAAGGAGTGCCAGAAGCAGCAGAGTACCAGCCACGAGCATGGAGAGATTCGGAGGCAGAGGCGGTGGGATACTCGCGCGCGTAAAGCAAAGAGCTAGAGTATTCGCGAGCAAAGATAGCCGGCTGACCAGCGGCTCTCAGGCCCCTGCGGAAGAAAGACGAAGAGCCAGCGGTTGGAAGAACATTAGGGGTCTCCCAGCACGAAGTAGGGCTAGCCACAGCGGTTGAGGGAGAGGTCACGCTTGAAGGTGTGGCAGTCACGGTCACAGTGATGGGCACTGGGTCGGCATCAGGAGCAGTAACTGTGGAGGTTTCGAAGACAGTGTCGACTTCGCGTGCGACTGGGCTAGAAGAGCAGTCTTCATCGGCATTGACTACAGAGTAGGTTGCACGGCGAGCGAGATCTTCATTCTCGGGATTGGCGAAGGGCGCCGCGTAGGTCACGCTGATAGAGCAAAGGGCGAGGACTGCAGCAGAAGAGAAATGCATGATAACAGAGAGAAATTGAAGCTTGCAATAATAATTGAGAAGGGAAAGACGCTTGAGATTGAATGGAGATATAGGCAATGCTGGAAGAGATTTGGATAGAAGATAGAATTGAGAATGAAAGAGAAGAACTCAAGTCCGGGTTTAAAAGTTATACGAAAAGGATCTACTATCACGGTGAAGTGTACTTCTACTGGGCCAAAATTAGGCGGCTGGGGATCTACGGTGGCTGGGTTGACGGCAATCCAGCCATGGGTTATATTTTTACTTTATTTTTAATTGGCTTCTATGAGCTTTGATTGGGTGGAGCTGAGATCTGATCGAACCCACATGGCGTATCTGCCAACCACGATGTTGTGGTGGGGTTCCCACAGCGACATTAAGTAAGCAATTGGTGTGGCTGGGGGCCCACTCTGACACAACTAACATGGCATATTTTGTTTCACTGTCACCTAGTTTCTTTTCATAGATCGACTATGATGTCCTCATGTCATGATTAGTAGTAAATCTAGCAGATCGCCTGTTTGATCAACACGGCTGCCGTCACTAGATGGCAAGATCTTCCACTCTCAGCAATCCACACCCCAGCGCAGCGCTGGCCCAGGCTGCGCAAGGGCGGTTGGGGTTCCACCCGAGGGCTGTGACGTGGGTATTTTCCTCGTAAATCGTCGAGGTCCCCATCCCATTGATGGGGTTGGTCTCAAAAAGCTTGTACTTTGCCAACTTCTGGTTCTCTGCCCGATATCCGTCATGAAATCGACTTGTGCCCATAGTGTTCGTCTTAGAAGTAGGAATCCATTCATGTGTGAACCATATCTGCTGCCAAATTTGCTCCTTGTTGTAAACAACTCGTCGGAAGGGATTCGTTCCTACGACCTCGCCTGCGGCACTGCCAAACAGGGCACAGGGGTGATGAAAACTGCATTGCGCCATAGCCGAGATGGTGCTGCTGAGCCGCGCAATGGTGGTAGTGGTAAAAAACCGTCGAATTGGAATTACGCGAGCGAATTCGTTTTCATCCCCGGCAACAACAGACTGGCAGATGGGAGAATAGCTGATGAAGGGAGAGGCTCCTCGCATGCGGCCCGTCGATGCCATTTCGCTGGTTGGATCGAGGACCGACCACATCCTCGTTTCGCCATCCATGGAAATCGTGATGACTAATTGGGGATGGACCGGGTATGCCGATGTGATACTGAGTATGTAGGTGGCGTGGAGTGGCCGATAGAAAAAAGGTAGAGGTTCAGACATGGAGGAAGGTTCGATGTTCCAGAGAGCCACAAAGCCGTTACCGCAGCCCACTGCAATATCACTAGGGGATAGCCAAGTGACACATGTGCAGACTGTTGATGGCGGTCTTGCCTCAAACGCAGGGGATTTGATTTTGACTGTATCTTGCACATTAGCGGGACTCGTGAAATCTCTCCAAAGGGACACTCACGAAATTCTGTTTCTTGTGACCCTCTACCTGTTTTAATATCCAAAACTCTCACATATCCATCCCCCCAAACTGTTGCAAGTAAACCAATGGATTCTTTTTCCTCTTCTTTGTCCTCCACCCGTTCGGTCCGGGGCAAAGTACACCATACCATGCGTCTCAGGTCCCCCCAGTCAGCACACAAAACTTGCCGAAGGCGGGGTTTGGAGTCCATATCGAGAGCCATCGTAAGAGTTTCACTCGGTTTGCCCTTAAACTCCCAAATCTGTAAGGCGCTAGGGAAAGGCTCCGAGGGTTGAAACGATGAGAGAGGCTCACTATCTTCGGATTTGTACTGGCTTTTCTGATCTTCTGTAATCGGCGCCGCCACAGCAAGATACTGAGTCAGACCATCCTGGTTTGGAGCCCAAGCCATGCAATGTGCCTTGTGGCCGATGTTTAATATCCAACCTTCTCGAATCCTTTTGATCTCAGCTCCTGATGAGTCTTTTTTGGAGTTTGGACTTTCCCAGGCTTTTCCAAAGTCAAAAGACTCATGATAGCCCAGCTCGAAGAGTTGTTGATTATCATGGGGTCCTAGTAAAATGCCATGTTTTCGCGCATCTGGTTTGGGTAGGTAATTTTGGAACGCCATTGACTCTTCAATCGTCTCAATGCGCTGTCTTTTCCGGAACCTCTCACCAATGTCCCCATCATAATACCAGTCCCACCCGCGGGTGCTTTCTTTCAGAACATCATCTGGGTGAACCCCAAACGTGGGCCCGTATAGATATTCAGGCTTCTTCTCCGTCTCCTCTAATGTGTAGCGAGATGGAAAAACCGCATCTACACCCTTGTTCCATCGCATTCGGAAGTGGACGGCTGGCATCAAATCTCGATCGTCAGAACCGAATGTGAGAGTGTAATAGGTGCCTTTGGACAAGTGATCTCGGGGTTCGATGATGCCACGAGTGTGTGTCTCTTCGGCGGATGGTACAACTGTTCCATCGGCTCTTCGCTTCCTAACACTCGCATCTTGTTGGTACGACATCGAACGCTCTTTATGAGGAGTATCCTCGATGCCGTCGAGCTCCATTTCTTCGGGGTCGGAGGCATCGGCTTCTGATCCGAATTCCTCTTCTAGTCCCTCTTCAGGCTCATCTTCTTCCTCGATTCCCTCGTCGGCTTCATCGCCTGACCCAGCGACAAATTCATTATCTGAGGCTGAATCTTCTGTCGGGGCGCGCTTCTTTTTCCCCTTGCCAGGAATTTCCTGCTCAGCGGAGTCCTCATCATCACTGATCCCAGCTGCCTTAAATGGATCATCAACGTATAGAGCCCTGGGTCCCTTGAGGCGGCCAGACCTGCGGCCGGAAGGCATCTTGCTTAGATAGGTCGCGTCGTTGACGACAGCCAATGACACCAGTGATGTGCATGCGTAAAGCGTGTCAAATTGTCCAAAGCTCAGTAATATACGTTTTACTGAGCAATGCAGCTGCAATATTGTGTATTGAGACGTCCGCTATTTGATTTAGGAAATAGAGAAGCTTCAGCAATACGAAGGTCAAGGTATTGACGCTAGTCCCAAGATGGCTAGTTCTGTTGCCTTGGATTCTAGGCACCAACCGATTAAACCCATCGAATCGTGGGCTACATACGGAGTACGACATACCTCATTGTAGAACTAGAAAATGACCACTTGCAGAATTGACACCTAAAATGATCGCTTTTGAGGCCAGGAACGGCTGTCTTTTCACCCATAAATTTGGACATCCACCCCTTAACCGCTCACTGTACCTAAACTAAACCCTTCGATATAACCCTCCGACCTTCGCTTTTTTCTTCTTGTTTCCTCCCAACCCTTTTTTTCATTATGCAGCAAATATCTCTCCAAGGACCGGGCTAGCTGTTGAACGTTTTTGATCGCACGTTCCATTATGTCTGCAAATCATCAACTTGGAACTCGCTAACACTTCTCAACTCTCAACAGAGAAATCGAGAAATTTCTTCCTCATTGGAGGCCCAATGACCTTCGTCGGAAAGTTCAGTGGATTCATCATGCCGATAGCATGCCTGTCCTTCTACTACAGTGCCGACCTAGAAGACGACGAGACACTGAAGGCATAGAAAAATGAAGAGATATTCAAAGATGCCTCAGACTGGGCATGCCTCAACGACAATAATCTCTTCAATTTCGGCGATGACTAGCAGCTTATATGCGAGGTCCTACACGAGATAGCTGGCCCAGTGGCATTAAGTGAGAAACGGTACACCTCTCCCGATAGTTTGAGTTGTTCTGCAAGGAGTTGAAGGAGAATATCTCTAGCGCGAAGTAGGATTTCCCTGTTGATTGAAAACAAATAGAAAGCCGGGATAAGATTATTGAGAATCATGCGAGTAGTCTGCACAAGGTCATTGCCGAAGTCTATCTTCTCATCGCGGATCAGGAAGCCTTCCAAACTAAGCGACTTCGGCTGCTCTATTTGATAAACGGAATATCGTCTGAGAGGCTCGTGTCGACCCCATGATTGGCAGATACTATACGACATTATCAGAGCCTTATACGAACCCCGTTGATCCTTACGGGTTTTCTACTGTTGGTGAAAAGTATCAGGTCGGTCAATGGGGAATTGGGAAAGGACTATCAGTCGTCCGAGCATAGAAGGGTGGCTTAACAGGCTTGGAACAATCTTGAATAGCTTCTCAGGGTCAAGACCAAAATTAGAATAGGATTTCGATTCTTCAGTTTGAGTTGAGGAGTAAATGTTAGTTACAATTACTGTGGTGCATAACGCGGTAGACAGATCGTCCTCTCGGTGACATTATAAACTGTATGTCGCAAAGTCATTGGCATAAACCTGAATTTTAAGCTCATGAGATCATAGAAGACCAATAAGGTAGGGCAAATATGGCCCGCCCAGCCGCCCCGGGGCCTACGAATCGGATAACGTCAACTGGCTCCCTCCACACCTTCGGGCTTGACGAAGTGTAACCTTATCACCAACCACACTTCCATCATGTCCTCAAATGCTAGTCGCGGGCCATCGCATAGTGGTTTCCTACATGAATATGTAACTAATAATCGCCCCATTCTTCTCCATGACAAGCTAACATTTGCAGGCTCCCAGACTTGTGGCATTCGAGTTCACCCCACCAACAGGGGGGATCAATATGACAAACAGCCTTATCTTCATAGGCGGACTGACAGATGGATTTTCCACTGTTCCCTATGTGTCCAAGCTAGCTAACGCTCTAGAGGACACCGACTGGTCGGTCTTCTCTACCCTACTTTCGTCCTCCTATGCCGGATGGGGAGTCGGAAGCCTTGATCGCGATGTAGAAGAAATTGGGCAATGTGTGCGGTTTGTTCGCGATCTCAAGGCGTCGCGCCAACCCGGTGCAGTGACAACAGCCGGAAAGATTGCGATCATGGGGCATTCGACTGGAAGCCAGGACGTACTCCACTACCTTTATTCGCCGAATCCCTTGCCGCGGAAGGAGTTTGGTTTTGGCATTCAGCACTTGGTCCGCCCTGCGCTGGATGGTGCTATTCTACAAGCGCCTGCCTCTGATAGAGAGGGTCTGCAAGCTATTATCGATGCTTCTCCAGAGCCCGACGAGCTCAGAAAAGTCTACGATCAGCTTGTGCGCTCGGCCAAGGAGCATCCATACACATCAGATAAGAACGACTCAATCCTCCCAATGAACCTGACTGCGAAGCTTTCTTATCCGGCCGACACGCCTCTTAGTGCCCGGAGATTCTTGAGTCTAGTCAGTCCTCATAGCCCCGACGACCCATCTGATGACGATCTCTTCAGCTCGGATTTGAGTGATAAGCGTTTGCAGGAGACCTTTGGCATGGTGGGTACGCAGGGCATTATCACGTCAAAGCTATTGGTTTTGTATTCTGGAGAAGATGAATATTGCCCGCATTGGGTGGACAAGGAAAAGCTATTGCGGAGATGGCAGCAAGCCATCGAAGCGGGAGGCGCCAAATGGGATACAAACAGCGGGATCGTTCCTGAAGCCAGCCACAATGTTCATGCCGAAGGTCAGCAGGATCTCATTGATCGAGTTCTACGATACCTCAAGGCCCTCTGAGCGCTGAAGGTTGATGATATTGAAGCATATAAATGTGAAATCCAGAAGGCAAGAGAACGTTGAATTGATACCGACAGTAAACAGGTCATTCAAACACCACCCAAAAGTGCACGGGTTGAGAATAACAGAGGTCAGAAAGGGGTATATCACAGCACGGGCAGTAGGCAAGTCCAGGCATGATACCATGTTGGATTTGAGACGAAGATGAATCGAAGCATTGGGGCACCAAAGTTCCAATGGTATGGCCCGTTTAGACCTTCACCCACAAGCTCATTACACCTTTGAGGTACTCGACAATCTCGGATCCACCCAGCTTACTCTCGCCGTACAGGCGGTCGACGAAGGTAATCGGACACTCGGACACCTTGTAGCCCATTGCCTTAGCACGGACCATCATCTCCATCTGGAAGCTGTAGCCCTTGCTCTCGGTTTTGAGGATAACCTTCTCCAGCACTGGCTTTTTGTATAGCCGGAAGCTTCCAGTCAAGTCACTCACACCGGGCATCAACATGACGTCCGCGATGAGGTTGGCAGTGCGCGAAGTGAACTTGCGGAACAAGTCCCAGCCGTAGACACCACCCTTGATATCTCCCCGGTTGGCATATCTGGTTCCGGTCACAATGTCGGCGTCGGTCTCTTTTTGAATTCGGATCATCTCAGGGATGAACTTGGGGTGGTGGCTGAAGTCAGCGTCCATGATGATAACAAAGTTGCCGGTGGTATATTTCAAGCCGTGGACGTAAGCTGTACCCAGACCGAGCTTTCCCTCACGGGGCTTGAGGATGATGTGTTCGGGCCCATAGAGTGTCTGGAGCTGCTTCGCGATCTCGAGGGTGCCGTCAGGGGATCCATCGTCGACGATAATCACCTCCCAATCCAGCTTCCTATAATTAAAAAACCACAAGTTAACCCCAGTGCTCTTGGGTCATATCAGAGCGAGCGCATACTCCTCATTGAAGGTCTTCTGGATCAACCAGATGATAATAGGGAGGTTCCTCCGCTCATTGTAGGTGGGAAGAATGACCGAGTACTTGTTCTCGGTCGCCATTGTTGAAAACCCACAAGTCAATTAATAAAGTAAGGAGGGTAAAAGATCCGAGCAAAGATCATATAAAAAAAAGAGAAAAGAAAAGATAGGGAACGTATGGCTGACAGCTTGTTGCATTCGGCAACGCCAGATCGCGGCCAAGTCGCCAGATCCGGCATCCACCGCCTGGCAGAATCCGATAGCTTATCGGGTGTTTTGCTTCGACTTCAATGGATTAGCATACATGCTCTGCTTTTCAGTCTAATTGATCTCAAAAATACTTCAAAGGTTGTAGAGATGGATTCAGTACCAGGCAAGCACATTCGGAATATCTCCAAGTGTAAGCGCTCACTTCATTACCACCTAACCGACTGTCCCTTACTGATTGCCTATGCAGCTTCTCGGCCCCGCAGCTCGACAAGAGGTCCTTTAGATGCATCGGATGAGTTAGTACATCGCCTTCCACCGCTATATCCTTTTTCTTACACGATCCAGTCCTCTCGCTCTCCCCGAAACACCCACCTCGCCTGTCAAACACAAATCAATGCTTGCTGCCGACAACGCCTTTTCTGGGGCATCCTTCTATGAGTTAGACCCGCTTGCGCCAGACGATCTACCTGAACCTTTAGAAAAAGACCTCTCGTTTCTACTCCGGCATAGCAACTTCCATACCCTCTCTCATCTTGAAATCCCTCTGCCACTGCGATCCGAATTCCTAATCCTCAACCCAGGGGAACCTTTGTCGACTACTCTAGGCACCCTAGAAAAGCTATTGGCCGAGGGTCGATTCCTCATTGCGGCGCATTTCTCTGCATCGATTTTGACTTCGTCTTTAGTATCTCCGACGGATATAAAGATCATCTTCTCCCTTTTCTACACGCGGCTAGCCTGTTTGGATCTGTCGGGCAATACAGTTCTCGCAGCACAGGAATCGAAGGCCCTGGAAGATTTGAGTTCAGCATTCTATTATATCGATCTCAAGCTTGAATCGGCTCCAGTCGATGCTGATTATAACCCAGAAAATGACGAAGAATATGAACAAGATCCTCGTCATATTGTTCCATGGCCGCTTCGCGTACTGGCCGTGAGACTCCAGAGTATAGGATTTGGTGATCCTCGCCGAAGCATTGGTGGTTTGTACGAGATCGGCCTCGAAGCGCGCCGAGAGATCATGAGAAGCGAAGCTACTGAAGCTGAGCGAGAATTATGGAAACAGCGATTGGCAGATCTTGGGATTAGGAGCGTGAATGCACTCATAGAGATGCGTGATTTCGATGCAGCCAGGAGATCACTTGATAACCTCCGGGTACCTGGGCCGGAGTCGAACATCACAAAGTTGAGGAAGGCACTTTTGCTTTTGCGGATTGGTGATCTGGACGCAGCAAGTCAGGTATTTGGTGACGCCAATGAAGCGAAAGAGGCTGGTTTATTAAAGCCTTTGATAAGCATGTCGGATGGTCGCTTTGCCGATGCAGTGGCCGAGTGGCGTATTCTCGGGGAGGATAGGACAAGGACGGACGGGGCTCTGGTAGCTCAAAATCTGGCTGTGTGTCTTCTGTACACTGGACAACTGGATGAGGTATTTGACCCCTAGCCGTTTAAATGGTGATTTGAACCTGTTGACTGATTGTTCTTAGTCTCGTCGGCTCCTCGAGGCCCAGGTCACATCCAACCATTCGTTTGGTAGTTTGATATTCAATTTGTCGACGGTCTACGAGCTTTGTAGCGACAGTGCAACTCGCATGAAGGGACGGCTAGCTGATACGATATCAAAACAACCTGTCATCGGGCAGACAAATCTAGATCGGCCGAACTCAGATCTGAAGTTATAACGCTTTAATTTGAAAATCACTTCGCCCTGTGGGCCATTGAATTCCTTTCTGCGCACGATCTAATAATAATTTATACTCTGTGAATGATGTCCGTCTGGTAATGAAGTGACGTTTTCCCAACCAACGCCATGCAATGAAAAGAACGCCACTAAATGCTCTTGTCCAGAGAAAGTCCAGTCCGACATGTACTCATGTACTCATGTACCCATGACTTATGCACTCGACGCACTTGGCTCCGGCTTAGGAGGGGTTTTCTGCTTCGGTCGTTTAATGATGATCCTATCACCTTCCCGCTCCCAGCGGAGCTTCTCTTTCTCGACCAATTTCTCCCATGTCCAACTCTGTTCGTCTCCGGTGCAGCCGCCCAAAATCCAGCTAATATGCACGCTGAGATAAGCACTGCCCACGGCCTTGAGCGCATGCCTGCGAACTCGGTCTGCAGCCCAATTCATCACTGCGCGGATATGAGAATCCACACTGTTGTGTAACTGCCAGAAAACCACCCAATTATCGTGGATCAAGGCAGCCAAGACCTTATCCACTGTCTGCGACTGATAGGAATGCTCTTTCCGCGCCCGAGCACGCAGTTCGTATGCCGCAATCATATCTCCTTGCCGACAGGCATAATCAAGAATCAAGTATGTAACCAGTTCGTTGGCTTCAGCGCCGGGTAGTGGGTGAGATGGGGAGTGCAGTTTATCCAGAACGTATCGGAGAGAGGGGAAGTATGACGGTGGGTGATGCGCGAGAATAGACAAGCGAATGGAGAAGACGTGAACTCGCTGTGAGAATTCTGCCGGTGTAGTTGTGGCTGTTGCCAGAACGGCTTCGCGCAGCTTCCGGAGGGAGAGAAGGAGTGTGGATAGCTCTGTTGCTGGCGAGACTTGCTTCTGTGCGGGGTTTGATTTCAAGGGCGACCGGGAAGCGGGCGGATTGGAAGTCGCATCGTTGGAGGGACTTGTTGGAAGAGAGGCCAAGGCTGCATCGAGGTCTTTCGAGTGATGGGCACAGAACCGCATGTATCGATCGACTATATTATCGAAGTACTGCGTCTGGATCTTATGGTCCAACAGTCTGCGAATGTTAGCATGCTTGACCCGGGAGAGTGCGCATGTCAAACACACTTCTTGTCCCCCTTTGAAACAAATCCGACATTTTCCAGAGAGTCAGATACTGGGCGTAAGCGACTCATTTTGCCATGTCCATGTGTTGACATGTGTTGACATAGTGTATGAATCAAGTGTGGAGTTGACATGGTGTTTGTCTTGTTTGTTTCCGAGGCTTTTCCCCAACAGGACGATTTCCCTCAACTGCCCAACGCCTGGAAATTTCTCGTTCTTTTTTATCTTGTCTATATTTATTTCTGCTTTTTCCTTGATTTGATTTTTGTATGGATTTCATTTGCTGACTTGTCTTACATATTCTTTTGTTGGGCAACTTCAAAACATTCCTGTAACTCATTGCATACTTGCATATCACATGTGATTATGCCTCATCAACGTCGCCCAATTGAATCTCAGAAAGTGACGGTAGATAGTCAGACTACGAGGATGACGGCTGTCGGCGAGGAGGCTCACGAATTGGTAAAACGACTTCTTCGTTGGGATGATCTACCTCACTGGCAACGCGACAACCATCACATCCATTCTGGATATCGGCCCGCCTCGTCCTCATTTTTAGGTTCATTCCAATCGCTGGGTTACGTTCACAATGAGACGGTCAATATCTACACCCACCTCTTGCCAGCACTGATGGCTGCCCCCGCTGCATACCAGCTCTACCAGTTGCTTTCTCCGCGTTACCAGGATGCGGCCGATTCTGATATCCTCGCTTTTTCCTGTTTCTTTGCGGGGGCTGCCTTCTGTCTTGGCATGTCCGCAACCTATCACACCATCTCAAACCATTCACCTGTGGTTGCACGCATTGGAAATGCACTCGACTATATCGGTATCGTGGGACTCATCGTGGGAAGCTTTGTGCCTAGTATCTTCTACGGATTTTACTGTACACCCGATCTCCAGCACAAGTACTGGGCCATGATCAGTATCATTGGGCTAGGCTGCGTGATTGTATCCGCGTCTCCCCGGTTCCGCACCCCACGCTGGCGTCCGTTCCGCGCTACCATGTTTGTTGGGATGGGCTTGTCTGCTGTCTTCCCCATGATCCATGGGGTTCTTCTCTTTGGAATTGACCGCATGCAGCGGCAAGTCGGTCTGAACTGGGTCGTTTTTCAGGGCTTCTTGTATATCCTTGGAGCCGCGATTTATGCGGCCCGCGTACCTGAGCGACTTATGCCCGGGAAATTCGACATTGTGGGGAGTTCGCACCAAATATTCCACGTGCTGGTGGTCTGCGCAGCAGTAGCTCATCTGACAGGGTTGTTGAAGGCATTCGATTATCGGCACAGCGGGGCTGCCGAAACCTGTCAGATTCCACGCGGCTGAGTCAGGGTCTGGAGCAACACAAGTTCGAGGTTGGACAACATGCTCATGGCGTTTTTAAAAGGTAGCATGAAATGGAATGTTCACGTTGTAGCGTACGTGGCGCGGCTTACAACAAATTATCTCGAGTGTCAAAGGGTCCCCCTGCTGACGGTGACTCGAATTAGTATGTGCAACAATGACACAATGACGAAGAAAGGAATGAAGTGATGAGCGCATAATTTACTTACAGGGACTAGACCCGGTCAGCCGATTAGAAAGAGATGTTTTTTTACTTCTATTTCACATGGTGCCCAGCGTTGTCCATTCGAGGCTATTGTACTTGTGTTCCAGAGAGCAGGCCCCAGAGCGACAAGACACCAATAGCCCTTGTTAGTAAAAGGTTCATTCGGTTCTCCAATAAGAAACTTGACCCCGAAATTGGCGTTTACGATGTTGCATCAGGGTGTGACGGCCAACAAAAGGACCCTAGCCGGTTTCTCCTGGGGGACCCTGTTTTCCCATATCATGGGCAATGTTCTAAAATAGCGAACGCTGTGAATCAAAAGAACTTCCCTTTTGCCAGATCAGGTTGAATCAGATTCGAGAATAATGAGGGAAGATGCTCCTTTTAACCTCGGGATAACGGTGCCACTTGGCGTCCCATGCGTGGTTGATCAGATGGAAGCATCTGGGGTTTCACAGCGGCTGACCTCTGTATGCGGCTGCCGTCGGTACTGGATTGAATTCCAGAGTGACATTACTTCTCTGAAGCTTGAGCTTGTTTATATATATACAAGAAGTGGGTGTAGAGAGGGTGTGAAGCGTCTACCTCATTGGACGTGTGCGGTATCATCGCGTTGATCCTAGATTTCTATCTCTAATTTCCTTTTTCCTTTCCTCTGTTACCCTTCTTTCCATCTATATCCATATATCACCGAACCCCGGGCTATAGGTAGTGTCATTATATCGTATTGGGATAGCCTGTTTCACACCAACTCCCCGTCCACCAGCACCAAACAGACAATGCTTGCAGAGTCCAATGGCAGCCCATATGCCGGCGGAGATACACCTAAGCTCCGAACCGCGTGTGAAAACTGCAGGCAATCCAAGGTGAAATGCAACCTGTCTGGCAAGAGTGTCTGTACTCGGTGCCTGCGTCACGGCCTACAGTGCCAATATGGATTTGCAAATCGATCCGGTAAACCAAAGGGTAGCAAGAACAGAGCCACCCTCCGCAAGCTAGGCCAGTTGCAAGAAGAGAAGTCCGCGATGCGCAGCTTTCGAGGTAGTCGGCTCGTTGCCCCTATGGCCGACATGGAACCGCCAGTCGGGAATAGCTATGGCAGTCATATTCCCGACCCAGCAATCGACAACGACGTAAGTTTTCCTCTGACCAATTCGGTATGTTTTTAATAAGTGCCGTCGTGTAGGTCTGTTTGATATCAAACCAGCCAGGCTTCTGGGAAAGTCCCCGAAGCTTCGGCAACACAGCAACTCTAGAGTCATCCATCTGTCCCGGACAGTTGACGACAGTGGAGAGCTCTCCATTCACAGATCTTGTGGATCCATGTCCTGCTCTCCCAGCCGGCCTGGGATATCCACATACGCCCGTGACGCCGACATTTCTGTCCGGGGACCTGGCTGACAGCATGGCCAGTCCGTCTCTAGCCGGCTCCGTGGCTTCGCCGTATCCGATCTCGCCATGCGAGTGTGTGGACATGCAGCTATTCCACATGGACCGGCTGAACCACCTACTCGCTGGATCCATGCCCCTGCGGCTGGACCACAGTCTGCAGACAATCAAATGCACATTCTGCGCCTGTCAGATGTTCCTGCAGTGTACTAAATGCGCGAAAGACAGCACGAACCTGCTGCTCAGTATTTCAGTGCTCAATCTCACGCTCCAGCTCTTTGAGTACTGGGTTTCGCGGGAGACGTCTCGCGCACCGCGGCCAGAACATGGCGTCGATATTCGCTACGGATACTATGAGATCTGCCACGAGGAAAACAGACAGATACGCAACTTCCTGCTCCGGGGTCTGTTGTTGCAGTGCCGGGATGTATTGCTGGCCCTGAAAAGCACTGCTAATGCTGCCGACGTTCTGATCTCCAAGTTGGACCATGAAAGTTCATCGGAATCAAAGCTATTAGATGAGCACATCGGTCACTGGTCTCCTGCGGAGCATATCGGCTTATTTCCCGACTTGGATATTGATATTCCGAGCACACCCAGAAGTGAAGGGCTGCTTTCCATTATTGCAGGCTACGAAGCTACGGTGTCGGCATTCTTACAGTCGACTTCATGGGGAGAGTGTATCTGTGGATCTGGGCGAGTGATGCATGATGAGTCTCTCTGAATTATACCCACATATGGGAGGTCAACTGTTTTTGTTGTTCTATACGCTAGGGGGGGTAGAGTTGGATTCACAAGCTGGACAGCAAACGCAGATCGGCTATTTAAGAAAATCGAAAAACTTCGCCTATATACGATAGAATAGTGAGCAAAGTAACCAACTAACTGCAATATCAAAATAAATAGTCATACCCCATCTCTCAATGTATACCCCACAATCTCGGTCCCGGTGAGCCTCGGCGATCCCAGAGCCGAGAGGTTGTATAAGACCTTCCCCTCTTACAAGCCCAATGCCCACCTTCAATTTACTCAATAGTTCCCAAAATGGCTCCCTTCGACCGTCTCAACCAAGTTAACGAGCACCTGAACTACCCGGCCGGTCTCCTGGCAGGCCAAGTAGCCATCATCACCGGCGCAGGCCAAGGCATCGGCGCGGAAACAGCACGACTCTTCGCAAACGAAGGCGCCAAGGTCGTAGTCGCTGATATCGACGCCAGTGAGATCCATTACACACTGAAATTTGTACATATCTAACAAACAAATAGAAAAAGCCAACGCCGTCGCTGACGCGATCAACTCCGCAAAGGCCGGCCGCGCTCTCGCCGTCGTCGGCGACGTCCTCGACAGCAACTACATCACCGAACTGGTCAAGAAAGCTGCCGAATTCGGCAATGGCAAGATCCATATTATTGTGAACAACGCCGGGTTCACGTGGGATGGTGTTATTCACAAGGTGGGACATATACTACTTACCAGCTACAATGTTAATTATAGCATCCCACTAACGAATTACAGATGACAGACAAGCAATGGGAAACCATGCTAGCCGTCCACAACACGGCGCCCTTCCAGCTCGTGCGCGCCGCAGCACCCTACTTCCGGGTCAAAGACCAAGAGCCGCGCGTAGTGATCAACATCAGCAGCACCAGCGGCATCCACGGTAATGCGTAAGTACCCGACCCCGAACTCCCAGCCCCCAATTCCAATCCCCACTCTTCTCTTCCTCGCCCAACAACAAGCACTTACTACATTATTAAATACCAAATCCTAAAATCCTAAATAGAGGCCAAGCAAATTACGCCGTCGCCAAAGCCGGCGTCGTCGGGCTAACCCGCACAATCGCCAAAGAATGGGGCCCATCCTTCGGCGTGCGGTCAAACACCATCGCCTTCGGCTTCGTAACTACACGACTGACGGCCGCCAAGGAAGAAGGCGCGTTCATCACCACGCCTGACGGCACGAAGGTTGCCCTTGGAATCCCGGGTAAGCAGCTTGCAACTAAAAAGGGTTCCTCTGCGGACCAGAGTCAGGGTCAGGAGAAGAAGCAGATTGCGCCTGCGTACCCTGATATTCCCCTGGGTAGGCCGGCGAGCCCTGTTGAGGCGGCGAGGGCGGTTCTGGGTGTTGCGTCGCCTTTGTTTTCTTATGTTAATGGTGAGACGATTCGGGTTACAGGTGGAAGGAATATGTAGATTTTGTATGTATATATATCCAGGTTGCGGGCTGGATCTTGAATAGTATATATCTGCTTCATTAAATGTGTATGTGTATATAGATATATATATCGTGTTGAGATTGTGAGGTGTATGTATATGTCACCCTGCTGCATGTTGTATATGAGATCAACCACGAGCTGTACAGGGTTAGTACTGTAAAACCCCATCCAAACCCATACCGTCAACCCGGAAAGGATCTGTCCCGGCCTGCGTGCCACTCAGGCAGCCAGCGATATCACAGTGGCGCAAGCCATCACACAACGAAACACAAAGCATCATCCCAGGCCGAATCGAGTCTCGGCCGTTGTCATACGGCGCAACGTCGCACAACAGCGTACTAGAAAAGAGGTTGGGAAGACGTTAAACGTTACAAGGAATGCAGCGCAGGTGAGATTCGGGAATTGTAAAAAATCTGCTGTAATAGAAATGCAGATGCAGTGGTGTAGATTATCAAGTAAGTATTCCTCTCTTGCCACACCGAGGTATCATATCGTAAGAATCAATCAAAAGGGAACAAGTCCCGAAATGTCCCGCCAATGCGAAAAAAAAAAGTCTATGCACATATGAGTAGAACGAGATCACACCCTTAGGTCGTCAAAATAACAAAAAGCCGTCCCTAAAAGATGAACAGAGAATAAAAAACGAACAAGCGTCAACGCCGTGTGAAAATGACCAAATACACCAATCCGAAAAGAATAAACAAGAGCCCGTATTTCATCAGCCCTCCCAGGGGCGTGTCTTCAAATCATGCTTCCCAGTGTATTATCACGCCAGAAAATGGGAACGTAAAAAGAACCTCCAGGTATTTGGAAATATTAAAACAGTAAGAAAGGAGACCCGGTCGCAAGGGACACAGGACTGTGGTCAAACGGTCCATGCAAGGTCGCGGTCGTTAAGCCAGGGTAAAGCCGTGGTCCAAGGGAAAGATGGTAAAGAAATATGTCCAAGGGAAAAGAAAGCTGGTAGCCGAGTCCAGTGGATCATGATCAACGCGATCAACTTTTTGTTCGGTAGCTTTTTGAATCCGCTCGATGGCGGAGGGAGGAGAGAGAAGAGCAAGGGCCCGGAGATATGCGAAAGGAGGTACCCGCAGAGCATTCGATGAAAGGAAACGTAGAGAAGAGCGTGAAGTCATGCAGCTGCGAGGCAAGGAGCAATTAGACGGAGATCTCGAGGCCCTGGAGGTTAGGGTGCATGAGGCCGTAAGAAAAGGGATCCGCGGGAAAGAAGGGTTCCGCGCAGACAGAAGGGAAGCCCTTGTAATCGGGGATCTGCTGCGAGACTGCAGGCGACATGGTATCGAAATCCGAGTAATCCTCGGTGATGGCCGAACCGACGGAAGCAGCAGACTGGGAGAAGGCCGAGTATTGCGCGGAGTCCAAGGACGAGCCTGAGGTCTGGGCATACAGGGGTTCCATGGGGGCCATGAACAATGGCATCTGGGGCTGGGGAATGTAGTCGATCTGCTCCGGCACCCAGGGGGTTGGGACCATGGGATTCTCCGTGAAACGGGGGCACTCCAGAATGAGCTGGCGCAGCTCTGGGATGGAGATCCGCTTCATTGGGTCAATCTCAAAGACACGGCTGAGAATACTAACCATCTCGGAGGAGAGAGGCAAAATAGTTTTCAGGAAGAAGGGGTCCTTGAGGTAGGCCTGGAATGTGGAATCCTCAATCGAGGCACGTTTCCATGGATTGCGACCGCAGGTTAGATTGACCAGAATCACGCCCAGACTCCAGACGTCGTTGGCAGCGGACATGTAGCAGGACAAGGGTCGAGCGTTGGCTTGTTGGCATTCTGACATGTAAAGTTAGCGACGACCATAGTAAAGAGGGTGGTTGAGGCATACCAGGTGACATGTAGAAGGTGGAACCACATCCAAAGTCGGTCGTATAATAATCAGTCGTGGCCAGGCCAAAGTCGGCAAGCTTGACGGTCATTCCATTTTCGGTCACCAGGACATTCTCCGGCTTGAGGTCCCGGTGGTAGATTCCCAGCGTATGGCAAAATTGTACAGCGTCCAGGATCTGGAGGAACACACTCTTGGCCAAAAAGTCATTGCCGACAAAGTTTCCCTTATCGGTGATGTTTGAGAACAGGTCTCCTTCTGGGCAATATTCCATAACGACGTAGGTACAATCCACGGAATCCATGATGCGAACCAAGGGAACCACATTGCGGTGTTGGCTGGCCAGGTGGTGGAGTCTGATCTCGCGCTGCTGGAACTTGAGTTGGCGGGCATCCAGACCATCCTTGCAGAGAACCTTGACGGCATAGACCTCGTTGGTGTGAATGTCCACGGCGGTGTAAACGACGCCATAGGCTCCGACGCCCAGGACTCTGGTGAGTTCCAGCCGGTTGGCTAATACGAGTCCTAGGCGATCTTCGGGCGCATAGCGTCGGGGCACCGGCGAGGGTGGTGGTGTGGGTAGCATTGCCGGGTACATGTCCTTGGTGTAGAGGGGATCCAATGGTCCTCTCCCGGATGAGACGAGGAAAGAGTGAGATAAGAGAGAGAGCGCAAAGAGTCTGATCCAGGGAGATTAAGAGACTAAATCCACGGATATTCAAAAGGCATCCATTCCAATCCAATGGGGTTTTTAAGATGGTCCGATCTAGGTCCGTTTGGTCCGGTCTGGTTGTGTTTGATAGACGTCGAGAGAAGGAGAGAGTTGCACAAGGGACCAGGAAGTAAGAACAAATACAAGGATGAAAACAAAACAAAGAGAGAAGGCGAGGGAGTCGAGGTAGAAGAAAGGGATGTGAAATATACAAGGTCGCGAAGTCGAGAGAGAAGGAGGATTATTATAGAGATGTATCAGGCAGATGGCCGCCTCGTGGTTCGAGAAGAACAATAATAAAACAAACGGGAAAAGGGCGCTAGTCGAAAAGGAAATTATATTAAAAACCGAAAGAGGAAAGGATCGAATGAAAAAGAATTAAATAAAATCACAATAAAACCAAAATCAAAATCAAAATAATTAAATCTATGATGCGTACAAAAATACACACCTTGGAGTGGCACCTGGAGTGGCACTAAACCAGATTATTCCCCCAAAATAATAATAGGCCATGTGTACGAAGCGGTGTGCATGCCCGAGTGTGGTCGGACCAATCATTAGACCTCGGCCGGTCTTTCCTGCAGCCGCCACAACCGATGATTGGGCCATGGGATCATAACGATCGACCTGGACGCTGCAGAGTGTCTCCTATTTCCCCCCAATCCAGTTTCCACGCTGCACAAGGTTGTTCCGTTCTGGGCCTAGTGTGGCAAAGCTTTATCCACGTATCCCAACCCCTGTTCCCCCCAACGGTGTTTCTGCCTTGAAACCTCCTGACACACTGCGACACACTGCGACACACTGCCAACACACCCGCCACTCACATTCTGCCAATCAGGCCCCAGCCCCGCAAAGCTATGGCATTGAGATCTTGGTCCAAGCTACTCCTCCTTTGCTACCATGGATCGGAATGATTGATGCATCTGTCTGAACTAATTATGTTCTCTGTTGGTTATGAAGAGACCAGGTATCTTCTACACCGTCTTTGCACAGACACCCAACTCTATCCCACACCCCACCGAGTACTACTCCGTACTTGGTCTAGACACGCTAAACAAGTCCGAGAGTGAGGCGATGATGGAGGGGCGCTATGGCCAACCATTTGCCCGAACCGTTCGATTTTCGAGAAACCCCCTAAAGCCAGTGGAGGGCCAGTGGAGGGCCAGTGGAGGTTGGCGCTTCCCTGCTGACTAGTTCTGCACGGGCCATACACTTCATCTGCTTCTCCTGGCGCTAATGTACCTTGACCTTCTCGGACGGCTTGGAGGAAGCTCGTATTATTATTGGTGCTATTCTTGAGGTCGACCTCGTTCTGTTGGTTCTGGTTCTGGTTCTGTTCTGGTTCCGTTCTATGTTCTGGGTGGCTGGGCTACCTTTCTCTCGTAAGCACGGAGATGTACTCCATAGTTCCAGTACTCCGCACAGCCCCGGTAAGAATAGCCCCTGCAAACATAAAGTTGCCTCGTCGAGTCTTCAATCTCACTTCTTTGTTTGGATCTCACTTGCGTCATATACCAGGCAAGGGCCAAGGATTGATCCGAGTGATGGATTCAAACTGTATATTATATGCGTGTTGGATATTGTATATGGTATATGTTATAGTTGAGATGTGTCTGTTATGTTGTCTAGGTACTCTACATTGCGGTGAGCAACCAACCCTCTACCCAAAGCTCCCTAGATCGACGCCTGCCCGCATCCAGTCCAATCACCTGATAGAAAGCCCGGGGTTGCGATTCATCACATCCGTTATCGGTTCTCACCCGAAACCTGCCCATGCAGAGAGTCTCATGTACCTGTACCATGTCCGCTGTCTGACAAGATGTAGAAGCTGCCGACTCGTGTGATATGATATGTGCCATATGTGATTGTGATAAGACGCCCGTCCCTTTTGGTGTCCCGTGCCTGGCCTCCGACCATAGACTAATGTATTACCGGTAGTTATGTACCCCAGGATTAGCAATGCAGCTGGCTCGTCCAAAGAGCAAGCAATGCTCTCGTTTTCGCTCGGAACCGGGCCGTTGCTTTTTGCGACGTTGTTGCTTTTTTTGGTTCTGCGACCGGCAGATGTTGTGTTCGGGCGTGTGAGGTGTTGTAGCGTTGGTTTCGGCTTCTGGTTTCGGTCTACACCGCTATGATTAACTACGGAGACAGCATAGACGGTTACTGTACGACTGTGAGAGAATAGTGTACATACAATGTAACTATCTGCCAACTTATTGGAAACCAACTACTAACTCCAACGCAAGCATGATACTCAGCTGCAACCGCCGATCCCATCTCCCACCCAATAAGCACATTGCCCTCCTTTACGGAGTAATAACTACAGCTACCCTTCAATTGCCTCTTAACGCCCAACTCCCCAATGTGTAGATGCCCTCGCCCTGCAGGTGGCGGGACCCACAATATAAACACATCTCGACATCATGATTACTCGGGGCTAAGAAAACATGGCGCGAACATCCATGTCTAGTCCCGATCACAGCCAATAGACCAATAACCTGACGAAAGGGGGCCGGAGATTAAACGCCCGTCCTATTTGGGCGGAGTCTTTTGCCACGGGCGGTTTCGCTCGTGGCATTTGGATTTGCATTTGTCCTGGATTTCAGATGGTGGCAAGGGGCTCCTTTCTTCCGTTGATCGCCGTCGCCTTCTGGAACACTCCACTTGAAGCAGCCCATGGACTACAACGGAATTGTATGACCGTGCAAACATAGTTGAAATGGATATTGGATATTGAGATGATGACTACAGGTATGATGTACATTGTATACTAGGGATCGAGTACGTAGACCATTAAACACATGCAAGTAAATCACAGAACAGATATCCATTTCGCATTGCTTTTTCCGACCGTACAATATAACTACAATATACAACATACAACATACAGAAACAATTATCCCCAAGTAACAGTAACTAGCCAGACCAAAAGCAAATAATAACACAAACGCAGAAAAAAAAACAAAAAACACTCCATCGGCAGCCATCGGCATCCATCCAAATCTAAGCCCAAGCCCAAAGCCAATCCTCACCATCCTGCCATCTCCCATCCTCCCATTTGCCAACAATTACCTCGACGACACGTCTTCCACCCAATGGCCACCAACGGCCGGGAAACACGAGCGCAATTTGCAAAAGAACCCCGCCTTTTGCCGCCCCTAAGAGAACAGACCCGTGAAAGGAGGCAATAGTGCACTCTAGTGTCCTGTACTCCATTCGACATGCATTGCGCACCGTGCCAATCAGATAATCCCGCACCCACCTATCTATTATCCATTATCTATCTACGGACTATTATCTTCAATCTCCTAGTTAATAGTTCCTCCCATGGTTCAACCAAGATAGACTATCCCGAATCCAAGGTCATACCTCCCCACAATCAGAAACTCAGAACCGGAAAACGCCCAAGGTTTCGGCTAGATACCCACGAAGCCACGGGTGCAGACTGGCCTAAGACTGAGTTTGGCTTAGAGGCGATCTAGAACTTCTTACGGTTCTTACGTGGGCGTTGGCTACGTGGGTTTTCTGTTTTTAGTGGTCTCGCGGGGAGGGGAGGTCCGAGGGTTCGTGAGTTTGGTGTGTTGCCGTATTGGGATTGGATTGGATCTGGGCTTGAAGGTTTGGGGTTCTTTGTTTGGCATCATACGATGTGCTTGCAATTATACGATAGGTAGCGTGGAGTGGAGTTGAGTTTGATTAGTTGGTTACCTGGTTTGTACAGATCTATAGTTCCAGGGGCTTGGGTCGATAGGGGGCTAGGGCCGAAGGGAAGGGGGGCGCCGCGACGGGGGCCTTGTGTTTGTTGGGTGGTTCTTTGTTGGTGATAGTGATAGTGATAGTGATGAATGGATTATCGCGCGCTACCGATGTGCTGGGGCCTAGGTACGGAGTAGAGCTAGGTTGTTTTTGGTAGGAGCTGGTTGGGTTTCTTTGTTCGATACTGCGCTAGGTTTATGCTCTAATGAAAGGTTGGATAAATCCTAAGCCACTCCCGGTTTGGCAGGAGTCCTACAACATGGTCCGAGGATGGACAGGGGTTGCTTTGTGAAAATGTTACATATGGACTTGATTTGAACCTAGTTACTGTTCCATATGGACAAAGAATCCCCTCATAGATCAACCTCCCCGATAACGCCGATCCTTCCGAGCTGCGCCGTCCCAGGACCAGGGTTGGACCCTGGTCAACGAATCAATGCAAATCCTTGTTCACACCCTAGGGGCCAGGAACGGGTGCTTCAATGCCTCGGCAGGCGTGATCCGTTTCTCAGGGTTGAGACTCAAGCACCGGTCGAGGAGGTCCAAGAACAAGCTCAGTTCTTTAACCTCGGAATCTGGCATCCCGCGGGTTCCCTGTGCCATGAGGCGCGTCTTCAAGTCCCGCGTCGGTTTCTTAAAGTCCACAATCTTGGTGTGCAGGCGGCCGGTGATCTTGTCTTCCTCCACGCTGTGGAAGTTGAGCATTTCATCAAAGTGGTGAGGCGACAAGGTTCCGCGGCGAAGCAGCTTCGGCGGGTACTTGCCCCGGCACTCCATGATGGACCGAAGCATCTGGTTGTTGTTTCGCCCCGTGAAGAGGATCTTGCCCGTGTACAGCTCAAAGAGGGTACAGCCAATGGACCAGACATCGATGGCGTAGTCGTAAGGGATACCCAGGATGATCTCCGGGGCACGGTAGAAACGACTGACGAGGTAAGGCGTAATCTCATTGTCAGAGGCCGGCGACGCCGAACCTAGATCACAAACTTTCAGAATGTTGCGTTGCTCGTTCACAAGGAGATTATCTGGCTTGAGATCTGCATGCAGGATGTTACACCGCCGAAGGTGACACAGCCCAAGGAAAATCTGCTGGCCGTAGGCCCGTACCGCGCGTATGTTCAAGCCAATGTCCCTACCGAACCTTTTCAGGACCTCACGCAGGTCCATGCTAAGGTTCTCAAACACCATACACAAGTGGCCCTTGTGATCGAAATATCGGTCGAACTTGATGAGGTGCATTTGGTTTAGCGGGTCGGCTTCCTGGAGTTGCTCGAGGATGCCAATTTCCTTCATACCGGCCTTGCGCATGATGGCGTTCTGGCGAATGATCTTGACGGCAACCAGACCCCCTGTCTGCGTGTCAGTTGCACGTACGACGGACGAGAACATTCCCTTGCCAAGATTCTGATGGACATGGTATCTTCCGTTGATCAGCTCTCCCAGTCGAACGGCGTAATAGCCCTCCGAATCATCCCAGTTATCCATCATGCTGACGTCTAGTTCCCTGCCCTGGGGTACAGCTGTGGCCGAAGCATGCGCCGGCTTGGCATCAGGTTCTTCCTCTGCGAACATGTCATCGTCGTCATCTGCAAACATATCGAAGGCCTTGGTCATCGGCGGTGGCACTGGGGGAGCATCAGGGAGGAGGATATCTTGCTTGCCAGTCTTAGTTTCATCGTATGCTGCAGACGAAATGTCGTCCTTTCCATCCTGAACATTGCCATGTTTTTGTCTTTCTTCCTTTGTATCAAGGGTTGGATCATAATCAGCAGCAGAGGACTCATCCTTGTCAGTGCCAACAGGCGCATTGGCCTTGACCACATCCATATCTTTTCCAACGAAGCCAGGAAATGCCTCCCCGGGTTGTTCGAAGGGGGATGCTCGCGGAGAATCTATTGAGTTTCCAGGCGTCAGTTTCGATACCAGGGTAAGCTTGTCCGAGAGAAACATACCAGATGCTTCCTTTGCGCTAGTTGGCTCAGTGCCAGGCGTAGATGAATCCGTTTCAACCTCGACGTTCAGTGCTTTGAGATGTAGAGGCGTCGCTTGGCTTCGGTGTTTCGCCCGAATAGCTTCACGGCGTTTCCGACGAGCTTCAAGTGCAGCAGCTTCGTCAATGGGCTCAGCCAGCTCCGGCTCTTGCGCAAGCTCTGGGTTAGGGGTTTCTCTGGGATGGATATTAGCAACACGTTCTTTTTCGCCAGCAACAAAATAAACATACTCGTCAGCCACATGAGCTTTCAGATTAGAAGAAGCCTGCACCTGGTTCTTTTCTTTTTCAGCACCAAGCTTCAAGTCCGAAGCTCCAACCGAAGCCTTTCCGCGTTCCCTCACCAACTGTTCAGTGGGCAAGCGCCTTCCATTATCCGCTGAAGACCTGGCATTAACATTTGTATCAAGTTCGTCGCCTGAATACTGCTTGGGTTTTCTCGATTCCCGGTAAGGGGATCGAGAGCGGCTGCGGGTGCGCTGCCGCTTGTCCTTGTGTCGGTCATTCCGGTCGTAATCATCACTGTATCGTAGCGCTTCTCCGTACGTCTCTTCGCGGTCATAGTCGTAGTATGAGTTCGGGCGCCTGTTCGGACCAGGTCTGTCACGCCGTCTGTCGTCATACCTAGACCTGTAGCGCCGCGGAGGCTCATTGCGGGGTCGCCGGTCGTAGGATCCATCATAGGACTCGGGGTCGTCGAGACTGCGCTTGGTCTTATTCTCTCTGTACGGGGAGCGAGAGCGGGATCTCGAGTGGGACCTGGTCCGCGACCTCTGCCGGGGTGGCGATCGAGTGTCTTTCAACGAGGCGGGAGATCCGGGCGCAGAGGATGGGCTAGCTCTGGTGGGACGGTCAACGCTGGTGCCATTAAGAGGAGGTTGTGACGCAGTTGCCTTCGTCTCTGGGCCTGATTCGACGATCTCACCCTCAGAGGGGACCGATGGGGACCTCGACCTGGGAAGGGACATGTTTACGTTCGAGGGATTCAAACGACACGTATGTACAGTACTTTTCTCTTGGGTTCACTTCACTCAGCTTTTGGAGTGAAGCTTCAACAACAAAGCTTAGTTAGCAAAAGCGCCAGCGACAATAAGTCTTCTCAAAGGGTTTGTGAAATCCAACCGGCTGTAAGAGGCCTGCCTTCACACCAAAGCCTTGCAAAAGTGATTAAAATCCCAGGCGCATAGCTTTCTGAAGAACAGGCTTGAGAAGTAGATAAAAGCACGTGCAGGATGTCGATGACAGCAAGAGAACGATTGAAAAGCCATGGCGAGTTGCTCAATGGTCGATAAGGCAGAATCGACGCTAGTCTGGTTGAAGTAGGCGGTGGATTGAAGTTTTTGCCGTCTACCCTGTGGTGTATCTCCGCGGGGAATATAACTTTTGGATATGGCACTAACCATATATAGTCTAGCCTTAGGGTATCACCAATGCTAAATTTATGTAATCAGTGTGATTGCAGCACAACATTTGTGTATTTTCTTGAAATAATACCACATTTTATACCGCTAGTAACATTCACAAAAATAGCCCGGTCCTCGCCCCAGCCATAGAAGGTATGGATAAGCACCCCTCATGTAAATTTTTCTTCGCCAACGCCGTCTAAACACCCCGCGCTATCAAGACTCTTTCCAACCCGCTCTCCCAGTTATTTTATTCGGACAAAATGGGTGGTATCGGCAGAGAAGGTTCGTATTACCTCGTATTCTAGTCCTTGGAATCCTGTTCACTAATACCTTATGATCTACAGGTGGCAAGGCTAAGCCCTTGAAGGCAGCCAAGAAGGAGAAGAAGGAGCTGGATGAGGATGAGCTCGCTCACCAGGCCAAGCTCAGGGCTGGTATGGCTTTTGACACACTCTTCACGAAGTCAGTTACTGATTTCCACTAGATGCCAAGGCCCGCAAGGACATGCAGGAAGCGGCCAAGGGCAAGAAGGGTCCTCTCAACACCGGCCAGCAAGGCATCAAGAAGTCCGGCAAGAAATAAACGGATCGAATACTCCTCGATAAATCGCTTGCCAACAATCCCCCAACGAGCCTTGACACCAGGTTTCTTGAGTCCATATTCACGACCTACACGAGCCATGTACAATGAGCGAGCGGAGGATGGGTGGCTGTGTGATCGCGTCAGCATCACTGCACCCATAGTTATTTTCTATGGGTCTTCTGTATATCTTTAGCCACCAATACCTATTTCGCGCTTGATCGCTTTTCACATACGAGTTTCCTGTTTTTAAAAAAGCAATGAGATTAATCAGACTAGAATACATCAACATTAACCGCCACAGCTTGGGCTTCCGAAGTGGGTATCATCCTGCCATGTAGGCTGCCAATGCAGGGAATCGAACGCTCAAAACACAACCACCATGTCGCAATATCGGAAAAAGAACTAGCACATTGCCTTGAAAAAGTAGAATCAAACAGGACGCTAACAACTCCACAATCGCAGAAATGAAATCAAGATCAACCGCACATGGACCAATTCACAACTCAACAGCCACTAACTAGTGACTCGCTTGACCCAGAGATTATTGCCATCGCCGGCATTCTCCTTCTCGTCTAGGCGACGCCACGCTCGAGTAATCTTCAGGCCAAGATCGTGCTCTTCTTTCTTGATATCTGCAAGCTTGTCTTCAATGCCTTTGATGCTCTTCTGGGCCTCGGTTCTAGCAGCCAGGTCATACACAGCTGAAGTAGGATGAACAACCTTTCTCAACTCGAGGATTAACGCCTGCAAATTCAATCTGCGCTGATTCAGGTCATCCCTCTTGTCCTCCATTGCCTTAATGCGGCCATGCGCATCGAGAGGCACCTCGGGTGGAGGCGAAGATGCCTGAGCGGACATATCCGCGATTTGCTGTGCGGCCTCGGATGGAGTGGGTTTTCGGACGGGCTTCTTCGAAGTCGGCACGCTGATTGGAATTGGGCGGCGTCGGGACATGATAGAGGACGTGGAAACATCGTCCATAGATCGGTTTTCAAGCTGCATACTCACTCGCGGGCTTGGATCTCGACTTCCCGGCTCGGTGGCTGTGTATGTGGTTGAGCTGAAACGGCTAATGGATTCCTCGGTCGTGAACATCATGTCGCTGAAATCGTTATCGAACTTGAATATTGGTTTCTGCTCCTCTGGTAGGCGGCTTTGGGCGTGCTCTGTTGCCGGTCTCCGGGGAACGGATGCTGGACCACCGCCGGTGATAGTGGTCACAGTTGTAGGAGCAAAGCCAAAGTTATCGAGCTGGGGACTCGTCTTTAGCGCACCGTTGCCGTTGCGTTTGCTGGTACGCTCTTCCACTGGAAGCCCACGTGACGCCGATCTACTTCTGGGTGCCTTTTGCGAAAGCTCTTCGGTCTTCGAGAAACTGGTGATCCGGCTTCGAGCTGCATTGAGGGTCTTCTTGGGGTTGAACCCCTGGCCCCAATTCAGTAGGTTGGAAGTGGGAGCGGGAGCAGGAGCAGGAGCCCCAGGTCCGGAGGCTTTTTGGAGAGAGGTTTGACGGGTATCACCAACTCTAACAACATCACTCAAGGTCGGTTCGGCTGAAAAATTATTCCAGTGCGTTGATTTACCAGAGATGAATCGCCTAGAGTCGTAATCATGTTGGAGATACTGGACAGGTTGGACAGGTTGAACCCGGGAGTGAGAGGGTGTGTCAACATAGTCTGCCTTGGGAATAGGAGTTGGGGAAGACAAGGTCCCAGTCTCCTGTCGCGCATAATCAGAAAATTGGTCGCCGTCGCCAATAGGCGAGACACAGAAACTACTTTCGCTTGCTCGCCTGTGCGCTTCAAGCACCGGCGAAATGGCAGGCGACACGCCCGGCGTCCTTTCGATATCCTCACGCAGGACATCTGATTGTAATGAATGTAAGTCGCTGATTTCCATTAGCTATCTATTGAACACGTAGCAAACACAAGACTTACTCAGGCAGAGCGGGCAATCTTTTGGCGACCATATCATGAACAGGGTCTGATGTGGTAGGTGGATTGCCATTCAATATGGGGCCGCTAATCGAAGGCCGTTTGGGCTTGTGAAACGGTCTCTTAGACCACATAGCGGATTTTCTCACGCTCTAGACGTGACACAGGGCTGATTTTGGTCGGAAATGATAGCGCAGAGTTCACGCAAAATGATGGAATGGATTTCAGTCACAACAGAGAGGATGAAAGGGAGAAAGAAGAGGCAAAGGACCGCAGAATATTAGAAGGGGCTCTGTTTTCTCGGCGACAATGCACGGCCACGGAAGCCTATGGAATAAAGGAAGAACGCGCGAACAAATTATATAGATAAAAATGACTCGAACACCTAGGCAAAATGCAAGGAAGGAGGAACTAGACGATAAAAATAACTTGAAACTTGAAATAACATGACATCCGCTAATAGGAGTGGGCAGATTAAATTGGGGGCGATAGTCAGTGGAGAGTCTTGAAACAAATTCAGGGACTCGTCGGCGTTTTACATTTTCAATCTGAAGTCCGAGAGCCTAGTCTCTAGCCCGCACGTGAGAGAAGTAGACGACTCCTAAATCCAAATCCATGAAGCCAAAGAATGAAAGAGAATATGTAAGCTTCCAATCACGTGGAGCGGGGAGAAGATGTCATCCCGAGGTTCCGGTGTGCTTTCTCTAAATACAAAAGATCTGCCTCGATGGGTATGTCCTTTGCTGCTCATGTTCTGAACACCCGCTAATCTAGAAACTAAAACTGCAGATCATTCTGCGCCACAGCCTGAAGTGTTCGTGGGGGGGGGGGGGGGGGGGGGGGGGGGGGGGGGGGGGGGGGGGGGGGGGGGGGGGGGGGGGGGGGGGGGGGGGGGGGGGGGGGGGGGGGGGGGGGGGG